>NC_089726.1:15332500-15957500 GCF_035083965.1 Branchiostoma lanceolatum | reverse complement strand
GGATCCCGTATCCGCCGTGCCTCTGTGTCCGCTATAGACCCTGTGTCCGCTGCTGGGGAAGGACTGCGTTTTGTCGCTTCCAGCAAAGGCCCATCAAAAATCACTTATCACCATTGCCATGGATGTGCGAACTTCCCGTAATAAACACGGCCAGCGCGGGGAAATCTTCATGCCCCTTTGAGCAGCGACAACGTTCTAACGGTTGCCGGGATGTCTTTTCAAAACACGACGGACGGACACCTAAATGAACGAAACTTTCGCATTTTTTCCTTCGTACATCCATCGAAGTTGCTATAATGATTTTGTGCTTTTCGTGCAAGGAAACGTGGCTCAAACATGTCTCACAAAGCGTGAGAAAGCTGCAATACTTTCTCCGCGCACGCTGCGCTAGACAATGGCCGATCATAATCTAACCCCTGACCCTTTGTTGTCTTCTCTGTCGTATAAGAAACACTCTAATTATAAGATCTCTTAGCTACGACGGCTGAATCCACAGAAGATATCAGCAATAGAAAGAAACATCAGGCCACATTTCAGACAATTTGTAACTCGAACTTTGAAGACAACATGATAATCATTTGCAAGGAAGCATGCGTCACTTCACGTGGGCTTTGTGCAACGTAACATTTGAATTGCTTCTCGTGGTAGTGTGAATTACTTCTCCCGGTAGTGTTAATTACTTCTCGCGGATACATTAATTGCCTTTGCTGGAAGCGACAAAACGCAGTCCTTCCCCAGCAGCGGACACAGGGTCTATAGCGGACACAGAGGCACGGCGGATACGGGATCCCAAGCAGATACGTGGCGCCCCCCCCCCCCCCAAAAAAAAAATTGAAAAAAAAAACACGCTGCGGGGAAAAGGACTGCAACGGAGGCTAATTTACATGTACCTAGCCGCCGTTTCGGGAGCTGCCCAGCTACCCTTTTCAGGGACTATTTTTCTTTGTAGTTTCTTGCAGTTTAGTCAAGGCCAAGTAATGAAACTTCTGCTGTATAAATACACTGAAATCATTTTCGAAGAGACTGATAGAGAAAGCATGCACGAGAGAGAGCAAGTATGCAAGTTCACATGTACAAGAGAGAAAGAAAGTACATATAGAGGCTATCATACCAAAGCCTTTTCTTGCGGCTATTTGTATTTAATAAATCAGCACATTACACAAGTTATATAGCTGTAGAGCAATGTAGACCTCTTTTGTGTGTCCTAGACAGCATGTAGGGTTCTATCCTCTTTTGCTTAATGACATATCACCATATTTGGGACCGCACGTAGGGAAGCTATATTGTGCAATTTTCTTATCTCAAGAACACACATGTACATGTTCACAAGACATCATGTGACACTGCGACATAGATTTCTTCTGGGGGGAAATCCTTCTGGGGCTTTAGATTTCACAAAGCTACTTTCATTAAAAAGCAAGTACATCATTTAGATTATTAGATATCACATTTCTGTTCTTTATGCATTCTTTCATCAAGCTATGAAATTCTAGGAATCATTTTGCACAGGATATAAAATATAGACATTACGTATTGTAAGATAGATTATAAGATAGAGAGGACGGATATTTTTCAATACTTTTTAGAAAGCTGTACCCTTTATTGAAGATAAATGGGTGGAGTCAAGAGTGAAAAAATTAGATTTTTATCAAATTCTACATTCAATCACATCCACACCTTTGTTTCAACTTTCCCTGGTCCATTAAAAACGACAGCCATATCCCATCATCTTCCCTTGACCTTGGGCTGTTTATGAACATCAAGTTTTATATTCCTCGTGCAAACTCATCTCACCCGTGAACAGATAAAATGGAATAGCCTTGTTGTTGAATTGCAGCGACCATATTTGGGCAAAGTAAATCAATAGCATCCTGCTTGTCTATGGTGTGCCCGGACTGCACAATCTTATACTGACGACATATAATGTAAAATTCAGTTAAGTTTGTGGTATGTGGAAAAACAAGAGTTCACCGCATCTTTGAGTTGAGGCTGAAATGAAACAATAGTAGCAATGGAATGGATTCACAGGGAGAGGTCACCTTTAAATCCATGAACTTATAATTCAAAATACTTAACTGCAAAAAGTTCAAGACTTACGGTATGTATCATGATTTACAAATAAGAAAAAACCAACATGTATTTTTGTTATCTACCTTAGAAATGTACGTATTTCGGTCTATAGTTGTAAGTGGAATCCAAACGTATACACAAACATGGCTAATCTATCTGAGTCTGTTGGTGATTACATATTGAATGCATTAAAAGGGTTGGTGCGGAAATACTGAAAAACACTTGTCCAATAAAATATTATATCAAACTATTGAACAGAACACACTACAACCTTGAAACTTTCGTGGTTTTATTTTTGCCATTTATCAAATTTTATGTGGAGATCACTCCACTACAAATTCATGGTAATGAAAGACTCCTTTTCCCTCCTACCAGCAAATAAAACCAATGCGAAAGTAAATCAATTTACAGTACAGTACCTTAGGTCCTGTGTCAGCTGCTGGTGACAGAAATGGCTACACTGCACCCTAAACATATCTCTACCTCAGATTTTCAATACCATGTTACACTTGCAATTTAGCATAGCTCCATGATCATTAATACTTGCATTGATTCTTAGTAAAAATGTTCAAACTAAACTTAAAACTATGCATATTAAATCTGTTTGGCCGCAATAGTTGGCCAAGGCTTTAATATACATACACTTGTTAATTCAGGTGTCGGGCACTGTTGTGCAAAAGCATTCATATGGCTGCTAGAAAAATGATTATTCCAAATATAGCTGATGAGGTAGAGACTTATTCGGTGGTCCTCGGGAAAGTGCTTTCATAATTCTTCACAGGATCCCTTTTAAATTCCTGTATCTGCATAGCCATACTTATACTTAATAACTGCTCTTTAGCGTAACACACCAGCTTTGCAGGCACGCAGCGCGGCAGCAGCTGGTTATATTACACTGAACGACCTGTGACACCTAATTTCTCGTCCTAGAGCCATTTTACAGGAGACAGAATTTAAATTTCTACATGGCTTCCAAAGTAATATCTGCCATATGCATGTATATCAGTACACATATCTAAACCTCTGACCAAACATATCTGTGCTCTGAATTCTGTGACAGAATGTACATTTTCTTTTATAAGGGACAAGATTGATTTGGGAAATGAAAAATTCAAGGTTACATCATATCTAAAAGCTATTCAGAATTCTTGAACATATCAAGCTCTTTCATTTCAATGGTCTGATAGCAAAGTAAATGACTCTGTGCTCTCATCTGAAGATCACATAATATGTAGTTTCCTTCAGGTTTGACAGATCATTTTTCAAAATGTGCAAAACATTATTATCAATTACTAGTATTAGATAGAGGGTCCTAAAGGGGAGCAAGGAATGAGTATATTCCAAAATCTTGTTTTTGACAGATCGGAACAGTTCTCACATTCATAAATCAAAGATACTAATAGCAATATCTAAACAAAAGGCAAAGATTTTCTTTACTTTCTGCTTTCGACCAATCAGCTGAGCTATCATTAATTACATTACCTTTAAACTACACCCACATTTCCCATTTAAAGGCCTGTAGCTCCTCAAACTGACATAAGATGAAACATGTGCACTTATTCAGATTACCTGTGGTTTTCTGGCATGCTTTGCAATTGACAGGAAAAAACATAAACTTTAGAATCTGTCTACTTTGCTTGATTGTCAAGAATTACAGATTTGGAAAGGCAGAATTTTCATTGTTATCTCGTTAACTAAAACTCAAGCTGATTCTGAGGTACTCATTGCCAACACTAATTTTCAATGCATTTCCATCCATGCATGCTGTGTATGTGAAATTACAGTAATTGATATGGCAGCCATATATTGTTATGAAACTATGTAATAAGCCAAGTAATAAGCCAAGTGATCGGTTTCATTACACTAATATTGCTATGAGAACCATTTCAGGCAATCATGCAAATGTAATAATACCATTAGCTCCAGATGATTTATATGAATTACAACAATATCTAAGGCTCACTGCTTACAATTTGTGCATCAAAATGATAGATACCTATTCATAATGTTGATCTACCACCTCAACCTCTATGATTATCTTGTGATCATCTCATATTTCACCTCAATAACTAACAAATATACATTTCTTTAATGTTTAAGAAATACTTAGCACTTCTGCTGATTCATAAAACTTACCGTATTTGAAGAAATTACAGGACAATGAAAAAGGGAATGAAGCAGAACTACTGTGATCATTGTGTATAATCAGAAATACCGTAGGCTCAATCAGCCAATGCTATGCATAGTGGATTTACTCAAGGTTGCAAACAGATTACAGCCATAAAAGTGTGCATCACAAAATCAATTCCTAGATATATTGACAGGAAAACCTTGAAGTGAATGCATCTATTTCAATGTACCGCTCAGAAAGAAGCAAAATATCTACGATAGAATAAAAAGTAGTAGTCATTTTAGTGTACTATGTAACAAAAGCGTTACATGGTACTTAGTTACCATTTTTGACCCTAAATTGACCTCCATTAGTCTGACCTTGGCAGTCCCGTGGGTGATAACCAATCAGAGGACACCTAACAAACCCCCTGCCATCTGTTGGTCTCTCACCAGTGTTTGTCCAGCGAAACTACTAAAATGAAATTCCATCTTGATAGTAAAAACGACAGATCGAGGTTAGGGACTGTACTTAAAAAAAGGGATTAAAATGAGTGTATGAAAAACCTGCTTTAGAAAATCTTTCACTACCGTACTTAATTTCTTGATACTGTGAAAAACTCTTTTTTTTTTAGGAAGTAGTAATCTCCAAGCAGATGTTGGGATGGAAAATCTGGCTTCCCAGATTTTCTGAGTAAATTCCCATGTTGGGATGGTGGCCAGTCAAAAAACAGTGTAGCCAGAAAACACTATCATATAATTTTCCATCCTAACAGAAAATCCTGCCTGTCCATCACAAGTATCAGTTCAACCAATGATAGCATGGTAATTAGCAGTTTGACCAATGAGAGAGTGGCTGCATGTCTATTAAATGTTGACATTTTTATGTTTTCATGATGCATGTCTACGTTACGACGGCGGTGGGCAGGGCAATGGGATTGGTCAATAAACGAAGCTGTTTTCTTTTTATCGCGACCCCCCTGCAAACTGAGAATGGTATACTCTACTGTCTACATGAGGATGCATGTGATCTCTCCACACTGTAGTGGTAAACAGGAGCTAGGATCCGAGTGTAAACTGTGACAGCTGCTTAGTGTCACCACAACACTTTGTCAACTAACCACTGTGGTCGCTAAACAGTACAGATCAGAGCAAAGTCGAGATGTCTATGAAGAAGAGTCTGTCTGTCTGATGGATCTGCACCCCCCACCATGAAACTACATGTTGCCTCAACACAGTATACCATCAATGTCAAGATCATTTTATGGAAATCTTGACCATACTCTGATCTAAATAGTACAGATCAGAGTATAGTCGAGATGTCTATGAGGAAAAGTCTGTCTTTCTGATGGAGCTGCACCCCCCACCATGAAACTACATGCAGCCTCAATACAGTACTGTAAATGCATTTAAGTTTGCGTGGTCTTTATTTCGCACTAAGGCGAAAATGGAGTGTTTGCGGTGGTTTTAAGATTGTGGCAGCGCTATAGTCACATACCGCTATAGTATTGGACAAAAATGTTTGCGGTGGTTTTAAGTTCGCGGTGAAACATCGCCACGAAAAACGCGAACATAAAACAACTGCGAACATTTCTGCATTGACAGTACTATAGCATCAATGTCAATACCATTTTTATGTTTAACAGTTTGTGTATGAAAGATAAAGCTAAGCTCGGAAGGGGATTCGAACCTGACTTGACTGAACGTACGCGATAACACAATTGCAAAGACGTTTCCGTTCAACTGATACGAGGCGTTCAGCAGCATGGCACCAACAGTCCATGGCCAACACTTTATAAATACATTAGTGGCCAGAGAAATCGCTTCTGGAAACCCCTCCAACTGACCAATTCACTCACAGTCTAAGTCAGAACGTTAAGCCAACGACAGCTGATTGCATATATTGATTTTCGCCAAGGAACCGTGACTGCGGAGAGAAGGAATCAATATATCAGCCAGCATGTTGGGCGGCACTGCGGCTCGTTTCGTATTCATAACTAGAAATAAAGTACTTACCAGGTCACTGCAGAAGACTGGAGAATTGCACGCGCTTGATCTTTCTTTCTAACACACTGAGTCGCTATATCATCATCTTCATATCTCCTCTCGCTATTAAAAGACTTCTTGACAAATTGTGCCACTTACATAATGTTTTGAATGGGTTTCTGCTAAATGTCACCCATTGGTGATAAATGGGTTTACTAGCAAAATTTCACTGCGTTTGCGTTAAACAGTTACGACAGGCGAGTAACGGTGTTGTATTCTAGAAGAACACAAAAATTTTACAATCCATTTATGTACTGATTTCAGCTAGCATACATGTTTTGCGCCCAGGTGGTTGTAAAATTTTAAGTGACTGTGGAGTCCTTGGCATTGCTTGGGAAGACCTGTGGTGTCTTGTGTCTTTACAACTGGAAGATGCCACTGGGTTTGAGCTACTACTACTAGTGCCAGTTGTGCGGAGACTCATTACTATTGCAGGGGCGTTCCTTGTGTCGTTTTGGTTTACAAGAGCCATTAACATTCTTACAATACCAACCACGATTTCGAACAACCTACTTTCAAACTACAAGAACAGTTGGAAATTTTGCGTTGATGATCTGTGTGTGTGTCAACGCCTGTACATAGGTAACAAACTAACACAACTGGGTAATCAGGTTGTACTGATTCAGAATAAACTGTGCATTAGTACAGCAATAGGACAATGTCTAAAATTAGCGTCGTGTCAAGCTGGCATCTCCGCTCTTCAATCACACGTACATAGTTGAAGGCAAATCAACAGATAACGCAACATGGGGTCCCCTGGCCTGCGAATACCTGACATTACTGGACTGCCCTCTGCAAATGCTGCAATTAAAACTCTGTAAACTAATTGTTACATGTCCAAAACATATCTTACATAAAAGGTCTTACCTGTGTCAAAAGTGTGTGCAGCAGACTAAACACAGATATAACTGCAAGGAAATTTTCCCTTCAATAAATAGCTATACATTTTCTTCCATGAAAGCAAGTAAGATCATAGTAAATTTTGGTTTTGGAGAATCTTGTTGCCGTTACTGGCGTTAGTTACGGTAAATTTTCATTAAATATAACACAATAAATACACGTAGATCTGCAGTAAGTTCAAAGGCAAAGGTCCTAGTCATAAAGACCGCGCTAAGTGCTTTCTAGCATTTATGCGCAAAAAGAGAATTATATGGGACCTCGAGTCGTTATATCATAATCCCAAGAAGATATAAACTAATGCAGCGAACCTGCCTCACAGTTTTATGTCAATTTCGCCTGATTTGCGTGACTTGAAAAACCGATAAGAATTCATTTATCACGGACGCCTGCCCTCCTTGATTGGAATGGCAATATTTTTTGGCAGTGAGGACTGTAAAATTTCAAATCTTTCACAAATTACATGCTATTACGCACAATTACGGCTTCAGAATATCTCCAACCAAACTGCTGTACATAAACTGCCAAATGGATTGCAAACTGAAAACAATAAGGTTGTAAACTGCATTTAACCTCCATGGCTATTTTGGAACGCAGCACTTACACCACTAATAGAAGCAAAGTCCAAGGTTTTATTGGCTTATGTACATGTATTTATCTAAAGAGGGAGCTAAATACCACATTTCAAGGTTTTGCAGGCAAACATAGATTAGAAACACATCAAAAAGTCTTTGCTAAGACACTGTAAATGCATTTACTTTCACTGTGGTTTTATTTTGCAGTAGGAAGGGAAAAAGAGTTTTTTTAAAGTTTGTGGTTGAAACAATTCTGTATACATTAGTAATACAGTGGAAATGCACACATGTATTTGCGGTGTCACAAATTTATGGTGGAGATGTTACCGTGAAAAAAAAAACATCGCGAAATTTACAAGATGTACAGTAAACACTTTCCCACAAAGATTTGTCTATCGTTAGTAACTGACTTTAGAAACGGACTGACTTTAATGACAAACTTGGGGCTATCTTGAATATTGGAACCGGGGTTGCCTGGCTTTAGAAGCCATTTGCAGGGGATATGCTTTAGCTGTGATTTGTTGGGAGGGATAGAAGGAAAGGCTATCGGCTCCAGGCAGATAGGGAAAATATGTATCGTGAAATCAAACTGCATTTTCTTAATGCTGACAATACGTATGACGAAATGCTTATATAACGCCATGTATGTGGTTGTCAGGTTTATCGACATCCACTAAATCACTGTAACTGCTGATTTGCGTTGGGAAAATGTATGTTTTTACAGTTCACGTGCCAACTATGCTGTAATAACATTTATACTGAATGGAATGGCATAGAATTGATTGTATATACACAACCATATGCTAGCCAGATGCAAATACTGGCCTTCAAGTACAGTTGATAAGTAACCTATTGTGCATATAAATGATAAGGACATAAAAGAGCAATGGAAAGAAATTTCCTTTCTGCAAAACGTAAGAAAAACATAAAATAAACTGGTTTCTAAAATGAAATCCTCACATTTTCATTACTCTAAGATTTAGTTAAAGCTGGTACAAACTCATTCGACTAGTCAAAGAAAATGAATTTTTACCCAAAGTATTTTTACTATGATATTGATACAACAAAGTGTTTTCGATATGCCCCATATGGACATGTCGATGATGTCCATTATAGAGGAAAATTCTAGAAAGGCATCCACATGAGTACATAATGGATATGTAGGTCTGTGAAAACCACTCAGAAGCAACCTTTTATCTTTACTTGTACCTGAACAACCACGTTGCTACTTTTGGAGAAGCCTCTTTACTTGACAGTATCCAGACCTAAATACCTGTAAGTAGTGTCCCAGAGGCAAGTGCACTAATGCTGTACTTTATACACAGCGTAAACAGACATGTTCTAGACATGACGGAAACAGTTCCAGCGCGTGGGTGGGTGGGTTGACTGAAGCATTTCCCTACATCTTTTAGCGTGGGTCACGAAAGCGTGGGTTGTCAATCCTTCAGAAGAGTTGAGTGAAAGGTGAAGCGCTTCTCTCTTCAATTGGCTGGAAACAGGATATCTCTGTAGTCCGCTTGTTCCCAGGTTGTCTCTAACAGTCAAGGACACTGCTGTACTCTCCTGACTTTGACATTGAGCCATCTAATAAAGGTTACGGGCATCATGAGACAATGTAGCCAACTTGATGTGACCAATATCTACGTGTAGGGTCTCCTTGTGCCTCCAACCTTGAAGTCAGGAACTGTTCTTACTATGGCCCTTTGTCTTATTACTTTAAGTACTTGTAGTTTGAGTCATGTTTGTGCAGAAAATGGGGTACCCTTGGCCTAAAATAACTATCAGCCATCATGGTTCCCTCTTCAAGTTAAACAGTTTTAAGATCAGCCAATGAGAGTAGACTGTTCAGTGTATGCTTACAACATGTGTTTGTAATTGATTGACATCACCTGTGACATAAGGTTGCTTACTTTACCCCACTGACCAACACAAACTTCGGAAGAGACTCTACAATTGTAAGGGCGAATATGAATTTAAACCTATGTAACAGCACTACTGCACCTAATAAAAGGAAACTCCAGCAATTACAGTAGATATAACTGTTATTGATTCTGTCCACCCACAAATTGCACAAAAACCTAGTTCTTCTTTTTTAATGAACTTACTTACTTCTGGGTACTTTCCAGTTGACCTTGACCTTCTTATCACAAACCCCATCTAATGAAGCCCCCTTCAGTCTGTTCAAAACATTGATGCAAAGAAGCATATTTCAAAGCAGGTCTTTCATGCACTGTTTCCTCGGTAAACACACCTTTCTTTGCTTTGCATGTTTTTGCCAACAAATGTCAACCACTGAAATAGGCCCTCTCTTTTAAACGACAACACAGGATTTAAAACTGACTCCCATGTTTCCATAACTCAGCATGCAGACAGACCTGTCAAAATCTGACCTGAGGTTTGGGAGGGCAGTTTCTCTTTGGGACAGTTTTGATAGTAACTTTATATATAGTAGTTGAGACTGGGCTTCAGATAACAGTGAATGCCCCCTAGGCTTGCATATGGGATCATGCTTGTCTTTCATTTCTTGCGAAAACCTTGAAGCAATACCAAACTGAGACTGAGAGCAACTTGTACAAATTCTAAGAAATAACCATTGGTCCAAGCAGTAAGGAAGCAAGTTGCAGTAAAGAAGTATTCTCCAGTATGAGACAGAAAAGGATCAGTTTACATACATGTAGTTGTATGTAGCATACTATAGTACATGTAGATTAGTACACTTACTGTACCGTATGTCAGGGAGCTTGCAAGTTGCATGGTGGATCCTGACAACCAGGAGGATTGCCTATGAATTATGCTGTGGACTTCATGATGGGACAATTATACTTTACGCAAATTTTTTGCCAACTCGATTTGGATTACATGAAACAATTTCGCCATAAATTAACTACGCCAAATTAAAACAGCTTACCTACGAAGTGCGGAGAAGGGCATGCAGGCCCCCATGTACAGGAGTAAGTCAATAATGTTCAAGAAGCAGCGGAAACGTCTAGAAGAATTAAACCACCTGGAGACAATCAGGCCAAGACAGACCAGACAAGCAATCTCATGAGAGCTGACCTATGGTGTCTACCATATAAGCTTTGATCATCTTGAATGCAGCCATAGTCAGAAAACCTACTGGCTGTTTCTCCTAAAACATGATAGGGAACTCAACCATTTTCAAAATATTCAAATCTTACTAAGCCATGTACTGTATCACATTTCTGCCAGTAGGTAGCTAATGCAGATTCTACTCTACTCTACTCTACTCAGATGGTTTAACTGTGGTTTACTGAAGGGAGAATTTGCAATGCACTGAATGACTGATGTAACTTGCAACATCTTACAAGGCTTTTATACGTCTTTACTTAGAGGCAGACCTTTCTTCTTAGTTCATTTTTCACTGAGAAATGTCAAGGGGAAAGGTGTCTAACATACTAAGAAAACCCAAGTGATGGATGCCTACAGACTTGAAGAAATGGATCTGAGTAGGTGGCTTATCTACAGTAGCCAGGGGTACTTCTTTCTGACCTTTCGCTGAAAGGGTACGGATGTCCCATCATTTCCTGGTCAGACATTATGAAAAATGGTGCGTCAATGTGCGGCTGTATTCAGGAAATATTGCTCATTTCGAGGCATGGACTGCTCCAAATGGGGAAAGGGTTGATTTTTGTAGTTTTCCCTGTACATATGTTCATGAAGATTTGTTCTGGACAAAATTCTTCTTTTTTTTCAATGTGTATTTGAATTTGAATATGAATTTAAAAAGGAATGTTATCCCTAGTACCAAGTGTTTCTTTCCATACGTAACAATGAATAGGCATTAATCAAGCAATTTTCAGTACAGCATATAATTTCTCTATCACTATCACAATCACACCTTAAAGGCTTAATGCCCCACCATTACGAGATTCCAAATGACCACAACAGTCCAAATTAGATACACTTGACCGGACAGGAATAAAGGGAACAACATTAATTGCCATTTGGTTGTTGTGATTTATCCCAATGTATAGCAATGGATGGTTTTAAACAAACACAAACATGTTTTCAACTGTACGCAATTCATTTCCAGTGACAGTTTTATATTCTGCACAATTGCGACCGACAGGCATAAGAATTAAATTGGTCCTAATGAAATCTCCCTGCGGCCAGTTCTAACTGCAATAAAACGCTTTAGAACTATATAGAAGTAATATCCATGCTTCTTTTAATCCCGTTTGCTGGGAAATTTGATAAGCATTCAAAATATTTATTTCAGTGAAAAAACAAACATCAACTGACACCATTTCTTGGTTTTGCTTGGCAAAGATTTGGACACCAAAATCAATCTTTTTACTTATTCTTAAGTGACACTCGATATTTCTTTCCCACTCTTAATCTTATCATCCAATTTTCTAGAATTTAGAAAGATAGATTTAAGAAGATTTACAATATTCCATGTATACCAACGTTACTAAGTACTGAATTACTATCAATGAAAAATGCCTGGTCTTTTCCCAGATTTTATAGCAAATTATATGACAGAGAGAAAATATTATTTTTTTTATATTCATTCATTCAATAAATCAGTCAGCAGGGGGCTCTTTGCATCTCCTTCGGTCTCCCTTCTTTAGCTGCCAGCTTTTGATCGATCCCTACAAGACGACTGAGTGCGAAGCCAAGATATTGAGCGCAAAAGGAAAAGCCTTTTCCGAGATTAGATAGTGCACCCAGCATGGGACTGGAGCGGTGTAGCGGTGAATTCTCTCCCCAACCGTATTTTTCACACACAAGTCTCTCTTGGGTTCTCCAACAGCCGGCTGTTCCTTCCTAGAAGGCTTATAATGAGTTATTTTGCGTGTGAGGTATTTTTCCGTGGGTGTGGAGTTCAAGTTCGTAACGTTAGACCCAATAGGGATACTGTTATCTAGAGACGTGACATCACACATCAGGGGCTTCCGCCATACCTCAAAAAAGATCAAAGACTTCTGGACAATACAGCGGCACATCGCGTCAACTTTTACCCTCGAGACCACACAAGGAGGATACAGATAGAATATATTCTTCTAAAATGGAGAAATCTTAACTGTCAAACTACGTTCTTTCTAGGGCTGGAAATGTGGAAGAAAACGTTGCAGACTTTACGGGAAGTTGGCAGTGTTTAGATAAACGCCTATTGTTGCAGCGCTAAAAAAATCGTCCACTTTTTGAATCGCTCAAATCTCAAGGAGGAAACTGCACCAAAAAATAACCCTATACGAAATGATCGAGGAACGCAAGAGCTCGGTACGTACCCTCATCTTTAAGATGACTAGCTCACGGGCTTGTAGCTCGGCTTCTAGGATCCCCAGTAACCGCAGTCTGCCAGCGACTTCAGAGGGCCAGCAGCCGCTTTCGTAGCCGCTACCGCTTTCTGGGAAAAAGTACCGAGAAGCAAAGCACATCCAACGGTCAATCAAGAGCCGCACGGACAGCGAAAATACATGAACTAGCTCGGAAATGAGTCTTGGAACCATCAGGGAGAGGTGTGGATGGTTTGGGGCTTACCTTAGAGGGTTCTGGTGAAGTATTTTCGCCGTTTTTCGACGCGGCGCCGATCTCGGCATTCTTGGTCGCCATTTTGAATGGGATTTGACGTGTAAGGCGATGCCGCGCAGGAACATACCATTCCTGTTTCAGGGGGTGCGGATATCACTTTGAGATTTATGTTAGCGTTATTTATATTACCCACGACCATAGTTCTACTAAACATACGATAAAACATGTGGAAACTGACTTTGAAAACAAACATATACATAGCCTCCTATAACGCCCGGTTTCAATGCCAGGCGCAACACTTTCACTTTTTCTTGTTCAAATTTTGTCAAAAGAACTGCAACAAGACGATTAAATTTGTTTTCGATATCTCTTGATCTCAAAGGATCTCCAAGCGCCTGTGACAAAACGTTTCTGCAATAGTGAGTCGATGTTTCATACTTGTGATGTATCGTATACACGGGATAGTTCTCCAAGGCTTTCACCAAGTCCAGCAATAATGAATCAAGGGGCTTTAAATGTATCGACTGACAGTTCCTCCTTTCTGTCTAACATCACTGATAATTGGGTGTGAGTAGATGGTATATCAGAACAGTTAATGGTCCATAGATTGCACATTAACTGCTCATAATTCAGGATCTGTAAACGTAAATGACAAAATGTTTGCTAGTGTCGACTTTATTTTATCTTTAGATCTAAGGCCACGTTGAATTGATTATATGGATGACCTCTGCGCGCGCATCAATTTTCGTCCGTTTAAATAAAACGCCCATACTGCAAATCGTACAAAGCAAACTGTAATGTGCTGTAAATTGAAAAAAATACATATTTCGGAAAACGGATATGACATGTCGTAGAATGTGTCAAAGTCAAAGAAGAAGATGAACAAAAAATGAACAATCTATCAATTTTTGTAATTTTGTCATCCTTCCTGACCACGTAGATTTCATGATGAAGTCACCCTTTCTTGCAAAAGTTTTATTTTGTTCAGTACATGATGATAATGCAATACAAAGTGGTGCGCGAAAATTGCAAATATCAACAGCACCGCAAAAATGTAATTCAAGACACGAAAGAACGTCTGGTGCGCATAGATATAGAGACAGGGGAAGATAAATTGAAACTTGGTAAACATCATTTTATCAAAAGTGGTGACAGAAACGACTTGATGTCATATATTCTGCCCAATTCACTGTATGATTTAAACCGTACATGCGTTTTGACGACGTTCCACATAATTGGATGTAACGACAACGTATATCAATCCACTTATCGACAAGCGGTATTTTAGCATAACTTATTAAAGCATTGTGCATGGAGTTAGGGACCTTACAATCGCACAGTTCATGTTGTGGACCTTATTTTTTAGAAATCAATTAGAATATTTGGCATATCATATCTAGATTTCACTTGGCAGAGGAATAGTGAAAAGTGGTTTAATACTAAGTATAATATGCCCCGCTGTTTACAACGACGAGAGAATATGATGCCACGCCACCTATTGGCGGCCTTCATATTACATGTAGGGAGACCAAATTTCCGGAGAGAGCGGGGCATGCATGTCGGTAAACAGATACATGCCGGTCTCCAGATGTCTCGTTTAACAGTGACCTCTGTCCTGACCTGGGGAGACAGAACACGGCATGCCGATGGGTTGTCCAATTTGTTGCGAGGTTCAGAGCTGAGTCATTTCCGACAGGCCTAACAGGGTTAGACCGTTAATGATAGCAAGGGATGGGAGCACTCTTCAATAAGTTACTGGTGCGTCCCTAACCTTTGCGTGTCAGACATTTGTTGTTGTTGTTCACCTTGTAGTGCTTTAGTGGCACATAGGTCTGCAAGTTTCACTGGGAGGAGTTACTGGCCCTGAAAGCGGTTTGTGCTATAGAGGAAGAACAAAACAACTTTCCAAGATTGAGGTTGATTGGGAAGATAATCAGTGTTTTTTTTCGATGGTACATCGGTTCTAATTCACGCTTCTCAATTTCTTGTGGGTCGCCTACACAAACCCCGACTGATAGAGTCTGCCAAGCGGGCCATAGTCTTATTAAAAGTCTTATCAATATAGTCTTATCAATAGTCTAATATTAAAGTCTTATTAATAGTCTTATAAATATAGTCGTATTGATAGTCTTATCAAACGTCTTATCAATACTATCAATATAGTCTTATCAATAGTCTTATCAAAAGTCTTATTAATAGTCTTATAAATAAAGTGTTATTAATAGTCTCATTAAAAGTCTTCTGGAAAGAGATGCAGGGATTCATGCATACCATAGACTTATCATTAGAGTTATTAAATCATTTACAACCCTAACCTAGAACTGCCCGGGTAAATCATCCACCCTATCTTGGCAACTCGTACTATTCTGCCAACAATCCAAGGAGTCTGGTGGAGTTTTCATCTGTTGAGCTTTGCCTACGGATGATAATGCACCCATGGAAAAGAGACGACCAGCGAACAACAGATGTAATGCAATAGAATTACTGTATGCAAGCTTTCCGGGGCTTCCCTCTACACACAACTCGCAATTCTCTCAAATATTAAACATTCAGGATATTGGAGTTTTCTTTACACACAACCAGCGACGCTTCTTCAGAGCTTCTGACTGGTGTACTGCTTCTCGCCGCTATAAGTAACCGGAGTCAGGTGGCGCTTTTGTGGCGAGAACACAATCCCCTCGTCCCGGTTCATCACTGGTGTTGACTTCTTTATCCAGACCGCCTCCTTAAGATACGTCCTCTCTGTCTATACTACCTTGGCCCCCTCCCAGTCTATGGTAAACGTCAGCAGGTAAAGTCACTGGTTGTGTTATAAAGAAAACTCAAATATCCTTTGTTCTACCAACCAGATGAAATCATTTTCGGATATGAAACATTCATTTTCGAGCTTTCAAACGCAATTTGTGGAATTCTTATTTCTCATGACTTTGCATGTGACATTTCATAGAAATATGCACATGAAGTGCACAAAAGAGCTCACGATTGATTCACTTCAAATTCTGGAAGGGAAATGTTCTCATGTTCCTTCTAATGTAAGAAAAATAAACCTTGAACAAGACAATTGTCTTTATGACCGTTACTTCATAGTACAGGCACAGGGTCCATTTGATTCCCAGGGATCTAGGACCGTAGCTACTACCAGGCTCCAGAAGTGGTTGGAAAGAGTATAAATCGGTCAAATAGAGGAGTTGGCCAGCCGATAGATTCAGTTTGCCACGTCGCTTATTGCTTTAATGATCTTCAGTGCTGAGCTAGTTCCTTTGTTGGAATATTGAGTATAGATTATTTGTATATCGTTTGAAGAAGGCGACTTCCGACAGGTTCCCGGTGTAGCCCCCGTTGCAGGCTTCCTCACGGCGATTTTTGGCGACGCCTCAGGGGCGAGCCAAATTTTTACTATATTGTGTGCAGATTGCAAGAATTCTAGGAATTGTACAGGAATGTGAAAGTCTATGGGACGATAACTCAAGAATGCCTGGATGTATTGTCTTCATATTTTGTAGGTGGGTAGGTCTGTATGAGACCTTGTAATGATTGGATTTTGGGCCCCCTAGCGACTTTCCATGGTACTGCAGAGGAACTTTCACTCTTCAAATCTCGTCTTCTGAACATGCTATAGTCATGATTTTTAAGTGGTGGATAGCTCTTTGTTAGGAAAATATGTCCTGTAGATTTGGACCCCCCAGCGGCTTTTTTTGGAACTGCAGGAGCTGATTTTGACTCAAACTTATAAAGAGAATAACGCAAGAAGGGGATGACGGATCATCATAATTTTTGGTGTGTAGATAGCTTAAGCAATGATTTACATAATCATATGCCGATTATGCAAATCAATATCTGATTTGCATAATTGATGAGGACAGTTAATAAATCAGCTGCATTCTATTTTAGGACTCTCAAACACATGACATATGTAACTGAGAAAGAGATAAATATCGATAGATATCAATTATGCAAATTGATACTTAATTTGCATTATTAATGACAAAATACTATAAATCCATAGTGGTAAATGATGGGGATTTCATTTTTGCACCATTTGGAAGTTAAGTAAATGTGGCCACTATTAGACACAAATCTTGCAAAGAGGGCCTCATTTACATATTTTATGTGGAAATGGTACGATATCTTTTTTTGTGAAAACAAGATTTTCATACATTGGACAACTTGTGTTATCTTGGTAGAGAAGGTGATCGACTGATATGATCAATGCAGCAAATTATGCGAGGTCCTTAATTGCATATGGGTTAAAAACGAAAACTTTAACAGAGACCACCGTCGCCATGGCAACATCTTTTTATGTTGCCAATCTTGTTCAACTTATCGGGGCCAGGCTCTTTGGCTGAGGGGCCGTATCTGCTTGGGGACCGTATCTGCTGATACGGAGCATCAAGCAGATACGGTCCCCAAGTAGATACGGCCCCCCAGCCAAATCTAAATTACCGCGGGGAAGCCTGCAACGGAGGCTACTCCCGACGTGGCAAACTGTATCTATCGGCTGGCTAAGACCGATTTATACTCTTTCCAGCGACGTTTGGAACCTGGTAGAGGCTGCTAGGGCTGGTGAATAAATGTAGAGGGACTGAAAGATTCCAGAGATCTATTCCGCTCACGTAAGTACCTCACAGTTACTTGAGGACATTGGTCTACTTTTGGTGCCAAACAAGCCAAGGCACCTGTGCTTGAAAGAACAGGTTGACATGAAAGGATCGATAGAGATCTCTGAATAAATGAAAATGCCAGTGGCTTAAAACGATTATCGGATTGAATCTCCATAATCTGTACTGAGTTTCAAAGAAGATAAAGATGCAACAACTGATGTTGATTTCTTTTCTTCGTGGGAGGATTTGATTAGTACACGCATAGTACACGCACGTTCATGGATTTCAAAGAAATGTTATGACGTTCTGTTGATGAATTGTACAAAAGCGCCATCTGTCGGATGGGACCTCCATTCCATTGATGCAAAGTCTTAGGCTGAACCCCAGAAAACAAGAGTGCCAAAATTTCCCCTGGCACAGTTTCTGACATTGGAATTGAAGGTCCCTTTAAGTCACAAAGATCAGCCATGGTGCTAGATGCACAAAATCGTGGTGATGAGGTATGATCTTTAAGGAAAATACACAAGCTTTCCAATGATATGACACATAACATAATGCTAATCATAAACTAGAAATGCAACATTAAAAACAACCGACATGGGATCAAGTTAAATTTCGACACTTCTTTTTCGCGACTTACACTAACAAGTAACATTGGTGATTAACTCATGAACATGCGATCGTAACAAACGGACTATCGTGGTATAGGGCAATAAACCATTCTCCTTATCTGCTTATAGCAGAGCCGAACCCGCGTATACCTCCTTTGGGTTCGTGGAATGTAGGGAGTTTCTACGACGCGGATTCAGCTCTGCTACCGGAGAATAATGCAATAAACAAGCTTTTGCAATGATAAACAGTATAGTACGACACAATTGATAAAATATTGATAAAGTTACGATCGAACGATAAAGAAATTTCCAAACTTTATATAGATTTGCATTCATATAATCAAAGTGTCTACGAGATATATTTTTTCTACTCAAAAGCTATTAATGAAGAGAGAATGACACATTAAATTCATCATTTAACTTCAAAAGTATGGGTATTTCTCCTGGACTATCATATAGTATCCGATTTATCATTTAATATAGATCGGGATATAAAGTAACACGTATCATTATAAATCGCATAGTATCATAAAGATATCATTTGTATAGCATTAACGTTGTTGCAAGTCGCTTCTTGCGCAGTATGCCTAATGTCAAAGGTATAACCGATGTGGAAGTCAAGTTCACGATTTTACCTACCAACATCTGCTTGGAGACTACAGAGTGGCATGTGAATGACCCTTGGAACAGAATCTGCACGTAGATACAATAGCAAAGTAGACAGGAGGCTTGTTTTACGCAAAAGAGTAGACCATTGTCCGCAAGTAACAGTACAGAACGTGCTGTTGTGGGCGTCGGACGGACGTGTAGCTCCAACAAAAACATACAAGAGCGTCACACGTGTTCTGCGGTGCCGTCAATGTGAACAAGCTGAAGTTCACTACCGCCGGAGGAAATTTGTGTTAAGTGCCTTTCCGAAGGACACAACATCGGTAGCATGTCATGGGATTCGAACCCCGGACCTCTACGTTCTCGGGGCAAAACACCCTAACCATTTAAGACGCCAACACGACGCCTTGCGGTATCGAACCGTAGACTGAGCAAGTCTTCAGCACCAGGCAAGCCGTGCACCTGTTTATTGTTATTGGACCATGGAACAATCTGACGTTACATGGTTCTGTTCCAAGTACAAACCCAAGGTTCAGGGAGTAAGACTCCGGTAAGAGTACCACCGGTCATTCACAAGGAGCTAGAGATACGTTGCGAATGCATTCGTTTTTGCCTGATTTCGAAAAACACAATAAATTTTGTTCCCCTCCGGAAATGATGGTCAACAGTACATGACTAGAAAATACCGAAACTAGGAAAATGTGCAGTGTCCTTGATTGTACAGCTAATATTATACTAGTGTGGTGGTCTTTGGTGTAACGTACATGTAGTTGCCAATTTGGTAAGTGATGCTAGGCAACCACACTAGCGTTACTTTGTGAACTTCTTTAATACAGGAATAAAAGACATGTTGGCTACCATGTTTAATCATTGCTACAACGTTTCTCTTCTCTGTTTTGAAAATTTAGTCATCTTATTTTTTTTGCGCTCTCACATTAAATTTGGGGTCTGCAGAGGATGCTGTCCATAAGATTTACTTGCCGTGGCCGTGGTGTGAGTAAAAATGTCACGTGCCCGTAAAGTGACGTCAACACTCTCGATGGCAGCCATTTCTGTATTCGTTAATTAACTGTTATATAATGATGCATTAAAATATGCTGCTTTTAATGGAGGTGAAAAATGCCTACGGGATGCTTCGTCCGTTGCAGCGGTACGGTACTTATTCGAACTTTCTTCCAATTGGTTGATTGACGCATGCCTAATGAAGATGGACACTTCATGCCAAGCGTTCTCACATCCACACGGTAGAACCAAAACATCGGACGAAAAAAAATCAATATCGAGCGCATGCTATCTGGGTTGAATCTGAATAAAACACTCTTCTGCGCTCCCTTCATACAATCTTATCTGCTTTGCTTGTACACTACGTTTTCTGGAATGTCGATAGATATTTACAATTCAGATAAGACCTGCTATCAAGCACGTACACAGGTACGAAGTCCGTAAATAAATTCCCCCACAGGTACAGTACTTTTGGCGGGAAATGGCGAGTGGAAGAATTAAAACGTCGTTTGATTGTCGCCGCTTTAGGGAGAGTCGCGACTAAGGAAGAGGGTGGGGTGGATGAATGGGAGGTTATTTGTGGTAAACGGGACATTCAAAAGAGGTAGACATAAGAGAACGAAATATGTTCAAACCTCTTAGTACATGGTCAACCGTCTTTTTCAGTTTGAATTACCAGCTTTGTATTCGTTTCGCCAGTTCATTCTAGTGACGCTGAAGAAGAGTGATGGATGTCAATCGAAACGCCCGGAAATAAATCTCCGACTTTTATCCAGTTGTAGAGTTTGAATTATTTTGATATAAAACTCTTAAGTAGTTATTCAGCGTCGAAATCGCAGCGGTTTCTAACTGGCCCCAAAGATCGGATGTCGAGCTGTCAGAAAACAGAGTAAATTACAGAAGATCACAATCTTCCTATCAAACCTCTGCTTGGAGAATACCATTTATGTTAACTGCGAGCAAAACAATCAAATACAATAGAACTGTCAAATCAAAACTATTCTACCCGAATATCGGTATTGTGTTTGTACTCAAATCTGTATGTGTTGTATTTACTATTTTTGTGGTGCTTTATAGTACAGTATATACATTTTAAAAGACGTTTTGCAGTAATACAAACTTGATTTCCTCAACACTGTCTCGGCTTGTCAGTAAAACCGTTGTCATGGTAACGGGTGGATCAGAAATTATCGTAGAGGTAGAGTAGAAAATGAAAAAAAGGCTCTGGCGCTTTCTGAAGAAAAGACAAATAACAAAAACGAGGGAAATTTAAGTGTGTTGATTTTTTGGAAACATTCGCCTTGCCTCGCCGATATCTTTTGATACGTCCCCGCAGAATGGAGTGATAAAGTGTTTGTCCTACAGTGTCATTCAAAGAATGATTTATAAAGGATAATCGAACAAGACAACGGGGAATTCAGATGCGGTTGTAGTTCTCAATTCAACACGGAAATTATCATTAAAAATGAATGATGTCAGAAATTAGGAACTGTTGATGAGAAATGATTACCAAAATCTTAAAAATACTTTGCGAAATTCTACGCTAAGATACCTCCCAATTGACCTATAAAAAGAATGACAGACTGGAAATATGAAAATCCAGATGATCGAGAGGAAAAGTCTGATAAAAAAATATCGAAATATAATTAGCGAAGCAGAGTCAAGAATATGATGTATGACGTAGTCATGTGAGTGGGCTGGTGTGAGTGACGTCATCATCTCGTTTCATCTTAGCTGTTCCATACGTCAAATCCGGAACAGAAATGCCCACCAACAAAATCATATCACTTCGAATAATAATAAACATGTGTAGTATATATTGTGTCAGTTTCGCTTTACCTTTCGATGAAGGTGTTTCGAAAAACCTATTTTACTACAGCCAAACCAATAAATAATAAATAGATACACTAAAGCTCTTTGCTACTATTTCAGAATCATTAGGTAAATGTAAAGAAAACATAAAAGCAATGTCAACATCAATTCACCGTAACATCTATTTTTCCATTGAGATTCTTTTATATATTTCTAAGTTGAAGATATTCGGAGGACAGCCAATACTTGTTTTAGAAGGCCCGAACGGTATTTTCTTTTCAAAAGATGTCCAATACAGACCAGTAACGGATTGTCCCTTTATTCATTGATTGTGACGACGCTTTTCATCATTTGCGCATTTGGTATAAGATGCGGTTGCAGTACATCACATCATCATGGAAAAAAGAAGAAGTCACTCGAGCCGCAAAGGCCACGCCCACCGCTCGCTCAATTTTCATGTGAAATTTACATGATAATTTATAACGTCACGTGGTGTCAAGTTTCCATAGCTGCCCGGCACAACTGTCACATGATAAACAAATATTTCGGGGCACAACAAATCAACAACGGCACGGCATCGGAGAGAGTTTTGGTGACGTTGGGTTATTCCAGGACCTTTCACCCCCCGTGGGTACGGAAAAGAAGGGTGACAGCGAGTGTCCGGCGAGTACGGGGCGGCGAAACGGTGCGACGCAGCCGAGCAAGCCTCACACGAGGGGCCCCTGTGAGTTCACGACCCTTCTTTTCGCATGTTTACACACTACGCCGCTCCTCTTTTCCCCTTTCCCGCACTGTGTCACCCGAATTTGATATATTGCTCACTTCAGGATACTAACTGTAGCCACGATGGAATGTTTTTCATCGGTTATCAACGGTCAGAACGGAAGAGAACGCGGCGATTTTTCGCATTACGCAATTGGTGTAGAGAGAGCTGTAACGCCAGTGCGTTCATGTTTTCGCCCGACCTCGTATCCGCATTCCCGGCTTTGTGGCGCAGTTGTAAAAGCGCCCAGCGATCAGGTAGCACCGTACCAAGCACCGTGCCCTCTCCCGCGCCTCAAATAACATACTTAACACTCTAAAAATATCCCATCCAAGTTGAGAATAGGAAAAAGGTGTCAAAAATAGGAAATCACAAAATCCAAGAGGATCATCGAAACGCTGTGTCCGCGTAGCGATTTGTTATGAGGTCGCGTTGGGGGCCCTTTTTATTTTGCTACGTAGGAGGTAAACGTTGCGTACGTAGGTGTGATAAAACGATCTTTTCTGGTTCATGAACAGGTTGTCATCGATTATTTCATGTACGACAATAAGGAAAACATATCAATATAGCCATGTCATCTCTTATTCCAGACATTCCAAGCTCGGCAATCGTGAAATTTAACGCTTAACGCGTGTGTTTTTCTGTAGGTTTCCTCCGTGTATGTCGATTTCAACAACAATTCGCGTTCCCCCGTATCAATGCACGCACTTTCACTTATCGCCTTAACAACAATATTATGTAACATACACATCATATAAAAGCAAAACATTGGACGTGAATATTCACATATGACGATATTATTGTTGCTAAACGCTGTGTGTGAGTGATAGTTTGTCGATGCCGTCGTACATTGGGGGCCCATGAGGGCTTGGTTGGACTGATTTGTTATTCCAATAGCAGGGCCCGTTGCCGAATAAATATAATTTTCGGACGGGAGGATTTTTTGGTTTCCTTGTGGCGCAGTATCCGTTCGCTCGGTCGATGACGCAATGCTGACGAGCCAAAACAAGCCCTCGTGCGTCTTCGTAAACCAAGTTCAAAGCTAAGAAAAAACGATGGAAAGCGTCTCTTCCTAAAGGTAGGGTTTCTTCCGGAGATTGTCTTTTGCGTTAATGTTGTTTTCATGTACAATACGGAAGGATAGAATTAGAAGCGTGGCGATGTTTTGGTTACGTAGGTCGCAAGCAAATGTGGGTGTTCAGGAGGTCCTCATAATGTGGCAAAATTCACACAACTAGGAAGATATTAGCTTGATAATGACTCTCTACCAATTATGTAATTCCAGGGGGAGGGGCAATTTGTTATTTGGGGGCGGTACGATTAGTTAGAATGGATGTGCGAATAACAATATTGTCTTGTAACCCGCCCACAATACCCCACTGTTTTTTACATGTGAAAACACCATACAATAGTCACAAAATCCTCTCTTTGATCGTTATCTTTTTTTGATAGGAAAAACAATCAGTTTTTCGTAGTTTTTGTTGCACTGGAAGGTATATACTGTACCGCTGGCGTGTTGCCAAAGAGGTTGCATTGTGAAGGAAAACAGTATAGAGGGTAATTTTGCTGCGCAATCTTTGAAGGTCCCAAGGGCATATGCACATCAATATATGTACTCTAGCCAGGGACAGGTATCCAAATTGATATTTAAGAAAAAGTGTTGGCTTGAGAAAAACAGAACAATATTGTTAAAAACAATTCAAGCCTTTGATTTACCACTGCAAGTGTATGTTTTGAAAAATGTGTTGTGTACAATTTTGCTCGTTATATCAGAGAGAACATATCATTACAAATGACGTTAGAATAAGTTAGAGCTAGGTCATATCTCAATAACATTTCCATAAAAGTCTTATATCTATCCCTATGGCCTTGGGGTCAGTGCCATGTATGATCGAATACTATATTTGTTCTGTAGATTGATGATCTAATAATCTATACTATAAGGATAATTCAAGTTGAATATAATTG
The DNA here is from genome assembly GCF_035083965.1 of Branchiostoma lanceolatum. NCBI lineage: Eukaryota > Metazoa > Chordata > Leptocardii > Amphioxiformes > Branchiostomatidae > Branchiostoma > Branchiostoma lanceolatum. The sequence goes on along the minus strand of NC_089726.1, from coordinate 15,932,938 downwards.
GCCTTGAGTGTCAATGCTGAAGCTTTGAATAAGAATATATCACTGACAATAGTTGTGATTAATATAATTAAAATTATGCTATGAATATAATATTTCTGTGAATCTATGTTACACAGTTATGCAAAGTGGAATATATTTATTGCTTGGTTGCTACATTCTTATTGGTGTATAGTATAGTATCACAAAATTTAGTCAGTGCCTGTTTTTTTGATACTGCATTAACTGCTATATTCTCCTGATTAGGGGCATCGACACAGGTAGAATTTTGGCCTGCTTCAATTAATAGTTAAGACACAAAGACACAAGAAAATCTGCCAGTTTCAAAGATTTCTTTCTCATCTGCAAGAGTAACTTACAAATCGGTGCATGCTATGTACTGTTATATAAGGAGGAAAAGTGCTAAGTAACTGTTACACAAGGATGTCTGGCACACTTTGTAAGCTGAGCTATCTTACTTACATAACAGTGTCGACCTCCCTAGTATAGTGTGAATTCTACCACAGAAACCTTTCTATTTCCCATTGAACTTCAATTAAAGTGCCTTTAAGTGAAGGGATAATATCCCTGGGGATCTTCTTTTACATGGAGTTCTAACTCTATTTGGTGAGTATAAGAAGAGTGTACAATCAGAGAACAGTTTTTTGCTGTGATATTTTTAAATGCATGGCTATGTACTATGTAAAATCAACTTTGTAGCAGCAACAAAATTGGTAGAACGTCTGAGTAAGGTAGTTTTTTTGCAGACTTACGGATTATGTAAACAGAGCTAGCACAGTCAGGAAACGAAAACATGATATACCAGATTATGTAATGCATCTTTCTAGGTCAGAGCAACCTATGTTTACTAGACTGTTACTGCTATAGTTTTAAGTTCTGTAGGAGTTATACAAGTATATCAAACAATTAATACATGTCTTAGTATATCATTATGAACTCCATATTCAATCCATCAAAATTGCAAAATGTCCGTTAGCAGATATCACTTCAGAATGCTTTCAATCAAAATTACATTACTCATAAATGACAAGAATACATCCCATCACAAAAATAGATATCTTTATTTGACATAAGACGACAGTGATTCACACATCATGATGCTGTTGTGGAGAAGAAGATATCAATAACTAGTGGTTAAAATATGCACAGTGGTGTTCACATCTCTGATATACAAATGCCTTATCTACACTGACCTCAATAGGTGTCCTTGAATCAAGTTGTACATCAATCACTGCAGAAGTATGTTCTCCCTAAGGACTATGTATCACAGGGAAAAATGTAATGCCGTATAGTTGAATATTGTGTACAAAATTAATGTTACATATTTTTGACCACATCGCATTGATTTTACGAAAGAGCAAATTTTTTCCGTTGCACTATAAGTTTTATAGCAAAAATATCTGACATACGTTGGTTTGACGATTTTATAATATCTTTACATTATGCTACATGATACAATACAGTGATAAATTATGTCGATTGAAAAATGACAGGTTTTATTACAAAGGTATGTTGTTACTGGGAAACGTCAAAACTGTCATAGGTGCACCAGAAGAATTGTGGAAAAATGTAAGGAAAATCTTATTTCTGGTGTATTTTTCCTGGTGTTCAAAACTGACTGTGATGATATAACTTAAGCTCAAAAGGACACGTACATGTAAATAACATAAAACTAAGATCCACAGCAAATACCCAATGAGCAAATTTTGTTTTTCTTCCCCATCTAAGTTAGCCAACAACATACCATGCCACCCTTTTAAAACCATGCTGATTTGATTTCTTGAAAAAGATAGAACAGAGCATGGTTGACCCAATATTGCATCATCCTAACGTTACAATATTTCTAGAACTTTGATACATAACAAGCGCCATGATATCTACTGCTTTGCCCCAGATCTAGACTACCCACCTGACCAAAGTACAGGCTGTAGTCAGGTTGTTTTTGAATGACGTAACTCGTATATAATCTGTTTTCGTGGATTGTGAGAATGAATGGGCACACCCACTTTGTGTAAACAATCACTGGTAGAACCTGTGCGATCACATACTGGTGATCTAGGCTACTATACAGAACCACATTGGGTGGATAATTCAGATGTTATCCAAGAGCTCTGAAGCAAGCAGTGTTGTGCTACAATTTTTGCAGATATAGATGTACATGTCATGTGTCCCTAATAATTCAAAAAAATTTCAGACCTTACCATCTAGTAAGGTTTTTATCATTCAATCTATTAGTATGTAGCATCACACTGTACTATATTGGCTTCTTTTGATGCTGTAGATCAAAAAGTAAGTATTTGTGAAGGTACAGCATATGACGGCATCCACAATTGATATTAACGGGCAACAAGCTTTTGATTTAGAAGAAGATACCTTTGAGCCACCTGCCTGTGAAATGCAGCTTATGTATTTGAAGCTACATGGCAGATTTCTTTGTTACACAGTGGTGTTGAACTTGTAGTAATGTTGTAGTTGTGAAGAATATGGTAAAGATATGGTACTATAGATATGTTGTAGTAAGAATGTTTACCGTTACAACTGCTGTACACGAAATATCATTAAGCTGTATGGCTCCACGGCAGGTTGATCTGTATGTACACACTGCTACACACACTGCTGAACTCTGACCTCCTTTTCATCGCTGCGCACACGCCCTTCCATTCACCTGCAGCACAACAAAAACAAGACTGCGTGACACTTAAGCCCATGGCAACCCCAGCGCTGGCAACAGGGAGGGGCCTCTTGGCGACACCACTCGGAAACGCAAATGCCCATTCACCTGGGGTACGCAGGGGGTAATCGGAGAGCCAGTCAACAACTCCAGTACTTGTTGACATAGTTTTTGACCTACCGGGGTAGATGTAAATGACTCAGCTTTGCCTTGACTGTGTGAATACCGGTTGCATGTGCCAGGGTGAAAATCTGGGGATACTTTAGGAGCAATCCTGTTCCAGCGAGAAGGTAATCACAAACTGTGTCATAGCTGTGAAAACAGGTAAACATTGCGGGAGTCGTGAAAGGTCAGGTGTAATGATGTTTGGCAGAAAGAGGATGTTTAACTCACGCACGGAGGGTTTCAACTCCAAGTTTTCTCAGCCAATTTGCTGTGGGAAATAGCAACGGCATTACTTGCCCTGTGCTGATTGGTTAAAAATTGTCGGGATCAAGGCTGGCGCTGCTAGGAGCCGTTTCAGTTGAGTCAGGTTGTGGAGAAAGCTCCGACTGGTAACTGGGACAATTTCCTGGTGAGTGGGCGATCTTGTTTTCCATGTAGCACAGCAGTTGTTCCTAATTTCTTGGGATCTTTTTGATTGAGAACTGTCAATGGGTTCTAAAAGGGAAAGCGGTACACTGTTTTTTTGATTGAAAAAGTGAGTGGTTTTCAAAGTTAAAAAATATGTGTAAAAGGATTAGTACATTGTAAAAGCATATTACCATTATGATTCACAAATATGTTTTGTCATACAAATATGAATTTTTATTATATTAGCAGGTGACTAGGGAGGGTGAGGGTGTACATTTGGATGATTGATTCTTTTATTCGTAGAAAACATGTTGTTCACCCGCTTTGCTGGAACATGTGTAGGTGGGGTGTTTGTGTAGTAACGCGTAACGATCATGAGAACAGCGCATGGTCACTTGAGGTCAGCCCCCCTCCCACTCAACTGCCTGCAGGTAGTTTCTAAAAGTGAATAGTTTCTAGTTGTTGCAGTGTGAAGAAAAAGCTATCACCTAGTGGCTAATGTAATTAGCAACTCGGCTTGTCATTTGTTGATTGTTAAATGGTTGATTAAGTTCCACACCCATATTCAAACACTTGTTTTGTAACCTGTAGGTCACTGACACTCCCGTAGGTCGTGCAAACAAAAACATTTTACAATAACACTGATAAGTCAATTAAGAAGCAAAGACGGTTGTCTTTTGGAAAAGCACAAATAGAAGTATTGAATATAACATTTTTACAGTATAACGTTAATATCAATTGATATGATTCAGAGCCCTTATATGCCCAAAAAAAAAAAATTCTGGAGGCAGCTAACACTGTTGTAATCAGTCATAGCTAACAACCAACAATGCTACCATAGTTGCTGACCCTCAGGCATGAGGATGGGACTAGGTAAAGGCAACAACCAAAGCTATCATAATAAAGCTATCATAATACGTAAGCCATACATTAAGAAAGGGGGAGGGGCTTGGTTAGAACAGGTGTCATTTTAAATGGATACCGGTAAAGGACATAGTAGAAACAAAAGTGAAACTGCTTACAAAGAGAAAGATGAAAGGATCATTTTGAACTGAAAGCAGATCTGGAGTTACGCCAAAAATAGTTACTCAAGCAACTGGATAAAATTTTGAAACAGCATCCGATATCTTTCGTCAGTGACTAAAGGAAAGGAAAGGAAGTGGGAGAACCAGGTTTTATACCAAAACTATGTGTTATAATAAATAATAATGGTTTATTTCACAGAAGCATTTCGCAGCCTTTAGGCTGAATTGCACACTCCTTTCACATGAGTAAAAAATCGACTGTAGGCAATACAATTGATTAATATACAGCTGGGTAAAATCCTATACATAAAATTCACGGCCTTAAAGATTAAAAGTATTTTTTTAAAATTCTATTGATATGATTAACAGCAATAACTGTACTGTGTTAATGAAGTGAAGACAATTTAGGATGTTTCAATAGAAGATTAAGTCAAGAAAGCAGAGTTACATTAACATTTAAGCATAAAAGCTGCTGAAAATTATCATTTTTCTAAAGAGATATGTATCTAACCTGCCACTTTTTACTTGACCCAAAAACCGACATATTTCCTAATACTAATAGTCTATAACTCTAGATGATATACTTCTGGCATAATCTTATGACCTTTTTATTGACAGCAGAAATGTGAACCATCATCATTTCCTTTATAGCATGTACAGTTATGGCATTCTATTATGACTTCACTTTACAGTGTCATCATCCACTGCAGCCATATATAAAGGAAAACCCAGCTCAAGTGCTCCAAATTCAAAGAACTAGTCATCAACCTTAAATCCTCCTGGGATCTTCATCTTGCAAAGTTTATACTGCTGAGAGAAGAAACAGGGAAGCTCTAATTGCCTCATGCATAAAAATACAGTTCTGTGGTCGATTGATCCTCGCAGCAGTGCAGCAATTGACCCCAAAAGTGTGGACGTTAAATTCCCATTGACCACTCTATCATTCTTATAACTCACATCACCATGGAGACATTCTTTTGAATGAGAGTATAGCAAGTGACCTTTGGAACCATAAATTGAAGTTTTCTTTATCGCCGGAACTAGTTTATGTTCAAGAATTTATTACTTTTATGATAAGAATGGGCAGGATGAGGTCATTGACCTGTTGGAAATGGATATTCTTATAAAATCCTCTTGGTGTAATGATGACGTTTGTAAGCAGTCGTGCCATTGGTCAGCATTTGTAACCTGTCCCTCCATTGGTTATCGTCCTCACCTGCAGAAAAAAAAAAAAAACAGTGGCAATGCAATCTGCATTTTGGAAGGTAACTGCAAGGGGGATCGGAACCTGTTACCCACATTTGTATGCTTGCATCCTGTCTGTACATTTTTACTTTAAAAACAAAATACAAAAAGGTTTTGATACTAAACAACAAAAATCAAAACAAACTGAATTTGGAGAAAGCTGACAGTTCAGGAATAGTCACATTTACATAACAGTACATGACAAAATTTATGTTCTTAGGTAACCCCTCCCCCCCACCTTTCCATCAACCAGCCTCAACTGACCTCCTTGTTTATGACTTGCCAAGGCTAACAATACTAATTTTTTTCACATCATGTCCATTTTGGAATCTCAGATAGGGGGAGTTTGTATGATTTTTATACTGAGTCTGACCCTGCCATTTGCCTCATGTTTTTAATTGTTCCCAACAAACCGATTCCTTTTGACTAACTTTCCCAACTGCCCTTCATAATCTACTTTAACGAAAAGGCCCTGATTGCCCATGAACATCAATTTGAATTAGGGCATTTCTTATCCTCATTCAATAGGCATTAGTCAACCTTGTAGGGAACATTTACACAATGTTCTGAACCTTAACATGACCTACTTCATACTTCACTGCTTGAATCCTACTAAAATAGTACATAATATGACTTGTCCGACCTGGATGACTGAGCATTTAGAGCAAGGCAAACCTCACGCATGTAAATTCAAAGTATGCTTCTGCTGCTTGCATGACATTTTGATATAATGACATCAGGCAAGGTCATATAGGGGAAACATCAGTGATTTGTTATTAGTTAGTTACAGGATAACTTAGAAGTGTATAAATCAATTCTCATATTTTTTGGTATAGGAGGCTGGGGTTAGAATGAAGGAATGAATCTTATCAATGATGTAGATTTAGATTTAGATCCAGATGTTTTTTTGAGGGCTCATTGCAAGGTAGAAGGCTTGAGCAAATCTGACATTAGCAAGCTAAGGGTTAAGGTTAGAAACAGAGAATCCCTTGATGTTTGATGTCCTTACCACTTTGACCAGTTTAATTCATTCAGCCAAGAAAATATTTTGCAATGTGTACATTTTGACTGTGACATCATCAATGACATGTTACCGGCAAACATTTTGACAACGTGAACAACAGATCACAAAACGGTTTGGGAGGGGCTGTCAATTTTCAAAAATTTCAAACAGAATGTGCTATGTAATTTACCGGCTCTTTATCATTTTTCATTTCACCATGATATCCAAATTTTCATCCAAAGGAATAGAATTGGTAGGCTTTATGATACTGTAATTCTTGTTTCTTTCACTGTTACAGTAACTTTATGTTCACGTCGGTTTTCACAGTCACCTCTGTATCATGAACTTATCATCACTGTTTTTATTTATGATTCCTTCACACATCTGTTCTGTAAATCACTTGCCGTCATTGTGAAGTTAAAGTTCAGTGAAAATGTCCATATTCCTCACACTGTGAAATTTTGCTACCGTGAAGATAAAGTGAATTACAGTATAACCTATGTTTCAGGTGAGGAACTGACAACATGGCTGCAACGGACCATAAAGCGAAAGGCAAGACTCGCTCCAAGTCCCAGGAAAGGGAACTGAGCAGCAGAGAGAAATCCATGGCACAGGCAAGTACAGTGACATTTACAGATTATGCTTTACAAAACGCTTGATTGTACAGTTTCCTGATTGGGCCTTACTAATTTAATTTGTTGCTTCAATAATCCAGAATTTGGAAAATCATCATGAAAACAGCGTACCTTGGTACGCACAGTTTCATGGAGTTTGAAGTCTTTTTCTCAGCCCGCTGTTCATCTTGACGTTACATGTTGCTCAAATTCTACCGAAAATGTCTGACAATCAAGGAGATACAGTAAACTGGTATGGCCTTGAGCGTTCGTATTGTTACATGTTATTCAGGTTCAGGTAACCGTTGTTCTTGAGTAACCCATAACTATGATGTAACATACTGCAACGTGAGAGGACAAAGGTTCAAGGGCGCTTTTCCTTTCACATCCTTTGCTTTTACTATCGTTGTTGGACATCGGAATAACAACCTTCCCACTGAAGTTACTCAATGTGCAAATTATTTTTGAAAGCAGTTTTCCACAGACTGGACTAACCTCGTTTACTTGTTCTGAGCCTGGTTGGCTGATCAGCTCAGCCAAATTGATTGGCTTGTGTATGGAGTACAGGTGGTTCTGTTTTGTCCAGAGAGTTGACCTGCATAGTGAGAAAACAGCACAGGTTATCTCGAGATGGTCATAGGCCAAACATACATCTTATAACAGTACAATAGTGCCTTGTGTTGTATACATAATTATAACATTTAATTTATATTTGCTCAGAATCTAACCTCTATTAACATTAACCCACCAGGTTACATAATTCCACTACTTTAAAAAAACAGTGTGTTTGAGAGATCTCTAGTGCAGCACCCCACAGGTATGATCAGTTTAGAGTGCAGGAGTGCATTATACTGGGGGACATTGGGTTGGAGATCTGTTTGGACTTATCCTTTCAGGGTGGCGAAACTATGTGCCCTGGTGGAATTATGTTATCAGATGTTACACTATACGCCAACCTTGAGTCCGAACTGTATAGGTGACTAGAGTCACATACCCAGAACCTGTCACTCGTATTTTTGATAGATCCTCATCCCTCAGTCCATAATGGTCTGTCCCTAATTGAATTATTTCTCTTCAACACAAACACATTTAGTATGTTATTTGAAAGATAAGGCTTGATCAACTACACAAGGTCTTTCCTTCCTTTGCAACGCTTGAATATCAAGGTTATAGTGCTTACCGCTCATTGAGCAAAGCTTGTTTAAATCAACTCAAGGTTTTACAAGTTCAGTGACCTGTGCGTCTTAAGTGATACCGGAGGTAAGACGTGTCTGTTACCTGTCCTACTTAGTACCACTTGTCAGGTGCTAAAAGGTGTCGATGCCCTCGAGAAAAAAAAGTTCAACCGATGCACCTGAAAACTCACACAAGACGGACGTGTTCTAGTTGCACTGTTTCTCACCACTTCAAAATGGCTCCTTGAGAAAAGCGATCACAGAAAGGAGGGTATTATAATAGCCTCTTAGATCAAACGTGGCATTTTAATGAGGAGTCTTAGGAAAGATCTTGTCATTACGAGGAAGCTTCGTCTGATTAGCAAGGAGTGGGATAGCAGAAACGAGGGCTCCTTGAAGGGATTGTTCCCTGTTGGCCTATCATCCTTGATTCGATCCACTGTTATCGTACATTCTGTTTACACTGCCCTAGTTTTCTTTATCTCTTACTTAAATACAACCTGGAAAGGTTGGCCTTGTTCCAAATACAGGGTCCCATGACTCAGGAAAACAAGTTACATTCCAGGCGGTCATTTACCTGCAGGTGTACATACATCAAATACTTAATAAGTGGATACGCCAAAGTAAGTGACGTTTTGTTGGAAGCAGGGCTGTCTCCAGCTTTAAAGATTTTTTCGTCCAACTCATTGTTTGGGAGCTTATGTTGTCAATTTTCATTGTTAGATCTGTCATTTTAAGCTTACAAAAATTCATTTTCATCAATTTCATGTCACGAAGTTCATATTTTTGGACAGACAAGGTGAAATTTTTTACGTCCCAACAAGTTAATTTCCGTCCCAGGACGGAGGGACGGGTCCTGGAGACAGCCCTGGTTATAACTAGATAGATACATTGTTAGAAATTGTGTGTAGGTTGATTTTCAGAAGCCATGGCTTTGCTGACAAAATTTTCCTTCTATATGACAAACAACTGAGTTGTATTTTCTAGATGCAACCTGTTAATAATTTGATTATCAAATCTGCTGGGCTGTAAATGGAAGGAAATCTGTAGTTTGTATTAGGATTGGATGTATTAGCTTTGAGTTAGAGGTGGCAGTTTAGGGAAGTCTTGGATGATGCCCTTGTGGGTGGTTGCTTGGAAATCTCTGTTTGATCTCTGGATAATAAGCCAGATCTCTGACAATCTTGGATTGTTAGGCATTCTTTGAATATGTGCTATCACAGAATAATCTGCATACTTGGAACAGATTATTTACTTGTTGTCAAACTAATTTAGAGAAAATTTGCAGTTTAGAACAGATTCTAATTGTCTCTAATCTAAATGATAGGCACTGGCTTGGAAATAGGAGAAGAAGAAGTGTGAACATAATCAATGGCCAGTGTTTTGTAGCCTGAGGTCCCCACAACAGTGCAAAGAGAAGTCACATTATTATTCTGTAAGAGTACCTGTTACAGATACACAAGTGATTGTTCTTAACCAGTTAGAGTAAACTTTTGCCATTTTTATGCTTCGTTCATTTTTGAAAAGAAGACTTCGTTCTACCAATGAAAAAAATGTACCTGAATAGACTATCAAAACATGCAAATTTCAGAGTTCCCAGAACTAGGACAAGGTCCGCAAACCCTGAGAGAAAACAAGCACCTTGGGTCAATGACTTCTAAAAATAGCATGTTACACTAGGCATGAACAACACCTCATACAGTACCTGCAAAGGGATATATTTCCCAAGCAGCACCTGACAGTGAAACCTTCGTACAAGCTACACTTCTTTGATTCTTGAAGCTTGATATGTAGAATGATACAGGAACTGCTTTTACCATCTAGTTCAGTAATATCTCAAATCAGATTGTATGTCCTTAGGTCTGTTAAGGTTAAATGCATTCGTGCAGGAGAACATGAAGAAGCCTTGATGTGCAATCTCAAGGTCAGATAGGAAAATATGTGACTGTATAGATCGTGTTCTTTAACAACACTCATTTTATACCAAAGCTTAGTAAACATGAGCTTTGATTTATTTTACAAAAGTCAAAGACTAGATCTTGCATTATAACCTTACAAAGCTAGCGCTGGTGCATTTTCTGAGTTGGAATATCATGATTTAGAATCAGATTCAGAAGATATAGAAAATAAATCATAGCTCAGATTCATATCAAGGTATGAAAACAATTCTATTCAAGAATACAAATTTGTCTCAGATGCTATAGTGATGATAATTCATAATCCACATAAAATAAAGTTGGAACTAGTTGCTTGAAGAGTTGCTTTACCTTATCATTAGAAATGGTGAGCCTATCATTTGAAGACAAAGTAATTGGACAAAACCACTGTTGTCCAAGTATATTGCAGTAAAAACAATGCTTCATCTCTAAAAGCCATATGGCCAACAAAAAAAGGTGGTGGATAATCCAATTACGAATACAGGCATACAAACAGTCGTGATAAAATTGTTCAAGCAATATGGCTACCCTTAAGCCTTACAATGAGAGCAGAACAACCATATTTGTTTGGATTTTCTTTTGTGTCCTGTGCCTATTATGTGTGTATCAAGGATAAATGTCAGTTGTCGTCAGGGGCAACCGTACTCTGTCATTGTCTGATGATGGTTCCGCCTCTGTTGGGGAGAATTAGGATTTGCCAATTTGTTATGAGATGGTCTTTTAGATGATTCGTGAACTATGTTGCTGTAGTTTTGTCAACACATCCTTACCAGGAATCAAGCTGAGGGCTCTTCCATTGAAAGAATATTAGGGAGTAATTTTTCAATATGGAGCTGATGTGGGTGAACAATATCAAGTTACCTGTAATACTGTAAATCTTGAAACTTTCACGGCCGTTTTATTTTTGTGATTCATCATGCACGAAAATATCTCTCTTGTACTACAGAATTGTTTCAACTGCGAATTTGAAACACCACAAATACCACCTTTTCCCTCCTATCGCAAAAGAAAAACACTGCGAAAGTGAATTAATTTACAGTACTTGGGATGCTAGTACATACCAATCCTCAAAATGAAGGGGGTCAAAATAAGTGTTCTCCAAGATGTCTTATTGCAATAGGCTGCCCTTACTCTTTTATGATGAAAATGACAGTAAATTGTCTAATGTAACCCTACCAGTATTTGATGCAAATGTCCTTCCTAGTATCATGCAGGTAGTTATTTTCAATTGGCCCCAAACAAAAAGACAAATTATGCACCTGTCACCTGACAGTGTCAGTGTTTTTAGCAACTGGGTTTATCAGCAAAGAAATATAATTATCCTAAAAGGGTGTGTGTTTTGTTGTTTCTAATTCCTCAAGTCGTAATTACATTTGATGCAGTGATAAAGGAAAGATAAGGATGGGGTTATCATGTTGCTTTCAGTTAACTATCATTTGGGCGTCAAGTTACGTCAGGTATTTATTCTTGTTACTACCTTGCATTGCTGTTTAACATTTTTGTAGGTGCAAATGTCACTTTGATAACATTTTCAACACAACTTTGTGATATAATAAGAAAGCATGGACCTTGCAGAAGCCTAAAATAGATCCGTGTTTTTGGCACAACACTTAAAGGGGGAAAAACTAGGTCAGTGGTGTTGTCAACAAAACAATAGAAGAAGGGTGGGGACATTACGAAGGAATGTAGGTGGCTATTTACGCTGTGTCACAACTAGTGATGATAATAGTCAGTGTGCCGCTCTGTCATCTTGGACAGTAACGAAACACAAACAGCGGCTTCTTAAACAGGTGAGTTTGACCATTCGCCATGCCAGGTAAATTAGATGTTATGGATGTGGGGAAAGTTGTTACATCGAGGTGGAAGGTAATACCATACAGGTGTGCTTACTTTACTGTAAGTTTTCAAAGCAGTTTGAGTTGGATTTTCTGTAGTACATGTATGACTGTCTTGGATACAATGTTTGCGCAACAGCTTGCAACTTTTCTGATCTGCATTCAGATCTGCATTCACTAAGCAATAGCTGTATATAATGCTTTCATGAATAGGAGTGAGAATTTCTGTACTGAAACTTGTCCAGTTTGTTGCATAGAGATTAATTCTGCTTTTGTCTAATGTTACCTCTTAGAGCTTAGATTCTGGTTGAGGTATTGCATCATGTGTGTAAAAGAAAAAAAACTTGATGTAGATCGTTTTGATTTAACTTTAAAGATATCGTTTTCTTTTTAGTGGGTGTATGCGAACAGTAAAGGACTAAAATCAAAGCTGTCCCTATGCATTCTTCGTGTTACATGAAGAAACCATGTTTCTTTGAAGGAAGAAACCCTCACTCACTGCCCAGTTTGTTGTCCACCATCTTCCCTGTCTTTTGAGGGTTACATGTGAATATCACTTTGCATCTTTTCTGTTGTGAATCAACAAATTTGCATGTAGCACTTGTCTGTTGTAGAACAGGTGGTTTTACTGAAGTCTTTGGGTCTATGTCAAACAAGCATTGCTGGCTAATGTACCGATGTCAACTAGGGGTTTGATATATCCAAAGCACAAACTTTTTTTTTTTTCAATTCAAGGGTCTGTTGTTTTGTCTTTCAGAAGAGTGCAGATAATTTGTAAGTTATGTACACACAGTTTGATCTATAGTGTAGGTCAAGTAGATTGAGGGCAAAACAGTACAAAGCAATAAATAATGTAAATCACTTGTACTGGAGTTTTGCAGTATGCTATGCTATACTGTTTGCTAGAGTGAATTGCGTCATACATATATCCACACCCTTGTTTGTGCTCTAGTTGTTTAGACAGATGAGCCTATGGATTATGGCATGAAAAGCTGGGTTTCACCCATATAAAACCCACCCAGTACTGTAGTGATCTCTATATAACAGCTGAGGCTATGGTTACTATGGAAGTGACATAGCAACCAGGCTTGGGTTTCAGTTGGTTCTCTCTGTGCCTTGCACAGAAGCTTGTTGACAGTTGGCAAGTAATGGGCACGTAATTGTTACCCTGTCAACATATAGATTTTAACAGAAGGTTCCGTAAGAGACAACTTTAGGGCACCCAGGTAAGATGTATAAAGTGATATCAACATTTTATGCTTGTTTTCGATAATAGTGTCAGCTAACTGGAAAAATGTGTTTTAAGATAAGTGTAGAAAATATATTCAGCTGGTCTAGAATTTGTGCACCAAGGATTTTAGAAGAATGATTTAATAACTCAATTTTCTGTTCTCATGTATACATGCTATTGTTGGTAATGGCGAATTGCATTAGAAAGTTTTCGTAAGATGCAGTTATTGTAGTACGAAAATATTCTTTAAACTGCCAGTCTTTAGGTATATATACAACTAAAGATATCTACACCCATATCCTATATAGCCATATGGGTTACGTTTGCCTTTCAGTGAAAGTAAGGGCCATGTTGACATATTTGAAACTTCAAGTATTCCTAATGTATTCTTAACAACATGGAAAAAATGGCTCGCCAGTACCCTAGTTTTGTGGTCAGCCATAAGGGACTTTATTTCCTTGGACAGCATGATGATCATGTATAATTCTGGCTCTGTTAATTCCAGCTTAAAGGCAACCTAAGCAATATTAGGGCGCTGAAAGTCATATATTCAAAATCAATTTTTTTCTGATTTCTATCCATGGTAAGTTTAGATAACACTATCCCATTGTATATCGACCATCATGGAGCAAAAATGTGATGTCGTTGTGCGGTGGGAACTCATTGAAAATCTGAGCACTTGGAGGCCAGCCATCATTTCAAATCTTCCGAACATGCACGATTCTGACCGATAAGTCCCGAACACTTCCGAAGAAATAATCACGTGGTCATGGCTCAATGTGCTTGGGCATTGTGACGTCACACGGCCGGAAGTTACCGAAGATTGTCGACAGAAAACGGTTACGGCTGGATTCTGGGCTGATTTTTGGGGGGACGCAATAAATAAAATACTCCTTTTCTGGCTTGCTTCTGAACTATTTTTAAACGCCCAAAGTATGAAATAATGATGCAGATGTGCTAATATAGGGAAGTAAATGTAAATTTCAACCTCTCCAAGCAGAATTGCTTTCCCCAGAATATTTCAAGTTTTACCCCCTGAAATCGCTTAGGGCACCTTTAAGTCATTGTTTCATTCTGTTAGAAAAGGCGTTTTGATATGGAACAACTTGAATTTTACATTCACTTAGTTACCAATTTGCATCATATTTACAAAGGCCAAACTAGGTCAAGAGGTTTGCATAAAGGTCTCTTGAAAGTATTCACTGAACAAACTTTGCACCTCAATACAACTCCAGTTTAGGTGTGACTGACCAGTGCAAGTGGTCAGTTATTGTCCAGATTACCCTGTTTTCCCCCCATAATGGCCAGTGAGTGGACCTGTTTACATCAAAGAGGGGCACAGCGCCTCGGGTGATGTAGTCCGAGCGCACAATAAACAACAATGGCAAACATGTCAATGCCCTTGGGTCACGGAAGGCCTGAATAACTGTCAGTGGTTGCACGTTGGAAAAAAAACACTTGAAAGCATGCTAGACACAAGTTGCGATGTGATCAAGGAAGGGCAAAGCGGCGGTTGATAGAGCGATTGTGAGGATCGAGCCTACGGTGTAGCATTCCTAGTCCTACAGGCTGTCCACCTGCCCTTTTGTTATGAGGATAGCATGTGTCAGAGCGCAGCGTAACAATCGATTCATCTGGTATTAGGTTACTGAGGGGCCGTGGAGGGGCATCAATCCTTTGGTGAGTGTGCCAAGCCTTTCTGGCAACATCTTCTGACAGGGACTTGTTGACAACACCTTGCCTACCACTTACGTCTGCTAAATGGCTCACGGTTAGAGTGGCTGCTTTGATAACATTTTAGAGATCAAAATGACAAACTTTTGTAAGAATAAGCATGACCTCCAAAAGGGTTGTTATTGTTTAGAAAAAGATTTTGGCACGTGGAAAAGCTCAGGTTTTTCATTCTGTTTACTAGACAGAAATGCTGTGGTCAAGCCCATGGTAGGAACTTTGTCAGCTTGGTTCTGATTTCATCCCTTACATCTGCAGCTGAAAAAATAGGTAACTTTGCAACAAAAAGCGGTTTGACCACTGGGATTGGGTAGAACACAAGCTTGGACAGCTCATGTACAATAGCCACATCTGTTACATGCTCGCCTGTTAGATGTGCCACTGCAAGAAAAAACTGTGGCTAACACGCCACAATGACCAACTCTTAGATGGCATTGTCTTGAGATGTCTTGAGAGGATTTATGTCTCCTTTGTACGGAAGTGTCTTAAAAGAAAGGCTGTGACCTCTAATTTGCTTCAAGCGTGGCAGCTAGTATGGCCACTGTGTAGTAGTAATTGTTCAGTCGAAAGCATACAATTTGATCTACAATGTATAGATTGCAAGTACTGGATAAAGTGTTTAATTTACCGCACATTTTGCCTGCCTGAAGAAATCTTCTACCGGGAGCTTAATTCACAGTAAGATGTACTTTTTATAGTTTACTCTGTGTGCTACAAGATTTTAAAAAGAATGGTTACTTCAGGTTTTGTCTTTCAAACAAGGAATATAAGACTAATGTAATGGTATTCAAAAATAGGCAAACTCTTTCTGTAAAAGGTTTTTCTGTAATGTTTTATTTGTTTCATTTAATTTTGGTCTTAAATTTCACTGTCAAATGGTCATTCAGCTATGTTAGAAGTTGTTCAAAATAACGACAACACAACACCATCTCCGTAGTTATCTTTGTAATACTATGTTTTCAAACTTTCCTGCAGGCCAGCTTCAAGAAGGTTACAATTTCTTGTGCCTATGTTCATATTCTGTAGTATTCTTATCAAGAGTGCCATGGGGCCATCTAGGGGATATTGTTTTTTTATACCTGTTATATCATAGGTAACATTACTGAAGAATAGATAGGTGATTCAGAAGCAGGTACGGATTTTGCGTCTTCAGTCCATGTCAATCACAAAGATGATTTTCTATGCACTGGTTGTCAATGTATATGGAGTATGGTCATGAATCTTGGTCAAAGTCTTAGCCCAAGTCAAGGTCTAAAACTGGTAATCACAGAAAACAAACTGTGAGCTTAACATCATCATGACTGCATTGATTGTTGTTGATCAGTGACTAGGAAAAGGTCAAAGGTCATAGCTAGTCAAGTGTTAAGTTGTTAAAACTCCATATGAGCGGTAGACCATAAAAGATAATGATTGTAATTTTCCATCCGAAAATGAATTGGTCTAGGAGGCAAATTTGGTCGTTTTAGCAGAAAAGGGTTCCAATAAACAACTTCATGCCATTGCTCATGAACCTTTCAATTGAAGCATATCTTTTCATCATGTTAATTTGTTCCAGGAAACTGAGCCAAGCATTCAAAAGTATTTTTGATCCACAAACAAGATGAGCACCATAAAGCCAAGGTCAAAGTCACCATTTCCGAACCAATATCTGGTGGATTTTTGACTCTTGGCAATTTGGATTTGAGGTAGGTTTTTGTTACAAATTTTAGGGCAAGAAATATGCAATCCTGGCTGAGATTACTCCTCATTGAACTTGAGTAGAACGGTTTGCGTGACTGTCAACAAGGCACATCACAACAAGCCCCAGCAATCTTCTGGCTTGAAATGTCAGCGATAGTATCTGCGTCAGAGAATGACCTTGAAGATGGGCAGGCGCCTGTGGCATGTGTCCTTGGCAGGATGAGCGGTGTGTGTGGCCAGGCAAACCAGGAATTATCAGCGGCTATTCCCCTCTTAAATCATTAGAATAGAAAATTGTTTGTACATATGTGGAGGGGGGGGGGGAGATAAACAAGCAGTAGAATATTGTGGTATCTATTCATAAAGAATAGATTAAGAGAAACATGACACTGAAGTGCAACAATGGCTTTCAATTTTGCATCTCCATAGATTCACCTGTCTTGTCTGTCAAAGGAAATGGAATGTGCTCAGGGGGTTTTGTTCACATGTTGACTGATAATCTTTAGAATGCTTCGGTTCATTGTGTTACACTACAGGGCTCGAAATAGTGGGTGCATGTGCACCTGTGTGCACCCAAAATTGGAGCTGTGCACCTAATTTTTCACTGTGGGTGCACCAGTGCACCTAGATATTTTTGTATTCTATATAGGGTAACGGTTCTCTTGTACACTAGTATATAGAATATTTTTTAAATGTAAGTATAAGAAAAAGCAATATGACCTTTTACGCCAAAATATGACCTTTTGCTGTACTTTATTTGATGTATTGCTTGCTTGAAATTTGAAATCTAGATAGAATTACATATTGAAGTTGAGAGCCAGTAGCGTCAAACTTATGCTTTGCTGATATTCAACTTTATTTTATGAGGTGCACCCAAAATTTTTTCTGTGCACCTAATTTGTTTGGTTGGGTGCACCAGTGTACCTTTCCAAAAAAAAAATTTTGAGCCCTATGTTATGTTGTCTGGGGGAAAGGATAGCATAGTCATCAACACACCACTTATTTCAACGTTGATTTGCATGGCATAGTAGACATATTTTTTCAAATCTAGATATTGAAATAGTCAAAATTTACAGCCAAACAATTTAGCCATTATAAAGGACAGGAGAGCAACAATTCGCAGGATAGGCAGATGGCAGAATTATCAGACAATGTATTCACCTGTATAAACAAAATGTCCTGGAGGTGTTGGCTAAAAGGAACAATAATTGATACTGAAAAGGAACAATAATTGATACTGACAGGAATGTAAGAAGAATCTAGGTTCAAGTCTGTGGGTAATTCAGATCAGTTCTAGCATTAAAAAAAGAAGTTTCAATTGTTATGAGATGGACCTTCTGCAACATTTTCTAGAGAGGTCAGCATTCTCTGGGTTATCCTTCTACAAATTCAGTATGACTTATGCTTCAGTCCCATTTCCAATCCCGGACCGGCCGGTCAGCTTGTGGGAACGAAAACTATGATGCAAAAGACAACAAAGGACACAAAACTTAACAAAAATTACTCCTAACCATATATTGTGCATTTCTTGATATGTATTTGTCATTTTTCGTTTTCGAAAACAGCCCGGCTGGGACCCGGATTGGAAATGGGACCGAAGCATTACATGTACGTCAGCATTTGATACCATGATCTTGCTGATCATACAAAACCCATTTCGTTCCTAGTTCTTCCCACAGGTCATAAAGCAAACAACGGACACAGGTGTTGGATCACTTTACTTTTCTGTTATTTTTCAGAACTTTGAAAAAACAGACTTTATCTTTATAGACATATATAAAGTCTAGGTTTGTGTCAAAAGCAATTACCACTCTTGGGGATTGGATGTATATCATGTTAATGTTTCATAACTTGAAAAACAGAAACACTGTCAAGGTCGAAGACATCAAAAGACATAAACAGTGATAGTCTCTTGGGTGCCAACTGGATCTTGTGACTTGAAAAAAATTAAGCTGCAGTTCCTTTAACAACAACTTGGAACTCGTACTTGTTAAGTAAAGTAAAGAAAGAAAGAAAGAGATAGGAAGTGTTTTCTGATCTTAAGATGCATTTGTTTATCAGCAAAAATGTTGTCTATCTGAGGAAATTTTGCATATCTCTGACGATTGTTGTCCAGTTTGGCGGACCTTTGGCAGTGTCCCAGCGTGTTTCTCTACAGTAGTCTGCCTTGCTTGGCCACTCTCCCACTTGGCTGTACTTCAGTCGCCATTTGGGTTTCGCTCGCCGCTGTGACGCAGTCTGCTGCTAAGAACCTGTTGTAAGATTATTGCCCACGCACCTGTTCATTCCCGCGTCTGCTTGCCTTTCACACGTGAGTTCTTCTACCTCATATAACTCAGAATGTCCTTGTCATATTTTCACTCATCTTTGCACTTTTGAGTTTTAGATGTTGCGTTTCTAAATGTTGGACCCAGGTAAAAATCCACCCTTGAAAACAATAAGAACTTATCTTTTTTTAAAGTTGGAAGGTATATTAATAATGTTGCAAATACTGGTCGGTCAGCAAATTTTGTGTCAATATTACAAGGTTAGTATGCTGAATGTACTAGTAGTTCATGTGTCAAATGCAACCTTGACCACTTTGTGTAAAATCAATACCTACATAGTAATGGTGACATAGGACTAGAGTTGAAAAGCATTGAGTATATGTACAGTTTTGTTTTCCGTCACATAAAAGGGACATGTTCGTAATTCTCAAAAGAAAGTTTAGGAAATACTGAGGAAGAGCAAGGGTGAATTTATGAGGATAAGGGTAGACGTTTTACTAGAAATCAGGCATTAAACCTGCCTATCAGCCTAACACAGTGTCATGATTACTGGTAGTTTCTGCAGTGGCCCCTCACATCGGACATACTACAGTAACAGCAACTTGTGCTTAAAAGGTTAGGTGAATATCAGTGACAAGCACTTTATCCTTTCAGCAAGATCCACTATTTGAGAGGTTATAGAAAAGAAGGGATTTTTAAACACCCAAGTTTTGGGTTTATGGTGTTGAAGATTATAGTCTTGTCAGTTCCTTTACCATTTCTCTAAGCTTCAGTCATATTTCAGACCTTTTTGTGACAGTTTTTTATATTGTGGCAATGATCTGTTGATTTGTATAAAAATACTAAAATCTGCTGGTTGTTGTCTATGATCTCTGTTGCTGCCAATCTTTTTCTTTTATGTATTTCTATTAGTTTCTAAGCTCCCAGTATATTGTAGCAAGTTGCAGTTGATTTTCAGTTAATTCCCTCAAGGCTCACTATGATTGCATACTTTATGATCATCTCAAAAACATTTTTGTCAGCATCCCTTGAGCAACAGAGAGTCTGAACAGAAATCGAAAAAATCATCCTTTAGATTTTTAGAAATCCATTAAATTTAGTAGATAAAATACTGACTCCAACATATGCTTGCTAGCTGAGCTAGATTTCCATTTTTGTAATTGGATTTCATACTACCCGCCGTTTGAAATGTTGGAATACGGTAGAAAATATTTCGAAAGTCAAACAAAGGTTTGAAATTGTTCTAAACATTTAGTCATATCAGTCAGGTTGTTTGTCTACAAAGGTTTCGGAAATGTTAGAACAAAAGGTAACAAACACCCGCACAGTAATGTGGAATTGACTCTACTTTGACAGACACATGTTGGAGTGGCATTTGAATCCTTGGTACAGCTTATAAAAAGTATCATAACGTTATATCAAAACCTATCACATGACTTTTATTTTTAGCTATCCCTGGGAATTTAGGTTTCGTATAATTCCTGATAGATACTGGTAATATTGGTACACTTTATAGGTGAAACCATATTATTCTCTCCCCCGAAATGCTGCTAAAAAGACTCCTTTTCTTAGTGTACATAACATATAGTCTTGAGAATTTTCCACTTCCAAACAACGGACACAAAATAGGCCATTACAGTTTGAGAAACATTCTACCATATGTCATGATAAGAAAATCCTGATTAAACAAATCCGTTGAGAACGGATAGAAGATGGAGTGTGTGTGTCTGTTTCTGTAGCAGTGTTGGGATACGCAGGGATACTCTGCTCAGACACGGAGGAGCCACAGATCTAGAATGAGATGCAGTACTCCTTAAACCCCACCGCAGCTGTAAGCTATAAACCCTTGACTATGCAAGTAAGCAATTAGTGCTTCAGAACAGACAAGAAATATCATCTCAAGAGAAATGATTTTGCATAATATGCACGTCTTGGAAATTTTCTTGTCTCAGACAATTGAGTTTAGTTAAGACAATAGTGTGCAATGCAAGACACTTCTCTGACAAGATATTGCCTTCACCTTGGCATTCTCATCTTGAGGGTCAAGATTATATGGTCGCCTGTATACTATTTGCATAATCGAAAAAATGCTGAAAGGTAGAACTTACTCAGTTACCGAAACTTTGACTTATAATGACACAAAAATATACAAGTTAAGTAGCCAACTTTATGTTACAAAACAAGGTTCTGATCTTAACAGGTGTGCTTTCTTGGCTATTCTAAATGTTTGGAAGAACATGGTGTTGAAAACAAAGAATTTGTTAGATTTTGTATGAGCTTTTATTCTACAGGGTTAATGTATTTCTTTTCTATTTCATTACGATGTGCATTGTTTTTAATTTTCACATTAATCGAGATCTACATTACGGTCGTTCTTGCCTCATGTCCTAAAGGACTGAGTTAGAAATGACTTCAACTTTTCAAGTGTCAGCTAGTCAACTATGTACATGTTACATATCCACCAGGACATTCTTACTTTCTGAGTCACCATTAAAAATATAGCTAAGTCAGTGCTCATGCTAGTGTCACTTATTTGAGAGATGTAGAGAAGGTTTAACTTTAAGACGAAGAAGTTGTCATTAGATCTGTGACTTCATGCAAATGTCCTACATACAATGGGTACTTACCTAGAAGGACTCACAGTTTCTGGTTCTTGTTATTCATCTCACAATCAAAGCACTGAAGAAGTGATGTCATCTACGGGCTATACTCCATTCTTTCATCTGTGAAGTTTAAAAAAAAATCAAGTTAACTACTTGAAATTTTCCACACATCTGACAGAGGTACAACAGGGCTCGAAATTCATTTTTGGAAACAGGTGCACTGGTGCACCTAACCTAAAAATTTAAGTGCACAGAAAATAATTTGGGTGCACCACATAAAATAAAATTGAATGATACCAAAACATAAGCTTGACGCTACAGCCTCTCTTAAGAACTTCAATCTGTGATTCTACCCAGATTTCAAATTTCAACAAAGCAATACATCAAATAAAGTACAAAAGATTATACAATGTTTTGCTTTTACAGATACTCGCATTTCAAGAATATTCTGTATGCTAGTGTACAAGAGAACCTTTACCCTAAAGAGTACAAAAATATCTAGGTGCACCAGTGCACCCGCAATCAAAAATTAGGTGCACAGCTCCAATTTTGGGTGCACACAGGTGCACATGCACCCACTATTTCGAGCCCTGTACAATGTATGGAAAAGTGACTACAACAACAGCAAAAAGTATTGGATTGAAAACAATCAAGATACCTACATTTTAGATTGAGAAGAGATTACAAATGTTGTAACGAGAATATACAGACACAAGATCAGTCAGTCAGTTTCGGTGAAGTAAAATCTTGAAACTTTTGTGGTGGTTTTATTTTTGCGATGAACTCTTAACTGCAAAGTCATGACACCGCGAGTAGGTTTCACTATACTATATAAATTACAATACATTTAGAATGCTTTGCAACCGCAAATTTGAAACACTGCAGAAACGTCCTTTTCCTTCCTGCTGCAAAATAAAACCACTGCAAATTAAACGAATTGTACAGTATCTGAATGTACCAAAAGAACACTTCAGTGTCCTCTAGATCTCCATTCTGTCTTGCTTGTACCAACTTCTCGATTTACGGCAACTTGTTACCGAGGGAAGTAAAGGGCCATAATCGTTGCACTCGTGCACCAATGTCATCCATTAAATCCAGGGTGTGCAGCCTGCCAGTCATAACCAAGACCAGGTCTGGTACATGATAAAACTTGTATCTCCTGGTATCATCCACGCAGAGGGAGGTATGGTTCACTGCAGTGCCGGGGGTTACTATGGGATGATACCTACAGATAATAAGTAATTGCACTCCCGAGTATGGGTTATACTTCATTTTTGATAGTATGACACCTACAGCTGCAAGGTATTATTGGGCATTTGTCTTTTTCAAGTATGTTGAATATGATTAAGTGTTATTTTGCAATTATGTTCCAGGTTCACTTGCATCTTCCCACGGGGATGAAATGATGAAGAAAAACGGATCATAAAATCAGAGAATATTCAGTTAAATCTGATAATGAAGTGCCAACAAACTCATTCTGTTCAAGTGGCTGTCATGCGAATATTTTTTGCCGTAAAAATCGCCTGGTGATTTGTATGGATGATTGAGACTTGTGTTGTTAAGTTTATTGACTGAACAGTGTACAAGTGCCTGCCATCAATGGTAGTTAATGTATTCTGACAGAGCTCGGGGGCAAGATAAACGAGCCAGAGCCTCTAGCAGCAACAGGGGACAATATTATCAGCCGATACATTCCTTTAAACTGCTGAATATAAACTACACGTCACGTACAATTGGAGGGAATAATGTGCAGGGGAGCCAATTTTTACCTCGCCGTGAAGCCGTGGGGAACAGCAATATAAGACTCTGTCAGTCGCGGATGCGGAGGTAAACGGAAGACGACACAAAAACAGTTTGATTTTTCTCTAGCGATCACTCAAAAAATGGACCGACACACACATGTACTTAGAGTATAACGTCCACAGATAGTATCTCTGTCTAAACTAATTGTGATACACAATTTCACTTTAATCTACTTTACAGGCAGCAGTAATAGGCTTTTGATTTATTACCTAGAGTCTCAAAATAGTACACTTTGCATGGAGGTATAATTCTTTTGGGAAATTAGGTATTAAGACTACTTAGCAGTTAAGTCTTAAGGGAAGGCATCTGCGGAGAGACAATCAGATTTCAGATGGGGATGTAGAGTGCTGATGACCACAAAGTGGATTAAAAAGTAAAGTATTAAGAGTAGAGCAGGGTCAGACATTGTATGTAGTTTATATGGCCAGTGGGATGTTTGTTGTTGGCACTTTTTGTGGTCATATCCGTGGGTTTGTTGACATGTGCACATAAGTGGCTTTTTCAAGACCTTATAATATTACCACTGTGAGATGATGATGATGATGATTACCACTGTTGATCGTATGTTTTTACTGCCAGGATTTGCTTGGTTGGTGGATTTTATGGAATGTTTGCATGTATCAATCAACCAATCGATCCATCAATCGATCCATCAATCAATCAATCAATCAATCAATCAATCAACCAAGCAATTGATCAACCCAATCACCTTGCATCCAGGATGTAGAATTAGAGAAAACAAACTCACAGCTTATCTACTTTTCATTATGCAGGGATCTCCCCAGAAATATAGAGCAGGATGGGGGGAGGGTGCCAGGCACAGGATATGTGTCGCGAGGGGGGAGGTCTGGAGGGAGGTGCACAACTCTCAAAAGAAGAGCGATTGTTGCATTTTGCCTTTTTCAGACATAATGGAAGTCATTTCCTGCAACTTAAGCTTTAAATTTACATGTGAAATTTCTAGTTTTGAGCAAAATTACAGGCTTTGCTGGTTAAAAATTTGAAAAAATACCCTAACTTTGAAAATCAACAGGATGGAGCTGGGATTATAACAGGATGGAGGAGCGCCACTGTTCCATTCTTTAGGGAGAACCCTGTTATGCTCTGTATTTGATCAATTTCATAATCAGTCAACCAATCACATGATGTGAAATCTAATATTCTAGATATTAGATGGTTTTTTGGGTCTCTTTCAATTAAATCTTTTTGTGGTAAGAAGAACTTAACGGCAAAAGAACAAGACTTTTTTTTACAACTAACATATTCTAAAGGTTTCTCCTTGATTAAGCAAAGAAGGTCCTCATTTGCCTAAATTATGACAGTTAATGATCTTCTGCACCAAACATCAAAAGATGTCCAAAGTATGATGAGAGGCTGAGCAAACAAGGCGATTGTAGCATTTTCTCATTGATTATGCAAATGAGGTCATGATTTGCGTCTTATGATGTTCACCTATCTACTTTTGAAAAAATCATCCTATCCTATCCTATCCTATCCTATCCTATCCTATCCTATCCTATCCTATCCTATCCTATCCTATCCTATCCTATCCTATCCTATCCAGGACAAGAGATATCAAAACCAGAATTCGTACTGCAGTATCATGGAAAGCTAATCATTTCATTTCAAAATTCAACACCTACTAGTAAGTACTAACATACCAAATATCATAACTTCTCACTGCATACTAGTGTTCACAAAAACACATACGTATAACAAAAACATACATTTTTGGTGAAGGTAATAATCTGCAGTTGCTAGAAAAGATCGTAACCAAGATAAGAGTGTGACAATGGTTCTTATTAATCTGTCCATCTGTGCGAAATGATTAAATCATACATTCTGTAGAGGGAAACTTCCCATCTAGGGCCCCCAGCTAACACAAAGACAGACCAGATTGCTTGGCATTGAGGTATTATGATAATTAGGACAGAACATCTTCTCTGGTCCTCCACTGGGAAAACAATACATCAAGGTGTTGTTATCTATGTGAGGACCATTGTTAGAGAAACAGTAAGTCCTAGAAATATATGTCATCTTTGTAAACCAGCTATTGATGAATTATTTATGATTTTAAATTAAGTTTCTCGGAAATGCTTAATAAATCATATTAACAATATGATTCTTCCAGAGTTGCAATGATTATTGTATATGACATAAGATACGACTTACGACTGTACACAAATGGGATAACAAATGAGGTCTAATGAAGCTTTGGAGATACAACTGGTTGGTTTTTTATTGTATGAAAATCATGATATCCTTACCTTCAATTTTCACTAATAGTTATGCACTAATTTGACACGTATCAAAATATCTCAGCGATTAATTTGACATTAGACTTATCAGTGCAATGGTCTACTATGCAGCCTCAATTTAACTTAAAGTATTTCATATAGCCTGAGGTCCAGTTGCTGTTATGTACATGTATATTGCATTTGATGACAACAATAGCTACTAATTATCACCTTCAAAACACAAGCTATCGTTAGTTGGAAAATATTTCCAATGTATGTAGAGTAACTGAATATGCAATATAACAGATGGACAACAATGGCTACTAACTGAGACCCTCAAGCAAAATACTGTTAATTCACAATTTTTTGCAGGGACTTAATTTCGCGGTAGAAGGGTAAAGGAGGTTTTCGCTGTGTTTCAAGTTTGTGTTCGTAATACAGTTTGCGCAGTAATACAATGGAAATGCATAATATTCATAGATTTTGGAGAGGTCACCGTGAAAAACATGAAAATAAAATCACCTGTGACCACCATTTCAAGATTTACAGTACAATGTTTTCTTTGACCTGAATAGATTGATGAATCTACAGTAGTTTGCTGAAACCACACCTCCGGGGGAACCATAGCTAGCGCGCTCGTTCCCTAGAAGTAGCCAGGAAGTGGCAATTTTTCCTGGAATTTCCTCCCAATGCTTACAGTACAACCTGAATACCCATTGGGGAAATACAGCTGCAATGTGGTGGGTCTGCCCTGAAACAACCTCATTTCAATTCGTGCTGAGATCACGTTTTCACTACTTTTTGTGTTGAGTCTGGAAAGCTGTGTCAGCAATGAAGTTCTCAGTATTAGCAAAAAAACAAGTATCTCTCACACTCTCATGTTGGTATAGGTCATGAATGACGTTTGTATGATTTTAAACATTGCCCATTTTAAGGGTGAATGCCTCATTTGTTTTTGTGCAGAGAGCTGAGAGACAGTTGAAGAACTGGGAGCGTCTGAAGAAAGTTGAACACCAGAAGGAGCACAGGACGCTGAAGACTAAGGTGGTGCTGCAGCGGGAACTCATACAGGCCCGCGACAAACTTCACGAGGAAAACCGCGTCAAACTGCGTCTCAAGCAACA
Source organism: Branchiostoma lanceolatum (assembly GCF_035083965.1). Classification (NCBI taxonomy): domain Eukaryota; kingdom Metazoa; phylum Chordata; class Leptocardii; order Amphioxiformes; family Branchiostomatidae; genus Branchiostoma; species Branchiostoma lanceolatum. Next base: position 15,906,187 of record NC_089726.1, on the reverse strand, counting down.
GCAGGTAAGGTGGTGGGGACTGTTCTGAAACTCCTGAATTATACTAAGAAAATGTATTTCTGCATGTGTAGCAAATTTAACTTTTTACATTGCTCATTGTCATGATTACATTTTGTATGTTTTTGTGTTAAGTTATGAATTTACCTTTCTAGATGAGGAATGGAGTTGATTTTCACGTTAAAGTCTCATTTCCTTGTGTCTGAGTGTGGGGAACTGAGCGAGGAAGTGTAGTATTGTGTTACTTTGAAGTATGCATGGAAGTATACCCAGGTATCACTCAAGTACTGATTTTACTGCAATAACTCATTTTGCAGCTTATGTGACACTATAGCTATAGATCTAACAAGTTGAAAAACTTATTGTATTGAAAGTTTGATACTGGAAATGCTTAAGGAACTTTTGGAGAAGACACTTTGATTTCCTGACTGAGTGCTTGCAAAGGATAATGTTCCTAAGTTCCCCACCCTTTAAAGATATATTTCAAATTCTACAGATTTGTATTAAGAATTATCAATAAGTGACAAACATAAGATATTCTTTTAACCTTTCCCTAAACACAATAAACCTGGTCCTTCCCCATTTTTCTTGGACCGGGCGTAACTTCTGTCTTTTCATTCACACTGATTTCAAATGGTGCTGCCATTGTACCTTCTCTATATTAATATCTTTTATACCCTTCTGTTTATCAAACACTTTATCTTCTAATAAACGATTACCGTGTTTACTCCAATAATTGCACAGAATGATGTAAAATTACCAAATTACAACATTTGCCGTATCTCTGGCATATAGTGGAGAGTCAATGAAACTTCACTGTCTGAAAATGAATTTAGCAAAGTGTTCTGAAAGCTGTATGGTTATTGGAGTATTTTAGATACAATTGTTCATTTGTAAACAACAATGTGAACTTACAAAGTAGTGTATATATAGGACCATGTCAGAAAAATGTAGAACTCATTTGATAGAACCCTTATGACTTATGTACATGGCAGTGCTATATTGTCATTGATCCAGGCCTAGGCTGTGGTCAAACTCTTGGACTGTGTAGCTGATTCATACCACAGTTCATTGCTTACCACATGCCTTATGACCCGGCCTGTACAATGATTGATGAGTAATTTGCGTTGTGACAACACTTATTTTGATCCTGGTCACTGTAAATGTTTTGTTGATATAGTATATTAAAAAGATGGAAGAAGATATAAGAACTTTGAGATAACAAAAGAACATTAGAGATAGGCAGTGGTGAGTATGCCTGCATGATATTAGTACAACCTTTTCTTTAGACGGTTAACTGTGTAATTTTTCACTATGCATATATATGTTAACTTTATTGTCTGCATTTTTTCTCTTGGCCCCATATGTTACGTCGTAGCAGTTTTCCAATCCCCCCTGGTCAGTCCAATAATCTATTTTTTGTTCTTCCAAACTCTCAGATATATAAAGAGTTAACATGATGCAGACAAGACACTAGTCTTGGGAAAAATATTTCTTGTAAACTTAATTCTAGGGAAATGGTTTTCACTTCCCAGAAATGGTTTTCAATTCCGTACTCATCAACCACAAAGAAGATAACAGACTATTACTACGGTAATAGTCATCACTTTTCCTGTCGTATATAATATGGAGGTTTCTACATGTACCTTTTTACTTAGATTCCTAGAAGAAGAAAAAATGTAGAGTAGAATGCGTGTTTGAACATTACCGTTGAGTTTAGACACCAAACATCCAACAAATGACCTTTCCCGTTTACTGTTGCTAGTGTCAGCCTCTCAGTTGTTGGCTAAACATCTTGAAGGAAATGTTCCACATTTGCAAGTCATCCTGGGGACCTCAAGCTGGTTTACACAAGGAAGTGTCTACAGGATGAGTAATACACTGTCAACTCGGAGGATAAATGACAGAAGGGTGAAGAAAGAACAACCCATGTTTCTGTTGAATAACATGTTTTGCAAATCACCATCCACTGCCCCCCTCTCTTATTTGCTTTACTTTGAGCAAATTGTCACAAGATTACTACCCTTGATCGGAACAACATGAAAATTGAAGACGACTCTCAACCCAAAGTGAAGGACATACAAGGTCAGAGGAATACAGTCATGTACTTCTGGTTTGTTCTCTTTGCCTTAAACTGAAGCAGAACTTTCACATACATGTTTGAAAAATGTGCCCTAGAAATTAAGAGCTTACATTTTCAATGAACTCAATAACAATTGGTTAGCTTAAATTGCTATAAACAGTATATAATACTTATTAACAGTTGTATTCAGGTCCACATGCGCTAGAATCAAAATGTCATTGACCTATTTACACTATATGAATCATAAGCTATCTAAAGGAAAAATCAAACCAAGTTTTTAGATGAAAGAAGTGACAAGCTATGATTTACGGTGGAAAACGTTGATATACTTAATAACTTATGACAGTGACTATAGAATAATCCATTGTGTCACCTGTTGAGTGTTGTTAAGTGATGATATGCTCTGAAAAGTATGAAGTGAAAAGTAAGCATCGAATAGTCAATATTGGATCCAAAGAAAGTGCTGAATTTTCTCCAGTCCTCGAGCTATGATTGCAGAGATACATATAAAATAGCCATGAAAGATGCAAGAGACCAAAATGGTTTTGCTGACGCGGCAACAATACTGAACCACATACTAGTGCTCCAACAGCAAAAATCTGTGCAAAATATGTAACAAATACAGGAGATACAATCTGAACTTAGAAGATCTATACAAAAATGACTTCTGTGTTTTATCTGTTATGCATATCATGTGCTTCAGATGCATCATGTGCATCGTGCATCATAAATTCATGATATTGGACATGATACATCCCAATCAAACAGGTTGTATGTCATGAAGTATCAATAAAAAGATCCAGTTGTCACGGTTCAATGACGAAAGTCAAATAGTTGGCACGTTCCCAAGCAGTTTTTCCAATCAATGGGATGGTATCTGCTATGATGTCACCTCCGATATTCCATGGCCAGCAGTTTCGGGGAAGTATTACATTTCGACAATCAATGGACAGCGGAACTGTGCGAGATTTACGGCCACTAAAAGAGGAAATCCTTTTCATGGGCCTCTTGTTTACCATTTAGGAGAAAAGAAGGTCACAGAGGGGTCAAGGACTCTGGGCGACCAGGTGTTTATGTATAATTAGCTCAAGGTCAATAAGATAGTATCCCCAAATGACTTGGCTTGGAGGAGTCCTGTTGTTTTTGTTCTAGTAATGTGGGAGGGGGCAGTTTCAACACAACGTGCTGGTTTGTGGCAATGCTGATAAAAGCCTTACTGTTTTTTCTGTCAAGAGCAGGGCTGCTGTCTCCAGCTTGAAATTTTTATCCGCCCAACTCATTGTTTGAGATCCAATGTTTTCATTTTCATTGTTAAATCTGTCATTTTCAGCCTACAAAAATGCATTTTCATCAATTTTATGTCATGAAGTTCCAATTTTTGGGACGGACAGGGTGACATTTTGTTCTGTCCCGACAAGGAAATTTCCGTCCTGGGACGGAGGGACGGGTCCTGGAGACAGCCCTGGTCAAGAGTACATCAAGTCACACTTGTATTGTCAGTAACGTAACATGACCAGTTTACGTCCGATTTATTCAAAACGTTATTTATCCTAAAACCGCGCGGACAGAGCCAAATGTTTAACCCATGGGTAGAAATATCAGCTCTTCTAACAAGAAAATGCATGGTCTGTAAGTTTTTCTCCGCCTGTTAAACGCCGTGCGAGCATGTATTTATACTGGGGTATATGGTGTAGAATTGTGCTAGGCTCACCCTTTATCGTCCACCTCAGTATTTTCCCTTCTAGCGCTATACTTGAAGAACATAGACCGAAACAAAATGCACAGTAACTGTCGAAAGTAGTCTACAGACAAATGACAGTAAAATCACTATGTTTGTCCCTCCGCTTGCCCGACGCGATGGAAGAAAACAATTTTTGTATTGTGAATTTCCCCGAAATCAGCAGCACGTGGCTTTCACGTGATAAACGCATGGCCATGATGTTATGCCGTACAAAAATGTATTATCTGAGCGGGGTTCGCTAGGTTGTATCAAACCTTCCTAAAACTGGCAAGAGTTTCAAACCTCGAATCACCATGGATAGTCTGCATATCAAAGAAAGGTTTAACGTCAGCTACTTTTAAAAGATACTAGCTATCGTGTAAGTTAGAAAAACATGATGAAATACGCGGTGTCGAATTACATATGAAATGCGTCAAGCACGACGCTTCCGTGCAACTTGTTGTTACTGGTTCAGGAGTTTATTCCGTTATGTCACTGGACGTAAACCCTTTTAAATGTTTTGTATAAAAGAGAGAGATGCCTAAGGATCATACTTATGACGTTCTTTGTTTCTCATGACAACAGGCTTTGGCATAATACGCCGCGACATGTGGACATGACCCAATCTGGACGTAAACTACTCCTGCACGTAAATAGGTCATGTTACGTTACATAGTCCAATTGAAGATAGAATACTGGTGACTTTCGATTGATGATTTTGGATAAGTGAAAAAATATGGTACTTTGCTCATAGTTTTCTGTTTATATATTCAAAATACAATCCTACTTTATGTATGGTCAGATATTTTAGAGTGCCATTCAATACAATTATTCATACATCATTACACTGATGCCAGTTAAAAGGATTGGATCTGTATGTCCATGATTGGTTGATTTATGCTATGTGTTTATCTACATGTATGACCAACATTCATCAACATATTGATGAAAAATTAGATCAACTTTATATGTAAGTAACTTGTTAGTATAACAATGTAGAGTGACCAGTGTTAAATTTAAAAAATGTGAAATAATATGAGGCAAGAAAAACAAATTCATAAAGATCCTGTCCACAAATCAAATTAAAAAAAAAACCCACCGAAATAGAAACAAACAAAACAATTGATGAAGGTAAACTGGGTACAATGTTCAAGGACAAGCATTTCGTTAACTTACATAATATGTAATGATTACATGTAGATTTGTAATGCGCGATTGGGTAAACAGCCACTTGGGAGAGCCCCCTACTGGACATATATGGCATTGCAGCTTGTCATGTCAATCATATAGGAGCTGTTGAACTGTTGCATTTAATTTTTCACAATATACAGGTATAGAATCATAGCTTCTTGTTTACAAGTCACCCTTAAAAGTGCCTTTCCTCACAAGCCTTCAACGCCCTTCATACTTAGAAAGTTCGTACCAATAATGACATTAATGTTACATTTATCTTTCCTGAAAAGAGGCTATCTGCAAATTGTCAGTTTTTACATTTTACCATAAGAATTTCTAATTTTTTCCTCACTTGGTTATTTCATTGCAATGTAAAACATATCATGTGATGACTGACATGTTTTTTTTCTCCCCACCACCTGCATCAGCCCCACCTAGTGAAGTACCCTGGCACTGCAGGTTTTCTATCCTGGAAGACTGGTTTCAAGTGGTGGGTAGATGGCACTGAGATCTAGCACCATTTGAAATCAGTGCTTTCAGGACTAGCCCTTGCTGCTCCTGTGCAGGCTGGTATATCAGCAATATGTGCCATGCTTCTATGTACATCATAAAGAGCCATATCGTGTAGTTTGTAAGAGATTACTCATGAAAATGATTATTCTTTTATAAACATGAATATAGAAAATATGTGCCTTTTTAGATTTATCTGTTCTGTCAGTACATGTTACCATCATATTGGCAACCTTTCCACAGTTGCACAGAGTGAGGAGTAAATATATTGTAATGAACAAGCAAAAGCAAATATACTACATGCATTTTCCACTCCTTCGTAATACCATAATCTTTTTCAGGAAATTATGGTTGATATCAATTTAACTGGAGACATTTAATGTGTTGATTTAAAAAAAAAGTGTTATCTGAAGAACACCATTACAATTTGTAGCAATACATTGTGCAGATCAGTTGAAGCGTTATTTTGCTTGATGCAAAATTGACAGTTCACACATCTTACCACAACAACTTTCCCTATCCCCTTTATGTTGTGCACTGTCAAATTAGATTTTCCCCTTCACTTAACTGTTTATTTCATGGCAAACTTCCTCTATAGTTTGCTGCTTGGTGTCTTTTGACCTTATGCCTTCAACAGTGTAGTACAAAATACAGAAGAACAAGAAATACAACTAAGTCTGAAAGTTGACACATGTAATGCTGGTTTACAATGTTTTAAAGATACACAAATGATATTGAAATGTGTATCATCACTAATGTAATGTCTTGATACAGTAGTTTTGTTTATCAAGCCCACAAAAGTGTGTGTAGTACAATGGAAAGCTTTATATTTTTCAATCTGTACATGTACATGTACAGTTTTCGTCTTAACATATTCAATCAAAAACCAATTCCTTAGGCTTAGTGACAGATGAATATTCTGGTCTCTTTACCTTCCTATTTCCTGGGAATTCTGTGCACGGAAGCTGATTTCAGTTGGTGCTAGATAGAAGTCGGCGTTCTAGCACCATATGAAATCAGTTATCGGTGCACAGGCAAGCATCTGTGTTGGCCTCCTTCCAACCTTGCCTTTCTAGATGTCTAAATCTTGCAATTTCATCTCAACAGCAATCGCTGGGTCAGGATCAAAAAGTACACAAGACTCTTTTCTTTCTACTTTCCCAACATTTCAGGGCAAAAGCTTCTTTTGATAGATTTCTTGGGCAAAAACTATTTTTGTGATAACAGCAAACAGTGCAATCATAATCAACAGGTGAATGACTTTATATTAAGCAGACTGAAACTGACATTTCCTGAAATGTGACAGGACAATATAGCTGATGTTTTAAATACGTTTCACGGGTGCCAAGGTTTCCTTTGTATGTCCATTTGAAGTCAACTTCTATCATTTTTATTACAGATTCTACAAGTATGGAACAACTATATGATAGTGAAGTTCTTTTAGAACAGTCAAAGGTGTGCTAGTGCCAAATGACTGGATCTTTTTCCAGACAATTTGTTTGTTGCAGATCGTTTGTAAATACACTCATCTGTGAAAGACAAACAGACAACATTTCTTTCTCTGAATAGGGAAAATGTTCCGTCACGTTTCAATTCTAGAACAGAAACTATGGGATCTTTTGATAAAGAAAAAAGTGCCTGAAGACTATGTTTTACTTGCATGTAACATATCTGCAGTGCTAGACCTGTACCCATCACACTTGTACTTCTTAGCATGTGGCACAGGGATGCTTAGCAGTGCAAGTGTGACAGGTATGGTGTTTCCTTCTCTTCTCGACGGTTCCTTACAAAACTGGTGACATCAAGGTAAGGATAGTGGTAGTGACATGTATTCTATACATCCAAAGAGGATGTAACAAGACTGAGGTACATTGTATTTTACAGGTGTAACATTATTAGTGACAATAAAGGATAAGATATTCTTTCTCTAGAAATTGTGCATGTCATTTTGTTGTTGCTGTACGGATATTTTATCCTTTTTCAATTGTAAGCTAATTACTTACGTGTATTTATTTCAGAGTAAAAGAGAATAAGATGCTTGATAGATAAAGACTGTTCTAGTTACAAAATGTATCTATCATACATATGCACACAAAAAGTTGTATGAGGATTATGTTGGAGATGTTAATGTTACTGACTGTCTTGGGCTGTCTAAAATTGTATCTTCTTCTTCACCCAAGTCATTTTTCTTCTCCCACAGTTGAAAGAAGCCAAGCGGTTGGAAAAATTGAGTGAGCAACAGAGGATTGCAGAAATAGCCAGGCAGTCCTTAGGTCTGGTTACAGTTTATCTCACTCCTATACACTATGCCTGTTGTCGTAACATGTTTTTGTTGTTGTGATACAAAAATTTAACAATCCAAAAGCAGAATTACAGACTTTACATGTTGCTTATAAAACCGTTATGCTGATTTAGAAGAGGGCCTTTTGGTTTACTCTGTTGTTGATTGTTTCCCTCAGAGATGGATAAAGCTATAGCTAAGGAAAGAAGACAACAGGAAAAGGAGCTGCAGCATCTTCTACCAGAGATCGCACAAGTGGTGAGTTATTTTAATATACATTTCTTACACTTACTATGAAACACCCTGTCCTTGGTGCTGAATATAATTCACATTGCCTTTGGTCCACTTAGTCACTTAAGAATGATCACAAAACAACGTTTTTGAATCATCTATATATAATAGTTTTTATGTACATGTACTTAGAATATTGTTGTAGCTTGTTATACTGGCCATGTCAAAATTACAATGTACTGTCTTGTCCTTGTCAGGAGGGCTAGCCCTTTATAATACTAATACTAATAGCAACAGGCTAGTTGGGCAGCCCTGCTGTGTGTGCTGAACAGCCAAACCAATGAATAGAATAACTTATAATAGGAAGTCTGGGAGGGTACTGCATCCAATAAGAAATTCCATATCAACTGCTAATAAGAAGCAAATGAAGTAGTATCATAGCATAATACATTAATCAGCATTTCTAACAAATCAAACATCTAAACAAACAGCTCTTGGTTTCCTAGTGTAACACCCTGTCCTTGGTGCTGAATATGATTCACATTGCCTTTGGTCCACCTAGTCGTGTAAGAATTATCACAAAACAACTTTTTTCTAGCGGTTGAAGTCTGAGGTCCACTTGTTCAAGTGATAATCCTCTACATAATCATTCACCGCCACTAAATCCCACCACACTTGTTTAAAAGAATAGGCCATCCCAGTGTGAGTGGATCAAACCTTACAGTCCTGTCTTCTGCAGCTTGTACTTACTGTACAAAACTGGTGTGTAATACTTAATCGTATGGGCTGTGTACAGTTATACAAAACAAACAACAAAAAACTAACAAAAGACAAGTTTATTAAAATTGCCTTCTTCGTTGTTGTGTTAGGAAGAGGACCAGGCGGCCGGGCGTGACATGAGGACTGTGTCCTTCACTGGTCGCCCCCCTCCCGCACCCAGACCTCCAGACAAAGGAAAGGAGCCCTATACTGGGGACAACCCTGCCTTCAAAACAAATGAAAGTAAGTCAAAGTCATTGCTTCTTGGGATGCTCCTAACAAATCAAACATCCAAACAAATAGACAGCTCTTGGTCTCCTTCGGAACATCCTGTCCTTGGTGCTGAATATGATTCACATTGCCTTTGGTCCAGTTAGTCACCTAAGAATGTCACAACTTATATTTTTATGTTTATTCAGCATGTTATATGAGCAGTCTATGATGTATAGTAGTTGCTGAAGCTATGAATTGTTGTATAGAGATTAGGACTGTGAAAATGGTAAGTTTAACATATTTTGACATTTTGCAGGGATATCAGGGGCCAACCTTCTGTGGTCTATTCTTCGGGAAGAGTCGTACCAAAAACTCTTTGAACAAGATGCACGGATCGACAGAGAACTTGTGGTAAGCAATATTCAAAATTGACGTAAGCAAGTACAGTGACAAACATTTGTGGCACATGTTACATGTATTACTAGTAGGCTCAAAATTTTTTGTCCTTCCTTTCAAATTGTAAAAAATCAAATTCATGAGCAACATTTTACTTGTTGTTTTCCCTGTTTTCTCTTTCATGACGGCTAATAGTCCCATGTGCTTTTCCTATTCTCAGCTGTCTCCTGTGCTATGTTAAGTGTCTTCTGTAGGTTTTGTCCAATTGTCCGGCAGTGTGATGTGAAGTGGTAGAATCTTCCCTTTACACAAAACTCTCCATCTTTCATCTCTCAAAATCTCCTGGACATTACAATAAAGTCCATTAGGGATATCTGTAATCTCACATTTCCCTCATGGCTTATATAATAAATATATGTCCTCTCACTCTCAGGACCCAGCATATACTGTAACTCTGTCTGTGTTGTAGTCCTTCTTCTCTTAGGCTATGGTATGTTTCTCTCCTTCACTTTTCTGTGGCTTCTTCAACACGACCACATTCCGACAAGCAGTGTTCTATAGTTTCCTTTGTGTTTCAGTGATCACAAATGTTTGATATGCATTCTAGATTTGTAATGTGTTCCATACTGTTCAGTCTAGTGTGGTTTACTATATATGTTTCCAACTTTCTTGATTGCACTGTGTGTAACATTAATGGTATGTATATTCCAGAATGCCTACAAGGCCTTTACAAGAGAGAGACTGAAGAAACACAGGAAGCCTGGACGACTGGCCAAACGAAGCTATCCCGCACAAGACGACGTCAGTATTTTCAAACATAACACTGTTATTATATTATTAACAGCTTCTCATACCAAGATGATTAGATAAAAACAACAAAAACGAATAAATCAAAAAAGAATAATATGAGTGATTCATCTGTGGCAAATATCACATATATACAACATGTATGTGCTACAAAATTAAAGATATAGTTTGAGTTTCTATGTGATGTTAGTGTAACCATCTTTTGTACAATAACCCTTTTTTCAGTCTTACTGGGAAGAAATGAAAAGAAGCCACTCACTGATGGTTATGAGAGACAAAAAGGGCAAGGTAGACGTTATTCTGTAAGAAAATGGTGACAAGGAACAACTCTACTGAGAGTCTGAGACTATATCTAACTGTTGGGTTCTTCTAGGTGGTATTCTAATGGATAGAATGGCTCAACTAATCTGTTTGTGATTCTAACATCTTTGTTTCAGGTATATGTGTTTAGGGTTCAAGAGATCTGCATTTGTATTAAAATTGCAAAACTTTGAAAATATGAGTCTGCTGCAATATGGAAAGGACATTTCATCTGCAGCATGAAACTTTATAAGAAATTGGAAAAAAAAAAAAGAAGTGATTCAAAGCAGATCTTGTTCAATTGCAAAAGGTGTTTAACAGATTTGGTGTAATTTGATGGTGGTAAGGTCTCTCAGAAGTGTTCTGTGTTGCAATAAGGCTACACCAAGTAATTTTTATGGATGACGTCCGCGGGCGCATTGATTTTGGTCTGTTCCCAGAAAAAAACACAAGAAATTCCGGTTCTTGTAACTATGACCAAAGAGTTACGACAGTGCCGCAAATCAATGGGATATGGAAAGAAACAGGACAGGACAACAACTGCTGTTCAACTTCAACTGATTTATTCAAATTATTGCTGTTTTCATGATGAATAGAATAATTGTTAGTTGTTACACTGTGTTCTCTCATTCAATTTGTGTCCTAACATGTGTTGTCGACTGTTATATTTCAAATCTAGGTATCTTGTTTTTTCGGCCCTTCTTGTTTTTTTTCGCGCTCTCGCATTAGATTAAGGGTCTCCAAAGGACGTCATCCATAGAAATTACTTGGTGCAGCCTAATATTAATATGCAAAGGATGTAACTAGCAAAGTTTGTCACCTGCCTGTTCTTTTGAAAATGAAACTGCCAAACAAATACACTTTTAACAATCTAAACATTTGCAATTGCTTTCAAAGGACACCCATTTTTGCGTAGTTGTCAGTAAAGGTTGTATGTCCAAAATGCTGGTCAGGTATAACCTTTTGCTCAGTAAAAGTTCTAATTTAGTCAACTTACATATTTGTTTTTCACCTGTAGTTTCCAGATATGCACAGACTTCTGTCCAGCACTACCTACAAAGAGGCAAGGAAGAGCCATCACAAGAGGAGCCTGATGTTTCGTGCGTCGGAGCGCAACAAGAACCGTGCCGAGATCCTGATGTTCAACAACCCTCCGCCAGACTTTAACGACACGGAGGGCTACGAAGGGCCGCTGAGATATCATCCATCGTGGCTCGAGGATAGTCAGGTACGCGTTGTGTTGTGATTTTGAGTACAGCAAATTTACCATCTTGAACTTGGTGAGTTTAAAGTTTCCTGTTCAAAGAATGTTAGACTTTGACCATTTCTGGTAAAATGAATGAAATTTGACCGTATCTACAGAAAGCTGGAAGTTTGTAATTTGCATGGAAAGGTTTGCTGTAACAATATACATGTAGATATAAAAGAATGAAAACAGGTATGAAGTATGTATGGGTCTATAAGTACATCATATGCTTGTTATACTTAACATTGATCAAACTGCAAAATACAATAAACTGATGTACAACGTATGCATAATTCTTTTGTCTTCGACATCTACTGTCTACAGGAGGATAATTTGGACGGAAGTTGGCCAGCTCTGTTGTCTCAAGAGTCTGTGTGGCGGCATCTCGCGCTTGACAAGCCCTCGGACACCCATTCCAGCCCCGACATACCCGAAGAACACGACGACCAATCAGAGCGCAGCGCTTCTGAGCTGGGCAGGGAGATGGAGGAACAGCTGCGGATTTCTCCTGGCGAGGAGGAAGATGAGAACGACGAAATTGACCTATTCTTAAAGAAGAGGTCAAGGGTCAAGCCAAAGTATAGGTTCTTGACGGAGGAGGATGCGCGGACGGAAGGAAGGTTCCGACTCATGTTCCAGGAAAAACGAGACCTAAAGACGGCGCCAGAACGGATAATGGCGCAACCTCCGACCAGACAGGTGGTCACGGCCAGGAACAGGGGATCGAACAGAAGTAAGAAACGTTTTTATCTTAATAATAACAATACTTCCACCCGTAAGATATGATAGCAATTTTTATTCATCATGAATCATAAGGCAATGGAAGGTCAGTAAAATGTTTTTTGTCTTGATGGTAGGTTGCCTTCTTTGCTTTAAGTTTAACAGTGTTCACACGGGTTTATATGTGAGCAATAGTCAAGTACGTGTACATGTGTGACAGAGCATCCGTTAAAGTATATCATGAAACATTCCAATACACAAAAGATAGCCTTCTTAACATTGAATTATGCTCCAGTTCCTACTGTACCTTTATTTTTTTGAAGAGTAAGAAACACTTTGCATCTTTGATATTTCATATTTTCCTTTTTTCTATTTCCAGGTTCCTCTATTCGTTCTGCGACCAAGTCCGCCCCACCAACCCTCCTCAGCGACCAGGATACGAGTCACAGAACGGAGTGGCAGCCGCTGAGTCTGAACGCTGTGGCAGAGTACAAGGAGCAGCGGCCCGCCGTGGGGCAGGGCGAGTTCAAATTCGGCATGCAGCCGCGCTGGATTGTTGCTGATAGTGTAGCTTCGAAGTGAACACTCCCTGCTACACCATCAGTGTCTCCCAGAATGGCTGTTAAGCAGTGAACGATTTGTGTCTTGTATATGTACTTCTGAGTACAGTCAAACTTGTTTAAACTGTGACCACTCAAGAGACTTGAAGAAATGGTCACAATAAACAGGTTGTCACTGTAGACAGAGTCATTGTAAATACGAATCGATAAGGCACCATCAGAAAGTGACCACTGTGGACAGATGGTTCTTATGTAGCCACTAGTACAGGTTTCAATGTACTACTGAAGAAGACTAGGATTGTGATATAAATATTCAGATCCAGTGAAATATGAAAAGATGACTTAGTGATACAATTCTATGAGGATTCAAAATCCAAGGGCTGTGTACAAGATCTATGCAAAATATCTATATGCTGCTTTGAATGAAACTTCCATGTTGCTCATGTTTGCTATTGGCACAACTAGTTTGTCAATGAGACCTGTAAAAATGGTCTACTATTGATACAGTATACAGTTGCACTCAACTTACAGTCCTTTATTATACAAGACTAAGTCTGTGATAACCAATAACATTATTAACATTTCAAACAGACTGTGTGTGAATAAGCCAATGCACATTGTAACAGAAAACAAAAACAGAACTGTCAAAATTCATGAATCGGTTGTGCATACACTTTGTATCCTGGTGCCACTCTGGTGTAAAATTTATAATAGATTTTTTCATAGTTTGCACTACCAGGTATTTCTATGAAAACTTAGTATACAAAAGAGACTGTAGTTATGATCCAAATACAATGTAGATTGATACTATTTCTGCACATATAGTAAAGTGTAATCACATTAATGGCATTGTGAAAAAAATTGTCTGTCATACATAGTTATTACATTTTGCAGAGCATTTCAATTATGACTTGTCTCAAACAAAACAATCCTCAAAGAGGTATTTCCAAGTATTGAATGGTGCTAAATTAACACTGTATGTTAAGTATGAATTCTACCATAAGTCGCTGCCAATGTTGCACCCATTTTAATTGATTATTTTCATATTTGCATGTCCTATGTTTACAGTCTGAGGTTTGACTGTTTTAACTTTTTCTGCTATGTTCGAATTTGCAGAGTACTGTATGATTAAGTTTGAGGCATTTCTGTTTTTATCGGTCAATGAATACTGCCATACCAGTAATGTTAGAGTCTACTAAAGACTGATATGATAACCATGAATGGACCAAACCTTATATTATAATCAGGCGTAAAGTCTGTTTATGTATCAGGCAACAACACTCTCAATCCTCAATTGAGGTTTGCGGAGAGGAGACTCGGGAGCTATAATATGTTTAGATACCAGGCTACAAAAGATAACCCCAAAGCAGATGCTGGGGTGAAAGATCATAATGCATTCTAATGACTAGACTTCCCTGACTGCCAGAGAAGCCCAGCCATCATCCCAACATCTGCTTGGAGATTATCCCCAAGATGCTGCAAGTTTGAAAGTGTTATAATGCTGATGAATCAGACTTCTGAAATGCTACATTCTCGCACACTTCTCAAGCCAATAAAGATCATATTTTCTGTTGAAGACATGATGTAGAATTATTTTCTTGGCATTTCTCGGTTGCCTTTAATTCATGTGTGGTAGGTGTGTAGTAGATGTGTGGTAGATGTGTGGTACTACTGGTAGATGTGCGGAGTTTACTAGTAAAGTCTATCAGTATACTGTCAAGACATAATATGATGAAATTTGCAGTTATTATGGTAGCAGGTACATCTACATCTACATTTATTAATGTAAAAAGTAGGGGGGAGTTGAGGTCCCGGGCTAAGGCGGCCAGGACTCCAGCCTGGCACGGAACGACTCAACGGTGGCAGCCGTCGCAACCATGCCAGATGAGAATGTACGCACATATGAAATTTTCCGGGACATATGAGTACTTACATATTATATTCAGGGACTGACCACAAAGTATAGTGGTGGAGTAGCAGCCTGGAAATATTGGCAATTTTTTTAAATACATTTCCAATCTCACTGTCATACATTTTTTATTTGTACACGTCTGGAGCAGATAATATTTTAGTTTCACCCCCCCTGCATCAACCTTGGTCTATCCCTTCTATCATAGAATTGAACTCCGTCCCCATTAATAGCTGCAATGAGAATAATATGCAGCATGTTCACTTCACGTTTCTCCACTAAAAAGTCTGATGAAAAGATTCACATCTTTACTTTAATACCCGCCAAGTACGGACATAGAAGTGACCTGAGACCATGAGACCTGGAACAGTCCTACCTGACCGAAAATTCTACTCTACTCTCATGGTCAGCCGGGGCCGTTGCCGCCATATTTTCTTGACCATCGTCTTGACCACTTCAAAATCATCCAAAACAGTCACAACAAAATACCTAACGATATGGACATCTCCGCTGGAAAAATACACATGCCAATAGTATGGGTCCTCTTACAATGTATGAAAATTGAAATAAGGGTCGACAGTGTATAATCTATGCCGCCGGCAATATAACTTTTAAACTGTCTAGACGGGAGTTTTTAGTTCAGATTGGCGGCCAGACCGAAGCGGCAAGGCGTGTGATATATCCCGACATTCTGCGATCAAAGCCCGCTAGCTACACGATCACACGGCCTTCCGACGCTAAAATTACAACAGACAGAGTTTCTACTGACCTGACGGTTGCAGAAGGAGAGTTTAGAGCACATTTGGAGGTAATTTTGGCGCCCGGCCAGACTTCAGGCTGATGATGATCACTCCCCTTGACATCTGCACACAGAACAGCTGATAAGGGTCAAAGGGCGAGCACCATATATGGTCAAAGAAAAGGCTGTTAGGTAGCTTTTACGTATACTTAAATTCACGATACGTTCCTATTCATATAACGTTATCAAGACTAGGCAGCGAGTTAAAACGTGTTTTCACTATATTCTACAAATATTTAAAAGTATAGTTTCATATTTCACAGCAAGGGATGCTCGATAAATGTAACATGGACAAACGCATAACCTACATAAATAGCCTTCACGCGTAACTCGTCCAGCCTAGTTTCTGACAAGCATCAGAAGAAGAAGCAACATGGACAGAAAGTTGGTCTTTCAATCTTTGTTTTTCGCGGCGATCGCCGTCTTATTCGTCGCCTCTGCAGTCAAGCCGTCTGATGAAGCTTCTCTGAGGATGATCATGGATCTGTTGAGTGTTCCTCAGACGCCGGAAAGATTCAAGACTGAAACCAACGAGGTAATTACAACGTGACACTATGTCTTGTGATCTTTCCATAATTTTAGATTTGTTAAAATGATTTCATACCAACGATCGGGACAATGTCTATGCTTCCAGTTTCGAATATCTTTTTGAAGGTTTGATTGAGAAAAAAAGAGGCCATATATATATATTTTTAACGTTTTGTTCACCAGAATTAGAACAGACTATAAAACGTTAACGTTACATATTAGTCTGGCACCTATGCCTTTTTTGTTTTAAAAGTAGACATGCCTTACAGACAAATACTGTAGTAGACACATCAAGTTAACAGAATTTAAAAGTATTTTTTATTTTGTCTGTTGAAATTTCCGTTACCCCTCCCTTTCTCACCTGTGATGACTCACCTGTTGGCAGTCAGGTGATGTCTTTGTACCTGTCTATTATCCCGGACGTGAAACATGGAACAAGAAATGTTCACAGTTTCTACTTTCAATTGGTCACATAGAAACTAGAACATCAGTTATTCTTTTATTATCTTAAAGTATTAGATAATAAAAAAACTGAAATAAAACATAAAATGTAGATGTTATCAACATGAAAATAGTTTGAGGCTTGGAATCTTTAAGCTGACTTGATCATGTTGAAGGCATGTCACAGTTGTTAAACCGGAGATATCTCAGAATGTTACCATTGTACAGCTGTAAACCCTGGTAAACATGTGAATGTCACATGCCAGACCAGGAGAGATCTCTGGATGTTACATATGTAACCTAACACCTTAAAAGATCGTAGCTATGTCACATGCCAGACCACGAGATACTAGTACCCAGGGATGTTACCTCATGATAAAACAACATCTTTAGAACTCTTATCAACCATTAACAATATTCAAACTGTTTGTTTGTTGGGTAAAATCTTCAGTCGTCACTTTTGATACACCATTGAAAGGCTTGGAGACGGCATGTATGTGTTTCTACCTGGTTCAAACTCATTCTATAGTGTGACAGAAATTTACATTTGGTTAAGACATATTTTGAATACAATTAGCCCTTATTATTACATGTTGATGATGATCACCCAGGTTAAGGGGTTGAAAGTCCACATGTTATCACTTGCAAATAAGCTAGGTAATTAGGTCAGTACACTTTGGTAATCAAGGAACTTTTTACAATTATAAACCTATAGACAAGCGGAGACCCCTTTTAAAACTCCTACTTTTTAAAAACATCTTTTGCGTCTTTTAACAGGTTGACTATCAAAGTCATGGCCTTCAGGTTATGAAGTTCAGATGGGACAACTGTGGGTCTGCTAATGATCCAGTCAAGGTCAAGAACGTGACCTTGCTGCCTGACCCTGTTAGACTGCCGGGTGAAGCTACGCTGGGTTTCACTGCTCAGATCTTCACTACTGTGGACTCCCCTCTCAAGGCTCAGGTGGTCATCAAGAAGAAGGTATACATGGTTTAGTGCCATATTCTCTCCCTACCATTACTGCATTACTAAGTAGCATGGCATATTGTATTTTATTGTATTTGTGCATCTGTGATAATACTATAAAACTTGTTACAGTTTAATTTCTAGTAACGTAACACGACCTAATTACGTGCAGGAGCAGTTTACGTCCAGATTGGGCCATGTCCACATGTCGCGGTGTATTATGCCAAAGCCTGTTCTCATGAGCAACAAAGAACGTCATAGATATGATCCTTAGCCATCTCTCTCTTTTATACAAAACAATGAAAAAGATTTACGTCCAGCGATATAACAGAATAAACTCCTGAACCAGTAACAACAAGTTGCACGGAAGTGTCGTGTATTACGTATTTTATGTGTAATTCGACACCCTGTACTCCATCATGTGTTTCTAAATTACACGATAGCTAGTATATTTTTAAACGTAGCTGACGTTAAACCTTTCTTTGATATGCAGACTATCCATGGTGATTCGAGGTTTGAAACTCTTGCCAGTTTTAGGAAGGTTTGATACAACCTAGCGACCCCCGTTCAGATGATACATATTTGCACGGCATAACTCATGGCCATGCGTTTATCACGTGAACGCCACGTGCTGCCGATGTCGGGGAAATTCACAACACAAACAATTGTTTTCTTTCATCGTGTCAGGCAAGCGGAGGGACAAACATAGGGACTTTACTATCATTTGTCTGTAGACTACTTTCGACAGTTACTGTGCATTTTTTTCTGGTCTATATTCCTCAAGCATAGCGCTAGAAGGGAAAAGACGGAAGTGGGCGATAATGGGTTAGCCTAGCACAACTTTACATCACATACCCCAGTTTAAATACATGCTCGCACGGCGTTAAACAGGCGGAGAAAAACTTACAGACCATGCATTTTTCTTGTTAGAATAGCTGATATTTCTGCCCATTGGTTTAACATTTGGCTCTGTCCGCGCGGTTTTAAGATCAATAACGTTTTTAATAAATCGGACGTTAACTCCATTCATGTTACGTTACATGTACATACATGTAATTCCACTTACAGAAAAACTGAATAGAATTACATTGAATTATCTTGATCTACATTAATATCATTTATGTACATTAATATTAGCCACATGTGCACAGTCTTAAGTGCCTAAGGTCGATATCATTAAGATAACATTATTTAGATACTCAGGGAGGTCAAAGTTTGTATGTATTGAGGTCTCCTGAGAATTCTTGATTTTTGTTTGAAAGAATCAATTCTACAACAAGATAATTGTCTGTGAAGAGGAGGGTTATACTTATAGATAACACTAACGTTCTTCCTGACATCTTAACTAGACAATCTTTGGGTGGATCGAGATCCCGTGTATCGACGAAGTGGGTTCCTGCACGTACGGCGACCTTTGCTCCAAGATTCTTGGAGACACGTGTCCACCACCACTCAGTACATACGGCATCCCCTGTCACTGCCCCTTCAGGGTGGTAAGTATATCAATATGTACGCAGCCTTGTCACAAAGTTAGAGTAGGGGGGTAGTACCCAAAAGTAGCAGGCGAGCCATGTAGTGACAAATTAGTACATTAATTTTAGACCCCCTAAACATTGTTTTTGGTGTAATCTGGGCAACTTTTATGAGTAATCTATATATATAACTTTTGAAATTTACGATCTTTTGTAAATTCTGTGCATGTGAAAGAATCCATTCATAATCTGCTGTGAGTTTACGCCTGTTTACCAATCTATGCAAATCAATTCGAGCCAATCATCGTTTTCTAGGTCACTGATTAAAGGAATAATAATGATAATAATGGTTTATTGGTCAGAAATCACCCGTGCAATGGCAGCCAGTGCTGAATTACAATCACATAATACACAACAGATACAAACATGTATTTGCTTGACACCTGCACTTTGTGGCACTGTCGCAAGGGTCTGGGTGGCTAACATCCGGTGCCAGCAGGTGACCTCAATACCACCTTCCCCAACCGAAGTCAGGTACCCATTTACACCTGGGTGGAGTGAGGAAAGCCGTGTAAAGTGCCTTTCCCAAGGGCACAACATCGGGGCATAGCAGTGGTTTCGAACCCGGGACCTCGGTTCTGGGCGAAACACCCTACTGATTGCGCCACACGATGCCACTATATGAATGTTTCGTTGTGGACCTTCTGACATGTTGTTGTGGTCACAGCAAGTAATCTTATTGATGACGTCAGTGCTCCGATTGATTTGCATAGATTGTGCAGAGCAGGGCTGTCTCTAGTTCTGAATTTTTTTTCCATCCCACTCATTGTTTGGGAGCCGATGTTTTGATTTTTCGTTGTTAAATTGGTCATTTTAACTTAACCTTACGAAGATACATTTTCATCAATTTCATGTCATAAAGTAAAAATTTTGGGTGAAATTTTTTTCCGTCCCAACAAGCAAATTTCTGTCCTGGGACGGAGGGACGGGTCCTGGAGACAGCCCTGGTGCAGAGGGTGAAGCAGGCCTTAGTCTTCAGCCTTGTTTGTGTGTTTGCTTTTTTGGTGAAGCCTCAGGGGCGGAGACATCTTTTTAGTATCATAACTGCTTTGAAAATATTCCTTGCACTTAAGCATTCACTAGCTTAGTCTCTTGCAATTTAGAAATGATTTGCTTCAGTCATTGAAACAGATGAGTAAAGATGGCACATATGTTTGTTGTCAGAAGGTGTTATAATGAGAAGTTTAAGTTTGCTGCCATACACGAACAAACTACTGGCTTAAAATTGTATCAGAAAGCACACATATGCAAGACAGGCAAAACATCCTTTTTTTATACTAAAATGGGCAAGATACGTTCAGAGCCTGTGAAAGTTGATGATTTTGTGTTAAGTGATATAGGTATTGCTACTTTATTTTTGAATCCGGATCAGTACTGTACAGTGTCTCCCTCTAGTGACATTCCTCATGTTTGCACCCAATCCAGGGAAACTACACCTTGCCACCCACTAACGTTGACATCAAAAGTACAGGAGGCCTTCCCTCCTGGCTGGAGAATGGAGACTACCAGGTCCAGGCCACGGTCAGCTCCAACGGCACGCGACTTGCCTGCTACAAGGCCGAGCTCTCCCTCACTTCATGATTGACCCTCAGGAGTCTATAAGTGCCTTTTTTCTAGCCTGGAGTCCAGCCTTATTAGCTTTAGTCCGTTGGCTGGACTCCAGGCTACCTTTTTGCACTAGTTAAGTCCATATAATACTGGTATCTATTTGATACATTAAACTTTGCAAAATAAAGACCAAACAAACATTTTTTGTATGCCTTGAATTTTGTAAAGGCTATACTCATACTCATGTTTTGTATTGTTGGTGCATGTCTTCTAAAATACTGTGTTTTCTACAGTAGTCCAAAGTTGGAGCACTCAGCTAAACTCACAACACTTGCCATCTTTATACACAGAGATACTTTCTATAACGTTATCTTTTTATAGTAGTAGAGCGTAAAGTGCCAATATATAGCTAAGAATCTTGGGAGTAAAGACACTTATCTAGTTTTATGAAGAGCTTGAAAATTTTGAAATGACAGGATTTGCTAGTAGTAAAAATTCAATTGAAAGATCAAACTTTCACACTAACATTCATTTGTAATAGCCTTATTGTGAAATATATTAAATGGACAATGTTTTAACCGCATGATAAATCAGTGTTCTATATTTGGCAGTATCTTATTGAATGTAAACATTATTGATTGACTTTTGAAGATTATTGTTTGTTGATTGATTGATTGTTTCCTGCTTTTGATTGTTTTGAGAAATTGGTAAGTGCTACATGCATATGCATGAGATAATGCTATCTTTATTTCTGAATGTCTGACATGAAGTTATTGACTTACTTGCTAAGAGGTACTGTGGGGCTAACTGATGCTGCATTCTTAGCAATATTGAATAACTGAAATAATGAAGTGCTATTACAGTAATTAAACCCTTTAATTTGAAATCACGAAGCATCATAAGAATAAACAAGAGTCTTAGGACCCAAAATCTCCATGAAACTTTGTTTTTTTATTAAACCAGTTCCCCCCATTCTATATCGCTCAATGGTATGACCCACACTGGCCGGGCAAGGGGAGAAGTGGCTATAAATAGCTACTGACCTAGATAAGAGACCAACAGATGGTGCGACCTCAAAGCCCATAATAGAGTAGATATTCCTCATTACTTATGCAAATTCAGTACGAATTTGCATAATTAGCACTTCAGTTTGTACATCTCTGTCCAACCTACCTGCATATCAAATAACATGAAAATCTGTCGCTCCTTTCTTCAGTTATTCTCCTTGGAAAATATTTACAAACATGCCATTGCAGTTCCAGTGACACATACCAGGGGGCCCAAAATCGACCTTGACCTTTCTCCTCCCAGCACCTACCCACATACCAAATATCATTTCAATCCATCCACACGTTCTTCAGTTATGCTGATTTTCAGCGTCCGGTGACACATACATACACACACGGTGACACAAACATACACACATGCGCACACACACGCAAACACACTAACTTCGCATGATTTGCACTTCAGTGTGTACATCTCTGTCCAACCTACCTGCGTACCAAATAACATGAAAATCTGTTGTTCCTCTCTTCAGTTATACCCCTTTAGAACATTTTTACAGATAGGCCATTGCAGTTCCAGGGACACAAACCAGGGGGCCCAAAATCGACCTTGACCATTCTCCTCCCAGCGCATACCCACATACCAAATATCATTACAATCCATCCACACGTTCTACAGTTATGCTGACTTTAAGCATCCGACGACACCCATGCAAACGATTTACCTCCTTACTTATGCAAATTCGGTCTCATTTGCATAGTTTGCACTTAAGTGTGTACAACTTGGTCTAACCTACCTGTGTACCAAAGAACATGACGATCTGTTGATCCACTCTTCAGTTCTTCTACATTGAAGATTTTAACAAATACGCCATTGCAGTTCCAGTCACACATGCCAGGGGGCCCAAAATTGACCTTGACCTTCCTCCTCCTAACACCCACCCACATACCAAAAATCATTACAATCCATGTACAGGTTCTACAGTTATGGTGACTTTAAGCGTCCGGTGACACATACATACACACAAACGCAAGCAAAACAGTATCTCCATGAAAAAGCCTTTTTTCATGGAGATAAATATGTTGACATGAACGTGGTGTGAACATTTAGTTACTTTGTCTTGTATATCATATTATATTACTGCCGGAGAACATTGTATATAAAGATGATACCATACATGACGACCTGTTCACCTGAGCTGCAAAACACAATGCACACGGCTTAAAAGCGTCATCTAGCAGTCTAAAATATTATTGCAGGATACTGCAAAAATTACACGGCGCGCCAGGTGTCCCTGTTTTCACATGAGGTTATTCGTGACCAATATTCACCTCGGTGACCTGTATTGATTGGAAGGAAGACTATTTTCAACGAAAGGGCAAGTGTTTCCAAGTGCACATTTTATATATAAGTATTCTATTAATCATATTCACAGATTTAACAAAAAGAATACAATTTTGTTGTCCACTCCCTTGAAATGTGTAGCAATCAGAGCATATCGAACTTTAGATAAAACAGAGCAAAGCAAATTCTATGGACTTTAATTTATTGCCAGATATCGCGCGTATTGATACAGAGCAATACGTTTGCACTGCAAATTGTCACACAGAAAACGCGTTTGCTCCAGTTTTGGTGTGCCTTCTAAATCTAAATCCACCATGTCACTGTTAGGATCAGTCCTTCTGGTTGTGATTGCTGCTACCTCCTATGTCCATTCTTCGGGCCAGGAGACCAGTCTTGTCCGGGATAACATCCGCCATGTTCGTGCGGTTCATCAGCCCCCTCAGGGGCAATGTGTGCACCTAACTTTTGGTGGCACTTCTCGCGTTCACTTCTACGTCTGCTGCAACAACTGTAACGAGAATGGCGGGAACCCCACCTGTGACAATGTACGTAGGTAGCTGTACTTTGCATCATGTCTTTCCTTTTCCCAGTTTGATGTATGATGTGGTGAATTTCACCTGTGTTGGTACTGAGTAGTTAGCATAGTACAGAGTTAAAACTTGATTCAACACCAAAAATAAGCGCATCGAATTTCCGACTGTCCTTCCAAGGACGGTGAGCTGGGATGTCGGACCCCTGGTCTAAATGTGCGTTCTGTCTCAACGACAATGTAGGATCAACTCACGTCAAGGCCTTTGCTTTGTATCCTAGCAAAGGATTTGGTAAATAGTACCGCATTTGTCTTCTTTCTGGGTCTTGTTCTTAGTTCATCGAAAAAGCCAACAAAAGTATTGAACATGGAACAGTCGATGCGCTACTTTTTTTATGTTGGATCTAGTTTTACGAAGGGTGATCAATAAGTTCTCTGCGTCACCCATGAATAAGGTGCAAAACTCAAATTTTATACATGTACATACGGTGTGAAGGGGCGTAGTCATATAAGTAGTATAAAGTCTTTTAGCGATATCCACCAAATTTCAATTTATTGTGTTCGTTACTTTCTAGTCGTTCTTTTGAAAATCAGTAGGTAATTGACGAGAAAAACAAGATTGAACTGTAATCAGAGCTGTATGGGTCGTGTTCTTCATATGCATGTCATGAAACGTACGAAGACATTGTGAAAATGTTTGATGAGTATTCCCTTCACATTGCAACTAAAAAGAAGTGGGTATCTGCCTTTCAGCAGAGCAAGTTGACCAGCACACCTCGCAGCTCAATTGTCCGTGTTCTTTTTCTTTCTCGCTCATTTAATGCAAAGTAACGATCACAGTGATTCAAATTTTGGTAGACTTTGATAAGAGGCTTTATACTTTATGATTATGCTCCAAAACAAGTCTAAAGTTCACAACCTTACACAATAGCTTGTAAAGATATCAATAATAGGTGACCTTTAACAAGGAGTGACCTTTAACTGCTACCTTGTCCCCCAACGACCCGGAGGTCAAGGGACTAGGTAGGTAGGGAGGTAACAAGGAGTCCAGCCTGTACTGATAACCTATCATAGTGAAACAAATAGCCCAGACGTTGATAAGAAAGAAAGTAAACAACGTATACAGAAGCTCTCAGCATGCCTGATACAATTCTCATTAATGGGGGTTTCCTTTTAGATCAGTATAAGTTTTGGTAATATCCATATTAATCACCGTAAGAGACTCCGTAATATTAGTTTCTTTCCCACATGACCTACATCTGTAACAGTAGAATTCAAAGTGTACCTTACCAGATAATCCACGTGGGGAGGCTTTGTGTAATTTGCTGTTTTGCAATAAAAATTACATCAACATAAAAAAAAAAGAATGATGAAAAATGTTGAAACTTTCGATGGGAATGTTTTTAGACCACCTACCATGGCGCGAGTGACGGGCAGTACTGTGGTCACTGTGGCACTGACAAGGGTGACGGGTGGCTGAAGATCAAATATTTCAAGTGTGGAGGTTGCGTTGGCCAAGGCGAGGTGCAAGAAAAGTGAGTAATTGCGAATTCATGACGACTTCACTAATCTATAGTTCATGAAAGAAGAAGGAGCAGGCACCTTTGTTTTCTATTTCACAACTGACCTTAAGCTTGCAAATTGTTTCCTTATTACGACTAGATGCACTGAAAGGTATAAAAGGAATTTTCCCGGGCTGTGCTGGATCTACAGCTCCTGCATCCAACATCGCTGTAGGAAGCGTTTTCCTTCGGATCTGGGAGGTGGACGGAATGCCAGGTAACTTAACGTTTTATGTTATACCACCTATATTTCTTCCTATGAAGAAATGAATAGTCGTTTAACAAATGCAATGATATCAACAAGAACAGCAAGTTGTTTAGTTGTGATGCCATCATGAATAAGATGTGACAATCAAAGTTGATCACTCCAGTCCCCTCACGTTTGAAATCAAGACACTACGACGCAGAAGAGTGAATAGTAGGAAACGTAAACCACTTAAAAGGTTGTTTTGTTGGACAAGTCTTTTTGAGGACATTAAAGCAAACAATACTCTGGTGATTTTGATGTTTTTTGATGTAGTAAGTATCGTGAGGTGCTCCTTTTTCATCCAGCTGGAGCCTTGACGGTGATAATGAACCCTTCTGCGGTGATGACAACTGTGGCCCAGGTGAGGATTCCACCAACTGCCCCTTCGACTGCTGCCCGGTGAGCAACCCAGCGGAGTGCGGGAGAACCAACGGCACGTGTCCCCCGCCCTGCTGTTCTGATACAACCTGCTGCGGCACTTCAGGAACTCCCAGCATCCTGGGGGGAAATGTGCTGGTCCTTACGCTGACTAGCATGATGGCGTTTGTCCTCATCTCGCTTCGTGATTAAGCAATGAGAACAATAAGCGCTCTGACACATAATATGCGATGCTTTCAGAAATATTGTCTATTTCTCTATATGTAATGAGGTTTTATGAAGATTCGCCTTTACCCGTCTTTACATCATTTACGTTGAATCAAACATTTCGTGCAGTGGAAAAATTATCAAAGCTGTAGGTATAGGCTAATGGCTATTACAAGTGTGAGGCTCTGAAAATGAAAGCACCGATATGTAACACAAGTACACACACTATTAAAACCACTATATCGATTATAGAAACGAACAAAAAAAGTTTGTTTGTTTGTTTGTTGGAAGTCACATGTATGTTCGTGTTGTTATGTATTTCCTATCGATAAGGGTAGGGATACGTCCCCAAGATATGTTCCCAACTTTTGAACACTATCTTTCAAAGTCGGGAAGTTAGTGATTTCCAAGGTATGTAACACTACAATGAGTCATCCTATCAAGATAGCAATATGTTAAAGACATGTCATACTAGAAAAGACAACTGGACAAGATACACATATGCACAATTTAGGTATTCCATGTACATTACACCAACACATCATAACATACACATAAATGCAACTTACTTGAAGTACATCTAACCGGTGCATTTGCTCAACGTTTTTTGTTCTGGTCTTACAAATGTATAAATAAATGTGTATGTGTCAGCCCTTCAGAACGTTACAATTTACTGGACATGGACATTCGACCACCTCTATTGGTGAACTAGTTGTAAAGCAAACGTGTCATTTATGATCCAATATCCCATGATTTTGTTTTTGAAGTGTCTTAGATATTATCTTTCTTAATTTTAAATGATCGCATTTTCGAAAACAAAGTAAAATAAGCCTATAAAAATCCAAACCCCCTCGCGAGCCTTTCGCAATGTCCCCATTCCCGAAAAGACGGAAATTTTGCAATTTGATGGTCGTTTTAGCCACTTTTCTGGGGGCGGCCGGGAGCGGTACTGCAGATGAGGCTATGATAGGGTACGTAGTCCCGACTTGTAAAATGTAAAAATGTACAATAAATTAGACTTAAAGCCAGTAAAAACTTTTCCAAATAGGTCCGGAAATATTTACATACATATAGAATGACATTTGTTAATATAAGCCACATGAAAAGGGTGGTTTCAGGGGCTACAAAAGGAGCCCCTGTAACACTATGTACGCCGGTTGAAGCGCCACCTACATTCGTGTATACATTATACTTGTACGTCGTGTGTAGGTTAAAGATATCTGTGGACCGTCCAACTGCTTATATGGGTAAGGGGCTGTCAAGGAAGCCCGGCCATCATTCAGAAAATGATCTTTCACCCCAACATCTGCTTGTATATCCGTATCCGATTTTCTGACAACTTTGGCTGTTAATCTGCTTATATCAATACACATCTAGACAACAGACCACAGCATGATGTAAGAAGGGCACACAGTCATACCTACATATATATATACAACCTTTCTATTGATGAAAGAACGAAGATAGAGATCTATTGTTTATCATGTGATTCATTCACACCTACTACAAAAACTAGACCCCAACGATATATAACGTTATAGTCACTTGAGATGGTTCCAAAGTTCCGCTGCGTCAGTTGTGCAACAGTTGTTACATTTATAATGAAAGCTCATCTGTGTTGGTAGTAATCATAATACAATGCTAAACTTTCTTCCAACACTAAAGTATTCACGGATCGAATTTTCGACGACCACTGTCGCCTTCTTCAGGATCAATAATGATTATTGATCCTGAAGAAGGCGACAGTGGTCGTCGAAAATTCGATCCGTGAATACTTTAGTGTTGGAAGAAAGTTTAGCATTGTATTATGTTGTTACATTTGTCCCACTCGACGGGCTTTCGTCCGCTAGCACAGTTTGCAAGGACGTTGTATCGAAGATTTGCCGTTTTTGCACTTTGGCATTTGAATCATCATACTGTGGTCACATGCATAGCGACCTAAACTAACAACTTTAGTATCAAATGGAGTAGTGTCTTCTGTGACTGGAGTCCTGTTAGTTCTGTGATCATCATGGAATACAGACTCAGAAAGGAAAATTTGCCCTTGGATGAATACGCCCCCATCTTTGCCAGGGAGCAGTCGTTAGCTTTCTTTAGTACTAGTATATATAAATACGAACTCAAGTGACCCACCGCTTATGTTATGCTCGACTTTGAGACTCATGACAACAGTTGATAGTAATGATACTCAGTTGATAAGGTGTGAAGGGCGTGACACGTGACCTCTACTCTCGTACATTCACCAATGCCGCTCTCGGTCCCAGAGCAGTCTTCACGTTCTGCGACACCGAATAAGCCAGTATGGGTAAACCCAAATATCCCGCACCTGTGCCCCCCCCCCCGGCAAAGTAACAAAAGAAGGAACACAGAGAAAGAAACCGGGGTTCTCATCTATAACGTTGACAGTTATATAATCCTCAAGGGAAACTAGCAATTCGAACACCCGTTGGAGCTAAAGAATTCGTGCGTTTAATCTGGCGCAATAGTTAGACTGTGATCACGAGTGGTGATCATCACGTGAACTGAAACTTTACCGAGTGTACGTAAACCCCCGTGGCTACAGAGAAACGTGTTCCTCATAGAGGTCAACACCTCAGACAGTTCCTATTGGTTTATCCCTAATTAATTCAACACCAAGAAACCTTTGTTCCCTTATATCAGACGCTGAAGGGCGAACCCACCACAGAACCTGCCAGTCCTTTCGCTGGAGGCACAGGTACACAAGTTCCCGGAGACACCTTAAGTACTGCCAGGATGTCTGCAACTCTGAAGATCCTAGCCTTGCTCCTAGTCGCAGCGGCGGCGGCTCCTCCACCGATAGAATTCAATGACATTAACCAACTGATAAAGGCCTTGGAGATGCCTGGGACCTTCATGAACGACAAGGTGAAGTAACGCCCCTCTATAACTGTGTTTGCATTTGAGCTGATTGCCAGGTTATCGAATAATATCGATATTCAATATTGTTTTTCGGTAGAGTATAACGAGCAGATGATTGTAAAAAAAACTCCCTCTATTTATAGAACCTTTTCACGAGTTCTACGGTCAAGCTAAAAGATTTTGCTTGTTGACTGGGGTTTTCTGTTAAGCTTTTCCAAGATTCTACTAAATCACCTTTATTTGAGATACCTTACATCCTTAGTACACGATTTAAAGATGATCTGATGTACATGTACATTGCTGTCTCAGTGCTAGTTTTCAGTCACTTAAGTAGATTGTACTTTTTGTGTACTTTTATTAATTCAACGCCCAGTATGCTATCATGGTCCCATGACAGTCACGTGAAGTCATTCCAAAGTACATGGCCACCGGTTAGATCAGTATCGTGTTGTACCTTGTCCCACTTGGTCTTTCGTCCGTAAGGACTCTGACACTTGATTCCTTTTATAGTAACAACAGAGACGTGGTAGTTTAGGCACTCATACCAAATGTATGTGCATTGGCATTCTACTGGAACCCGACCAAGGTCAAGTGCACAGTAATTAGAACGTGGGGGATTTTGCTCCAACGAAGTCTTTCTGTGTATCATAATCCTTGCCGTACATGTTGCTGCAGTTCAACTCCAAACCGCAAAAGGTGCGCATGTCAAAGTGGCGCGTGACGGACTGTGGCATGCCCAGCGACCCGGTGAAGATTAACGGAACGCTGATGCCCGACCCCCTCAACATCAACGACCAGATCTCGGGCAGCTTCAACGTCACCTCCATGGTCATGGTCAGCAGCCCTCTCAAGGCCGAGGTCACCATCATGAAGAAGGTACTGAGCACTGACCAATGCCTGCAATGACCACTTAGCTGTTGGCGTTCTCTGTCACAAAAAAGTCCCTATTTTTGGTCAGATTTTAATAAGTCATGAGATCGTTAGATTGGACTTGTGCCACAGCACAAAAAGAAAATGGGATCCAGGCTTCCTCTGAATTTTTCTGAGACGGGGGACATTACAGTCTTCTTGATGCCTTTGCCTCATTACCATGGGGTCTCGTAACCACATGGACATTCTTCCCTTGACTAATTTTAAGACTTGGATGAGTGAAAAAAACCCGTGGTAAGTCCAGTTTAACAGACGTATTGAAACATAAATCTAGTTTTTTGTTGTTGTTGTAAATCTCGTTTGCTGAATCTTGCATCAGGTGTCAAGAAAAACCTTTTCTAATATCCACTGAATGTTTTTGCCACAATATTTCAACAAAGCATGCCTGCAACATCTGTGTATTTCTTTTCGTTTGCAGGTTGGCTCTACGATGGTTAAGATCCCGTGTGTGAGTAACCTTGGATCCTGTAACTACGATGACCTGTGCAGCCTCATCCCACTGCAGCCCGGAGAACCCTGTCCCTCTCCACTGTCCGACTACAACATCCCATGCATGTGTCCCTTCAAAATGGCAAGTACCAAATAGAATAGTTTGTATAGTTTGGCAAAGTTGAACAACTATAAACCTTTCATTCCTTCCATTGCAACATCATTTTACCTTCCCACATTCTAACTCTAGAATATTTCGATCTTGAAGTGAGTTTAGATGCATTGTAGTCCAAAGTAGATGGCCGACCCATGACGTCACAAATCCTGAAGTCAGTACCCATGGCCATGGATGGATGGTAAAACAGAATAGGTTTTTGCTGTGCAAAACTGTATGATACATGCAATCAATAAAATGGTGGCTACTTGGTGTGATAATGGAGGTAAATAAGACTTATGAAACAGTAAGACAAAACTGCGTGTATCTAGTCGAGTCTTACCTACTGAACAAAATAAAATCACAGAAAAAAGTCCAATCAAGTGTATTTTTGTCCCTGCAGGGTTCCTACGTGCTGCCAGCCCAGTCCTTCTACCTGCCGAGCGGCATCCTGCCCAGTTGGCTGGTCACCGGAGAGTATCATGGGAAGGCCATGCTCTCATCCAATGGGAAGTCTCTGGCCTGCCGAGAGCTCACCATGTCTGTGGTCTCCAGTTAATCCACCCATACTTTCTTTTCAAAGTGTTGGGCAGGCTTTCTTCTAGCATTTCAGCGCTAGTACATGCAGGCTTTTGTGCTTAGAATAGACAGTACGTGGTTCTAGTTTTATACAACATATCATGCAAGTAGTGTGACTGTCTGCCAGCATTCAGGCATAGAAAAAGGCAAATGTAAACAAAGCTAAATCTACCTGTATGCAATTTATCCTTTGCAAGACATGTCAACGTTGCAGGTATCTAATAATGCCTTGCCGCATCAAAATAAATCAATGAGTAAATCTTTCCAGTTTCAAGAGTTTTGTGTTTGTTGTTCTGTTGAGTTTGAGACTTGACACTGTTGAGATGTTAACGACTTTTAATCCATATGATTTCACATGAAATACTAGTAACAGGTAGTAAAGCATGTATCAACATTTATAGTTAATGGAGGAACATAATGGCTTAGTGCCAGTGGACAGGGTTAGGCCACCATATTGAGGGCATTTTGGAACATTTGTGGATGTGTGGTACAAATTTCAGCTGTTTTGAGACAGAAAATGTTGTCATAGATCCTTGCCAACTGCCAGTTTTGTCACAAAGTTTTGCTTATAAAAACAGGAGGAATGTAACCACAGCCTACAAGTTAGTGGTGAAAAACATTTCATTGATTTGAATCATTAGAACCTGTACATATACAGTTGATATGTTTCTCTGCAAAGGAAACAAACTGTCCTCTTTATGATTTCTCTTTCCTATCCTTTATATTTCATGTCAAACTGACATGAATGCAAGAATAGAAGTATTACAGGTAGTAGGTTCAATGAAAAACTTATGAGATCTACCATAAGGAAAAAACAGGAATTTAACATCATTCCTTACAACATAGTAAACCATCTTAACACTTCAAGTGAACATGACACTTCATATCAACAGTGCAAGTGAAGATGGTTTGGCAAAGCAACAGTGCAAGTCAACATTACAAAATAAAGTTGTCCCCCAAAAAAGTTAAAGTTAAAAAAGTAAAGTTAAAAAAGTTTAAAAGACAAAAGTTAAAAGTGAGAACACAGATCTATCTAAACTTTGTAAGCTTCCATCCCCCCCAAAAATAACAATGTAAAAAAAGTGAGAACACAGTTCTAAACTTTACTCGAGGATGGTGACAATGTCTACGCCATCATAGCGGTAAGTCGCGACCTTGCCGTTGGTGTTGAGGGTGCGCAGGACCTGTGAGAAGGGTGTCCTGGGCCTCCTTCCGTACAACCATGTGTAGTCTTCCTCATAGATCCTCTTCAAAGTACCCTTCCCCATGTCTGGACCGATGTTCTCGTTCGCAAGGTACTGCAAGAAGTCCAAGCCTTCCTCGAACATTGGGTTGTCGTCACTACTGGCCTAAGTACGTGGGGTAAAATTTCATGGAAATGATATAGACTGCAAGGATAATGTATGTAACTGAGCTATTGTAAAACTGGGATAACAAATGAAAGCATAACTGGTGGGCACCAAAAATTCCAGGAACTTTAGGAGTTCTTACCTTAGTATGATCAACCTCCTTGGTATGATATTCTGTGTCTGATTGACTTTGTTCCTGTAAAAGAGTTTGTAGCTGAAATACAGTTGTCCACTACATCAACATCATACAATTACATACTTGTCATGATACCACTATATGGGTAACGCTGCCTAACCTAATACATGTAATATGATGTTATGTACAATTGCTAGACAAAATTGAATCATTTCAAGTCAATGCATATAATACGGGAATGTTACATAATTATGAAGCTGAAACACCATGAATGAGATATAAAACCAGATGGTATCTTCCTTTCACAAGTGTCCTGGTGCTTTTTTTACCAGAAAGTGGGATCATGATCTCTGAAACCTCCACCTTACTGACCTGCATGATTGGATAGCAAGATCTGATGTAACCCTCCAGTTCATCAGTGGCGATTGTGACCTTCTGGCCCCCAAGGACA
Organism: Branchiostoma lanceolatum; assembly: GCF_035083965.1. NCBI lineage: Eukaryota > Metazoa > Chordata > Leptocardii > Amphioxiformes > Branchiostomatidae > Branchiostoma > Branchiostoma lanceolatum. The sequence goes on along the minus strand of NC_089726.1, from coordinate 15,873,285 downwards.
ACCTGCGTCTCTGCTCTGTCCCCAGCCAGGAAGCAGACGGTGTACAGGGCCAGTTCAAACTCTGGGCTCGTGCCGACAAAGAAGCTGCTATATCTGGTCTGATACACGCCTTTCCAGTTGAAGTCAGTGGTGAGGATCATGCGGTCATCACAATCATGGCGCTGAAATGGGTAACATTTGAATCATAGATAAACAGTGTATCATTTTTGCAGCATTGAGGTGTAATATTTCTCATTACCTATAGGTACTAAGGCTTTTGCGGTGTGCCTAGATATTATGTTCTTGGAATTTTGTGTCCATAGTTATTTGAATAGTCAATAGAGTGGCAGGAAGTGAGTCTGAAGATGGTGTCCATATAGAAGTCAGGAGCAGGGGTGCCTAAGCATTCGCGCAAATTTTATGAGTTTCGTACAAATTCTATGAGAAACGCATAAATTACTATGCGAAAACGTAGATCTTATGAAACACGCACAAATCACTATGTGAATACACACAAATTTTATGGAAAACGCACAAATCTTATGGAAACACATAGTCTTTTCGCCGCATGTCGATGACGCCATCTTGAAAATCCTGCTGTGTCACATGATCCGAACAGCGGCTGGCCGGTTTGGATAAAAAGACTGTGTGTCACATAAAATTTGTGCATATTTACATAGTGATTTGTGCGTTTTCATAAGATTTGTGTGTTTTTGCATAGTGATTCGTGCGTTTCTCATAAAATTCGAACAAATCTCATAAAATTCATGCGAATGCTTAGGCACCCCTGAGGAGTGACAGTAAGTATCAGAAGCGAGAGGTCATGGGGTTAGTGGAAGATGCTACTGGAGGTATTGTTCTTAGTCTGCTTGTGTCTTTTCACTTCCAATTAATCATGAAAAAGAAGTTGATCCTGAAAAGTGAGTTTACAGGACAGTACAACAACTAACCCTGCAGTCGTTAAGTTGGATGTTCCCCAGGTACTCCTCTCTGTACAAACCAAGCCAGTTGGGGAGGCCGATTATTTCATGACAGCGTGTTTCTCCCACAAAGGTGCGCTCAAACGCTGTGGTGGGGCTGTTGAGTTAAGCATGGACACACAGATTATGTTTTTCACAATGGTACATAAATTTATGTCTGTATTTGACAGCCTACAACAACATACAGCAAAAGCAAAAAACAAAACAAATAAATAAAACAAACAACAGCAACAGCTTGATGGGCATGATTGGTCCTACAGCCTACATCAAAAGTCTAAGTAATGTCAGTAATGATATAACAATTTTAACATTAGCACTTTTGTCAACTATGTGAAAAGAACACATACCACATGCTGCTGTCCCTTGAGTAGGGTGTGAACCACATGTCAAACAACATGTCTGCGAACCCTTTTCTACTATCACTGAATCCAGACACATGTCCTGTAAGACAGAAATTATGGGGCACATTTTAGGGTTAACACGGTGGTACGGTCGTCAAGCAAAAATCCGCGTCGCTATGGAAATTAGCTCCGCCCACCGCACCGCGGGGTACCCACCGGGACCCTGCATTCATAGCTTTACACCAGTACACGGTACAAAATGTATCTCAAAATAACGCATGAACCGATGGTCGGGTCAAGAAACAGAAAGAAGTACCTACAGAGACGATATGTTGGCTTTTCAAATACATTTAAGAATAAAAGTGACAGCTATACACTGCGTTCAAAATATTACATTATTTAGGAGAACGTAAGCCAGGCTACGTCCGGTGATTGAACTTTCAACTTTGTAGCCGCTGCTCAAAGGATTTTTTTCTGATTTACGTACTAAACATTAGTTGAAGTCCTAGTCAATGTTTATACCAATAATTTTTCAATTCTATGAAACTTGAGTCGATGTCTGTGAAATCTAAAATCATTCTACGAAATTTTGAAGAATTTGGGTCACATTTCCTTCCATATCTCCCGTGAGCCACCATGGAACAGACAGCCTACGTCATCAAAATGGTGGCGCGTTTTTGCTCTTCCGATCATGGTGTTTTTGTCAAATTATCCTTTGTAGATCAAAAGATATGGGCCAAAATATGAAGCGTACGCTATGTTCAGATAGTACACGTGGTGGAAAGGACATGTTTGGCCAGTATAATGAAGGCGTCGGCGAAGATCAGAAGATTTCGCTAGGCCCTGTCACAAGCCAGATGCAAATGAGCGAGAAATACTGCCATTGTATTTGTTCCGGCCCAAGCGAGATAATTGCCCGCGATTTTCAACTACCAAAGACCTCAATAGTATATTCTCATTCACTCCTCTCAAGAAATCAGTATATCATTTATTCTTCAATTTTTGGTACTGCAAAGCAAACTGTGAGAATGATTCAATCGTCAAAAAAACTTTCATAGAAGACATTTCATGAAAATGTTGTGTCGGTACTAGAAATTGAAACATTGTTATGATTGTATCGACCGGGTGACCGGAGTTTGTAGAGATAGAAACGAGTACACTTTCTAATGATATATAGCTGTACACCCAAATGGTACATTTTCGGATTGGAAGACACGTGGGTGAAATGTAAATTCATTGACTCGATTGAGACCCACAAGTATGTTTCATGAAGAAAACAGACGTGGCGTCGGTAATTGTAAACAAAAGAAATTTCCGCGTCAATCCAGTTCTGCTGTCAAAGAAAAACGCAGCCTTCATATTTCCCAGCATTTGATTTACTTATGTGTATTTCGTTATAATTTTCTCTTCATAAGAATGCACTGTTTTTATTTTTCAACCATAGCCGTCAGAAAGTTTGTATGTAACGTTATGTCGGCGCAACATTCGGCACATCAATCTCAGACGCTGGCGTGAGCGTTGTTACCACGCGTATTGAATTACGTACTTTGACCTTGTTCTATTACAAAAAATGACGAAAACGTAAGGTGTTTGTTACTAAAAAGGATGTGTTACTAATTCGGAAAACGTAGGTTCTGATTATTGACCATGAGTTGCTGTGTAGGACAGGGCCAGACACGCCGGTACTGTCACGATTTCCTGATCAAAGACGCCATATATAAAGGGGAGCGTTGCGTTATCGGGCCGCACGTTTTCACACGGGGTTTATCTTAAATAAAAACATTCGACTTCGTCAATAATTTTTCGGAATTCTATCGGGTATCGGTTAATTTTGACTGTGTGTTTAAACAAAGGCGCAGATAATGTACGTAGGAAATGCCTTTTTTTGTTTGGCCCCGTCTCCAGCGGTCAGGCGCGGAATCAAGAACCCAGGAATGTCGGTGAGCTATAACGGAAACTGCGATTTCTTAGTGGCTTAAGTTTTTTGTGTGGTAAGATGGACGAAACTTTAGCTCAGGAAGAATTGAAACGATGGTGTCTGTACAAAGCTTGAGCCTGGGATTGATTGAAATAAAAACTGGGGTATTGTTTATGTGTTAACCAGAGAACAATAGGGGCGGAGACTAGGCGCGCATTTGAAAAGGACAAGTTCGCGGGGAAAATGCTGCACGGCTTGGTACAACCAAAACAAATCTGGATCCCGCCTGCAAAAGTGTGAACCAATCAGCTACTGTTGCCAATAGTGAAAGGAGTGATTGACATCGAGTCCTTATCAATATTCATGTTTTCCAAGTTAGGAAAAATCGAGGCCTTTTTGACCACAGTGTTAAATTTGACAAAAAAAGATGATCTTTGCAGAAAAGCTTAGCTCTGTTGGTTAAACATGTAGTTTTGTAGTGTGAGGATTAAATGTATCCAACTGATCTGACAGGCCCTTAGACTTAACTGGGGAAGATGGAAGATAATCTAATTTGACCCTTTGATTTAACAAGGTTAGTGGCAGTAAAATTCAAGACATCTTGGTCGTGTTGGATCAAAAGTCAAAACTCTCATGAAGCTAATGATCTTACCTTCCCTAGCCAAGAAGGAATGAGCCTCCTTCATCACCTCGGTATCCAGGCAACGGTTAATGAACGCCCGGGCATCGTTCTCCTCCTTCGCTGTCACATAGTCCGGCCGGTCAATGTTGTAGTTGTCCAACAACCTCAGAAAGGCTATGATAATATGCACATTTATTTCAAAATACATCGAAGTTAACAGCAGTTGAACCTCGGACTAAAAATGATGGACATAAGTGTGCAACAGCACTAGTGGTTCATTCTACATTTGTTGCATATGCCGTGGTTATGTCCAGTACAACTTGAACAACTTATTTATTATAACTTGAAATTTCATCTGTGTTTGTAAAAGCCATTCTGGATCAGAGTTGAACTGTAACTTCTAACACAAAATTGGACTTTTCACTTATCTGAATTCTTTCACTGACAAACTCCAGTCTTTCTGAAGGGAAGTCTTTGTCATTCCTTGCCAAAGAGTGGAGTTCATCCATCAAAATTTTGGAAGTTACTTCAATGTTATCCAGAATACTAGTAACTTATTTTTCATACTAAAAATATCAAGATTGTCTTTTGGTGTGTTTTTGTGTGGCCACAAGATGTTTCACATACTCACCTTTGTAAGTAGGGATTAGCTCTAAGTTGTGTCGCCAAATGAAGGAAAACAGCCTGTCACCCTGTATCAAAAGCAGATAAGACAAAAATGTAAGTAACAATTCATTTGAATTTTTAGAACTGATTCAAGTCTATTTGCGTGGGTACCACCTCTAATCTTTTTGCTTGCTAACCATGGGAGGATGGTACCCAGGCTAAGAGGCTAATTCTACCTTAAATATGCATATGAATAGGCTTGACAACAAAACACATTTTTTTCAATGAGAAGTCATACGTACGTAAGGGTCTATGTCGTAGTCTTCACCTCTCCATAGACGGTTATAGTCAAGACTCCACAGAGTGGAATAGATGTCAGGCTGCACCTTTGTCTGTAAAGGGTAAATAATGTAACGTTAATACGTTAGTCATAGATAGTTTGGGGGTATTCTTCACCCAAATGTCCCACAAACTTGCTGGATGCAAGCTGCCAAATGGCAGGTTTAAAGTTACATAGCTTGTGCACAACGATATGAGACCATCATTTGCGGTGAAGTCTGGTTGCAAGATTACCTGAGAGTCAGTCTTTGCAATGACCTAAAATTTTGCACAGGAATAAAGTGCATAGATACTGCCATACCTTTCTTTTAATTTTCTTTTTGGGGTGAAGTTCTGTTGAAATACTCAAATAGTCAATGTTTACGCTTTGGAATGGTCCACTTCTGCAAAGTGTTGATTTGGAACATTTTTGCATAGGGAGGGAGTTAGATATGCTGTCCTGCCTTTCTGGTAATTACCTGGTTATGTTGGAATGTGTCAGACACTGCGGTAACCACGCGGCCTTTGTGTTTTCCGACCTGAAGGGAAAATATGGTACACACGTATAAATCAATCAAAGCTGATGATAATTGAAGACATACTGAACAAGTGACTGTGTCATCATGAAAAAGTACAGCTTAGATTAAGCCATCTTAAGCAAACACAAGGAAGCACATAAGATATTCAGTTGCAACACAGAGGCAGAGACAAAGTCAAGAGTGGTGGTGGTGGCAAGGTACTGGCCTTGCAGTTTGGGTTGTTGACTCAGAACATGGATTGGAGGTACTTAATTCCAATGACAGACAGGTCCTGATGTTGTGCCCTTGAGAAAGACACTTTACACCAATTTCCTCACTCGAGATATAAATGAATATTCAGTTGTAGTGTCGGCTAGGGACGTCTCTTGGACAGGACGTTAAATGGAGGTCTTGAATTTGAGCATTTACCAAGTATGGAGTACAAACAAACAAACAAACTTTATAAAGAGGACTTTCTGGGACTTTTAAATATATTCTGTCCTATTTTCATTACATATTATCGCTACTGAAATGTTGAATTCTTGAAGGGAAGCTTGATCCTACCTTCCCCTGTGGATGCCCAGTGCGTGTCAAGTCTTTCGGAGTCGCTGCCGATGCATCAGTCAGTGTGAGCCCTGCTAGGGCTCCCTCCATCTGGTCCAAAGCACACAGTTCACAGTAGTCGTCAGAATCCAGGTAGGTTTCCACAGCATTTTTCGGTTCTTTGTCGCAGATCTGACTGGGGACTGCCTTGGGGGTTGCTGTGTTTTTCTTTGATTCCCGGTAGCGGTCGACGATGTTCCGCAGCGTGGTGTTTTTGAGCAGTCCGTCCACTCCAAGTTTGGGGAGTTGGAACTCATGTCTGCAGGTGGGGCACTGAACATGCTACATGGACAGGGGGCAGGACAAAAATTGTTTATTTGCATTAGACAATATCAAGTTAGTTTTGTAGATGACAAATTTGATGCGAGGGTACAAAACAACAAGATTGGTAAAAAACAAGATGGCTAAATTTTCAAAATAGAGATGATAAAAATTGTAACTGGAACTACAAAAGATGGTATTACAGCCCTCAAGTCTTTTATTCCTAGCTTGTTGCCATATCTTATCATCATATAGGATTCAATGTTTACATTACCTTGGGTGCCACTCCTTGCCCTGCAGCTTGTTGATGGGATTTCTTCTTGGCTTCCTTAAAGTATTCACCAGCGCACCTTTTACACAAGCTGTGTGCACAGGGAAGGAGAACCGGCTGTTCGTACAGGTCCAGGCAGACCGGACAGGTCAGTTCTTCAACCAGGGACTCCATCTTGCTTTACTCAGGTTCCTATAATCCAAGAGAAGGCTTGGTTTGTCAAATAATGTATGAGTTTGAACGCTACAGACTACCCTGGGAGACCAGACACCGTATATCAGCGCGCCACCAAGCACCGCACGTGCGCCTAAGCTTTCCCTGACCAACCTCCTGCTGCCCCCGAAGACTGACCCCTTCCCACTCTCCGCTGTAAACCCAAGTTCCGCTAGCCAAATACGATTAGGCACGCGTGCAATGCTTGGCGGCGCGCCGATATACGGTGTCTGGTCTCCCAGGCTAACTACAGACATGAATAACATTCTACAAGTACTTAGTACTGTACAGGATCATTATACAGTACACACAAAAAAGCCAAACTATCTAGCAGTGTTGGGAGGTTCCATCAAAGACCAACCACCCCATGCATACCTTTGGGGTCATAAACAGTGGTAGCCTACCTTGCCTGGTTAGACAGCCCAGCTTTTTCCGTAAACCCCCAAGCCATTCAAAGTTTTCAAACCTGCCAAAGGCAGTGTCCAAACTTCACTGTCTAGTTGCTATTCTGTTGCGCTATAATCTATATACTCCTTCATCTCAGAGTGTAAATGAACATATACTATTATATAGCTTGGGATTTTTCCCCGTGCTATCACAAGAACGATGTAATATTACCCACGCTGGCGAGTGGCGATCAAAGAAAAAACTGCCGCCATGTTTGTTTTCGTCAAAAATGCGGCCAAGGACATTCTCAAAGACTGGTTTCAAGGGCTTGATCTAGTCTGGCGCTTACCAAAAACTACAGAGAAAGTGCATTTACTAATATCTTCACGGCAGACTTAAACTTTTTGGTTAGAGCAGAGGTATAGTCTATATATTAAACCTCCTTAGTTCTTGGTTCCCCTCCTAACTTAGAGAGCACCTAACGGGATGACCACCATGAAGACATCGTCTAAAACACGTCGCAAGAACCTAGAAGAGACAGCACTTTGAGACCACGTCTAGCAGAAATATAGCCAAAGATATCAACAACAACATTGTTATCCTTACCTGCTTAGTTCACGCAAGGTTCACGTAAAACTTGGAGTTCGGGACGATGCACTTGGGGTAATCTTATCAGGACGTTTTGACACCTTGGGAGTTCGGCCCCAACTAGCCAATCAGAAGATAGCATGGCTGCCGTCTCTAGGAACTGCACTGGTCCACTGGTCAGCTCCTCGGCTCCAAGCAGATGTTGGTAGGGAAGATTATGACCTTCTTCAGCCTTCTTTATTTTAATACTAGTAATATCCTACACCACGTTTTCATTCCGGTTAGGGCCAGCGGAAAAAGAAGAAAGAAGAAAAAGAACGGGGGGATATGATAGACTCTTAGACTCATAATATTCCCCACAAACCTCTGCTTGGAGAGTTAAAGCCAAATGCCTTGGTAATACACCCTGAACTGAAGTAAAACTTAATTGGCGACATGTTGGCCCTAGAGCCGAGGACTGAGCTGGCATGCGTAGGCCCTGTGAAATAGGCAGGGTGCGATTATGATATAGCATAGTTTCTTGTAATCTCCAAGCAGATCCAACGGTTGCAATAAAAAAATTCTTCTGCCAGTTGGATACGGCCTACATGCAACCGTTGTATCTGCTTGGAGATTAAGTTCCTTGTACTTTCCAAGGATGATGTCAGTTCTGATGATCTGTTCTGAGAAAGAGTGTAGGCGGGCACTCAGTTTCCTTAATGAATGAAAGACCTTTAATAGAATGGTGGCTAGAGGACTAGAGTAATAACCCAGTGAGAAGGGTAATATTAAATGACCTTCTCTCCAGGGGGCAGAGCATGCTTCCGGCTGGACACTGCCTTATTTGGGACTGTCAAGTGCTACTTAGAGGAAATGACGCATGATGATTCAGATAGTGGAAGAATGTGCCCTTTTTTTCAGAAAGAGTTACGTAGGCGGATAGAAGATGTACAAAAGAGATATTGTGTCCTAGAATTAGTCTGGAGAAGAGACTCAGTGTAGAGAGAGGACAGAGAAAGATAATACAGATCCACGTCTTCAAAATGTAGCGACTCATTCTGTCAGTCCTTGGGTTGAGCGTACCTCTCCTAACTATACTAACGAAGGGACCAAGGTCTCAACAACTAACGTTACCTACCCCCTTACATTGCCCTGAGAACAGTTTCAGACGGCGAAACGTCACTATAATTCATAAACCTCCTTGGCCGAACCAATCGGGCAGGTCACTACAGGTGCCGAACTATGACCAAGGACATTATATATAAGATCATATAATGTTCTTGCTATGTAATAGTTAAAGGATGGGCGGGGCGAGTTTATGTGGATTTGGTACAGCCCCGCCCTCCCAAGGATTTTGTTGGTAGCTGCCAACAAAATCCGAGGGGGGTGCGGGGCTGTACCAAATCCACATATACGAGCAATCCGCCCATCCTTTAACTTACTTAGGACATGACCCTCTTCCGAAGCAAAATACACACATTTACACAAGTCAAACTGGGTTTGTTCAAGGACATTATATTGTATGTCCTTGCTTTGTTTTGCCAACCCCCTTGGTTTTGCCAAGGACTTGGTTTTGCCAAGGCTTTACAATACCTCTTTGGGAACTTACAGCTGCATTTCTCTAATTTTCTCCCTTTTGTCCTCATTCATGACTTCATGACAACCTTGTGTGAAATATGTACTTGCTTCTTCTCAAGTTTTTACAATACTTTGCTGTGTCATGTTCTAAGACCAAGGAGGTTAACCTCCTTGCTATGACCAAATGATGAAAGTGGTCCGTAGTCATCCGAGAGTCGTCTTTTCGGATACCGCTGTTGAGACCTTCAGACGGTCGCGTGCATCGTTGAAAGAAGATCACCTTTGGACCCGGCATGGTTGTTCTTTCAATGTACGCTGTAGCTTGTGTCAGGTCAAATATAAATGTTAATTCCTTTCTGACATTTTTGTCCGAATACAGGATGTCTGTTTGAATGGCCCTAGTGTTTGAGTCTCCAAGAATTAGCATGTCGAGTGGTGCTTCTTTGTTTTGTAGATTTACCTGTTTTGTGTCTCTCGGGGGGTCGCTGGTCACACCGGTGGGTTGTTTTGTTCGTGATCGTGAATTTTTGCTCCTCTCTTCTCACTTCTTGTTGCGCTTTTGTTGCCTCGATATCCGCAAAGGTCTCCATTGTCATTGTTGTGCTTTACGCTTCCATGTGAAATTTCAAAAATGGCGTCGGAATAATTTGTCATGGTTAGAATCAAGTACAGTGTACTAGACTTGAAATCTGTTCTTTACAGTGATAGTTGCTACTTAACGTAACAATGCAATTTGTGGAATTACAAACTGAAGACAAGATTGCATCGGCGCGTAGTGAATGCACAAGGAAGCTAGAAAATGCACAAGTTGAGGAACATGTTTTAACACAAGAAGTTTTCAAGGGCCACTATTCTTGTTAATTTCCATTCTGTAAGCATGTGAAGTGTAATGCTTATCAAACGTGCAAATAATATATCAACCCAGCTCACCTAATGTAAACAATGTCTTTACTAACATCATTTTGATTTCAGAATGGTGATACTTGAAATTAATAAGCAAATTAGTCTACCGAAATTCACCCTATCCTAAAGAGAGCAAAATGTTAGCAAAAATGTGGCAATTTGATGGTCGTTCTGTAAAATTTTCAGGGTTGGTGCTGTAGATGGGGCTCTTACATGGTAGTAATTTAACATCATATCGATAGAACTTTGTTTATTGATATCAAAAGACCTAAATATTGTTTCCTATTTGTAATGCGTAGTCATTGGTCCTCCCGTATAGGGAGATCGCCGTCCGGAGCGCGTAAGGTCCAGCGGCGGCCGAAGAACCGATTGACTCACGGCGGTACTCGTACCGTAAGGTGGAAGATCACATGATCTCCTGACCTAAATGGCCATGCATGACAAATATACATCATTTTCCACAATATTTGATGCTGATAATATCGAAATTACTCTCATCAAAGTATCGATCATATCTGAAACTATTCTGTTAAGTTTCAATGTGTTATCGTTGTGCCAATTGAAGGTGTAATCATTAAGGATACACAAACTGAAAAGCACAATGTTCTATGTCGACACGAGAAATCTGTACATACACAGTACATGTCATTAGTAAATATCAGTGCGTTGCCTACCACAGTACTATTAACGAATGGAAACGTTCTTAGGTTTAAAATTATCGAACAAAGCCTCAAAGCTGACTGGATTCAATCCCAGATTTTCGACAGAATAGCTTTCATCAAGGAATGAATGATCCACTGCTTCTATGATATCCCATTTCTGGGAGTTGTAATTATTCCTGCTAGAGTAGATTCTACCAATTAAAAATCAACACTGAGAAACTTTCAAACTGATATAACATGAGATCTTCAATAAGGAAAAATACTTGAACCCCCTACTTGTATTTGCAGGATTGTAGCTATTTTTGAAGCCCATGCAATCGGGTTTACTGGACTTTCACACTCATTTTTTTCAATCGCGATTGAAGTATAATCGCGATTGTTCGATCCGATCGCGATAGAACGCAAAGAAAATTTTGCGTTCACACTGCTTTAGTGGGGAAGTCTCAACACCATGTACAGAACAGTGCAGATTTCGTAAACAAAATCAAAGACATCCAGTTAGACGAAGATGATATCATCACTTCGTATGATGTGTGCTCTCTTTTCACCTGCATCCCCCCCAAAGAAGCGGTGTCAGTAGTCAGGGAAGCCTTAGAGGCTGACAACACACTAGCAGACAGAACCAAGTTATCTGTGGACCAAATATGCAAGCTGCTAGACCTCTGCCTGGGGTGCACATACTTCACTTACAAAGGACTATTCTTCCAACAACTGCACGGCTGTGCTATGGGTTCACCAGTTTCGCCCATCGTGGTAAACCTGTACATGGAGAAATTTGAGAACAAAGCCCTCAGTACTTTCAAGGACACTCCCCCGGCCAACTGGTTCCGTTATGTAGATGACACTTGGTGCAGACTAAAGAAGAGAGTAGCTGATGATTTCTTTGAACATATCAACCAGATAGATGACAACATCAAGTTCACACAGGAGTCGAGTCAAGATAATATGCTCCCGTTCCTAGACACCAAAACCATCATAGAGAAGGATGGTCGCCTCCAGTTCGAAGTATACAGGAAGCCGACCCATACCGATCAGTATCTGGCCTTTGATTCTCACCACCCTTTGGAACACAAACTGGCAGTTATAAAAACTCTCTTTCATCGGGCAGACAACATCATCACCTCAGACACGGCCAAAACAGACGAACATAGACACCTCCGAGGTGCCCTGGGCAAATGTGGCTACCAAAGATGGACTTTCAACAAAGCCCTCAAACCGTCTGACCAGTCCAAGAAAACGCCTAAGTGTACACCGTTGACCAACAGAAACAAGGCCAACATCACTATTCCATATGTACAAGGAGTGTCCGAAAAACTCCGACGGATCTTCCAAAACTTCAACATTGCCACCAACTTCAAACCTCACTCAACTCTCAGACAAAGACTGGTACATCCTAAAGACCGACCCCGCAAAGGCAGCAAGGCCGATGTCATCTACAGACTCAAATGTGAAGAACCCAACTGCAACAACACTTATATCGGAGAGACCAGCCGATCACTTAATGAAAGGTACAAAGAACATTGCGCTAACCGCTACTCCTCGGCCATTTTCCACCACCTAAAACACAACCAGGGGCACTCGTTCAATCTCGAATCCACTGATATCCTTGACCACGAACCCCGCTGGTTCGAACGTGGAGTAAGGGAGGCAATATATGAGAGGATATACAATCCAACCCTCAACAGGAAAGGAGGGCTAAGGGTGGAACTGTCTGGCACTTGGGACATAGCCTTGGGGGCAAACCAGCTTTAGCTCCTATATTAAAACAATAGGAGCTATTGTGCCCTTTTACTTCAACCTTGTCTTGAGTTGTCTAATTCGCTTTCTATTGGACTATCAAAATATTTGTCTTCTCCTTATTTGCATATCAATTCTTAGTTCGTGGTTATAAACCTGCTGTTCAACTGATCTTGCTCACAGTCACTGACGAAAAGTAGTGGATGCTACTTGAAACGTCTGACCGTTTCCAAAAATCATATCCAGTTGTTTGAGTAATTGCTTTTTGGCGCACACTGCTTTTCGCCAAGTGGATTAAAGTACACCGTGATCCGATCGCGATTGAAGCACGATTGAGGCACGCTTATCATTTGAGGTCATAGGTTGAGGTAAACGGTTCGGCGTCGCTTGCTACAAAATGGCGGGAGTCCACCAACTTTTGGAGAATGTTCTGTAGCCGTGGAAGGGAAGGCAATCGGCGGGCTATGATCGCGAGAAGGCGTGAACGACGAAGGCATTTGTATATTAGCCTAGCTGTAATACAGGTAATGAACGCGGCAAGAGCTGTAGACAAAACAATCTGGGACTGGGAGCGTGAACGAAGCGACGATTGGTGATTCCCACCCCCGGAACAAGCCGAAATACACGCCGATCGCGATGGAATGAATCGTAGTTGCGTTCACACTCAAAATTTGATAGGATTGGATCCGATCGCGATTGATCCTCCCAAACTACCTACGGAGGTGGATCAGAAACAATCGCGATCGGATCGATCCAATCGCGATCGGGAGCGTTCACACTGAAAAAATCAATCGCGATCGGATCGATTCAATCACGATTATACTTCAATCGCGATTGAAAAAAATGAGTGTGAACGGGGTCTAAAATGCATAATTCAACTATTGGAACAAATGGATATGCAACACAATTCTACAAATAAAATGTTATAAAAAACACTACACACTGCATTGTGCGCACATTATCAATGTCAATTACTCCAAACTTTCAGGACAAATACAGTCCTTCACCAGACTAAAGGTGCCTCCCCGATAATACGCGACAAGGACATAATGGTACTAGTAGTCTCTAGTGTAACAAAGGCTAGAGTAGATATATGTGGAAAATATGAATCGATTCTACATCTATCTTCAACTTGAATATTGATCCTGTAGAATCATGCAATGTAGACAGACCTTTTACAAACTTCCCTGTTACTTATTGATACAACTTTATTGAGCTGTGCTTGTGCAAATCATACGAAGGTGAAGAAAGTAAGAACAGAGATCTGAATGGTTTTTGTCACTTTACTCCAGGCCTGCCGTGAGCTCACCATGTCTGTGGTTAGCCTGGAATCCATCCTATTTAGCGTCCGGCCGCTACGGAGCTTGGGCAGCGGCCGGAAGCTAAATAGGATGGATTCCAGGCTAGTCTGTGGTCTCCAGTTAATCCACCCATACTGCCTTTTCAAAGTGTTGGGCAGGCTTTCTTCAAGCTCTTCAGCCATAGTACGAGCTGGCTTAGTTTTATAGAGAATATAACAAAAGTATATTAGATGTATGCCAGCATTCAAGTAAGAAAAAGGGAAATGCTTCAAAACTATGCAAAGCTAAAAATACCTGTCTGCAATTTATTCTTTGCAAGACCAGATATGTCTACATTGCAGGTATTCAAATAAATGAATGAATCTTTCCAGTTTCAATAGTTTTGTGTTTGTTGTTCTGTTGAGTTTGAGACTTGACACTGTTCATTGAGACTTGACACTGTTCAGATGCTAACAACTTTTAATCCATATGATTTCACATGAAATAACAGGTAAGCACATATCAACATTTATATCTAATGGAACATAATGGCTAAGTGGCCATACTCATCCTACGATAGGTTTATGCCAGCATATCGAGGGCATTTGGGGACATTCGTAGATGTATGGTACAAAATTCTGCTGTTTAGAGACAGAAAAGGTTGTCATAGATCCTTGCCAAGTCGGTTTTGTCAAAGTTTTGCTGATAAAAAATTATACGGGGAATGTGACCGCAGCCTATACTAAAAGTTAGTGGTGAAAAAAATTTCATTGTGCCATTGATTTGAATCATTAGAACCTGTAATAATACAGTTGATATGTTTCTCAGCAAGGGTAACAAACTGTTCTCTTTATGATATCTCTATCCTATCCTATATTTCAAGTCAAACTGACATGAATGCAAGAATGGAAGTATTACAGGTACAATGAAAAACTTCAAAGAATGAGATCTACAATAAGGAAAATAACAGGAATTTAACATCATTCCTTACAACCTAGTAAATCGTACTAACAATGCAAGTGAAAATGACACTTCATGTCAACAGTGCAAGTGAAGATGGCTTTGCAAAGCAACAGTGCAAGTGAGCACAGCTCTGTGAACATTATATCATGTATCATGATTTGAAAATAAAGTTGTCCACCCAAAAAAGGTTAAAGCTTGGAAAGTTAAGTAAAAAAGGTTAAAAAAAACGAAAGTTAAAAAAATGAGAATGCAGATCTATCTGGGCTTTGTAACTTGCCCACCCCCCTCCTCCAAAACATACAGGAATGTTAAACAAAGCAACAAGACAGATCTATCTGGGCTTTGTTGTAACTTTACTTCAGGAAGGTGACCATTTCCATCCCATGATACGTCCAGTAAGTCGCGACCTTGCCGTTGGTGTTGAGGGTGCGCAGGACCAGTGAGAAGGGCGTCCTGGGCCTCCTCCCGTACGACCATGTGTAGTCTTCCTCATAGATCCTCTTCAAAGTACCCTTTGGCAACTCTGGGCCAAACTTCTCGTTCTCGAGGTACTGCAAGAAGCCTAGGCCTTCAGCAACCACTGGGTTGTCATCGCTATTGTCCTAAGTGTCCATATAAATGCGAGGTAAAATTCCAAGGAAACGATATAGACTACAAGAATGATGTACGTAACTGAGCTATTGTCAAACTGAGAAAAGAAATGAATAAAAGCATAACTGGCGAGCACTAAAAATTCCTGGAACTTTAGGAGTTCTTACCTCGGTATGATATTCTATGCCTGATTGACTTTGTTCCTGCAAAAGATAAGAAGAGTTTGTAGTTGAAATACAGTTGTCCACTACATCATAGTTATACATACATGACATCACTGTCTGGGCATCCTAACTAATGTATTGCCTAACTAATGTAATACAATCTAATGTACAATTGTTTGGCAGAACTGAGTTATGTCAATGCAAAGTATATAATCCGGCAATACTATCATGTAGCTGAAACCCCATGAATGAGACATAAAACCACATGGTAGTATCCTTTACAAGTGTAAAGTAGTTCATGAAGGTAATTATCATCTCTGAAACTTCAAACTTACTGACCCGTAGGAATGGATAGCAAGATCCGAGATAACCACCCAGTTTGAGAGTGGCGATTGTGACCGCCTCTCCCCCCAGGACGACCCGCGTCTCTGCTCCGTCCCCAGCGAGGAAACAGACAGTGTACAGGGCCAGCTCGAACTCCGGGCTCGTGCCAACAAAGAAGCTGTCACTAGTATGGTTTCCATCATGCCAGTCAAAGTCAACTGTGAGGATCTGGCGGTCCTCACAATAATGGCGCTGAAATGGGTAACATTTGAATTATATCATATACATATAAGGTGTCTTATACCATAAATCAACTCTGCACCTTCTCACCCTCATAAATCAGGCCCCCTGCGCTCCACGATACATCGGTCGAGAAGGGGCCCTGATTACCAGCGTGCCCAGACATGGTTTTGGGCCACCTCGCCACCAAAACAGCTTCGGCCAATCAGAGGAGTTTGCTTCCCATCATCGGAGGGGATCCCGCAAAGAACACTGGGAAGCTATCAACCAATTAGGTTACGTGTTACATCGTTGCTTTGGTTACCCAAAACAAATGGCAGCCGACAGTTATGCTTCAGCTGTGGAAGACTTGTTTGGATGAGAGCGGCTTCGTCAGCATCAGCAGTCCACCCTACAGACACTGCTTGATGGCAGGGACGTATTTCTAAGTGTAAGGACAGGCGGAGGGATGAGCCTCTGTTATATGGGCTTCCCAGCGGCAGCGAAAGCCGAGCAAGCCCACGGATCTTGTCCGCGACTTCTGTCTGGACATGAGTTCGTCAGTCCGCTCATTGCCAAATAAGGCCAACTCATTAATTATTCATGAGCAAGTGTCCGCGACGTCCCATAACCATGTCTAGGCACGCTTGTAATCAGGGCACCTTCGCTACCGATGTATCGTGGAGCATAGGGGGCCTGATTTATGAGGGTGCACCTTCTCATCGCCTCCATATAGTACGTAGGCATTGTTTTCTGTTTTCTGGATGCTTTGTTCTTGTGTATACTAGTATTTGAATACACTGTCAGTAGAGTGTAAGGAAGTGAGTGGAGAGATGGTGTCTCTGCACTGTCCAACTAGCCATAGTGACAGGACGTATCATGGGGTCAATGGAAGAGGCTGCTAATTCATGGGGAGGCATGGTTTTTGGTCTATCGTCTGCATCTTTGCAGTTGTACATTTTCCATAATTAGCTTGATCTTATCAAAAACGGATCGCTCTATTTTTTTAAATACAAGTATCAACTTAATGACTGTTGGGTTCTGTAACATTGAAACATTGATAAACAACAATTTTCCATGCTGTTTTGAGCTCATCCACCATCTAGATATAATGTAATCTAGACATGTAAATAAACCACACGGAAAAATGTTAGCTCAAAACAATCATCAACTGAAGGTGTGTTTACCGTGTAAACAGTTAATAGCAAAAGGGTGTTCACATTTTTCAGCACATAAACTGATGGCATAACAACTGACCTTGCAGTCATTGACTTGAATGCACCCCTGGCACTCCTCTTCGTAGAAACGGAGCCAGTTGTGGAAGCCAATCATGTGACGACAGCGAGTCTCTCCCAAAAAGGTGTGCTCAAATCCAGTGGAGAATCTGTTGAGTTGAGTGGACACATAGGCTATGTTTTCAACAATTGTACACCAGTTTTGTGTCAAATAAAACAAAGCAAACAAGAGTTCCGCGACCTCATATCTCCATGAACAATTCTATTTATGCAAATGACTTACACATTTACATAATGCATGCTTAATCATAAACACCTTTATCTAACTTACACATGTTGCAATATTGACAGTTCTATAATTTTCCAATTTGATGAATTTCTGTGTTTTTGCATTAATTATGCAAATCAGGAATTTATTTGCATTATTGGTATCTGTTGATGCTCCACTTTCCATAAACTACATATGTTACATGTATTTGAGTCTTATAATGGAAAACACTGCAAATATAGATTTTCCTCATTATCTATGCAAATTAATTCCCAATTAGCATAATTTGCACTTCATTGTGTATATCTCTGTCCAAGCTACCTGCATACTAAATGTCATGGAAATCTGTTGTTCCTTTGTTCAGTTATTGTCCCTAGAAGATTTTCACAAAAACGCCCTTGCAGTTCCAGAGAAAGCTGCTAGGGGACCCAAACCTACACCACTTCTTTATTACATCACAAGCTATCTGCCACCCAAAAATCAAGACCACAGCACGTCTAGGTCAAAAGATACAAAAATTGAAGTTCTGCTGCAGTACCAAGGTCACATACCAGGGGGCCCAAAATCGACCCTAACCTTCGGCTTCACAACACCCGCCCACATACCAAATATCATTGTAATCCATCAAGAGGTTCTTGAGTTATGCTGACTACAAGAGTCCGGAAACACAAACACAAACACACACACACACAGACACACCAAAAACAATATCTCCATTTTTCATGGAGATAATAACAGCATCAGCTTGGTGGCACGATTGTCTACAGTCTACATCGAAGGTCACACATCAGTACTTTTGTCAACCCTGAGACAAATACACCTACCTCTGAACCCTGTCGCTGTGAGTCCTGCTGTAGGGTGTGAACCACATGTCGTATAACACGCCCTTGAACCCTTGTCTACTTTCAGGCACGCATCCTGCAGTAAAGAGACAGATGATCTTAGCAAGCTTAAGAGAGCTAAACCTCTGTTGGTAAGTAACACGATTAAAGTTGACCTATCTAACAATGTCAATGGTGGTAAAATTCAAGACGTCTAAACCTGGGCTGTCTGCAGGACCGTCCTGGGACAGAAATTTGTAGGGACGGTAAAAAATTTCACCCTGTCCGTCTCCAAACCAGAAATTTATGCCATGAAATTGATAAAAATATGTATCTTCATAAGCTTAAAATGACCACTTTAACAATGAAAATTCAAAACATCGGCTCCCAAACAAAGAGCAAGCCAGAAAAAAATTCAAAGCTGGAGACAGCCATGGTCTAAAGTGTCATGAAGCTGACATCTTACCTTTCTTAGCCAAGAAGGAATGTGCCTCCTTCATCAGCTCGGTATCCAGGCAACAGTTAAGGAATGCCCGGGCATCGTTCTCCTCTTTCTTTGTCACATACTCCGGTTGGTCAATGTGGTAGTTGTCCAGCAACCTCAGAAAGGCTATGATAACATTTACATTAAGAATGCATTGATTCTAAAAGCGGTCAAACATTAGACTGAGAACAGAGCATGACGGTATCTTGTTAGCAAGTAGTGCGATGCGGCTTTTGCTACATATTTAGCTAAGCACACCATGTCACCGGAAGGACATTCCTTGGTCACCCCTACTCTTCTTGATAAGTGTGTTGGCTTCATTCATGTGCAGAAGTTTGACACTTGAGGCTTATGCCTGAAGCTCCCTCATACCAAGGGTCCAAGGCCGTGTAAAAGAAGAACGAAATTTGAAACTGGCATGAGAGGACTATTAAAAAAATAACTGCTAATACAATTTCATTATCTAAGGGTGTAGTAATCGTATGATGAGACATATGACCAAAAACCTAGCTGTGTTATTGTTAACTTAGCTGCACCACAGTCATGGATAATAACAGGAGTATTAAAATGACAATATGTTCATATTCATAAATAGAAAATGATGGACATAAGTGTGCAACAGCACAAGTGGTTTATTCTATTTCTGTTTCATATGTCACGGTTATATCCAGTACAACTTGAGCAACTCATTTTTTGTAACTTGAAAATTCATTTGTGTTTGTAAAAGCCATTTTGGACCAGAGTCAAACTGTAACTTCCAACTCAAATAATCTTTGTGATTAGTTAAAAATTTGACAAGTTCTTTGTGTTGAAAGTTAAGTTTAACTCTTATCCAGAACAACTTATTTTCCATACAAATGATATCAAGATTGTCTAATGGTGGCCACAAGACGTTTTACAGAGTCTATTGTTGCTCATGCTCACCCCTGTAAGTTGGGATTTCCTCCAAGTGGTCTCGATCAACATAGCGAAACAGTCTGTCGCCCCATCCTATGTCGCCCTATATCACAAGCAAATAAGACAAAAATGTAAGTTCACTCTACAAGCAATACAAAAGGTGATGAAAGAATGCTACAAGTAACATGCACAGGGTTTAATAGTTTAACAAATTTTGTCTGTAAAGATGAAGGACAAAATATCATCAGACATGATTGGCAAAATTCCATGAAATGACGGAATGACAGACGCTGGCTAGAACACTGCTGAAACATGAATACAATCATAACGGACAAGGAAATACGTTTTTTCAATGAGAAAAAGTCCTACGTACATGTATGTCTAATTTGTAGTCCATTCCTTGCCACACACGGTTACGGTCAAGACTCCACAGGATGGAATAGATGTCAGGCTGCAACTTTGTCTGTAAAGGGTAAATAATGTAACGTTAATACGTTAGTCATACATAGTTTGGGGGTATTGTTGACTCAGATGTCCCACACATTTGCTGGATACAAGCTGCCAAATGGCAGGTTCAAAGTTACATAGCTTGTGCACTACGTTATGAGACCATCATTTGCGGTGAAGTTTGGTTGCAAGATTACCTGAGAGTCAATCTTTGCAATGACCTAAAAGCTAGCACAGGAATAGAGTGCATAAATACTGCAATGCCTTTCTTTTAATTTTCTTTTTGGAGTGAAGTTCTTTTGAAACAGTCAATGTTTACAGTTTAGGCTTTGGAATACATGTAGTCCACTTCTGCAAAGGGTTGATTTGGAACATTTTTGCATGGGGGGGGAGTTAGATATGATGTACTGTTTTTCTGGTAATTACCTGGTTCTGTTGGGATGTGTCAGGCACTGTGGTAACCACGCCAACCCTGTGGTAACCATGTTTTCCAACCTGAAGGGAAAATATGGTACACACATATAAATCAATCAAAACTGATGACAAATGAAAACATACTGAAGACTGTGTATAATGAAAAAGTACAGCTTAGATTAAGCCATCTTGAGCAAACACAAGGAAGCACGTAAGTTATTCAGTTGCACCACAGAGGCAGAGACAAAGTCAAGAGTGGTGGTGGTGGCAAGGTACTGGCCTTGTGATTAAGGTTGTTGACTCAGAACATGCATATGGAGGTACTAAGTTTGAATGACCGATGAGAAAGGGCTTAGGCACCAATTTCCTCACTCGGCTGGGGTATAAATGAGTACCTAGCTTAAGCTTTGGCTAGGGACATATTTGAGCTCAGAGCCAAGCATCGAAAAAGTGGAGGGGCCATCCCGGTGTGAGGGAAATAAATCTGCTCAGAGATGCAGTACTATTCATGATCATTACGAACCTGGTGTGTTACACCATGAGGTGATTTACCAGGTATAAAATACAAACAAAACAACAACAACAAACAAACAATTCAAACATGACAGAAGAACAAAATCTATAAAGTGGACTTTTATTTTCAAATAAATTCTGTCCTATTTCTATTGCAAGATATCGCTACTGAATTCTCAGGGGGAAGCTTAACCCTACCTTCTCCTGAGGATGCACTGTGGGTGTCAGGTCTTTAGGAGTTGCTGCCGATGCATCAGTCAGTGTGAGCCCTGCTAGGGCTCCCTCCATCTGGTCGAAAGTACACAGTTCACAGTAGTCGTCACAAGTAGGGTTCCACAGCAGGAAGGGTTCCACAGCATCATATTTCGGTTCTTTGTCGTAGGTTTGACTGGGGGCTGCCTTGGGGGCTGCCTTGGGGGGCGCCTTGGGGGGCACCTTGGGAGGCGCCTTGGGGGCAGCTGTGTTGCTCTTTGACTCCCGGTAGCGGTCGACGATGTTCCGCAGTGTGGTGTTTTTGAGCAGTCCGTCCACTCCGAGTTTGGGAAGTTGGAACTCATGTCTGCAGCTGGGGCACTGAACATGCTACATGGATGGGTCAGGGCGAAGATTGTTTATTTGAATGATTAGGAAACAACAAGTAAATTTTGTAGATGACAGTCTATGCAGACGCCAAATGTAATACTAGTACACAAAAAAACAAGATGGGCAAAAAACAGGATGCCTAAATTTTCAAAACAGAGACTATAAACATCGTCACAAGATTAATGAGACAAAACATTGTATTACAGCCAACAAGTCTTTTATTCCTGTATTCAAGGAGTTCACAGTGAGTGTTGTAACGTCCTGATATCACAAACCAAGTTGGGAACAACACTCCAGGAGTCAGTGAGTGAGGCTACCACATTACACTTCTGCAACTACACAACTAGTTCCATTTCGATTTTGATTGCTTCTAAAAGTTCTACAATACACCCATGGCGACATCAGTGGCAATTTTACAAGAACAAAATCCGAGCTACAATACCACATATTTTCCCTGTATTTTTGCGTCATGTTCACCATCTTTGGAGGGAACAACATTTCTTGATTTTTAAAAAAAAATCAGGTAAACCTAAATGACTGAGTGCACTGATGTCATCCATATAGAGTATAGAATTGACTTCCTGTGGCCTTATTCAAGTTATCAATATCTAATCATCTTAGGATTCATATCTATCTTACCTTGGCCTTGGGTGCCACTCCTCGCCCTGCAGCTTGTTGACGGGATTTCTTCTTGGCTTCAGCAAAGTATATGCCAGCGCACCTTTTACACAGGCTGTGTGCACAGGGTAGGAGTACCGGCTGTTCGTACAGGTCCAGGCAGACCGGACAGGTCAGTTCTTCAACCAGGGACTCCATGTCGCCTTACTCAGGCTCCTAGAATAATTTGAAGAGAGGGCTTGGTTTGTCAACAAATGGATGAGTTTGAATGGACATAAATAACATTTGACTGACCATCACAAACTGTAAAAAAAAAAGCTGTGACTTGTAAACTGTCTACCACTTTTGGGAGGTTCCATCAAAGGCCTGGGATCATAAACAGGGGTAGCCTACCTTACCAGGTAGAAAGCCCAGCTTTTTCCGTAAACCCCCAAGCCATTCAAAGTTTTCAAACCTAAGTGCCAAAGACAATGCCCAAACTTCACTGTCTAGTAACTATTCTGTTGCGCTATAATCTTAGTATATTCTCCTTCGTCTTCAACCTTTATACTGTGATGAAGCCTTGTAAAATAGATTAGAGAGTGTAAATGAACATATAGCTTGAGATTTTTTTCCCCGTGCTATACCCACGCGGGCGAGTGGCGGTCAAAGAAAAACTGCCGCCATGTTTGTTTTCGTCAAAAATATTATGCTGCCAAGGACATTCTAAAAGAAGTTTGTTTCAAGGGTATGATCTAGTCTGGCGCTAAGCAACAATTACAGGGAAAGTGCAACGACTGATTCCCAAACTAATTTTGGAAAATTCTAGACTTGAAAAGGAGCCCTACTGCAGACTTAGACTCTTGGTTAGAGAGCACCTAACGGGATGACCACCAGAAGACATCGTCTAAAACACGTCCCAAGAACCTAGGAGAGACAGCTCCTTGAGACCACGCCTAGCAGAAAAATAGGCAAAGACATCAACAACAACATTGTTATCCTTACCTGTTTAGTTCACGTAAAACTGAGCAAATGTGTGGAGCTTGAGTTCGGGATGGTGCACCTGGGGTAATCTTGTCTGGACACGTTATGACACCTTGGGAGTTCGGCCCTTACTAGCCAATCAGAGGACTGCAGACTGTCTCCAGGGACTGCACCGGTCAGCTCCTCGGCTCCAAGCAGATGTTGGTGGGGAAGATTATGACCTTCTTCAGCCTTCTTTATTCAATATCCTATACCCGGTTTTCATTCCGGTTAGGGCCAGAGGAAAAAGAAGAAAAAGAAAGGGGGAATATGATAGACTCTTAGAAGGTCATAATATTCCCCACTAACCTCTGCTTGGAGAGTTAAAGCCAAAATGCCAGACAAAGGTGGTTTCCCAGTGTTTTTATTTAACCTCCTTGAACACCCTGAAGTAAGACTTAATTGGCGGTATGTTGGCCCTAGAGCCGAGGACTGAGCTGGCTCGTGTAGATATACTAGTTTATTGTAATGTTTAACGCCGTCCGAGCATATATTTATACTGAGGTCTACTGGTGTGCTGGGGTAACCTCTGCCTCTTATCGTTCACTTAAGCCCCCCTCCCCCTCACTGGACCCGCGGCACAAAGCACTCAACGAATTTCATCGACAAAAACGAATCTTTTTAAGCTTTGTGTGTTTTGTTGTCTTTTTGGTCATACTTGTACGTTTTGAATGATCTTCCCATTATAAAGTCAAAGGCAACACAAATCCAGTTTAGGACGCAGCGACGCCGCCAGCGTGCAGCGGGTCCAGTGAGAGGGGGGCAACAGAGTTCAATATTTCTTCTTCTACGGTGTTCTCCCCTTCAAAAACATAGTTTTTCTGTTCTATGACTAAATTAGTCTGCATATCAAACACGGTAAAAAACGAGCGGACAGCGTTCGTGCAATTCATAAGAAGGAAACGAAATATTAAAGAACTTCTTCACGCCATTTGATCACACCATCTGCATAAACAAGGGTTCAAACAAACAAACAAACAAACAAACAAAAAACAAACAAACAAATATCCACAGGGCACTTGCCGAATACAGTATTTATTTTACATGACTTTAGGCTTGCCCTGCGGGGAAATTGAAGGGAAATTTGGATATATGGTAGATGGGACCTTTCTGAAGTCCGGAGTGACATTTTATGACAGGGTATGCAGATTAAAAAAGATATGAAAATGAAAAGACGAGAATTATATGATGACGATTTGCATCATTTGATATCCGTGCATTTGTATAGCACTCGATGATATGAACACCTTTCATTTTTTAAGCGGGCGTCGAGGTCACACATAACGTTACTAATCTGATGGTTTCTAGAACATTTCAAATCGCAGCCTGATTGGTCCAACGTTCCGATTGTTCTCCCTTTGTCGCGACATCAAATGTGACGTTCGAGAACGCTCCACCTGGAGTGTATCGCTCACTTTTTCGCAGCCATGGCCCGAAAAGGATCAAAACCGTCTCACGCCGAGAAGAAGTTAATGAAAGACAAGAAGAAGAAGCCCGGGCCCAGTAGAGCCTCGCGATTCCTGTCGGCCGTCTTGGCTATCTGCACGTGTGGCATTATCCGCCGTAACAACAAAGACGCCGACGATGAAGAGGTGTACCGGAAAGGTTAACTTTCTTTTAAACATGAGCTACTAAGGATGTTATTTTGGTGTACTCACCAAATTACATTTTTTGAAGCCTCGGAATTTTGAATTGAAGACACGGAAATATATGCCAAGATATAATGCTGGTAGTATCTCCAGGTCACATGTGTCGGACCTCAGATCAAAGATTTATGCCATGTGTACGTTACATGTTTTAGTCTAGCATCGGTTGCGAATTTCACATGTGAGGTTTAAGATGTCCTGAGAAGTTAATGCAATGAAAGTTTATATCAGATTATCAAACGGCCTGAACTAGGCAGCAGTGTACAGATTAGCTCTGGGTAGGCTTTCGTCTACAAGGCGTAGTACTAGTAGTCCGGAAAAGATTCTTGTAAAGTGTCTATTGAAGAGACATGAGTGCATAGCTATACTAATGTTTTGTTTAGTAACCGGTTGCTAACGTTATATACCTACGTTTGTGTTCGCCACATTGTGTGTGGTTTAGCCTCCAAAAATTTATCCACAAGTGTTGTAGATCGGCAAGCCGGCAACGTACGTTTGACCATTTCTGTATGAGGTACTTACATGACATTCTTAATTGCTCGAAGTATAACTGAAAGGCAAACTAAGTGTACTGGAATCATGTGAAAAGTTTCCTTACGTTTGGTTCAAATCATGGTACATAACCGTTCGAGTGAACTTCTATTGCTCGACAATTGTACATGGCAAAATGTAGTCGTGTTGAACTTCTTTAATTGTATACTGTATTTTATATCATAACTTCTTCCAAGACTCTCTGTACTATTTGCGTACTGCAAGTCAAACTTCATGCTCAGAAAAATGGTCTCCATTTCTCCTCGTGTGGTTACAAGACAGCCATATCATAGATAATAATAATAATAATAATAGTATTTAATGCAAATTATCTCAAAAATCGTAGAGCCATGTGCAAACTTGGTATAAGTGACCATCCATTACATGTAGAATCTGGCAGGCATAGCCGTACCCTTTTACAGGATAGATTATGTAAATTTTGTAATAATTCAAGTATTAAAGATGAAATGCACTTCTTACTAGACTGTATATTGTATGAAAAAGTGCGTCAGGCTGTGTTCAAATCAATTCAGCTTGACAAGAGAGGTAAAACAATATCAAAGCAGGATACTTTTGAATACTTGATGTCATGCACAAATGTTTATGTAATGGATGAAGTCTGTAATTATGTCGCCATGTGTTTTAAAAAGAGAGAAGAAGTCACTAGAACTTAGTTATACGGTAGCATATCAATATTGTGCTTAGTTTTGTATTAGACATTAACGTTATTATTACTACATGTACTTTGCTATCCCAATTACCCTTGTATTGCATTATGTGCATTTATCCCACTGGGGAATGAACATGCAATAAAGGTCACTATATCATTATGTTCACGTCAATATACAAGTAAACAACCCCCGCCTTCACCACAAAGACAATTATTTTCCATCCTTTACATGCAGATGTGCTGGATAGGATTGTGGACCAAGTTGTTGCAGGAACAGATATAAACGTCACTACAGGCTTCCAACTGAACGGTAAGAATATTGCTCGATCTTAATTAACGTCTATTAACGAGAGAGCATGTGAATTCTGTAGAGGGAAAGCAGTGATGAAGTACATTTTAACTACCAATGTCCACAATACCATTATGGATTTGTAAATAAAGTTATCAATGATCATACTACATCAGCGTAATTGTGTTGTTCCAATGCTGTTACAAATTTTATAATACCCATACGTTAAGAGACAATAATGTTGAATTTCAGCGGTGGTTTAAAATAATAATAATCTCATGGAAATCCAGTGCACATGAGACTGTAAAGCAACGTAGGCTGAACATTGAAACTGTGAATTTTTCATATCAATTTTCATTGTGTGTGTTTTTTTCCCTGTTGATTCATGATGACGTTCTTGCTTTTCAACAGATCATTCACCGCTCCTGCCACCTGTCACCCCACCGCTTCCTGCCGTCACATCAACCGCCACCACCCCTCCACAGATCACTCCCTACATTCATATCCATCCTCCACTGCCGCCGCACTGCACCTCCCCGTTCCTCAACAATTCCCGTGACCTTCCATTGCCGTACGTCCCCATCCCGGAGTACCCCCTTTGGTCTACGATCATCTCCAGTAGTAAACTGGACCCCACCGTTGTCCCTTTCTGTCCCTGCTCAAACGCCATCCCCTCACAGTCCGCCACTTCTGTTCCGGTCTTCATCGCTTCAAAACTAGATCCCACCGCCGCCCCTTATTGTCCCATCTCAAACACCGTCCCTTCCAAGCCTACCTCCCCGTTCCTTTGTGATAACACTGATGCTCTCCTGCCATATGCCCCCCTCCCCGCCTATCTCCCCTGGTCATCACAGACTTAAGGCCCCTCCGACACCGTCCTTTACCAGTACACCCTCTCTGTCCGACTTCACTCAACTCCTTTTCATCACAGTCCAAATGCCCGTCCCGACTAGTTAATTCCTACTCTCTGTTTCCGAATATTCCCCCATTCCCGATTATTACTCATCATCAAAAGAAAAAAAAAGTTAAACAGAAAAGCTTGATAAGATCTTTTTAAACCTTGCAAATCAACTTGAAAGTTACCTGCTATATATATAATTTCTATGAGATTTCTATAATTTCTATTCTCTATCGCGTTGCTCACTTAGTGGTGATCTGATTATATCTATATCTATATATCTATATCTATGATCATATATGACTCTGGTTATGAGTCAGCAGATACATAAGTGTTTAGAGTAGTGTATTTATGTCATGTCCAAGCAATGTCCAATATATGCACGTGTACCAGATTATTGTGAGTACAAATGACCGACCCTGTTGTGTATAAATATTCTGCATAAGTCGCCAAGTTAAAACATCATGTATTTTGACAATATGAAATCTTGTATCGCAAACTAGTAAAAGAAAAACACGTGGCTGCTGTCTATTTTGATATTCCAGGCTACTGCGGTAGTATAATGGGTACATTGCAACGGTCGGTACAACTCCGTATTCTAGATACTAGAAGGTAGAACGATAGAAATATACATACATGTACTGCTGCATTACTATGCTACATTGTGTTGGTAATATTGTTTTCTGAACATCAACAAAATAAAGATGTGCCTGTCAAGAAAATATTGTCCAGTCTTTCGTATGCGTCAAAGATACGTGTTTGTTGTTGTGCTGTGTTAAGTGCTGTGTCTCTTTCATTTTCCTATTTGCTATGTTGAAATGGTATGTACTGATGAAATATCTAAATCTTATGTCCGGACAATCTAATCGCAGAGACATATGCATAGTGATGCACGTGGTCTATACGCATTTAAGGGGGCTACAACATGATAAAAAAATGCCATCGGCTTGTTTCCGTTCCAAACAGTACGATTCATGATCAAGTCAGGGCCTTGGCGCCCATCGTTGCCTACCACCCCCCCCCCCCAACCCCCGACACAGCATACAGTCAAGCACTGAATTTGACAATAATCATAAATAATTAGCCAGACCCTCCTCAAATTTTTACTTAAATAGGGATAGTACACAAATTTATCTGTAAAGTTAAAAGGAAACTCGGTCATCTAAATAATTCTAATGGTATGTTCCTTGCTCAGAGAAGCCAAAACTTTTTTTCCCGCTTTGTTGATACCTAACGGTAGCCCGATAGGTTCTCTACACTTCCCGCTTCCTTTTCCTTCAATATCACCGATATTGTGTTTTGACTGACGTAAGAAAAGTGTCTTTCACACATTTGGTGAGCATTGCGCTAGGAACATTAACAGCAACATTGTACAGAATTCGGTATCGGACAACTTTGATGCTGAAAGCGCAAATCCTGCACCACTACTTCATATCAAAATCTGGGATTTCATTTCAATCATGCGTGACGAAGCAAAATGCAAAATAAAGTTCCACCCAGTTGTCCTGCGGTCCACCTGACGTCAACTTATTTATTATTACGTGACGCCTGCGTTATATCCATTTCAGAACGCCTACCGCTAATATATATAATACGTGGCCCGAAAAAGTTTCGGGTCGGAGTTTTAATCTGGGGTCAGGGCGCGGTAATACGCCGGAAATGTAGTTTAGTTGGCTAAGCTTTGGTTCCGGTTTCCCTAGAATCGTTGTAGCTGTGTAGATACCTTTTAATTTTCTGAAAAGCATGCAGCATTTATGGGTGGCGTAATGTTAATCGTCAAGCGAAGACTTTGTGATATTACGTCCGACTGATAAGGACGCCAGTCATGATGCAGTACATAACAAGTTTCGGACTGGGGCGGACAATTCTTAAAACCTGTTCTTTTCACTTCTTACAGTAAGAAGAGATTTAGTGCCTCTTTAGCTACCGTTTGCCAAGGTTTCAGTATAACTTCTCCAATGCCATGTGTTAGCGGCGCGCAACAATGGGCTATAAACCTCCCTCACACGTACTAGAACATCGCTTTATGACGTCACATTCCATCGAGATCTCCAAGCTTTGTTTGGAACAACAAAGTACCAGACAGCATATTGCACCAAGGTTGATATTGCACTCAGCGATATATACAAGACTCCGAACAAAATGTGGGATAAACTGCTTTCAATGTTCACATGTTGTCTGCGCGTCAACAAAGTTGCTCCAGGAGAGGAGACGACTGGGGATGCACCTGGGGACGAGAGCATGGTCCGGGAGACCACGGGTAAGTGCGGGCAGCTTCATAGCAAATCTGTGTGGAGTTGTGTACCACAATGAAGAAAACATCTGAGTCTGTTGCGGACTGCTGTATGTCCCAGTAGAGGCAATTCATTTTTCTGCGTTACTGAAGTTTGTATACTAGTAGTATTTGTCGATCGCGTCGGACAAAACTATCAATTCTGCAAAACATATTCACAGTCGTATTGAAGACCATTGGATCGTCCCTGACATTTATCGTTTAACACAATTCCATCCATTCCCAAGGACTGAACGGAAAGATGTGCTTCATGATTACAACTTTGTTTCAGAAGCGTCGGCGATTCCAGTGAGCAGTCCACCCGCTCCTATAATGTCTGAGCCGAGGCCTGAATGGAGCTCAGATGACATTTTGTCCCAGCTACGAGATGAGGGTGTGCTACCCGGACTCAAATGACGCGACAATGCCATCGCCTTCCACGTACCGGTCGAGAACTTTGGTACTCCTCCGCGCTACCACATGAGGCTGAAGAAAATGGAGGAACGGCGTGAGAAGGTGAAGAAGCCCTGCCCGGAATCTCCTGACGATCTGAAGAGGCAGCTTAGCGACGCTGAGGTTAGGAGGAAGGTAAGGACATGGTCCGACTTCAGACTTCAGGGAACGGTGGGCCTGGTGCGCATGCGTTGAAGCTCAGATGAAAACAACAGAGATAAGGCTCAAGAGCGCGGGGGAGGAGACGAGAGTGACCATCGGGATGAACGAAGGGTAGCTACATGTATATTAAACTCAGATGTGTTATTTACTTTGTTAATTATCGTGTTTTGTACCATCATTAAAGGACCTGTTAGCCAAGAAGAGCGGCAGGATTTCTACTAAATCTGCGGAGAAGGCGGCAAAGATCGAGGCCAAGAAGGCGAGCGGGAAGGTGACCAGCAGCGGGTTCATCATCACCTCCACCAGCGACTCTGACGTCATCGCTACACGGGAATCTCAGAAGACCAAACGGATGGAGAGGCGTCTGAAGAAGAGGAGAGCACGTGTGGCCAAGGTGGCGACAGCTGACGCGCTGGAGAAGCGTCAGAACCTCGCCGCAGAACGCCGACAGGTACGTCATCTATCTTCTCACTACCGGTATTATTGAATGTCACGACTTATTACCGGTATGTCTTGTATTCTGACGCATGACCACGGTGACATGGAAGTACCTTGTTTACCTGATCACCTCCAATAGTTGTCCTGTCGGTCCCGTTATCGTGACTATATAAATCACTGTCCATGTAGCGTTTCTGACTGACTAGCATAAATGGTTCCTGTATTTGGTCCCTGTTTGATTCTTCTGTCCTGCACAAATAAGGATCACGTGGTGGCTACCGTCTCCAAGGCCAAGAAGCTCGGCCGTCCCCACCCCTCCGCCCGAGAGGAGTCAGTGAGCGCTGGCCGCTGAGGAGACATGCAGTCCCGCAGGACCAGAGGAGACAAGGGAACCCGAGAACAAGTTTTTTTAGAACCATGTATTTGGTGATATGGATGGCGACTCCTGTGATTCAGAGCACTGCACAAAATAAGAGTTCTTGTTCTTTTTGAACAGAATACCCGAACAAAAAAAAATTTTCATGTTCAAACTGTTTTATGAGAATTCAGTGGACGGCCGGCCAGACTGTATACGGAATTTTTTAAATCTTATATGTAATAGCTCATCACTTGATTTTGTTTTGCCATGTATGAAATGGACATTAATCGGTTTGTATCATAGTTAATTGTTGTTATGATTGGAGAGTCCACGTCAACAGCTGAAAGACTGTCTACAGGAACATAAGGGTTATAAACAAACAAACATATAGAATCTCCTGGATGTTTGTTTTCAGTTGCAGCTGTGACAGGTCAACATAATACCATGTGCATACATGTACATATATGTATTTCCTGCATTTAGATTCACAAGAATATGTGCTGACAGTGGTAATGATCAGCAATGACTTGCATGCAATGTTTTACTTCATTTTAACATGCACAACAAGATACATGTAACAGATATTTGAAGCTTTTTAAAGTACATGTATCTGTGTTGCACACTTATGTTAACAAACATATTTCAAAGACACACTACCATGATTTCTAAGATAATCATTTGCTTTTGTGGAATAAAAAAGTCTAAACGTGAGATACTAGAGTCATCTTTTTTGCTGTTTTAATCAGAGCAGTTGGTGCATGATGTGTTGACCCCAATCTTTCTGTTCAGAATTATACACACAAAAATCTTTATACTTTTGTACAGCTCTTTCATAGAGAGGATAGATAAAGACAGCTTTTCCTTTAAAAAGTGATAATCTAAAAAACAAGGCAGTGATTTAAATCTTTATTCTGTAACAAGCTGTAACACATTATCATCTATTTTCGGTTGGATGGTTGCTGTCATCCCGAAGATACCCCTGCAACAGTGCGGCGGCATCTGAGACTAAAGGATTCTGACGACCGGCCGGGTGGTCACTGCAGCCAAAGTACAATACAAAACAAACAACCGCGCTCCAGGTTGAGTAAACTGTCCACAGTATGTAGGTCTGGTAACTTAACGTTGTCAGGACTTTGGGATTCCAGGCTCAGTAACTAAGTGTGTTGCCTACCACAGTACTATTAAAGAATGGAAACGTTCTAAGGTTTAAAATCATCGAACAAAGCTGATTGGATTCAATCGCAGATTTTCGACAGAATAGCTTTTGTCAATGAATGAATGATCCACTGCTTCTATGATATTCCATTTTCTGGGAATTGTAATTATTCGTGCTACAGAGTAAATACTACCAATTAAAAATCAACACTGAGAAACTTTCAAACTGATATAACATGAGATCTTCAATAAGGAAAAATACTTGAACCCCCTACTTGTATTTGCAGGATTGTAGCTATTTTCGAAGCCCATGAAATTGGGTTTACTGGACTAAAATGCAAAAATTCATAATTGAACTATTCGAACAAATGAATATGCAGCACAATTCTACAAATAGAATGTTATAAAAAAACACTATACACTTTGCGTTGTATGCGCATTCAATGTCAATTACTCCAAACCTTTAGGACAAAACTTACCTCCCTGATTACATATACAGTACGACAATGACATAGTGGTAGTCTCTTAGTCGCCAACCAGACCAAATGGATTGCAAAGACCGTATCCAACTGGAAGGAGGAGCTTGTAATGCAATCCTTGGGTTGCAAAACGTACTTCCTCTGCCAGTTTGATACGGTCTTTATGCAACCTATAGATCTGCTTGGAGATTAGTAGTCTCTAGTGTAACAAGAGCTAGAGCAGATATGTGGAAAATATGTATCGATTCTACACATATCTTCAACTTGGATCTTGATCATGTAGAATCATACAATCTAGACAGAACTTTTACAAACATTGTACTTCCATGATAGTATACAACTTTAATGATCTGTGTTTCTGCAAATCATACGAAGGTGAATAAAGTAAGAACAGAGATCTGAATGGTTTTTGTCACTTTACTCCAGGATGGTGACAATGTCTACCCCATGATGGTTGCTGTGAACCTCGACCTTGTCGTCCCACACGAGCTTACGTAGGACCTGTGAGAAGGGTGTCCCAGACCTTCTCTCGCATGACTCTGTGTACTCTTCCTCGTAGATCCTCTTTAGGTTTTTCTTCCCCATCTCTGGACCGATGTTCTCATTCTCAAGGTACTCCAAGAAGTCTAGGCCTTCAGCGACAAGTGGGTCTTCGTCCCTATCGTCCTAAGAGCCCATACATACATGGGGTAAACTTTAAAGAAAACATTATGGACTGCAACAACAATTTATCTAACTGAGGTATTGTGGAACCATAAAAAGAAAGAAAAGAATAGCATAACTGGTGGGCATTGCAAATTCCCGGAACTTTAGAATGTCTTACCTCAGTATCAGAGTCTGTGTCTGATTGATCTTGTTCCTGTAAAAGATAAGAGTCTATAGTTTAAATTATACAGTTGTACACTACATACTTGTCATGACACTGCTATTGGTTAACTTTGCCTAACAAATCAATACAATGTACACTAAGATACCATTGTTTGGCAGATTGGAATCATGTCAATGCAATGTATTCAATTTGGGAATATCCCACAGAAAATGAAGCCCCATGATTGAGATAAAAGACCAGATGGCAGCGACCTTTTACAAGTGTCATGGTGGTTCATGGAGCAGAAAGTTGGATGATTTTCAAACTTTAACCTTACTGACCTGCAATATCAGATGGCAAGATCCAGAACTTTGGTAGTTCTTACCTGGCTATTAGATTCAATGTATGATTGATTTTGTTCCTGTAAAATAGAAGAGATCAATGAGTTAAAATATACTTGCCCACTACATGTACATGTACATACATAATGACGTCACTGTAGGGGTAACTTTGCCTAACTAATTAATACAATTGTAATAATAGTAACAATGTACCTGCATGATTGGATAGCAGGATCCGAGATAACCGTCCAGTTTACAAGTGGCGATTGAGACCGCCTTGCCCCCAAGAACAGCCTGTGTCTCTGCTCCGTCCCCAGCGAGGAAGCAGACGGTGTACAGGGCCAACTCGAACTCCGGGCTCGTGCCGACAAAGAAGCTGTCCCTGGTCTGGCCATCGTCTTGCCACTCGAAATCAATGGTGAGGATGATGCGGTCCTCACAATCATAGTGCTGAAATTGGCAATGTTTCAATTATAGATAAGTGTACATGTAAATCACTTTTGTAGCATTGAGACATAGCTTTTCTCATTGCCTCCATAATGTATATGGACTCCATATACATTTTTGTACGGTGGCTTTGCTTTCTTTTTTTTGGTGTCATAGACCCCGTTCACACTCATTTTTTTCAATCGCGATTGAAGTATAATCGCGATTGTTCGATCCGATCGCGATTGAACGCAAAGAAACGTTTGCGTTCACACTGCTTTTCGCCAAGTGGATTAAAGTACACCGTGATCCAATCGCGATTGAAGCACGATTGATTATTTATGCCCGTTCAAACCCATGCTGCGCCATGCCATCGGCGATCATCTGGTAAATGTCCCTCTTTCGGTGACATTTCCCCAGTTTGGTCTGCACCTCCTCTCTCCCCCAGATTGCGATGAGGACCCTGAGCTCCTCATCGTGCCACCTGCCACCAGCTGAAGTTGCTGACGGAGTTTCATCCTTCTTCTTGGGCATTGTTGACGATGAAAAATTGTTGTTGTTGTAAGAGAGCGATCTGACGTGTGTGGCTTGGGTTTGTTTTCCCGCGCGATGCGAACTATGACCCCAAGTACCCGAATGTATGACCTCCCACCCCCGGAACCAGCAGAAATCCCCGCCGATAGCGATGGAGTGAATCGTAGTTGTGTTCACACTCAAAATTTGATAGGATTGGATTGGATCCGATCGCGATTAATCCTCTCAAACTACCTCCGGAGGTAGTTACAATCCAATCGCGATTGGATCGTTTTGGATCGTTCCAATCGCGATTGGAAGCGTTCACACTGAAAAAATCAATCGCGATCGGATCGATTCAATCGCGATTATACTTCAATCGCGATTGAAAAAAATGAGTGTGAACGGGGTCATAGTTGTTTGAATACACTGTCAGTAGAGTGGCAGGAAATGAGTGGGAAGATGGTGTCATCATAAAGTTCAGACTTGTAGGAGTGACAGGAAGTATCAGACAAAACACTCATGGGATCAATGGAAGAGGTTGTTACTTAACAGGGAGGTATTGTTTTTGTTCTGTCAGTTTGTTTTCTCAGTATCTATTTTCCATGTGCTAGTTAAACATGAAAAAGGGGCTTCATCTTATTAGAAAACAAATCATCTATGAATGTTCTGCGTTGCTGAAATAAATGAATAAATAAACAACAATTGTTTGTGCAGTTATGAACTCATCTTCTGTCCAAATATAATGCCGTCATGTGGTTAAAAAAACACATAGGATGAAACTCAATGTCATCAATTGAAGGTTTACACCTTGTTGTCCAATTCACAGTTTATGGCAAAAGGGTGTCTGCATCTCTGTAACTAAATAGTGGGCAGAGGCATATTTCAATCCAGGTTCAATCTACCTAATATTGGTTTCAGCTGGGATTAAAACTGAGTTTACAGGATACACAACTACTAACCCTGCAGCTGCTGACTTGGATGTTATCAACATCAGCTTCCTCGTAGAAACAAAGCCAGTTGTGGAGGCCCATCATGTGAGAACAGCGCGTCTCTCCCACAAAGGTGTGCTCAAAAGCCGTGGAGGGGCTGTTGAGTTTAGCATGGACAAAAAAATTTTGTTTAATTATTAGCATGGTAGATAAATTTGCGTCTGTATTTGACAGCCTATACAACAAGCATACAGCCTTGAAGTGTAAAACCAAAGTGTAAAAAAAGACAAACCAGTAAAACAAAACAAAACAAAACAAACAACATAACAGCACCAGCATGATGGCCAAGATTAGTCCTGCCCTATATATTGAAGGTCTTGTTACACATCAGCACTTACCGCTGAACCCCGTCGCTGTGAGTCCTGGTGTAGGGTGTGAACCACATGTCGTATAACATGCCCTTGAACCCATTCCTACTTTCAGGCACACGTCCTGTATTAGTTTCATTCGAAAACAGATAGAGATTTTTGCAGGGAATCCTAGCTTTGTTGGTAAGTTGTTTAATTAAATACGATCAAATTTGCACCTTTCGATCTAACAAGCGTTACGACTGTAAAATTCAGGACATCTTGGTTGTGTTCAAGGATGAAAATCCTTATCCAGTAACTCTGAAGCTGATGATCTTACCTTCCTTAACCAAGAAAGAATGTGCTTCCTGCATCACCTTGGTATCTAGGCAACGATTAAGGAACGCCCGGGCATCGTTCTCCTCCTTCTCTGTCACATAGTCTGCTTGGTTGATGTCGTAGTTGTCCAGCAACCTCAGAAAGGCTACGCACAGTAAAATGATATGCACATTATTAAATACATCATTCTACATTGACCAGCAAGGCTGTCAAAGTGAAGTGAAACCCATTTCAATGAGTAATTACTAGTAATACGAAGTGTACTAGCATCCTAGGGGGCATTTATAGATTTGCGGTAACACTATTTGTACATTTTTGAAAAAGACGAAATTCAGAATAAAACTTGAGACTAGCACAAGATGAATAAAGACTCAGTTACAGGCAATTCAATACTGTCAAATGGAATATCATCATACTGCAGTTATTGTATGATGGGTAAATGACCATATCGTTACCTGTGTTATTGTTCATTGAACTGCACCAGTCATAGATAACAAGATGACAAGAGTATTAAGACAATAGTATGTTCATTTTTATGATATAAGCAGAAAATGACGGAAATACGTGTGCAACAGAACGTCTGTCGCATATTTCAAGGTTATGTCCAGTACACGGATGCTAGCGTCTACAATTTGATTTTCCATACTAACAATTTCAAGATTGCATTTTGGTAACTTTTTGGTGTCACAAGAAGACGTTTCAGTCTATCGCTTGTGCTCACCTTTATAAGTTGGGATTTCTTCCAAGTTTTGGTGCCTCACAAAGGGAAACAGTCTGTTGCCCTATGTCAAAAGCAGATAAGACAAAATGTAACTAATAGGTTATCTAACTACATGTACTTCCATGGCAAATGGAGGTTCTGTTTTGGGAGCGTTGGTGTGTGTGTGTGTCGACACAATAACTCAAGGTGGCATCGATGGATTGTCTTGATATTTGGTATGTGGTACATCTTGATGAGACCTTGAAAAATTATCATAGCAGTGTTTTCAATGTATCTTTTGTCCTGGACACATGAGATCAGATTGTTATAGGTTCGGGCCCCCTAGCAGTCAATTTTGGAACTGCGTGTGCATTTTTGTTAAAATCTTTCAAAGAAGATGACTGAAGAGAGGAACCATGGATTTCCATCATTTTGGGCATGCAGGCAGCTTAGAACACAACAGTGTCAACATTTCAGTTTATGATGCAAAAATCAAAACAGCTTCATTTGTTTTGGTAAGCCAAGCCAGATCATTTGTGAACATGAATGCTTTTGGATTCAAACCGCTGTGTTCTGAGCCACCTCTTTGGGGTGGTCTATGGTGGTTTGTATCAAGCCGGATTCGTAGAATTGTCATCATGAACCCAACAGCTGCATGAACCTGGTTTGCCAAACGGCTGGCTTACCAAAACGTCTTGATTTTGCATCATGAACGTGGTATTAGACAGAGATGTCACAATTAGATACAAGTTATGCAAATAAATGACTTGATTTGCACAATAAGTTAAGAAATACTATGATTCACGTTTTCCATTGAAGGACTTACAAGTAACACACATGATTTATGGCAGGTGGAACAGGCAAATATGGGCCTAATTTGCATAATCAATACGAAAATGCCACAACTTCGAAGTAAAAATGATGTACTGGGAATTTCATACTTGTGACATGTGTAACTTAGTTATAGGTGAACAGCTCCATGCAATTAGATTATGTTAACATATAAGTCATTTGCATAAAATCTACAAAAGCTCTTAAAATATTTCATGGTGGCATGAGGTTGCCAAACTATAGTTGTAAAATTCTGTATCTGAAACATGAATAAGATTGACTGCAATTGACATGAAATACATTTGTCAATGAGTTAAAGCCATACGTACCTGTGCGTATGGGTCTACGTCATAGTCTACCCCTTTCCTCAAACGATTATGGTCAAGACTCCACAGGGTGGAATAGATGTCAGACTGCACTTTTGTCTGTAAATAACGAAACATTAATACATTTGTCATACATAGTTTTGTTAGTTTGTTCAGCCAAATGTCACACAAATTTGCTTGATAATAGCTGCCAAAGGGTCAGCTCAAAATCACATAACTTGTGCACTACATCATGTGACCATCATTTGCGGTGAGGTTTGGTCCGACGGTTACCCGAGTGTTAGTCTTTGTGTCTGTTGTTCGACAATACTATCTTGAAATGTTCTTCCTATCTTCTTTTTCGATTATTATATTTCACCCCATACTATCATTTTTATTGAATAGACCATTGGGAATTGGGCTTTGGGAATTGGGATGGTTAACTTCTGGTAAGGTTGATTTGGAAAAGTCCATTTTTTTGCATGGGGAGGAAGAGGGAGTGAAATATGCTGTATTTGCTCCCAAATGTTGCCTTTCTTAGTACAGTATTACCAGTACCTGCTTCTTTTGGAATGTTTCCCACCCTGCGGCAGCCCCATCGTTTTCGTGTTTTCCAACCTGTAGGGAAAATAATTGGTACACACACATTACATTGTTGACAAGAGATTAACATATCACATCATGTGGATTGTTCTATTTACAATATCTCCAAATATGACCATCTCATCATGAATGAATATAGAAAAACTTTTTAGCTATGCACAAGGAAGCACAATTATCATACTTTAAGCTAGTTGAAACACTTAATCTTTAAATTTGAAGACAATGCTGAACAAGAGAGAAGAATGAAGTGGACTTAAATATGAATCTGTCTTGTTTTTATCCCTTGTAGATTGCACGGTAGCTACTGAAATGTTAACTTTGCAGATTAAAGCTTTACCTAAAATAAACCCTACCTTATCCTGTGGATGCTCACTACACGTTGGTTCTTTAGGAGTTGCTGCCGATGCGTTAGTCAGCGTGTGCCGCGCCAGGCCTCCTTTCATTGGGTGGAAAGTCGCCAAACATGTCTCACAGTAGGAGTTATCACAGACCAGGCAGGTTTTCACAGCGTCGTTCGGCGGCTCTTTGTCGCACATCTGACAAGGAACCGCCTTGGGGGCGGCTGTGTTGCTCTTTGATTCCCGGTAGCGGTCGACGATGTTCCGCAGCGTGGTGTTTTTGCGCAGTCCGTCCACTCCAAGTTTGGGAAGTTGGAACTCATGTCTGCAGCTGGGGCACTGAACATGCTATATGGACAGGAGGCATGGCGGAAATTATTTCTTTGCATTAGCAAGTAAATTTTGTGGACGACGGCCCATGCAGACTCCCAAGTGAAAAAGAAACATGGCGGGGAAAATCAAAACAAGATGCCTAAATCTTTAATAATCTTAAACTAAAGATTATTTATGGTCTCTTATTTGTTAATATTAGAGACCATAAATGCTGTAACAAGAATTAAAGCAAAACCTGGGTCTTTTTATTACTGTATGCTAGAAGTATAGAAAGTGACTATACATGTAGTAGCCTGGTATCACTTAATTGCAAAGCGGGCAGCTACACTCAAGGCTACCGCACTGCGCTAACAACTAGTACTACTGAACTACATTGCTTACGTTTTCATTCCTACAACTACACTCATGGCTCAAACCTCACTATAGTGCCACATCTGTTAGTACAATTGAGTGTACCACCTGACATATTTTCTCATTTTTGTGGCAATTTTTGTTGCAGATGCAACAAAATTTCTTGACTTTTTTCAAAATTAGGGTATAAGGGTCAATAAGGAATACCATGATGGCCCATATCTTAAATCATCTTAGGATTACATCTTAGGATGTATTATTCTGCAAAACCACAGTTTTCATGTTTAATATTGTTACCTTGGGTGCCACCCCTTGCCCATCAGATTCTGGAGGGGGTTTCCTCAAGGCTTCAGCAAATAATGCTCCAGCACACCTTTTACACAAGCTGTGTGCACAGGGTAGGAGTACCGGCTGTTCGTACAGGTCCAGGCAGACCGGACAGGTCAGTTCTTCAACCAGGGACTCCATGTTGTCTTACTCAGGTTCCTATAAAATAATCCAAGAGACGGCTAATGGTTTGTCAAAGAATGCATGAGTTCAAACAAACATGAATGACATTTCAAGCTCATTACACATCTCCAGCCATACTTCATGTCATTTTGGCACCCCCTCCTCTTGCCTCCCCGACGGGTTTGCGGAAAAGGCTGACTTGTCTACCTGGCCAGGCTACCCCATGGACTAACCCCAAGGGCAGCTGGGAGCAACATTACCAACACTGGAAGAAAAGTGGGAAGGTGTTGGGAAGACAAAGGTCAAGGTCAATTTTGGGCCCCTTGGCATGTGACCTTGACCTGGACCAGAACTTCCATTTTTAAAAAAAAATCTTTTGACCTGGATGTGCTATGGCATATTTGGTGGCTTGGGATGCAAGGAATAAGTGGTATAGGCCTGGGCTCCCTAGCAGCTTTTTCTGGAACTGCAGGGGCATTTTTGTCAAAATAGTCCAAGGAGAACAACTGAACAAAGGAATACTGGGGTTCCATGATATTTAGTATGCAGGTTGAGGTAGACAGAGATGAACATAATGAGGTGCAGATGTTTTTGTTTGTAAAGCATACCCGACAAACCGTGCTATGGTGTAACACACCAGGTTCGTAACAGTACAAGCTGTATATCTAGACAGATTTATTTGATCCACTCACACTGGACAGGACCCCTACCCTTTTGATAAGTGTGGTGTGGCTTTCCTCAAATACAGGACCTCTATTTTAACAAACTATCCAAGGGACGGCCCTAAACCAAACCTAGGCACTCAATTTCACCTGAGTGAAATAAGGAAATTTGTACAAGACGCCTTTCCCAAGGGCACAAAGTCAAGGGGTGTGTCTGGGTACTCAAACCAAGGACCTCTGAGTCAAACACCCTGCTATGCAATGACACAAATCTATGATGCTGTATTTGGCTTAGTAGCAACAAGTAAGTTATATCTTTGTTTCCTGGAGATTAAGGCCAACAACCCCATACATACCCTTGGGGTCAAGAACAGCCTACCTTGCCAGGTTGACACCCCAGCTGCTAGTTTCTGTAAACCCCCAAGACCCCCCAAACCATTCAAACCATGACCATGGGTCCAAACTTCGCTGTCTCGCTACGTATAGGATTTTGTTGCACTATAATCTATATTCTCCTTTATCTTCAACCATGTCAACCTTTACTCTGTGATGAAGCCTTGTAAAATGGATTAAAAGTGTAAATGAACATACAGCTTGGAATGCCTGTGAATGGCGGCAAAGAGAAACTACCGCCATATTTGTTTTCGTCATGCTGTTGAGGGCATAACTCTAAAGGCTGATTTCAAGTATAATCTAGTCCGTTTCCTTGCAATAATTACATAGAAAGTGCACCGACTGATTCCCAAACGGATATTGATAAAATCATTGCCCTTACCTGCTTGATACATATGAAATTGAACAATACATTACTCGATTTTGGGTGGTGTATTTGTCACCCCGTTACGCGGCACCAGGACCTTTCGGCACCTTGACAGTTTGGCCCGTAGCCAATCAGAGGACAGTTCTCCCCTAGGCCTAGAACTTCATAGGATGGTAGCCTAGAAGCCAGCCATATGATATATTTTCAGCGGTTCTGTAGCTCTCGGACCAATGTCTTGAATGTGTGTCTCGGTGTGTGTGTTTGTATTTTCCGGACTTTTTTTTAGACAGCAATAAGAATCACGAATAAAAGACAAATGTACTTATAGTAAGGATATTTGTTTTATTGGCAAGTCTGAAAGTAGTTAACATGTGTGCTTCGCAGTATGACACGTGAAAATTCCTTGCCACATTTTCTCTTACCTGTTGGTTAGCAGGCAAAGCCTCAAATCTAACAAACAACCTAGCCATAGGTCACATTCAAGGACATGTCCTTGGTCTATTCAACGAAGATAAACAATGCTGCATTAGGAGAACTATAACAAGGAACTACATATGAATGAATGTAGGTATCATTCGAAAATATTCGTTCTTGCTTACTGGGCTAAAATCACGCTAAACAAAACGAATGGCTCAACCATTAGAACACTTTAAAAGATGCGACAGTCAACAGAATGTCACCGTTTTTAAAAGACCCGGAAAGTTCATATAAGTGCATGTACAAGCAAATGACACGGCAAGTAGTTCTGTACTTTAACCAGTGACTGATGCAAACTTGAAAACACACTGGATCAAAACTATCACACAATGATAAGTGATCACTCTTAACCCCTTCAATAGGGAAAATGCTTGTTAAGTGTTACATTTGTGGAGTATATGCATCAATTAACGTGGCGAGATAGATTAAAGCGAGGTTTCTCCTTCCCGAAGATTTTCTCCAGCTTATCCGTGAAATTTGTTCTTCTTTGCCCATGTGCACCAACAAGTCTGTCTTTCTTACATTTACGTTTACAAATGGACTTGATTAATCAATCAAACAAAACAAAACAAATCAAAAGATATCCGATAATATTCATTGTCTATACAAGATTGTACACCGATGAAGGGATTACTCTAATGTGATAATACAATGACCGGTGTTCTTGATAAACTCTCAACATACATGTTGTATTTGGATTGGATATGCAAGTTACAAAGAGACAAGTTTCTAACCTCTTTTGGGAGATTTCACAGATCTTATTCCAGTTTAATCTTCAGGCAACACTGTTAACTTGGTTGTCATTTCAGATTAGCT
Source organism: Branchiostoma lanceolatum (assembly GCF_035083965.1). Taxonomy (NCBI): domain Eukaryota; kingdom Metazoa; phylum Chordata; class Leptocardii; order Amphioxiformes; family Branchiostomatidae; genus Branchiostoma; species Branchiostoma lanceolatum. The sequence continues at coordinate 15,830,316 of NC_089726.1, read as the reverse complement.
TGCTCAAGAGTAATGGAAACTAGCATTGCACTACACAATGTGTCAGAATGTGTTTGACAATGGTAGGACCTTTTGTCATTACTAGTTTTTCATTTCCTCCCACTCACTGTTACACGTCTATAGCCTCCGTTGCAGACTCCTTCCGGCTGTTTTCTTTTTTCTTATATTATTGGCCAACAATAAGAAAAAATGTTATAAGAAAACGGTAACTTGAAAACGGCCGGGAGTTTGCAACGGAGACTAGCGTTAACTGCCAGGTTTCGTCCCTGCTTACAGTTACATTACTCTAATACTTTAGGCCACACACAGTCCTGCACCAGACTGAGACTACCCCCTTGGTCATACACAGCAAGACATGGAAATACCGGGCCTGAAAACTGTTGAGTTTGTGACGTGATGAGGGTGTGGTTTTGGTCATAATACGAAATTGTACCACCATCGTAGTCAAGCACAATCCCTACTTTTGTCAAGTGCTTACACGTGGGTTGCTCGTGCTGAGCCCCATCATGTGAGAACCCTTGTGCTCCCCCAAACTGAAACGCCGGCAAAGGGTCATGACCCTGAAATAGATCCTCATCCTCCTGAGCCTGAGCGGAAATAGACATTCCAACACAAGAGATGTTGTACATTTTCCCCCCGTTCAGATCATTTTGAACACAATCAGCTTGCATCATGCATTGTTTCCCTAAATAGTAACTATAGCCTACACCTAGCCCAAAATTAGAGCTACCCTCCACATTTACCTCCCAATAGTGCCGTCCTTCATATATGTCAACACCACCCAAGACGAATTGACAGGCAGGTTCGCTGCACACCTGACCGCCATCGAAGCCCCCGAAGGCACCGTAGTCGTAACTTCGAAATCCAGCACCAACATATGGCGTAGTAGTGATCGACATGCCGTCATCTCCCAGGACCAGTGGGTCTGTTGTCGAGCGTTTATTCGTAAGTTTAAACTGCAAACCACTTTCTGTGGGAGATATAGGGAGAGTAAGGATAATGTGCTGATATGATCGCGTTCCTCTTAGTAAAATCTTTATCATTCCATTTTCAACAGTAACTTATGTCTGTCGTCCATATGGAAGAGGCAAAAGTCTTTTCATTGCATTATTCTATGATAGTATTTACGTTTTTAAACGTTGATAGTATTTACGTTTTGAAGCGTAAATACTGTTACAGAATAATGAAATAAAGACTTAAAAGATACAACCACCCGCCAAGCGCAGCAGGCAACAAACAACTTCACAGCTTATTATGTACTAGGTGTTTTGAAGGAAATTTACCGCCGCGTGTTGTTGTGATGTTCACTGGTTTGGATGTAGCTTTCCCGGAAGCGTTGGCTGCAGCAACTATAACCAAATAGTCGGTGTTCTCCTCCAAATTCTGGAGGTGGATTGACTTGCTGGAGGAGGAAACTGTGTGCTGGAGACCTTTCTTTTGGTCTGCTCTTCCGTACCAGATGGTGTATTCGTCGACAGGTGTGTTCCCCCCTGGAGCCCAGCAGACGGTGATGTGATCACGACCAGTCGTGCACTTGTCGCTGAGAATCTTCGGAGGTTCTGGGACTAAACAGTGAGATTGAACTTTATTCACTGGTGACAATCATAGCAACCATGTCATTCAGGATATTTTGAGTGAAACTTCTGTCAATTTCAGCTCTTCTTCTGATCTAGCAACCAGTTACCCAGGTAGCAAGCATAATCGTAATTATGTTTAGAAATTATAGCTTTACCTTGCAGAAAGTCCAGTGACGACACCTTCTGTTCCAGGTCAGAAACCCCAAGAGTGTTGTGGCTGAACTTGTCGGTGGTGTTCAACTTACACTCCTCCAAAAATTTGAAGGCAGCGATTCTGCCAACACAAGAACAACATTACCCATTAGATGTAAGTTGCGACATCATTAACAACATTTCACCAACACGCTTTAATCATTGGTGCCAAAAGAATTTAAAGATCTGCATAGATTAACCTAGTTTTCGTTATTTAGATAGCTTAGAAAAATTTGTATTCCTTATGAAACTAGACAAGCCATATCTCATGAACCCTGTATGCTGCTTATTCACTTACAACTGCCTTAAGAAGCGAGAAGAAATTGAACATGTACATAGCGGTATTAATTAGTATTTAGATGTAGTTAGATATCAAATTTCTGTTACCACTGTAACTATTCTTCTGCTTGTCGCCATGACCTGTACTTAGCTCATCAGAGCATGAATGTGCAATAAAGGTCTTTCATTCATTCATTCATTCATTAACCGATTCCTGTTCTCTTTGTCTTATTGAAATTATAGTTCCATGTCCGTCATATTACATTACCAAGTGCGACTCAGCAGGTAGATAAATCTATCATTCGCCCACAGATGATCAGTGAAATATTCTTACCTGTCCTCAACCGAGTTGGATGCCTGTAGAAGAAGAAAAAGAGACTTTAATTATAGAATGTGTATTGACAGTAACGTGTGTGTGTGTGTGTGTGTGTGTGTGTGTGTGTGTGTGTGTGTAAACAAGGTAACTCAAGAACGGCTGGATAGATTGGTTTCATATTTGGTGCGTTGGTAGGCTGTGACAAAAGCTGGAAATGATAAGATTTTGGCCCCCTGTCAACTTTCCTAGGTACTGCAGATGAACATACGGGTTTGATATCTTAGACAACGTATGGTCACGATTTTGGTTGTTAGATAGCTCTTGTGGTCGAAAAGAAGTGACATAAGTTTGGGCCCTCTAGCAGCTTTCTTGGAACTGCAGGGGACGTGTCAGTTGCATACTTCAAAACAATGAAATTGACTAGTAGGCAACTTTGATGAAGACCAATATATTGGTGTGTTAATCATGTAAATTAGGACTCGATTTGCATAATAACTGAGGAAGAGTTATATTTCAATTGTGCTAAATGACATGTGCTTCATACTCACTACAAATGTGACTTGGTTCGAGAGGAAGACCAATGGATATAGATAATGCAAATCAAAACCTAATTTTCATAATCAACGAGAAAGCTGCATAATACCTTAATGGTAAATGATACATACTTCCAGCGTGTTGCACTTAACTAGGTAGGGGGTATGTGACTAGTTTGCATAGAAATTATGCTAATGAGCAGGAGTGTAAGCTACTTAAAGATGGTCACCGCCAGGCATAAAATTTACAAAAATTCTAGATATTTCATGGAGGTATGAGGTTGTCGAACATTAGCTGAGATATGATTTAGTAGGAAGCGCAAGGACATGACTTAAACCACAACTAATAGCAGCATACCAGATCGGTTGATGTATCTGACTGGTATGCTACTATCATAGGTTTCAATCATGTAACACAATTATTTGTTAGTTGCACTTACTAGTTGGGTTTCAAGCTAAGCTTTAAGATAACACCATGCAAGCCGTGTTAATGTTTGTAGTAACATATAGAAAGATAGTTGCATTATGTAAAACATTGTTATTGTACCTGTAGAAAGGTGATGGGATCCTCTTCATTCAGAAGTGCTTCAGCCTCTGTAATAGCAGCTGAGATGCCCGTCCCGGTGTTTGCCCACTGGACCAGCTGCTGGCCTAAGGTCCTCAGTTTCTGGTCCTTCTCTACGTCAACCTTTGACTGGAGCATACCTTTCCTCTTCACGATGGCTGCAACCAGGTTTTCTGCAAACACTTCCAGCCGCCATATGATGTTAACACAATTTTGCTGCATCGGCAAAGAAGATTAGAATGTATGTCATGGTGATTATATAAAATACAACCTTAAAAACAACGGATAGTTGAAGAATAAGATTTGATACAATCTCAAGTGTCGATGGACAGCTTGGCCTACGTATCATTTTCAAATAAGTCCAAAAAAAGTACGGTTGAAGAACACACTCTAATTACAATGTCAAGTTGTTGGGGTTAGCTTAAACGGGTAACTTTATAGATTATAGAAATGAAACATTACCTCAGTCTTTGTCATCGTCTCCTGGATTTTACCCACGAAACACTCTACTTCGGCGTTTAGCTGAATCAACCCCGCAACATGTCCGCCAACAGATTCCTACACAAAGCAACAATAGTGATGAAGTGATACAGTCTGTGCCATACCACATTTCTTGTGCCTCGACCGCTATGTATGGTTTTGATATTTTTGTTAATGACTTTATTATCTAATAAATCTAATTACCTTCTTCTGTTGGAATGTGTCCGACACTGAGGCGACCTCGTGGTCCTTGTGTTTTCCAACCAGTTTGCACAGAGAGCAGACAAGACACTCGTCTGTCTTACAGTACATGTTCACCTGGGGGAAAACATATTTTAGAGACGATCAGAAAATCTTGTATAAACACAATAGAATGAAATAATTTTGAATGAATTTTGTCTTGTTTTCATCCAATGTAAATTGCATGATTTTTTAGTCAATGTACATGTACTTATGAAGTATTGGATTTGCAGAGAATGGCTAAATATACCTTCTCCTGAGCATGCTCAGTGCACATCGATACTTTAGGAGTTGCTGTCGATGCGTCAGTCAGCCTGTGCCTCGCTAGGCCTCCCCTCATTGGGTGGAAAGTCGCCAAACACGTCTCACAGTAGGAGTTGCTACAATCCTGACAGGTTTTCACGGCGTCGTTTGGCGGCTCTTTGTCGCACATCTCGCAAGGAACCCCTTGGGGGGCTGCTGGTTTGTTCTTTGATTCCCGGTAGCGGTCGACGATGTTCTGCAGTGTAGTGTTCCGGCGCAGTCCGTCCACTCCGAGGTCGGGAAGCTGGAACTCGTGTCTGCAGCTGGGGCACTTGATATGCTGTGGGCATGACGAAAATTGTTTCATTGCATTGCTGATGTAAATTGGTCTGAGGCCGTATCTTACGATCTTATGATTACTTTCAATGTTGACAGAAATATGACCGCGTATATGTATTTGGTCAAATAATACAGTCTCTATATTGGCGTTACCTTGGGAGCCACACCTTGTCCAACAGGCTGTGGAGGGGGTTGTCTCAAGGCTTCAGCAAAAACGTCACCAGCGCACCTTTTACACAGGCTGTGTGCACAGGGTAGAAGTACCGGCTGTTCGTACAGGTCCAGGCAGACCGGACAGATCAATTCTTCAGCCAAGGACGTCATCTTACCTTACTGGCCCCTACACTTCAAGAGAAGAGAATAATAGTATGCATCAAAACCTACATAACTTCGGATGCGAACGCATTAGAAACTCATTACACTGCTCCAACATGTCATCATTGGACAACAATACAAGGAAACCTACTCTCTCCTTCCTAGCCACATCCGCCACGTTTCTAATGCCTGTAAGTTGTACTGTAGTTCAGGTGTGTGTTGTTTGGCGGTGATATGAAAGCCCCCTCCCCGCTCGGTGCACCTGATCAGATTTCATCAACAACATTCCCAGCGGCGCGTAAGGTCATGTGGTCAGGGTTTGGTTTACTTGGTTGTCGTAACTATAGTAGCGTTTGAAAACAGCTCTATTTCTTTGCCAAGTGGGTAATTTGTAAAACTATTACCGTTCTTAATGCCTATTTACACTGCCTAGTTAGTTGCACTGTGTAGTGTACCGCAGGTGTGTGGGTGGGGTTGGGGTTGGGGGGTCATGAAAGCCAGCCGCACCTGTGCACCTGACTGGGTTTCACAAATAACATTTCAAGTGACGTGTAAGGTCATTTGGTCAAGGTGTAGTTTACTTTCGATGGCGTTGACACTCATTTCAACCATGAGTAATGGTGGCAAATTGTACTCATGATCATATAGTAGTGTGGTAGCTTAGTCGTAAACAGTAACACTCTGAATCAAAAGTCCAATACTTGATTTTAGGGCACATTTGGATGAGTAAGATATTAAGTTACATTAACAAAGGTCTGGAGCGCATTCAATCTTGCTGAGGTTAACGACAAACAAAAAGGAAACATCCCATGTGCAGTGCTTCTGTGGCACAGTTTACCCTTCGTACTTAAACTTACACATATCGACAGTATTTAGGTGCAACGGGTTCGCATCAACGGGCAAAGTGACTTCTAACCTGAGCCTGCCACGGTTGATCTTCTTCCAAGAGTCGTAGCTGGTCGTTTGTAAGTCCTACACACAGCAGTACTTGTCTTAAAGGTCTAAGGAATGTCACGCAAGCGTTGAAGTAAGCTCGTTGTGGTAATGGTGGAAACCCTCAATCAGACTGGCAAGCGAACTTCCGCGTCTGTCCAATTCAGGGGCGGTATCATGGTATCAAACATAGACGGGTATGAAAAATAAGCCCTTCCTGATCGCGAAAGCGAGGCTCCGCGCTGAGGTTTTGCAAGGGATGATGGATACCCGGAGGTCGTGAGCGCGGTATATTCAAATCGGGAAAATTGCAATTGTGCAATACTGTAGCGCAGAAACTAGTTTGTTGGTATTATATGTAACCTTTCATAAAAGACATAAATACTCAACGTTTGAGAGTTTTCATGCTTCATGATCCCATTCTAATACAAAATGTGATGAAGCTTCAAAGGAGTAACTCTGTCATTACAAAATCTTATCACGAATTACTTTTCAAAAGTTTTATCGATATGAGAAAACTAGAAATATTTCTTGTATCAGTTGTAAAAAAAAAGATTTCCAATCTTCCTCTTAACGTTTTACCACAATCTTTCGTACTGTTTCAGTCGTTCATTGTATCATAATTGTTTCAGAACACAACACATTTTGGATGCGGTAGCTCATCTTAATATGAAGGGGGTATTCATTCATTTTTACCCCGTACCGAAAAAATTAATGTGAACTAATGCCAATAGTACTTACGTAATCATACACACCACTACTTAGAGCTGATAATATTCGAAAGATTTTAATCATATTATCATATTTCAAAGTTTTCTGTTAACGTTTAAATTGTAGGCTTGCACCAACTGAAGGAGTAAAAAAAGTAACAAGCACAAAATAAATAAAAAACAGACGGTTCAATGTAGAGATATAGGATTTAATGACAAATCTGTTTATACAGCATATTATCATTCTTAAGTTAGCCCACCATGGTACTAAGGATTGTAACGTCAACGATTAGCAAACAAAGCCTCAAAGCTGACTTGATTTAGTAATACACAAATACTAACATGAGAGCGGACCAATGATGTTGTGTATTGGTAAAATCATAACCCCGATCGATCGACCAAGATAAACCATGTAGCACTTTGTAGCAGTAGCAAACTGTAACTTCCTACACAATATGAAAATGGGACCCATATTTTCGACGGAACAACACCAGTCTTTGCCAATGAGTAAACAATCTATTTCTTCCATGCTGTGTCGTCCCATTTCCTCATTGTGATGAACGATATGAATTAGTTTAATTCTGCTACAGAAGCAATTCTATCAAGACATTGATTCTGTAACAGTAGTATCACTAGATCTACAATATATAAGAGGACAACACCTAAACCCTATATGTGGTGCTCCACCAGGAATGTAGCCATTATTCAAACCCTATGCAATCTGCTCTACAGGACTAAATCAACATTAAGAAAAATGCATCAATCTACTATGGGAACAAAAAAATACAACAAACAGTTAAAAAAAGATATTCTAAAAAGATCTGTGGAATGCAAGAAGTTAACAAATCAAAGGTTCACAGCTTAAGCAAATGGCATGATACTTTATAAGAATTTCCCAAACTGTCACACAATAACAAGAAATCACAATAAAGTGATATGCATTTGCAGTAAAGATCCCTCTTCACAAAACACATTTTGTTCGAAATTCTGTTTTCACATATTGAAGTGTATCAAATTTTTAAAGTTAGGGCATAGAGATACATTACCAGATGAATTCAACTATAGAATGTGGACGGAGGACATAGCACACTGTGGTAAACCCATCACTCGCTACCAATGTAAATTACTCCAAACCTTCGGGCCAATCACAGTCCTACACCAGGCTGAGGGTGCCTCCCTGATCCTTGACGATCAGACAGGGATATATCGGCTGGGAAAACCGTTGAGTTTGTGACGTAATGAGGGTGTGGTTCTGGTCATAATACGAGATAGAACCACCATCGTAGTCAAGTACGATACCTACTTTTTTCAAGTGCTTATATGGAGGTTGGTTATGCAGAGTAATACTTTGCCCAAACATCAACCCGCCCATCGCAAACTGATTAGCCATAGACCCACGTGACAACTGACTAACACTCCCGTCCATCCAAACACAATAAATTTCGTAGGTATTCTCACCGTTACGCCCTTTCTGATAAAGGGAAGCATACATCATGGATTGTTGGTTTTGATATGAACCCATGAACGGTTCCATGGATTGCTGAGGATATGAGCCCGTAAGACCAATGGATTGATGAGGATAGGCTACACCCAACCCAAAATTAGAGCTTCCCTCCACATTTACCTCCCAATAGTGTCGTCCCTTATCAATGGCAACGTCACCCAACACGCCTGAGAATGATTGCCTGAAGCCTCGGTTGGATCCAAACGCTTGACTAACGCTTCGAGAGCACGTGACAGACAAGCCATCATCGGCCACGACCATTGAAGGTTGAGATGTCCCTCTGTCAAGGCTGAACTGCAGCTGACCTGACATGAAATGATCATGGAAATAAAAAAAAGGTCAACATCACCAAGCGATTTTTACGTCATCTGTTCTGTATAGATAAGACTCGCATGCCTCTATGTCTATCACCTATGATGATGTTTAAAGTTGATAATTTCGGTGGATCTTTGGGTGGGGGATAATGTTCTTCCAATCTCTGTACAAAGTGATGTTTCAACATATTTTCCAACAAACTGACTTAGGTGGCAATCAGTCAAATAAACAATATGTAATGTCAATTCTTTGGTTCACGAGGGTAGTTGAATATGCATGAGAAAAAGTATGATGAGACACAGTATGGATAGATCTTACACATTATGAATTAGTCATGTTTGGATACCATTAGCGCCCATGACAATATTGGGATACGTTTAAGCTGATGGCCGGTAACCTATGGATACATTAAGATACATGCATGAGTAATGTTAGTCAGCTGATGTACCCATGTACATGCATGAGTAATGTTAGTCAGCTGATGTACCCATTGTTACATTTGGTACGTCACAGCTTAAGTGTCCAACAGAAATACATAACTTACCACCACGTTTTGTTTTGATGTTCACAAGATTTGATGTAGCGTTTCCTGATGCATTGGTCGCGACAACACAAACTGTATAAGCAGTGTTCCCTTTCAAATTAGGCACTTTGATGGAGTAGTTGGCGGAGGAAAACGACCCTTGCCATTCTGTCTGGTTCGCCTTCATGTACAATATGTTGTATTTGTCGACTGGCGTGGTTCCCCCTGCAGCCCAGCAGCAATGATGTGGTCACGACCAGCCCTGCACTTGTCGGTCAGAATCTTTGGCTCTTCTGGAGCTGAATAGTTGGAAAAGTGTCTCCGCTAGTACCGATTACGTATTAAAGTAACAACGTTAACCACCCGTCTTCACGGTTGTGGTAGAATGTCTATCATACCAACTTTTGTTGACTTCAATTCTGCTTGATTCTGATATGTTATATGATATGTTATACATAATATATGATATGTTATACATAATCAAATCCATTCTAGCCAATATATATATATATATATATATATATATATATATATATATATATATATATATATATATATATATACATCGATGGAGTTCGAGCAGCAATCTTGTTTACAGCTTAACTTCACCTTTCGATTGGCATGCGAGTTGAGCTAATTACACATTAAGTATCCTTTCTATGTGTGTGTGTACGCAATGCTTTACAAATGAACATTATGATTACAATGACATGTTCAGTTAAAACAAAACAAAAGATAAAAAGACAAGATATGGTAGTGTTGGTCAATGCAAATCTACAGAACGAACCTTGCAGAAAATCCAGTGACGACACCGTCTGTTCCAGGTCGGAGACCCCAAGGGCGTTGTGAACGAACTTGTCGGTGGTGTTCAACTTACGTTCCTCCAAGAATTCAAAGGCAGCGATTCTGGCAATACAGTAATTTTTTGTTCATGTTATGTGTGAAATACCATAACAGTATTTGGCGATTTGTTGTCACCGATTTGTATCAACCAACAATGGCAACAGGTGAAAAGAAGATAATATACATAAATCAGCCTTGTGTTTTTTAATGGAATCAAAACTCCTGATATGTCAAATGACTACTGTAAATTGGTAACTGGTACAGTTTATTCAACAGGTAGCTAAATGGTCATATGTCATTTACCGTATAATCAGTGAAGTATCTTACCTGTCTACCACCGTCTTAGATGTCTAGAAGATAAAAGAAAAATACAAACATGTAAATATCTTCATTGAAGAAATGCATTTCACACGTTGTTTTGCATGCAAGATCGTATAATAACTTCATATGTAACTGGTGACAAGTTACAAAATACACATTAGTACATCTTAATGAATGAATGATACAATGAAGAGCGGTCTAAACTGGAGCAGTCCTACCTGACCGAAAATTCTACTCTACTCTACTCTTAATATAGCTGAGACTATCCCTTATATCAATCCTTTTCTACAGTTACAGTAACTGTGACCATTATAAATCATGTAAAGAAATAACATTTCTCCCACACGTCACCATGAAATTACATTGCACTCTTTTTAAAACCCTAAGCTGGGTACCCTGAAAAAAGACCTCAGGCTTATTTTACCGTGTACTGCTGTGTAAGCGATTGATGTTCGCAATAGCACTGTAAAGCTGCCGGTAGGAAATCAGTAGTGTTATTATACCTGTAGAAAGGTGATGGGGTCCTCTTCATTCAGAAGTGCTTCAGCCTCTGTAATAGCAGCTGAGATGCCTGTCCCGGTGTCTGCCCACTGGCTGAGTTGTTGACCCAGCGTCTTTAGCTTCTGGTCCTTCTCTACGTCAACCTTTGTCTGGAGCACATCTTTCCTCTTCATGATGGTGGCAACCAGGGTTTGGGCAAACGCTTCCACTCGTCCTTTGATGTCACCACAATTTTGCTGCATCAAAAAATAACACGTATTAGAATGTTATGTGCACATTATGGTAGACGATTTGAATTGAGAAACGACCAAGAAGTGTATACTAATCAGTGCCTTGAGCAAAAAAAAGATTTGAGTAGCATTTCATATTTGAATAAAGTTTAAAAATGCATCCTTGACGCTCGGTCTTCATTATCATCAAGCAATTAACGTGTAGAGAAAGAAAACAGTTTTACCTCAGCTTCGGTCATCGTCTGTTGAATCTTATCCACGAAACACTCCACTTCTGCGTTCTTCTGAATCAGTCCCGCAACACGCCCGCCAATAGATTCCTACAAAAATCAAATGCAAAAGGAAACGGGATGGTCAAGTGTTTATGTGATCAATCATATGTCAAATCACTACCACAACTGAGACAATCTTTGCCTATATTTTGTAGAAATGATATCTTGAAATGTTCTTAACAACTTCGTTTTCTATTATATTACCTTCTTTTGTTGGAATGTGTCCGACACTGCGGCGACCTTATGGTCCTGGTGTTTTCCAACCAGTTTGCACAGAGAGCAGACAAGACACTCGTCTGTCTCACAGTACATGTTCACCTGAAGGAAACATAACACACACATGTATTACATTAAAACTGTTGACGAGAGAAAACACCACAACATTATGTTTACGTCGATTATCTGCAAATGTGACCGTGTTATCATGCATCTATATAGATACAGCTTGGAAGAACTTTGAAAGCCCTTTTTGGCATACACAATGAAACGGTTGCAGCACTATCTTCGACAGAGCCAATGCCAAATAGGAGAAACGGGTGGAATGGAATTGAAGATACATTCTAGATCTTGCTTTTATCCTCCGTAGATTGCATGGCCCTCTCCTTATGAATCGCTACGTATACTAAAAGCTAACCGTACCTTCTCCTGTGGATGCTCAGTGCACATCAGTACTTTAGGAGTTGCTGACGATGCTTCAACCAATGTGTGCCTGGCCAGTCCTGCCTTCATGGGATGGTATTTCGACAAACACGCTTCACAGTATGAGGTGTCGCAGACTAGGCAGGTTTTCACAGCGTCGTTCGGCGGCTCTTTGTCACACATCTCGCAGGGAACCGCCTTGGGGGCCGCTGTGTTGTTCTTTGACTCCCGGTAGCGGTCGACGATGTTCCGCAGCGTGGTGTTTTTGCGCAGTCCGTCCACTCCGAGGTTGGGAAGTTGGAACTCATGTCTACAGGTGGGGCACTCGTGCTGTGTCTATGGGATATAAGGAAAACTAAAAATTAACAAGGTTGATAGGTAGATTGATATGGTTTAATTGGCATAACACATATATGATTTATGAATGTATACAAAGTTGCAGAACACATATAGCAACAAGACGTAATATCTTACGTACGGATGCTTCGAATTATTCTCGATTCTCTGTTGTTATCTCCATGAAAAATGGAGATATTGTTTTGGGTGTGTCTGTGTGTGTGTTTGTCTGTCTGTTTGTCTGTTTGTGTTTCCGCACTACTGTGGTCAGCATAACTCAAGAACCTCTTGATGGATTACGATGATATTTGGTATGTGGGCAGGTGTTGTGAAGCCGAAGTTAAAGGTCGTTTTTGGGCCCCCTGGTATGTGACCTTGGTACTGCAGCAGAACTTCAATTTTTGTATCTTTTGACCTGGACGTGCTGTGGTCTTGATTTTTTGGCGGCAGATAGCTTGTGGTGTAATGAAGACGTGGTGTGGGTTTGGGCCCCCTAGCAGCTTGCTCTGGAACTGCAGGGGCGTTATCGTGAAAATCTTCTAAGGCGAATAACTGAACAAAGGAACGATGGATTTCCATGATATTTAGTATGCAGGTAGCTTAGACAGAGATGTACACAATAAAGTTCAAATGATGTTAATTAGGACTTAATTTGCATAGCTAATGAGGAAAATCTATATTTGCAGTGTTTTCCATTATCAGACTCAAATACATGTAACGTATGTAGTTTATGGAAAGTGGATCATCAACAGATACCAATTATGCAAATAAATTCCTTATTTGCATAATTAATGCAAAATACTATATCTCATCTAATTGTAAAATTATAGGACTGTCAATATGATACATAGTATGCAGGTAGCTTAGACAGAGATATACATAATGCAGTGCAAATTATGCTAATTGTGACTTAATTTGCATAGCTAATGAGGGAAATCCTTATTTGCAGTGTTTTCCATTATCAGACTCAAATACATGTAACATATGTAGTTTATGGAAAGTGGAGCATCAACAGATACCAATTATACAAATGAATTCCTAATTTGCATAATTAATGCAAAAACACCACTATGAATCTAATTGGAAAATTATAGGAGTCAATATTACAACATGTGTAGGTTAGATAAAGGTGTTTATAACCAAGCATATATTATGCAAATGTGTAAGTCATTTGCATGAATAGAATTGTTCGTGGAGATATGAGGTCGTGGAACTGTTTAAATAAGATTTTGAGTTGGATTTCCATTTAGCAGTTACCAATGGTTTGTTACCTTGGGTGCCATGCCTTGCCCGATAGGTTGCGCAGGGGGCTTCCTTGAGGCAAACACTTTACCAGCGCACCTTTTACACAGGCTGTGTGCACAGGGTAGGAGTACCGGTTGTTCGTACAGGTCCAGGCAGACCGGACAGGTCAGTTCTTCAAGCAGGGAATCCATTTTGCCTTACTGGCTCCTATCATTCAAGAGAAGGCTTTGTTTGTCAAATAATGCATAGGTTCAAACGGACTCAAATGGCATTACAGGCTTACTACACTTCTCCAAGACGAGCCATGCTTCATGAGGTGCCTCCCTCCCCTCCCCTTGCCAAGCCACACTATATCCGGTCTGCAATCAAACGTTGTCCTAGACTATGAGTCCAAAGTTTACTGTCAAGCGACAACATTGTTGCGCTGTATTTTCCTTTGGATCTTTTTATCCTAAACCTTACTCTGCGATGAATCACGTTGAAATAGATTTCTGTTGCGTTTCAAGGAAGTTGAGAAGTGTAAGTGAACACACAGCTTGGGATTTTTCTGAACGCTGTATATCCCAGCAAATGGTGGACAGAGGAAAACTGACGCCATTTTTGTTGCAGTCGTTGCTGCTAATAAGGTCTCGTATGTCGCTACAGCCAATTGTAGACAAAGTTCACCGACTGATTTACTAATGGATATTAGTAGAACACCGTAGAATCACTGCCCTTACCTGTTTTATACATGAGCAATGTAGACCTCGATTTCAAACGGTGCACTTGTCGGTAGTACCCGCTGAACTTTGGCTTACTTACTTAATCACTTATTACCTACCCCGCGTGACCCTGTTGGAATAGTAATAACATAATTATCCGCCGATAATTTTGTTGGGGATGTATTTCAAAGGGTCTGGGTCATCGCACTTTATCGGCCAAAGAATTTCTATGGACTGTTTTGCTAAGCTTATACGATTGAGCATACTCAATGTTAGTGATGAAAATCAATATTGAAAAGGCTGTGTATAGCGTTATAGCACGTAGTGCTAGTTTAAAATGGCAAATATACGCGAGTTGGATAGGCAGTAGTAGTGGGCGACCTCACGCCAACCGTACACATTCACACCGTATCTTCAGAAAAGACGCTATAGCCGCATAGTCCCTGTTTAAGACTTTATTGAGTTGAATAGTTATTCGTCACAAACGTTAGAGTAACAGAAACGCCCAGAGAGCACACAGCAGTGAAATACTCGTCTTGACTTTATTCACTCGTTACATGATGTGGAATATTGACACGAATGTCTTTATAATAGATACGAGCCGTGTTAACACAATAGTATTGGACTACCGTATAATAAAAGAAACCGTATTTAAAGCCAGGAAGGATGGAATGGTTTATTGTGCAAATTGTGTATGCAAAGAAAATATATCGGCACACGACAGTGAATGCACAAGGGAGCTGTACAAATACACAGTCCTGTCGATGTCATGTATCATATTTGGGGGAATATCATCTTAACACAATTACGTATTTCACTGAATACACACATGACAGTGTTTTTAAGCATGTAAAGCGTAATGCAAATCAACACTGCAAATAAAAGCACAGTAGGAGCGCGACCAAGCGACAAATATATTTATGATACAGATATTTGTTTTATTGACAAGTCTCCACTTGTGTTACAACTTACGTCAGTACTTACAATGTCTGTGCATGAAAGTATGCTGCTTATGCGCTTACCAGGCCTAGTAAGCAAAGCTTACTTCATTTACCTTCATCAAAAGTTAGTGTAAATCTCTGGTGTTCTAGTCTATCTGATAATGATAACGTAGCCCTGCTCAACTAAGATAACCATTACTACGTATACATTAGAGACTTGTTAGAATGTAGGCCTTATTCAATCCTCTGCACACTGCTTTACTGGACTAGAAATACGCTAAGCAAAACGACGTGTTCAGCTAGAAACTAGAACTACGTATGTCACAGAGGTTCCCCTATATTGTTGGACTGAGTAATTCATAGAAATAAAGCAAATGACATGACAATTGTTCACTACTTAAAAAAAGCGCTGATCAAAAATACGATCACAACTATCACACAATAACAAGTGATCACTCTTAATCCCGTTGATAGGGCAAATGCAATAAGTGCTAAGTTTCTGGAGCATATGTACCAACTAATCTAGTTATATAGATAGATAAAATCGAAATTTCTTCCTCACAAAACATTTGTTCCAATTTCTGTCCGTCATCTTCGGCTCATTGATCTTCTAGCCTCTTTATGAACCACGTGCACATACAATGCTTTCTAACGTTTTACAAATCAACCAAATCAAACATATGAGATAGAGCAAATAATTTTCCGACAATATTCATAGTGTGTGTATAAGATATAGGATTACGAAAGGATTAGATTCATGTGATGATAATGTTACAATGAGCGGTGTTCTCCGTCAACACAAACGTTGTACATTGACTGACTATGCAAGTTACAAAGATACAACCTGCTAATCGTCTTTTAAAGGAAAGTACACAGAATGTAGTCAAGTTACTTGGTTGTCATCCTGATAAGCTTCAGTATCTGTTTTCTTTTATCTGTATCTATAAAGCCGGTATAATGCCTTCGGCGTGACACACCAGCTTAGTTAAGATATTCCTCTTAACACACCAGCTTAGGCTTGCTCAAGATCTTAAGGGTAATGAAAAACTAGCTAGTATTTGCAATGCACAATGTATAAAGATATACATGTATTTGTTATAACTGGTAGCATGTTTCTTTTCCCCAACTCCCTGATACAAGAGAATTGATGAATAGATTACTCTAATACTTTAGGCCACACACAGTCCTGCACCAGACTGAGACTACCCCCTTGGTCATACACAGCAAGACATGGAAATACCGGGTCTGAAAACTGTTGAGATTGTGACGTAATGATGCTGTGGTTCTGGTCATAATACGAAATTGTACCACCATCAAAGTCAAGTACAATCCCTACTTTTGTCAAGTGCTTACACGTGGGTTGATATTGCTGAGCCTCATATGAGGACTCTCGTGCTCTCCGTCCCCGGCCCTGGCGTCTATTTACTCTTTCAGGCACAAAGTTTACCATAGTGGCAGGGCTCCTGTAGTGACTGTTGGACACATAATACTCCTCATAATTCTCCTCAAATGCACATGGAGTCTGTTTGGAGACAGACCCGTCCATTTCAACACAAGAAATGTTGTACATTTTCCCCCCGTTCCGATCGTTTTGAGCATGAGCAGCTTGTATCATGCATTGTTGCCCTAAACCATGACCATAGGCTACACCTACTCCTAAACTAAAGCTTCCCTCCACATTTACCTCCCAATAATGACGCCCTTTATCAATGGTAATGCCACCCAACACATGGTTAAGAGAGTTACCCATACGTCGACGCCCGTAGCGCCTGCCCCTATTAGGTGCAGCACGATCATCTGGCATATTCGTGACAGACATGCCGTCATCAGCCACGACCATTGAGTAATCCTCCTCGTTTCGGTTAACTTTAAACTGGAGACCACTTTCTGCTGGGGACATAAAGACACAGAGTAAGAATCTTGCGCTGGAGTTCAGCTAATATTTCCCTTGTTGTAAATCTATTATTTCCATTTTCAAAAGTATGATATTCCATTCAAGTTTCAGTGAAAACATCGTTGTACATATGGATAGGGCAAACTTCTATGCATATGTATCACGTTATTCAACATACAGCTATCAAGTGTATGTAACAGACAACTCCATAGCTAATTAATAAGATGTCCTGTAGGAAGAACACACTTACCACCGCGTGTTGTTGTGATGTTCACAGGTTTGGATGCAGCTGTTCCTGCAGCGTTTACTGCTTTAACAACAAACAAATAGTCGGTATTCTCCTGCAAATTCTGTAGTTTCACGGACCTGCTGGAGGAGGAGACTGTATGTTCGAGACCTCTATTCTCGCCTGCTTTTCCATACCAGATGTTGTATTTGTCGAGGGGCGTGTCCCCCCCTGCAGCCCAGCATACGGTAATGCAGTCACGGCCAGCAGTGCACTTGCCATCAAGGATCCTTGGTGATTCTGGTGCTGAACAATGGATAGAATTACATTCATTTAAATCATAACAATAAAAGCAACAATCTATCTTGATATTCTGAGTAAAACAAATATGTCACTTTGTATTCTACTATCCTACTCAGTCCATTTGACCTTTTAGCAACCGCGTACCATACAAGTATATTCATACGTACTCAGGTTTATAGAAATCATGACTACCATGTAAAAAAAAGATTAAGCAATGAAGTTCAAACTTTCAAACCCTTCTCAGATTGCCATACATACAAAAGTGTGACCTCCACGATTCTAATGACACAGGCACTTTCATGCTTGTCAGTGCTGCTGAATTAAAACATAACATCGTGTTGAATCTATTACCTTGTAGAAAGTCCAGTGACGACACCTTCTGTTCCAGGTCGGAAACCCCAAGAGTGTTGTGGGTGAACTGGTCTGTGGTGTTCAACTTACGTTCCTCCAAGAATTTAAAGGCAGAGATTCTGTCCAAAAAGAAAATTGCTGCTTATTCTAGATGTATTTGGAGTCATCAATGTGTTTTACGCGATAAAAGTAACAAAAGAACCGAAGCAGATCTCCAGATTTATGTCACACATACTTTTCTTTGTGCCTTACTTAAATCATAACCCATTGTCTGTGAAATGACTGTAAGATGATATATTACGGATTGATTTGCATAGTTGTGTGATAATCAGGGTATTTGCCTAGCCTCCGATGCAGACTCAACCCGGCTATTTTCTTTTTCAAGTTATTGTTTTTATATTTTATACGATCATATTTTTTTCTTATTGTTGGCCGGGAATAAGAAAAAAATATATAATAGTATAAAAAGAATAACTTGAAAAAGAAAACAGCCGGGTTGAGTCTGCATCGGAGGCTAGTATTTGCCCAAAGATCATCAACAAGATATTCTTACCTGTCGTCTACCGATTTGCATGCCTAGAAAACAAAAGAAAATGTCTTCAGTATTCATTACACGCAACCTCCGCATCACGTTTAAAACTTGCTCAAATGGTCTCAGTGTGACCGGTCAAGAGGTAGTAACTTCATGTTTATCCACAACTACGTATCACATCGGTATATCAAAGGACTCTACGATTAACCTTGCCCCAAAATTGCGAAGATAGATATAAGTTTATAAAGTAACGCTGTCAAAACGTTGGCAAATGACTTGTTGTATTACAGATTTGTTATATCAAACAGACTTATTGCGTATTACATAGAGACATTGTGATTATACCTGTAGAAAGGTGATGGGGTCCTCTTCATTCAGAAGTGCTTCAGCCTCTGTAATAGCAGCTGAGATGCCCGTCCCGGTGTCTGCCCACTGGTCCAGCTGCTGGCCTAAGGTCCTAAGCTTCTGGTCCTTCTCTACGTCAACCTTTGTCTGGAGCACGCTTTTCCTCTTCATGATGGCGGCAACCAGGGTTTGGGCGAACACGTCCAGTCGCCCTTTGATGTTAACACAATTTTGCTGCATCGGCAAAGAAGATTATAATGTATGTCATGGTGATTATATAAGATACAACCTTAAAAACAATGGATAGTTGAAGAATAAGATTTGATACAATCTCAAGTGTCGATGGACAGCTTGGCCTACGTATCATTTTCAAATAAGTCCAAAAAAAGTACGCTTGAAGAACACACTCTAATTACAATGTCAAATTGTTGGGGTTAGCTTAAACGGGTAACTTTATAGATTATAGAAATGAAACATTACCTCAGTCTTTGTCATCGTCTCCTGGATTTTACCCACGAAACACTCTACTTCTGCGTTTAGCTGAATCAACCCCGCAACACGCCCGCCAACAGATTCCTACACAAAGCAACAATAGTGATGAAGTGATACAGTCTGTGCCATACCACATTTCTTGTGCCTCGACCGCTATGTATGGTTTTTGATATTATTGTTAATGACTTTATTATCTAATAAATCTAATTACCTTCTTCTGTTGGAATGTGTCCGACACTGCGGCGACCTCGTGGTCCTTGTGTTTTCCAACCAGTTTGCACAGAGAGCAGACAAGACACTCGTCTGTCTTACAGTACATGTTCACCTGGGGGAAAACATATTTTAGAGACGATCAGAAAATCTTGTATAAACACAATAGAATGAAATAATTTTGAATGAATTTTGTCTTGTTTTCATCCAATGTAAATTGCATGATTTTTTAGTCAATGTACATGTACTTATGAAGTATTGGATTTGCAGAGAATGGCTAAATATACCTTCTCCTGAGCATGCTCAGTGCACATCGATACTTTAGGAGTTGCTGTCGATGCGTCAGTCAGCCTGTGCCTCGCTAGGCCTCCCCTCATTGGGTGGAAAGTCGCCAAACACGTCTCACAGTAGGAGTTGCTACAATCCTGACAGGTTTTCACGGCGTCGTTTGGTGGCTCTTTGTCGCACATCTCGCAAGGAACCCCTTGGGGGGCTGCTGATTTGTTCTTTGATTCCCGGTAGCGGTCGACGATGTTCTGCAGTGTAGTGTTCCGGCGCAGTCCGTCCACTCCGAGGTCGGGAAGCTGGAACTCGTGTCTGCAGCTGGGGCACTTGATATGCTGTGGGCATGACGAAAATTGTTTCATTGCATTGCTGATGTAAATTGGTCTGAGGCCATATCTTACGATCTTATGATTACTTTAAATGTTGACAGAAATATGACCGCGTATATGTATTTGGTCAAATAATACAGTCTCTATATTGGCGTTACCTTGGGAGCCACACCTTGTCCAACAGGCTGTGGAGGGGGTTGTCTCAAGGCTTCAGCAAAAACGTCACCAGCGCACCTTTTACACAGGCTGTGTGCACAGGGTAGGAGTACCGGCTGTTCGTACAGGTCCAGGCAGACCGGACAGGTCAGTTCTTCAGCCAAGGACGTCATCTTACTTTACTGGCCCCTACACTTCAAGAGAAGAGAATAATAGTATGCATCAAAACCTACATAACTTCGGATGCGAACGCATTAGAAACTCATTACACTGCTCCAACATGTCATCCTTGGACAACAATACAAGGAAACCTACTCTCTCCTTCCTAGCCACATCCGCCACGTTTCTAATGCCTGTAAGTTGTACTGTAGTTCAGGTGTGTGTTGTTTGGCGGTGATATGAAAGCCCCCTCCCCGCTCGGTGCACCTGATCAGATTTCATCAACAACATTCCCAGCGGCGCGTAAGGTCATGTGGTCAGGGTTTGGTTTACTTGGTTGTCGTAACTATAGTAGCGTTTGAAAACAGCTCTATTTCTTTGCCAAGTGGGTAATTTGTAAAACTATTACCGTTCTTAATGCCTATTTACACTGCCTAGTTAGTTGCACTGTGTAGTGTACCGCAGGTGTGTGGGTGGGGTTGGGGTTGGGGGGTCATGAAAGCCAGCCGCACCTGTGCACCTGACTGGGTTTCACAAATAACATTTCAAGTGACGTGTAAGGTCATTTGGTCAAGGTGTAGTTTACTTTCGATGGCGTTGACACTCATTTCAACCATGAGTAATGGTGGCAAATTGTACTCATGATCATATAGTAGTGTGGTAGCTTAGTCGTAAACAGTAACACTCTGAATCAAAAGTCCAATACTTGATTTTAGGGCACATTTGGATGAGTAAGATATTACGTTACATTAACAAAGGTCTGGAGCGCATTCAATCTTGCTGAGGTTAAAGACAAACAAAAAGGAAACATCCCATGTGCAGTGCTTCTGTGGCACAGTTTACCCTTCGTACTTAAACTTACACATATCGACAGTATTTAGGTGCAACGGTTTCGCATCAATGAAAACAGAACCGGGCGAAGTGACGTCTAACCTGAGCCTGCCACGGTTGATCTTCTTCCAAGAGTCGTAGCTGGTCGTTTGTAAGTCCTACACACAGCAGTACTTGTCTTAAAGGTCTAAGGAATGTCACGCAAGCGTTGAAGTAAGCTCGTTGTGGTAAAGGTGGAAACCCTCAATCAGACTGGCAAGCGAACTTCCGCGTCTGTCCAATTCAGGGGCGGTATCATGGTATCAAACATAGACGGGTATGAAAAAGAAGCCCTTCCTGATCGCGAAAGCGAGGCTCCGCGCTGAGGTTTTGCAAGGGATGATGGGTCGTGAGCGCGGTATATTCAAATCGGGAAAATCGACCTCTTGTGCAATACTGTAGCGCAGAAACTAGTTTGTTGGTATTATATGTAACCTTTCATAAAAGACATAAATACTCAACGTTTGAGAGTTTTCATGCTCCATGATCCCATTCTAATACAAAATGTGATGAAGCTTCAAAGGAGTAACTCTGTCATTACAAAATCTTATCACGAATTACTTTTCAAAAGTTTTATCGATATGAGAAAACTAGAAATATTTCTTGTATCAGTTGTAAAAAAAAGATTTCCAATCTTCCTCTTAACGTTTTACCACAATCTTTCGTACTGTTTCAGTCGTTCATTGTATCATAATTGTTTCAGAACACAACACATTTTGGATGCGGTAGCTCATCTTAATATGAAGGGGGTATTCATTCATTTTTACCCCGTACCGAAAAAATTAATGTGAACTAATGCCAATAGTACTTACGTAATCATACACACCACTACTTATAGCTGATAATATTCAAAAGATTTTAATCATATTATCATATTTCAAAGTTTTCTGTTAACGTTTAAATTGTAGGCTTGCACCAACTGGAGGAGTAAAAAAAGTAACAAGCACAAAATAAAAAAAAACAGACGGTTCAATGTAGATATATAGGATTTAATGACAAATCTGTTTATACAGCATATTATCATACTTAAGTTAGCCCACCATGGTACTAAGGATTGTAACGTCAACGATTAGCAAACAAAGCCTCAAAGCTGACTTGATTTAGTAATACACAAATACTAACATGAGAGCGGACCAATGATGTTGTGTATTGGTAAAATCATAACCCCGATCGATCGACCAAGATAAACCATGTAGCACGTTGTAGCAGTAGCAAACTGTAACTTCCTACACAATATGAAAATGGGACCCATATTTTCGACGGAACAACACCAGTCTTTGCCAATGAGTAAACAATCTATGTCTTCCATGCTGTGTCGTCCCATTTCCTCATTGTGATGAACGATATGAATTAGTTTAATTCTGCTACAGAAGCAATTCTAGCAAGACATTGATTCTGTAACAGTAGTATCACTAGATCTACAATATATAAGAGGACAACACCTAAACCCTATATGGGGTGCTCCACCAGGAATGTAGCCATTATTCAAACCCTATGCAATCTGCTCTACAGGACTAAATCAACATTAAGAAAAATGCATCAATCTACAATGGGAACAAAAAAATACAACAAACAGTTAAAAAGATATTCTAAAAAGATCTGTGGAATGCAAGAAGTTAACAAATCAAAGGTTCACAGCTTAAGCAAATGGCATGATACTTTATAAGAATTTCCCAAACTGTCACACAATAACAAGAAATCACAATAAAGTGATATGCATGTGCAGTAAAGATCCCTCTTCACAAAACACATTTTGTTCGAAATTCTGTTTTCACATATTGAAGTGTATCAAATTTTTAAAGTTAGGGGATAGAGATACATTACCAGATGAATTCAACTATAGAATGTGGACGGAGGACATAGCACACTGTGGTAAACCCATCACTCGCTACCAATGTAAATTACTCCAAACCTTCGGGCTAATCACAGTCCTACACCAGGCTGAGGGTGCCTCCCTGATCCTTGACAATCAGACAGGGATATACCGGCTGGGAAAACTGTTGAGTTTGTGACGTAATGAGGCTGTGGTTCTGGTCATAATACGAGATAGAACCACCATCGTAGTCAAGTACGATACCTACTTTTGTCAAGTGCTTATGCGAAGGTTGGTTATGCTGAGTAACCCTTTGCCCAAAAAGCTGATTAGCCATAGCCCCACGTGGAGACTGACTAACACTCCCGTCCATCCCAACACGAGAAATTTTGTAAGTTTTCTCACCGTTACGCCCTTCCTGATAAAGGGAAGCATACATCATGTATTGTTGGTTTTGATATGAGCCCATGAACGGTCCCCTTGGTCCCATGGATTGCTTATCACGAGGATAGGCTACACCCAACCCAAAATCAGTGCTCCCTTTCACATCTACCTCCCAATAGTGTCGTCCCTTATCAATAGCAACATTACCCAACACGCCTGTAAGTGGTTGGTTGTAGCCTTGGGGTGGTTGGTAGACGCCTGAGAATGCTTGACTGAAGCCTTGGGGTGGTTGGTAGACGCCTGAGAATGCTTGACTGAAGCCTCGAGCTTGGTTGGAACTAAACGCTTGACTAACGCTCAGTCGAGAACACGTGACAGACAAGCCATCATCGGCCACGACCATTGAAGCTTGAGATGTCCCACTGTCAAGTTTGAACTGCAGCTGACCTGACATGAGATGATCATAAAAATAAAAAAAAAGGTCAACATCACCAAGCGATTTTTACGTCATCTGTTCTGTATAGATAAGACTCGCATGCCTCTATCATCTATGATGATGTTTAAAGTTAATCATTTCGGTGTATATTTGGGTGGGGGATAATGTTGTGCCAAGCTCTGGACAAAGTGATTATTTCAACTTATTGTCAAACGAACTACTGACTTAGATGGCAATCAGTCAAATAAACAAAATGTAATGTCAATTATTTGGTTCACGAGGGCAGTTGAATATTCATGAGACAAAGTATGATGAGACACAGTATGGATAGATCTTACACATTATGAATTAGTAATGTATAGATAGTATCATTAACGCCTATGACAACATTGGGATACGTTTAAGTTGATGACCGGTAACCTATGGCTACATTAAGATACATGGTAATGGTTGTGACCTTTTTTAATACCGACCCATTTGGAGCCAATTGAGAAATGTTAGTCACCGATGTACTAATTGTTACACATAGCTTCAGTGTCCAACAGAAAAAAACATAACTTACCACCACGTTTTGTTTTGATGTTCACAATTTTGGATTCAGCGTTTCCTGCTGCATTGATCGCCATAACACAAACTATATAAGCCGTGTTCCCTTCCAAATCCGGCACTTTGATGGAGTAGTTGGCGGAGGAAAACGACCCTTGCCACTCTTTCTGATTCTCCTTTCCGTACCAGATGTTGTATTTGTCGACTGGCGTGGTTCCTCCTGCAGCCCAGCAGACGGTGATGTGGTCACGACCAGCCGTGCACTTGTCGGTCAGAATCTTTGGCGCTTCTGGGGCTGAATAGTTGGAAAAGTGTCTCTGCTAGTGTAAGTTAAGTAAAGTAACAACGTTAACCACCAGTCTTCACGGTTGTGGTGGAATTTCTATTATCCCAACTTTTGTTGACTGCAATTCTGCTTAATTATGATATGTTTATATCATCAAATCCATTCTAACCATGTAGATGAAGTTCAAGCAACAATCTTGTTTACAGCTTATAATTAACTCCACCTTTTTATATTATTAGCATGCGACTTCAGCTAATTACACATCAAGTATCCATTCTATATGCGTGTGTACGCAATGCATTACAAAGATACATTTTGATCACAGTGACTTAAGCTTGTTCAGTTAAAACAAAAGACAAGATATAGTAGCGTTGGTCAATGCAAATCGACAGAACGAACCTTGCAGAAAGTCCAGGGACGACACCTTTTGTTCCAGGTCGGAGACCAGAAGGGTGTTGTGGACGAAATTGTCAGTGGTGTTCAACTTACGTTCCTCCAAGGATTCGAAGGCAGCGATTCTGGCAATACAGGTCATTTTTTGTTCATGTTAGGTGTGAAATACAATTACAGTATTTGGCGATTTGTTGTCATCAATTTGTATTAACCAACAATGGCAACAGATGAAAAGACGATGATATACATAAATTAACCTTGTATCTTTTAATGGGATCAAAACTCTTGATATGTCATATGACAACTGTAAATTGGTAACTGGTACAGTGTATTCAATATGGTCATATGTCATTTACCGTATAATCAGTGAAGTATCTTACCTGTCTACCACCGTCTTAGATGTCTAGAAGATAAAAGAAAAATACAAACATGTAAATATCTTCATTGGAGGAAAGCATTTCAGACGGTGTTTTTGCATGCAAGCTCGTATAATAACTTCAAATGTAACAGTCGAAAAGGATTGATATAGGGGATAGTCTCAGCTCAGATGTACTATAGTGTATTTTGTGACTTAATTGTTACCAGTTTAACTGGTAACAATTAAGTCACAAAATACACCATAGTACATCTGAGCTGAGACTATCCCCTATATCAATCCTTTTCGACGGTTACAGTAACTGTGACCATTATAAATCATGTAAAGAAATAACATTTCCCCCACACGTCACCATGAAATTACATTGCACTCTTTTTAAAACCCTGAGCTGAGTACCCTGAATACAGACCCCAAGCTTATTTTACCGTGTAATGCTTTGTAAGCAATTGGTGTACGCAATGGCACTGTAAAAACTAGCGATAGGAAGTCAGTAGTGCTATCATACCTGAAGAAAGGTGATGGGGTCCTCTTCATTCAGAAGTGCTTCAGCCTCTGTAATAGCAGCTGAGATGCCCGTCCCGGTGTCTGCCCACTGGCCGAGCTGCTGCCCCAGCGTCTTCAGCTTCTGGTCTTTCTCTACGTCAACCTTTGTCTGGAGCACGCTTTTCCTCTTCATGATGGCGGCAACCAGGGTTTGGGCGAACGCTTCCACTTGCCCTTTAATGTCAGCACAATTTTGCTGCATCAAAAAACAACACGTATTAGAATGTTATGTGCACATTATGGTAGACGATTTAAACTGAGAAACGACCAAGAAATGTATACTAATCAGTGCTTTGAACAAATAAAAAAAGATTTGTGTAGCATCTCACTAACCGTAAGTCACTTTCTGGCAGTTCGCTGAAATGGGCGTTGGCTACCCTAGCAACACATAGCAACCACCTTTGACCGCAATTTTCACACATTTTCCCCATTGTTCAATAATTACCCCCTCTCCACCTACTGTGAAAACTTTTCAGGTGGGGTGCCGCTGGACAGGCCAGGCTGCTACCTGGCACCCTGGGGAGTGTGAATGAGCTTCATATATGGCTGTCTGGAAAACCAAGCTAGGATGTGTATTCTAAGAAATCAACAATGGGTTCAATTTTAAAACGTTTTCCCGTGTCTACAAACTATTTCTAGCATATTTAACTTCTCTTGAAGTTGAAGTTGGGTAGATACACATATCGACTGTAAAACACACACGTCAAATAAATTGATAGATTCACACCGAACAGTTGTTTTAAATGACTTGAAATACTTAGCCAGACATATAAAACATATAAAAGTTGCCCGAGATTGAACAGGGTTGATTGGCGTTCAAGAGGAGATAGAAACTGCACTTCCCGTTGTGTAAACCTGTAGTGTAACGTTACGATCTTGTACCAAACAGAATGCAATAATGAGATTTCCTTGACTTAAAAACCGTAGCTGCTTGCAAATTGCGTAAGATACGTTTTTACACAAATTGATGAAAAGGGGATCCAAGACTCGAATCAATAGAGACGGACTTGCTGGAGAAAAAACATGCCAACAAACCAGGGGAGCAATGCCACCCCCCTCCTGTTTTGTTTCTCTGCACTGACTGAGAAATGTTGTATCGGGCGAGGTCATCAACGTCTCAGAGCTTTTATCATATGGACCAAGTCCCAGTGTTTGGACATACATAGCAAAAAATTTCTTAGCAACCGCATGTGTATGTATGTTGTACTTTAAAACTTTGAGATAACATAAAGAGAATGATTGTTTATACGCCACCTATGATTGAGACCATGTTTATGTATTATTTCTAAAACCAAGCCATACTGTGTCTGGCAGGTAAGCCACTGCCAGGTAAAGCTGTGAACAAGCGTGAACAAGCCATTGTTCTGCGCAGGTAGTCTGCTCTCCTACTGTGAGGGTGCTGTGTCAACAACTTGATTGGCCATATTGTTCACAAATCATAACAAAGAGATCACATTTCACATCTGGGGATGCCAAAAGTCCTTATTTTGTAGTCTATTTTTTGATCAAGTGGTGCATGTTCAGATAATGTCATTCCAACTTACAAAAAACATGGATGGAAAGAACACATGTTGCACAACAATCTCTCGTTGAGACCATTGTTGTGAAGGATTCCAGTGCTTAGCTATGCCTTCATGAATATTTCCAATGGCCTATTTTTGTCAAATTTTTTAACATATTATGAAAAATATTTGTTCTTATTATAGTAGTAGACATAGCCTCAACGGGATGTTGTAGAGTGGTCTTTGCTGAATACGTACATACCAAATTTGTCTTAAAAAAGGATGTCTGTGCGATGCACATAGTGTTTAAAGGTAGTTATCTTGTCAAGTGCTTATTATATTAATATTGAGATATGGATAAGGTATATGTGAAGTGAATGTGGTCAGATCGTATCTTACTGATATGCACCACCAAAACATGTCAGCAATTCCGGAGAAAAACCATCAGCTAAGCGGGTACTAGGCATGAAAGTCGGGGCAGCAGTTAATTAGGCTGGGGGCTGAAAAGTGACTTACGGTTAGTGAGATTTCATATTTGAATAAGGTTTTAAAAAATGCATCCTTGATGGAGACACTAGGTCTTCTCTATCATCAAGCAGTTGGCGTATAGGGAAAGAAAACAACTTTACCTCAGATTTGGACATCGTCTGTTGGATCTTATCTACGAAACACTCTACTTCTGCGTTTTTCTGAATCAGTCCCGCAACACGTCCGCTAATAGATTCCTACAAAAATTAAATAAAAAAGGAAACGGAATAGGTCAGGTGTTTATGTGATAAATGATATGTCAAATCACTACCACAACAGAGACAATCTGTGCCTATATTTTGTAGAAATGATATCTTGAAATGTTCTTAACAACTTCGTTTTCTATTATATTACCTTATTCTGTTGGAATGTGTCCGACACTGCGGCGACTTCGTGGTCCTTGTGTTTTCCAACCAGTTTGCAAAGTGAGCAGACAAGACACTCGTCTGTCTCACAGAACATGTTCACCTGAAGGAAACATAACACAGACATATTACATTAAAACTGTTGACGAGAGAAAACACCACAACATTATGTTTACATCGATTATCTGCAAATGTGACCGTGTCACCATGCATAGATACAGCTTAGAAGAACGTTGAAAGCCCTTTTTGGCATACACAATGAAACGGTTGCAGCACTATCTTCGACAGAGCTAATGCCAAATAGGAGAAACGGGTGGAATGGAATTGAAGATACATTCTAGATCTTGCTTTTATCCTCCGTAGATTGCATGGCCCTCTCCTTATGTATCGCTACGTATACTAAAAGCTAACCGTACCTTCTCCTGTGGATGCTCAGTGCACATCAGTACTTTGGGAGTTGCTGCTGATGCTTCAACCAATGTGTGCCTGGCCAGTCCTGCCTTCATGGGATGGTATTTCGACAAACACGCTTCACAGTAGGAGGTGTCGCAGACCAGGCAGGTCTTCAGGGCGTCGTTCGACGGCTCTTCACACATCTCGCAAGGAACCGCCTTGGGGGCCGCTGTGTTGTTCTTTGACTCCCGGTAGCGGTCGACGATGTTCTGCAGTGTAGTGTTTTTGCGCAGTCCATCCGCTCCGATTTTCGGAAGCTGGAACTCATGTCTGCAGCTGGGGCACTCGTGCGGAGACTATGAGGTATAAGCAACAACGTTGATGGGTAGAGTGATAAAACATATATAGTAATGACAATACTTAGTAAAGTCAATGGGGTGCTGCTTCCTCTCACTTCTTCGTATAAAAGATGAGGCTGGTTTTGGCAGTTACCGATGGTTTTGTATTAGCAAATCCTGTTGTATTGTTATGAGAGTAAACTGTAGTTGGTTCTACGTTACCTTGGGTGCCATGCCTTGCCCGGGAGGTGGTGCAGAGGGCTTCCTGGAGGCAAACACTTCGCCAGCGCACCTTTTACACAGGCTGTGTGCACAGGGTAGGAGTACTGGCTGTTCGTACAGGTCAAGACAGACCGGACAGGTCAGTTCTTCAACCAGGGACTCCATCTCGCCTCACTTCCAAGAGAAAAGATGGACAGCGCCGTCAAAACATGCATAACTTAGAACGGACGTAATTGGAACTTAACTCATTGCATTATTCATCTAGGAAACTTGACTTGCCATATACATACCCCTCGCATGGCAAATTTCTACCTGGTTTGCATTCAAACCTGTCTTTTGATAATGAGTGCATAGTTCATTCCTTTGTGACATTGTTGCACGACATTTTTCTTTGCATGCCCTGTGGTAATAATGTCACGAAAGTTTGCTTTGCTATTGCGTGCTCCATTCTCGTGGCAGTTAATGGTCTTACGCCTTACGAACAGTTGTATCGCTGGGGTCACGTACTAGAAAACAACGATACTTATATTAAAGATTTCAATGAACTGGTAGGTTTGGATATAACGTTTCACGTGCAAACGGACTCTAGGAGGAAGAGTGATTGTACCACTAATGGAGATCTTGATCAACCAAACCAAACCGATGGCTGGGAAAAGTGGGGGAGGATGAGGCTACCATCTTGGAGGTCTTTAAAGCTAATGTACCGTTGCATTGTTTAGAAGTCAAGGGTAGTATTCCCATAACCTCGACACCTACATGTATGTAAACAATCTAACGGTATCAGCATGGCAAATTCTTATTCTCTAATAAGAGACGTATCTCACTGTGTTTCATTTCCCCTGATCATGACCTCATGATCGCAAAACTGTCTTAGTCACATGAAAGCCCGCCGCCGCGCGGCTGATCAGGTTTCAGCAACAACATACCCAGTGACGTATGAGGTCATGTAAGGTCAGTGTAGTTTCGATGGCGTCGGTACTAGTTTCAATAATCATGAATTATGGTAGAACATTGTGCTTATGGCCGCATGTATCTTAGTTAAGTAGCCTGATAGCTTAGCACCCATCACAATAACGCCCAGAATCAGAAGTTCAGTACTTAATTTAAGGGCACATTTGTGTGTAAATGTTGTCTTTTGGGTATTACAGAGCATTAGCGAAGGTATGTAGCGTACTCACTCTTGGTGAGGGTAACAAACAAAAATTAAACATTCACGGTATTGCGTTTCCGTAATACAGATCGTAAGGGACATAAAGTTTGCATATGAAGTATGTTTCACTCGTCTTACACCTCATTTGCCATCAAAGTCTCCGTACTTATGTTTCATACCACAGTATTGAACGGTTTCGCATCAATGATAACGGGACCACGCAAAATGATTTCAAACCTGATATTGTCAAAGTCGGTCTTCTTCCAAAATATGTAGCTGGTCGTTTTCAAGTCCCCCACAGCAGTACTTGATCTTAAATAAGGTCTAAGGAATGCCAGGTAGACGCTGAAGCTAGTTCGGAACAGTTCGCTGCGGTAATATTCAATATGGTGGAAACTTTCACAATGGCAAGCGTACTTCCGCGTTCGTGTCCTTTTCAGGAGGTACCAAGCTGACCTGGGAACGAGCTCATATAGCTTTTGCAGGTGCAGCGCAAGTAAGGTGACCTATGACCTTTTCCTATTTCCTTGTTGTGTATTATCTTTTTCCGTATTTTGTCTCATATCTTCTGTTGTACAATATATTCAGTCATGTCTGATTTAAGCGTATCGCTTGAGCATGATTACTTTCTTTTTATGTGTAAACAAAAAGTGCTATCTGTAGAAGATTTGAAACAAATTATTTTTCAGATTGAATTGTTCGCTTGTTCTACTTTCTTAATTCCGTGACTGAACAAGAGACAGAAAAATCACAAGGAAGCGTCTAGAATTATTTGTTTATTTGGTATTGTTTCAGAATATTGTGACGCCATGTTGGATCGATGAATCCCATCACAACTGCTGTTTGTTGACTCTCCTCACCCAGAGATGACGTCGTTGCCAACTGTAACCAATCAAATTTGAGGATGAAACCGTTACACCAAGAGTGCAACCACAAAATAGGTTAAAGTTGTTATCTAGGTGCGAAAGGATGCTAACGTTCCAACTATGATATGGAAATCTAGTCCATGCCACAGGACCAATAACAACCACGGGTCGTGCAATGTTGTAACATTAGTATTTCGGAGGACAAGAGATCTTGAAGGACATTATATTATTGTTTTCTATTGTTTTCAATTAAAGATATCCAGAAATCAAACAATGACAAAGACGACTTCAACTTTCACCTGTGTTGGTAGAAATCATTCTGAAACAAGTTTTAACTGTGATTTCTGATACATAACTTTCTGCAACTTATGATCCACTGCTCACTGAGTCACGTGACGTCATCTCAGCGGAGGATTGCTTGGATAAGTCCAATTTTTGTGTTACAGTTAAAACTTGTTTCAGAAGAAACATATCTTTGAAACGTCGACATTCTGACGCAATATAATGTACGGTACGCACGGTCACAATATGCGGCGACAGGCGACTCGACGGAGTTACCAAAACAGCGACAAAGTCGTCCGGCGCTGTCGATGAACATGTCGCCGTCATCATAGTACTGCCCTTCATGTGTACAGCCTACCAGAGAACATGAATATGGGAAACACACGGCAGTCAATAGGTTAACTTTGTTACAACAAAACATGTACCAACAAGTCCCTCCGAATGCAAGGTTCATTATGTTCAAATGACCCATTCATTATTACATCTCACCGTATTGAATACCAAATGAAAGACGGTAGAAGCTACGTATACGCCTTACTCGCCGGTGTACTAGTTTTACGATTTAATATTCACAGCATTCTAAATATAACGTGTACTTATCAAATGTGTTGTTTATTCAAGGCTTGTGTCTTTTCGTACATAGTTTGTTTTCAGTGTTGGTTTGTGTCCATGAGTTACTCACAGTTTTCTCCGGGTATACCGTGGCCGTGAATGCCAGACGTCTCACAGGTGTAGGTGCGCCCCCAGCAGCCTGTCTCAGAAACTACAACCTCGCCTGGCTGATAGTAGTTCCCTCCGTAGAAGCACCCTAAAGGTGAAAAAAGTACATGTACCTTTGAGATGTTATCTATTTCTCCTACCATCTATGAAATTATTTTTTGCACCGACGCCAGGACTTGTTTACATGAATTGATTTGAATAATTTGCTGATAGGTGTTACCGTATTGGTCAAAGAAAGGAAGAAATGATGAAGGTTTTTCGTATTCATAGAAGCCTATTCTAAAACTTCATAGCTCTTGGCACGTTTCTTTTATGAGCGTGGTAAGTTTTATTTATTTATTGGCTAGTGTGAAAATGACTTTCATGTACGGGTATATTTCTTTCACTTTTCATTGTTTATAATAATAGGATCACGTGCACGCAGTGAGCTATACAAATTTCATTAAATTATAACCTGCAAAAACTACGGAACAATGTTATGAACAATAAATTCTAGGATTCAATATAGATACAAAAGTGTTTCAACAATAACACATTAGCGTGATCTTTTACCTGGCGGTTGGGTAGTAGTTGTAGACAGTTTGTTGGATGCTGCCTTGGGGACAATGCCGGGTGCACACCAGGCAGCCCCCACCAAGACCAGGGACAAGAGAAGACGTAGCATAGTGGATAACAATTCTTCAGACCAGTACTGTGTCGTAGTCTGCGGGGTGTTCAACTGTGTACGTGCTCTTGTAAAATGTACACGTCAATGTGTGGAATGTACTATTACCAATCGAGGGGACATCTTACCAGACGATGATGAAGCACCAGTAGCCAAGCGACATCTATGTCTATGAAATCGACAACTCTACATAGCAACGACGGAAATAATTGTACAAACTTCTGTGGTACATAAGAAATATACAACTAATTCCAATTTTTCTCTTAATGTCAGTCGAGTATGCTACCTATCACCTAACAATATTCACACCATCAAAGTGCAGGCATGGGTTATAGATAATTTTAAAGTAAACGCGCAAGCTTCCTGTAAATAATAGTATCAGTAGAAGCAGGTGAACAAAACAATAGAAGTTCCCACACGACAGAGAGCCTCTGAACTACAAAGTCAAACACATGATGAACGCTATCCGTGGTCCCTTTCGGGTATTGCGGGTCGGTAATTTTGTGGCAAAATTATCATTTCAATTCAAGTAATACAAATACTAGTATTTCTTGTCGTCCGAAGATTTTTCCTAAATCATCAAAGAAGTACGGACTATCTTACACCCAATACTAGTGGACAAAAAATGAAAAGAGCAAGCAGTTCATGCCTAGTTTCCCACCCATCGGTTAGACCTAAATGGGCCTTGATACATGGGGAAACTTGAATATTTTCATATTTGATCACCAGCACTTATTAGTCGTTGAACGGAAGTTTTAACTGTAAAGGTGTCTCTAATTTAGATAAATGAGACACCTTGTCTTGCAGTAACCGCGAATCGAAAAGGGGCCAATCAAATGATTCCCTGGGTGGGTTGAAAAAAATTGTCTCAACACCCTCTTATAGAATGTATGAACGTTCCCTATAGTGATATTTTCTTTTCAAAGTCAGGTTAATAGTAATATCCTGAAAAATTATTGTTGAATTTTTGTTGGCATATGCTAGCCCCCATATGTTAAAATGTCAAGTGCCCCTCCCCCGTAACCGGTTCAACCAGTACACCGACATGTGAAAATGTGCCCAAACATCTGCGAAGCTGGGGCAGTGGTAGGTCAAAACAACTTCATGTTTTCTGAATTCTTTTATGGTTTATCGTAGGCAATAAACATGAACTTGGTGCAGTTAGGTTGGTACCGAAGTATAAGATGTCTTTTTGCGTACCGAGCAGTGGCACGTTTGCATATATATATATAAAACATACAGTTGAAAAGGATACTACCTACATCTACATAGTTGTTGCCCCCAAATAACCCCTTCAGGGGCATAGTAGGGGGGAGTTGAGGTCCCGGGCTAAGGCGGGCAGGCCTCCAGCCTGGCACGGAACGACTCAACGGTGGGAGGCAGGGTGTTCCATTGTGGGATGGTACGGGGAAAGAAAGAGTGTTTATATGTGTCGGTTCTAGCGTGGATGGTGTGAAACTTGAGGTCGTGGCTCCCCCGGGTGCGCCCCTGGGCTGGGTTCAGCAAACTGTGTCTATATTAATGTGGTTATTAACAAGTTTGTAGAAGAAGGTGAGGCGGGCGTTCCTCCTCCTTTCAAAGAGAAGGGGCCACTGCAGGTCGTTGAGCATTTGTGTCACGCTGCTAGTCCGCCGGTAGTCATTAAGGGTCACGCGGGCGGCCCTGCGCTGGACGGCCTCCACCGCCTGTATCCCTTTGGTGGTGTACGGGTCCCAGACGATGGCACTATATTCCAAGTGAGGCCGCACCAGCGCTTTGTAGCAAGTGGCCTTGACCTAGATCTAAGTACGGCCGTGCTTCCTTATCAATCAATATACTGGATGTGTGGTTTGAATGAACCAAAACAAATGATGGAAGATACTCATCTAGAATGGATACGTCTATAAGCAGCAATATCGTGGAATATGGCGTTAGTGTTTTTGTGCATACACCGACAAGGGCTTTTGTTTAAAAGTCTTGTGTATACTGTTCTCTATTCAGCCATGACCTCTCATTAAGAGTACACCAATATCACTAAACTTTACTACAGAAATAACAGCATTCAATCGCAGTCATTGCTTTGTGGTTCACTTAACATTAGGAAAATCTCTGACCGTATTCACCAATTTAACTACCAGTTAAACATGCAGAGGTGTGAAAATGTGTGGGCGTGAAATTCCAGTGAGGTGAGGCATTTTCTTTAATCAATTGTAGCAATTACTAATCTCCAAGCAGATGTTGGGATGGAATATTTGCCAGGTCAATAGCCTCTAAGTTTGGGCTCTCGCGTTACGAACCTCCACCCAACATCTTATAGTCCCCAAATCTCTAAACGTGCCTTGGATCTAAACGTTAGCCACAATGAAATGTAAGACACATCTTGCAGAAGAAGTGACGCAACTGTGACATTGTGTCTGGTCTGTGAAGGTGAACAATAGCGTCAGCTTAAATAATAAATGAACTAATTCATCTACAACGTTGGCAATGACATCATATTTTGTACATTATTAATGATCGTACCTGGGTAGCATGTAACTGTATATGGATCGCTCACCTTTGCTAGTCGCTGGCCCAGATTTTGGTTTGGTTAAACCTACACTAAAGCCAGTCTAATTCATTTATACACTTGGTTGTTAAGTAGTGTCAAAGAAGATGGAGGTGACAGCAGAGATGAGGAGTGCGCTCATGAAGGGTCGCATGACGGCCCTCCCACCTGACAAGTCTAACATCGTACGGATCTTTATGAGCTCCACTTTTTCAGGTGAGTCACGATTCCTTTTGTATCTTATTCTTGCCTCAGTGTTATTTCTTAAAAGTGGATACTTCATGTCAGGTTCTCAATCCTATCAACATGTCTATGTCCTTGAACCATAGGGGGTTAACAAGTGTATACGAAGAATACTTGAATGTAACAAAAAGCTGTAAAATAAAATGTCCGCTTTGCCCATCTATGGACCAGGGGCTCATATTTTTCAGTGCGTATATTGCACGTCATTTCCGTTCTAAACTGAAATGCTTAGCAAGTCGATCGAACATATACAAGGATTTCATATGACGCGTCGACGTCACTTGCGCCATGTTGGAGTACACTATCTGTTACGTCAACATGCTGCTGCTGCACTCCAATATGGTTGCGTGAATGAAATCACAATCATTACGGCGTTTACTACCTGGCAAGGCACTGGTTTAGAAACATTGACGTTAAGCCTTGATAGAAGTGACTGAGGCGCATATTTCATGTCTTCCGCCCCCCTCCCCACACGATAGACATGGCGAAGGAGCGAAACATCCTCCTGCAGAAGGCTTACCCGGAGCTGCGGGAGTTCTGTCAGAAGCAGGGGCTGGACTTCCAGGTCATGGACATGCGCTGGGGCGTCCGGGACGAGGTCGTGGCTGATCACATGACCTGCGCCCTGTGTCTGATGGAGATTGACACCTGCAAGAGACTGTCGGTCGGACCCAACTTTGTGGTGAGGTCTCACCGTCTAGAAAACTTTGGACGTGTAACATGTATTCCTATTATTTAGGCCAAACTACGTGCAACATTTTTAAAGATACTAGTACGTTTCAGCCATCGCACGAAAAGCTGTTAGATACTAGTCATTGTATAGAAACTTAGTTCTTTATAGTTTTAGGTCAGCGACAGGCATGGGACAAGCTTGATTTAATGACTTGGTTTTTGGATATTTTAGCTGATTCATTATCATTTCAGCTTTCATAATCTTTATTTTTATAGTCATTCTAAATTTGCCGACATGCTTCTTTAATATGATGATTTTTGAAAGAAATTGATGATTTTTGTTTCCTTTTTAGGCATTCCTTGGCAATAGATACGGCTACCGTCCCATCCCAGCGAAGATAGATGCAGACGAGCTCGACATCCTCCTAAAGAAAGCCAGTGACCTAGACATGGATACTTCTGTCATCAAGGAATGGTACCTCAAGGACGACAACGCTGTCCCTGCAGTCTGTTTACTACAGCCAATCACTAGCAAGTTTAAATACTACACGGACATGGAGTCAGCCAATGAGAGCCTGCGACAGAAAGACAAGGAGGGGTGGCATCAGGTGACGGTTCAGTTGGAAACTATTCTCCGCACAGCTGTGAAGGCAGCTCACAAGGAAGGACTCGTCACTGAGGAGGCGCAACACAAGTACATCAAGTCAGGTAACAGAGACTTTATCATCAATGCCATTATCTAATATTCAACTAGAAAAAACAAGCATGAAACGTTCAATGTACATTATATGTCATTTTTTGAAAATTGTTATCACTGCAGTACTAAAACTAGTAAAAGTAGCATCGATGGAAAACGTCGATCAGATTCCTACAAAGTGCGTTGGGGATTCTGCACGAATGAATTGAATGAAGTACCTGCTGCAAGGATTAATAATGACAAAACCAGTTTTAGTTCACAGAACTACAATTGCCTCCACTAGCTACTACTAGTATCCCCACACTGCAAGCATAAAACATGATCCCTAAAACTTGAAAAGTTATTCCAAACTAAATAGACAAGTCAAAGTCCAAAATATCATACACATTGCTGTAAATGCAAAATTGTTCGCGGTGGTTTTATGTTTCACCGTGAACGTAAAAACACCACGAACATTTTTGTCCAATACTGTAGCAGTGTATGACTATGGCACTGCCACAAACAGTAACTTAAAACCACTGCGAACACCCCATTTTTGCCTTAGCGCGAAATAAAAACCACGCAAACTTAAATGCATTTACAGTATATGGTTATCAAAGTTTAATACGAAACAAGTGAAGACCTTACAAAATAACTTAAAACGGTTCTAAGATTAGAACCATTTTAAACCTAGACCTAGAAACAACTAGCAACTACTAACTAGGACAATTATCCAAAATATCATACGCAACAAAGTTTAATACGAAACAAGTGAAGACCTTACAAAACAAATCAAAACGGTTCTAAGATTAGAACCATTTTAAACCTGGACCTAGAAGGCACAACTAGCAACTAATAACTAGGACAATTATCCAAACAAACTCAACAACTGGAAAATAAAGTACTACTTTCACCAGTTCACCACTATAAAATAATTACTTTTAAATGATATTAGAAGATACATAAATAGATAATCAATGAGCTGAGTATACAATTCCTAAATTAAATGACTTTTCTTAAAGCCTTAAACAAGGTTTAAAAACTAGCTAGCAATGCTTGTATGCTATCCTTCACTACCAGGCTAGCATCTCTTTTGTACTTCCAAACTTTCTTACTTGTGAGTCTGCATGAGCTTTCTTAGACTACCTCATTCACTGAACGTCCTGCCGCACTCCTTACACTTGTAGGGTTTCTCTCCTAGGCCTAAAAGCTTATAAATAAAATAAGAATGTAGATGAAGAGATAATCAACGTGTTGAGTATACAATGCCAAAACAAACAAAAAATGTAAAAAACAAATGTTAAACTAGCTATGTTTGCATGCAATCCCTTAGGACTTCCTTGCCCGTGGGCTCTTAACTTATGAGTCGGAACGTGACTTCTAAAGACTACCTTGTTCACTGAACTGCCTGTTGCACTCCTCACTTTTTAGGGCTTCTCCCCCGTGTGAGTCTGCATGTGTCTCTTTAGATTGCTAAGCTCACTAAACTGCTTGCTGCACTCCTCACACCTGTAGGGTTTCTCACCCGTGTGAGTCTGCATGTGTCTCTTAAGATGACCTAGCTCACTGAACTGCCTGCTGCACTTCTCACACTTGTAGGGTTTCTCACCCGTGTGAGTCCGCATGTGGGTTTTCAGATTACCCACCCGACTGAAGCGCCTGCTGCACTCCTCACACCTGTAGGGTTTCTCACCAGTGTGAGTCCGTATGTGTCGCTTAAGATCACCCAGCTCACTGAACTGTCTACTGCACTCCTCACACCTGTAGGGTTTCTCACCCATGTGAGTCCGCATGTGAGTCTTAAGATGACTCATCTGACTGAACTGTCTACTGCACTCCTCACACCTGTAGGGTTTCTCACCCGTGTG
Source organism: Branchiostoma lanceolatum (assembly GCF_035083965.1). Lineage (NCBI taxonomy): Eukaryota > Metazoa > Chordata > Leptocardii > Amphioxiformes > Branchiostomatidae > Branchiostoma > Branchiostoma lanceolatum. Next base: position 15,791,281 of record NC_089726.1, on the reverse strand, counting down.
AGTCCGCATGTGAGTCTTAAGATGACTCATCTGACTGAACTGCCTGCTGCACTCCTCACACTTGTAGGGTTTCTCACCCGTGTGAGTCCGCATGTGAATCTTCAGATCACCCAGCTCACTGAACTGTCTACTGCACTCTTCACACCTGTAGGGTTTCTCACCCATGTGAGTCCGCATGTGAGTCTTAAGATGACTCATCTGACTGAACTGCATGCTGCACTCCTCACATCTGTAGGGTTTCTCACCCGTGTGAGTCCGCATGTGTCTCTTAAGATGACCCAGCTGACTGAACTGCCGACCGCATTCCTCACACTTGTAGGGTTTCTCACCCGTGTGAGTCCGCATATGTTTCTTCAGATCACTTAGATGACAGAACTGCTTGCTGCACTTCTCACATCTGTAAGGTTTCTCCCCTGTATGGGTCCGTATGTGAGTCTTTAGATTACACAGCTCACCGAACTGCCTGCCGCACTCCTCACACTTGTAGGGCTTCTCTCCTGTGTGAGTGCACATGTGGGTTTTCAAATGACCCACCTGACTGAAGTTCATGCTGCATTCCTCACACCTGTAGGGTTTCTCTCCTCTGTTCGATTGCATAGATGAACCATTTCTCCTGACATAAGCCAAACTCTGCACGTTGCTTTCTGATGCCATCCTCGTAAATGTGGAGCGAAGTTCTTCTGTAGAGATGAGATGAACAATTATCATTTAAGTAAGAGATGGCAGATTCGTAGTTCTGTTACATGGACATTGCTGCCCCAAATTGCTGAATCCTACGACTAATAAGTTGCTTCTTTCAATCTGTAGTTCCAATATGGCCATCGTTCTATTGGAATTTATGTATCTGCTAATAAAAAAGACTGAGGAATAGTGAACCCTCCCTCGGACATTCCTAATGTTGTTCTGAATGGGAGGATTATTAGCTACTGAACCTCCCCCTAAAGTAAATTCCCCGTCTGGCCATGACGAACACCAGATGTTAGAATGGCGGGAAGTTTCGGACCCAGGGGCGGACGGAGGGATTTAGAGTATCATACTGTGAGTCATACATGACCTTTTTTACACAGATCTTTAAAATAAACTTTAAAAAAATGACGTTTCTATAGGAATACACCTAAATACACTTATATTTTCACTTGTCTTTGAACAAATGATCTCAACATTCTTATCAAAAGAACATCTGTAAACCCCTCACAGGCCCCTGTTGTTTACGCTATCCTGCACATTAATCCTCCATGTGTCCGAAGGTTTCTTCCCTTTTTGGTGTGTAAAACATTTGTAATATTTCCCCAACCAAACTAGGGTCTATTTATCGACAGCCAAAGATGACAGAAACATGTACACATGTGGCGTGTAGTTTAACGAACCCCATAGCTACAACTTTAAGGCGTTTCAGCATAATTCAAATCACGAAAATCTTTTCTCTCAAATCTACAGAGCTTTTAAAGTCAAAATAAAACAGATGGTCTTACCTGAACAAACTGAAACCCTAGACTTGTACACAAAAGCCAGTCGGCACTCTAACAACGCGAATATTGTGGTATTCTAGAGGAAGGAAAAGTCTCCAAACGGAAACCACGCCGCTCACTACTTCCAGCAAACAGGAAGTCGTGGTTCGATAACCCGGAAGTATTCTATAGTCGAAGGTCAAATATATCTCCTGATTATTCAACAGTTGTCGCAACATGCCCTGTTCTGTTTACATGTACTCCTACAAATATAGTCCAATCGGAATTTCGAGTACGCTGTACGCATGATATAAGTATTGTCAAATGTGAAAACCCCTGGCTTGTAAACAGTTCTCGTCTCGACATTGTCTCGATTTGCATAATAAAAATAACAACGCCCCGTGAGTGAGACGGGTTTTGTTTACGTCTCATGGACCTTTACCTTTCACACTGCATATGCGTACTCGGAATTCCGAGTGGGCTTATTATGTAACATATATGTACTTACAATTTCCCCCGGAATGAAATACACTAAAACGCGAACGATTTGTTGATGCAGCTAGACTTACTTCTAACCGCGTTGCACTAGTGCTAGCTCGTTAAAAAAGTATTATGCCTCACCTCAATTGAGGATGACGGCTTTTACTATACTTTGTGTCTCTTTCTTCTAGTAACAGAAATTGAAATCAAGAGGGGTATAATGGAGTCAACTGATGCCAACCAGCGAGCCGCCATCTTCATGCGGAACCTGCATAACATCGAGAAGCACGTCGGTGCAGATGCGGTCAATGCCTACCTGGACCTGATGGACAAAGAGAAGCTGAATGAGGAATCCCAGAGACTATTGGAGGACCTAAAGGGAAAACTGCCGTCTAAACTGAAGAATGTTCACCAGTATGAAGTAGAGTGGACCGACAAGGGGGTTAACGAAGACGTAGAAAGTCATGCTTCATACCTGGAACAGTTTAGCGATGATTTTGTGGATGATCTGAAAACGATGATCTTCAAGAGCCTGCAGAGCGAGAATGAAGAAGAACAGAATGATGATTGGTTTTTGACAGAAGTGATCTCACACGCACGTTTCTGCCAGGCTAAGTGTGAAAGTTTCTGTGGAAGACAGGAGATCTTTGATGCTGTGTACACGTACATGAAGGACACAGCCAAGGTCAACCATCAACCGTTCGTGATCCACGGAGCCTCTGGTACTGGGAAGTCGTCCATCATGGCCATGCTGGCACAGAACGCTGCACAGACGTGTGGAGAAAACCTTGTGACAATCATTCGTTTCCTGGGCACGTCACCACACAGCACCCTCATCCACCCTGTTCTACAGAGCCTCTGTCTACAGACATGTGAAGTCTACGGCATCGAGTCACCTCCCGAAAGGGTTCTCAACAACTTTGCCGAAATCGTCCAGTATCTGTCCACGCTTCTGGACAAGGTGTCCGAGAAGGACCGGCCACTTCTCATCCTCCTGGACTCCTTGGACCAGCTGTCGTCTGTGGACCGAGCCTACAGCCTGACCTGGCTGCCCAAATCCCTCCCACCGAACGTCCACATCGTGGTCTCCACCTTGCCTGATGAGTTTGATCTTTTGAAGACTATGAAACGCACGATACGCAGCGACAACAGCTACATCCAGGTGCCCACACTGTCAGAACAGGTGGGAGGGGAGATTCTGGACACGTGGCTTGCTCAGGTCCAGCGATGTCTTACCGACAAACAGAGGGAGGTCATCTTGTCTGCGTTTTCACATTGTCGGCAGCCGTTGTTTCTGAAAGTGGCATTTGACGAAGCTCGAAGATGGAAGTCGTACACACCAGAATCAGAACTACGGGTTGCACAGTCAGCGAGGGCAGCCATCAATCTGCTGTATGAGAGACTGGAGGTTCAGCATGGAACCATCTTTGTGTCACACACACTGGGGTACATCGCTGCTGCAAGGTAAGAAATGCAGTAAAACGTCTTGACTTTCATAGTTTTCATCTCGTGTCTGAATATCCCTACGCCGAAATTCACTGCTCGTTTCAAGAAAACCTTTGACGTATGCTCAGTTCCAAATTCTAACGTTTCTATCCACTGTAGTAGGTTACTATGTCTTCCCTCGAACGTTCACCTTTTTCATGTCGTCACAGTTCGTTTTGCTATAGATACAGTGTTAGACATGCATGCTGACACTTAAAACTAGATTCCTGTTTAAGCATTTACCTTTTTCATGTCAATGTTCAACTTTATAAAGATATTCGCAACACCTAAATAACACTTTATCTCATAGGAAAGGGATATCAGAACACGAGCTAGAGGATGTCCTTTCTCTGGACGATGAAGTGTTGGACGACGTGTACCAGTACTGGTCTCCTCCCAACAAGGACCTGGTGCGCATCCCTCCACTCATCGTCACCCGCCTCAAGTACGACATCATGGAGTACCTCGCCGAGAGACAGGCAGACGGGAAGAGAGTCCTGCAGCTGTTTCACAGGTACAGTACTTATGGTATACCGCTGCGTTAGCACTGACCAGCCGAAACCAACCAATCACGATAACAATATCAACAAAGATAAGTGTACCTGCTATATACTTGGTGATTTTAATATCGACTTACTTAAAACCTCACATTCCCCTACTTCTGACCACATAAATAATATTTTCTCCTCCTCTTTCTTCCCTCTTGTGTACAAGCCTACCAGAATTATTATTCTGTATTACAAATACTTTATCTATGACTATGGCTACCCCTGAAACAAACAAAAAACAAGGAATACAAACTTCAGGTAAGTACATCTTTGATAATGACAATTTGATTTTTGACCCTTTCTTATTAAATAACACAAAATATACAGATAACTGGGACCCTGACGTAAATCTTTTAAGAAACTCTACAGACAATTCGTGCCAGTATTTCTCAGAAAACTCGTTTTCCACTTTGTGCAATACACTACCCAAGAATACATTTTCAATTCTACATCTTAATATTAGAAGCCTCCCACGTAACCACGATCATTTCGTGCATTATCTGTCCACTCTTCGCCATGAGTTTTCCATCATTGGTCTCACCGAGACATGGCTACAAGATTCCACCTCACATCTGTATGATATACCTAATTACACTTCTATACATTGTTGTAGATCAACCAGAATGGGTGGGGGAGTGTCCATCTTATTACACGAGAGCATGCAATTCATAGAACGTAAAGATCTTGCTATACAAGCAGAAAATGGACAAATTGAATCAATGTTTATAGAAATCCCCGCATCTTCATTGACAACGGCAAAGAGCCTTATAATAGGCTGCATTTATCGGCCCCCAAATTCGGATATAAGAACATTCATAAGTGACCTTACCCTGACCTTAGATGCTATCGATAAAGAAGGCAAAAACTGTTATTTGATTGGCGATTTCAATCTTGATCTTCTAAAAAGTGAAAATCACTCATTAACTGCGGACTTCCTAAATACTTTGTATTCGTGTAGTTATTTTCCAACTATCACTAAACCGTCAAGAATAACAAAAACCTCAGCGACATTGATAGATAACATATTGACGAATTCTTTAACGAGCCCATGCACATCAGGTCTCCTTGTTACAGATATATCTGATCATCTTCCAATATTCCACATTATAGAACATGTATGTAATAGAGACAAGAAAATTGAATATGAAAAACGCAAGTGCAGGAAATTCAATAGAAAAAATATTGATACTTTTAAACATGTTTTATCCGAGGAAACTTGGGATTGTGTACAAAACAACACAAATGCAAATTCTGCTTATTGTGACTTCATGCAAATTTTTAATTCACACTTTGACACATGTTTTCCCCTATCAAACTCTACAGCAAAGCAAAATCTAGGCATCGACAAGCCTTGGTTTACTACAGGTCTCCGCAAGTCCTCTAAAATGAAAAATAGACTCTACAAGAAATATTTAAAAAATCCTACACCAACAAGACTGCATAGTTACAAATCGTACAGAAACAAATTCAACAGGCTGATTCGTAATTGCAAAAGGAAATATTACCAAGACCAATTTACAGCTGCATCCACTAACATACGAAAAACCTGGAAACTAATTAATGAAATTATGAACAGGAAAAAGGCAACTAATATTCTTCCGAATAAATTTATTGATGGGGAATTGGAGGTATCTGATCCAAAAGCCATAGTAGACAAATTTAATGATTTTTTTGTAAACATTGGCCCCTCTCTTGCAAAAGAAATTGATGAAACAGATATTTCTCCTGAGTCATACCTTTTTAATTCGTACCCACCTATAAGCTCTTTTGAAGAACCCACCGCAACGGAAATCCATGATATAATTATGAATTTAAAAAACGCAGCTCCTGGCCAAGACGAAATAAGTGCCTTGCTGTTAAAACAGATTGTTCCCGAAATTCTAGAGCCAATAACACATGTTTTTAAGACTTCTCTGAGAAACGGAGAAGTGCCAGCAGACCTTAAAATAGCCAAAGTTATACCATTGTACAAAGCCGGAGATCCGTGTGTTTTCACCAATTATCGTCCAATATCAATCTTACCGGCCTTCTCAAAAATCTTGGAAAAATTAGTTTATAAACGGATTGTGAATCACCTTGAAATCAATCATATATTATATGCGCATCAATATGGATTTCGAAAAAAATACTCGACATATATGGCACTCTTGCAACTTGTTGACAAAATCACCACATCCTTAGAAAATAACGAATACACGATAGGAATATTTCTTGACCTTTCCAAAGCATTCGATACAGTAGATCACAACATACTTCTCAACAAACTATTCACCTATGGATTTACCGACTCTGCCCTTCGTTGGCTAAAAGACTACTTAACTAACAGAAAACAGTTCGTCTCTAATAGAAATAATATTTCCTCCCAAAATGCCTTAACATGTGGCGTACCACAAGGATCCATTCTTGGTCCCCTCTTGTTTTTAATTTATGTTAACGACTTGGCATCAGTATCAAATAAATTATTTGCTCTGTTATTTGCAGATGATACAAACTTGTTTATGTCCCATAAAAATTTTGACACGTTAGTAACATCTATGAATAATGAATTGTATAAGATAAATCAATGGTTTAAGGCAAATAAATTGTCCCTTAACGTGAAAAAAACTAATTTTATTATCTTTGTAGGAAGGAACAAGAAATACGATAAAGAAAAGGCTAGGATCTATATTAATGACAATGCTATCAATCAAGTAAGTCACACCCGTTTTTTAGGCGTAATTATAGACGAGAAACTTTCATGGAAGAACCAAATTGATTTTGTTTGCAAAAAAATTTCCAAAAACATAGGCATCATTAGAAAAGTCAAATCTTTGCTGTCACGAAACATATTTATGGTTCTTTATTACAGTTTGATTTACCCTTATCTAACTTATTGCAACATAATTTGGGGTAGTACGTACACAACATCCATCAATCCTGTTTACCTCCTTCAAAAGCGCTTTGTACGAATAGCAGCCAATGCCTCATTCACAGCACATACAGCAGCTCTGTTTCGTGATTTAAATGTTATGACTGTATTTGACATTAATAAATTTCAAATTGCCTTATTTGTCCATAAAATTGTCCATAATAGCTCTTCCCTACCTGAACAATACAAAGGTCTTTTAAATTTCAACTCAGATATCCATCACCACTATACGAGACAACATAATCTTTTAAGATCAATTATGACAAAAACTACTCAAAAACAACATACAATAATGTTTAGAGGCCCCACCGTATGGAACAATCTCAGCCACATTCTACAGTCCTGCTCGTCTTTACCTAGTTTCAAAAAACTTTTAAAGATAGATATCATAGAACATCCAAGTATTACTTTCTCCTGATTTGTTTGTTTTCCTTGTTTTTCACTTTTCCTTTGGTATCCGATGACAAAATAATTCATATGATTGTTATTATCTTCGCCGAGTACTAGTACTCGGGGAAGATTATGTTTTCGGTTGAAAAATCTGTTGGGTGGGTCTGTATGTATGTCAGGAGCATAACTCAAGAAAGCTTCAATGAATCTTTATGATTTTTGGTAGGTGTGTAGTGGTTGTGCAAAGGAAGGTCAAGTTCGAAAACCGTTTACCTGGCATATTCTATCAGTACTGCAGTGGACTTTGCGTGTTTTTGTGTTTGTATGTAGGCAAAAAAAGTGACGGAAACGTTGATGGATCTTCATGATTTTTCGTAGATCAGAAGAGGTTGTAGGAACGAAGGTCAAGTTCGAAAATTATCAATCTAGCGCTTTCCTACAGTACTGCAGCGGGCTTTGAATTTGTGTGAGTTTGTATGTCGCCAGCATAACTCAAGGTGCTGTTGACGGCTGTGCATGATATTAAGTGGGTAGGTAGGAGTGTCAAAGAGGAAGGTCAAGTTCGATAATGGGCCTCCTAGCGGATATTTAAGGTACTGCAGCTGAGTTTTAAAGTTTGAGGTCGAATTTTCTGGAGGTGCCAGGCTCATGTTTTTCCAGTAATACATTGAATCTTGAACAGGGAATGAGTGGTGCAAGTTTGGGCCCCCTAGCGGATTGTTTGGACCTACAGTTGGCGTTTTTGTTGAAACCTTTGGAGGCGAATAACTAAAGAAGGGGTTGACGGATCGTCATGATTTTTGGCATGTAGATAGCTTAGGTAATGTTTTACATAATCAAATACAGATTATGAAAACCAGGAGCTAATTTGCATAATGAATAAGGAAAGTTTATTAATCCGCTCAAAGTTTGTGGTCAATTTTTTTGCAGGTGCTATGGTTATGATTTTTGAGTGGTAGATAGATCTTGGGGCAGGGAGTAAGTGATGTAAGTTTGGGCCCCCTTGCGGCTTGCCGTAAACTGCAGTGGGCCTATTTGTTTGTAACTTTTGAGGAGGATAACTCAAGCAGTGATTGATGGATTATTCTTGTATTTGGTATATATGTACCTTAGGTGATGATCAACATAATGATATGCTCATTATGCAGATCATGACCTACTTTACGTAATCATTGAGGAAAATGTATAGCACTGCTGCACCATAGTAGCGGCACGTGATAGTACACATCTGGCGTCCAGAATCTAGGTCAACAGCTGGCGTCCTGAATCTAGGTCAACAGCTAGCTTACTAGCTGGGCGATTGAAAAGAAAGGACTAAAATGTATCTGTTATGTTTGGTATGAAGATAGCTAGATTTAAAAATGAATCTGATGATTGACGTTAGATGATAATTATGCCAGGACCTAATTTGCATGATTAATGAATCTTTTTTAAAATCTGCCGAGTTCTATGTTTGGGCGCGTTCATATGCATTTAAGTCGTATTTCAGTCTTTGTGAAAGCTTGTATCAGGGGGATATTGTTCAGTTACTAGCTAGGGCTAACCCGTAATAGCCTTAGCCTTTAGGTAGCCCTGGCTGTACTTATCTACAGCCGAATAAACAAATCAGAAAAATCCTTATTACCTGGATGTCTAACTGTTATTGACATTCCATGAGAGGACTTTAAGACATGTGGCATATCAAACCACTGAGAAAGAGGGGAACATTGATAGATATTGTTTAAGCAAATAAAGACTTAAATTGAATGGTCGTTGAGAAAAACGGCTATGTAATGTCATATTGGTAAATGGCGGTAATTTGGTACTTGCATCTGTCGGTACAATTCATATTATTTGGCGAAGATATGAGGTCGTGGAACTCTAGTTTTTGTATAATTTTGACCTATTTCTTTATAAATTGTTATTCATTATAATACTTATTATGTTTACAACTCAAAATTTACTTTGTAGTTCCTCTTCTTTTCATTTGTTTCATTGATTTATGTTAAAATTCCAATTTCTTGTTTCGTTAGTTTTTCTTAGTCTCGATGATATATGATTTTGTAAAAATCCCATTTGAGTAGTTTGGGGGAGGCCCCCGAAAAGCCGTATAGGCTTCTGGCCTCTCCTGCATGTATTATTTACTCTATTTCTCTTTGTTTTTATATTGTATTGTACATATGCGAAGAAACAATAAACAAACAAACAAACAATGTCGCCGCCTATGGTCAACAGACAACCTGATTGGCTGGTAACTTTCCCTCCAACAACAAGAGGGGATTTGCTGATGACTGGCTAGTGCTAGCGCTAGTAAAGCAGCGAGAAGGACAGGCTGCAAGTTAGCATGCTAGAGCCAATGCTTGGCATATACACAAACGGTGGGCCTGGCATGAGAGATTCTACTGACATACAACAGCTAGGATATTTTAAAATTGAACTGGTGTGCTACATGATGCTTGTGACATTTTATGCGATATAGATTGCAAAAGTGACTATATCAAACATTTCAAAAGGAAAATGTAAAAACAGTTTAAACCAGTGCTTTCTTTTATGTTGTGTCTACATGTAGTTGTTATAATTACTTTTACACACAGAGAATGGAACACCATGGTAATGACAGCAAAGAAGGAGATGAAAGGCAATGGTGTCAATGTCTGTTATTTTGTTCTCTCCACAGACAGTTCATAGAGTGTGCTCAGGAGCGGTACCTAGCAGGAGACAACAGTAAAGCACGTCACCACGTCCTGGCCGACTTCTTCCTCGGCACGTGGAGCAACGGTCGCAAGAAGGAGATCACCATGGAGGTCAACGGGAAGCAGGAGTACTACAACGCTGACCGTAACGTCGTCCCTCAGCCCTTGAAGTACGATGACAACGTCTTCAACCGGCGCAAACTGAACGAGGTGACCTTTCACCTTCTCCATGCAAGTAGGATGGACGACATCTTTAAACACACTCTTGGTAAGGGTTTGTTGAGTTGTTCATGATAATATGAAAATTTTAGTTGCAGAGAATTCCGTACATTCCAGCTATGCCGTGGTTGGTATTTGTGGAATGTTACTCGCACGCGCAGTAGTGACCAGCCTAAGATTCCATGGGAGGTCAGATAAGATCTCCCGGAAGGATCAATCCGCTGTGATTACTTCTGATTAAAGTGGAAACGCATGTGTCTAATATCATAGATAGTCGGAAATTGCGATGTTGTCTCAAAAGGTTGATGTCTTAACATCCTGCACAGCGCACATACACATATCATTGTTACTCTCCGTCTTTAGGTAATCTGGCTTTCATGAACGCCAAGACTGATGCGCTTGGTGTCAAGAGTCTGACAGAAGATTACAACATGGTGCTTCAGGTGCAGGATAACCTGGAAATCAGGCTTCTCAGGGACGCACTGAGGCTCATCAAACCCACTCTGGAGTTTAAAGGTTTTTATGTGACATTTGTTCATCATAGTTTTGTTGCTGAATATAAAGGAATTCTAAAGGTTATTCTACAGGCAGTGATTTATAAAATGGTTTCTTTTTGATATCACACAGCTAAAGGTATTATGTAATTGAAGTGCACCTTTACATCAAAATCAACTGCACAAAATCTGCATTAGGTTTAAAATGCTGCTTCTTACTCACCGTACTGTAACGTCAGCTGAGTATAAAGTATACACAAATTTAGATTCTCTTTGACCCCATGGCCCAACAGGTGGCGTACCAAGCTATCTGGCATTGGAGCTGATTGGACGACTTGTACCGTTCGAACGTCAATCTCGACCAATCATAGACAGCCTTCTGGAGCAGTCACGGGCGTGGTGTAAGACGTTTTGCGATCACGTGACGCGACGTCCATTTTTGTTGCCCCGCAACACGTGCATTTATCCACCAGGTAGATTCGCTATTTTTCGTCAGTAACAATAACAAAGAAAAACTTTCATCATTGAATGCAGAGCCTTAAGCTCTCCAGTTATAGATTTTCTAAAACCCTATTTCATAGGCATGGGGATGCCTTTTTGGGCACTACACATATACTAGTATACATCTCATATCATGTTGCACTTCACGATAGTCAACTGCATAAAAATACAAATGTAGGTTGATAGAGGTAAAGACTGCAATGTTTAAAAAATGCTATTACGGTTACACGTAAAGACGGTATCAACGTCTGTACTACCATACAAGGTGGTCCTCTGCGGACGACCCTGGCCCATCACAGAGACGGGATCACGTCCATCGCCATGACTCCAGACGGAGGCTACATGATGACCGCTGCACGAGACTGCACCATCCGCATCTACGAGAACGAGTCGGACGTCATGGAACTGGAAAGAACATTAACGGGACATACAGGTACTTGTGTCTCCTATGAACTTTATACATTTTACTGCAAACGTAAAAATTTCTCTTGGCGAAGCCAAAGAGGTGGAGCCGTTTTAGTGAATTGATAATATAGTAAATACAACAGAAAAGTATATAGGATAGCAACAAACAACTATACATCCCTACATATGATACTATAGAACGCAAGCACTTTCTTTACAAACAAAATTTCTTTTTGATACATATTATTGTATCCATTTTGGTTATGCATATGGAGTGGAGCCGTTCCTACTAATTATCATTTTTTCCATGACAGCTGCCGTTGAGGTCCTGGCTGCAGCCCCCAACAACGAACTGCTAGTGTCCGGCTCGCTTGACAACACCCTAAAGGTGTGGAACCTGGAGACGGGGCGGCTGGTCATCACCATGGAGGAGGACCACACCCACTACCAGCACCACGCCCTGCTGACCACCACCGTGGACTCCTGCAAGGTGGTGTCACCTGCTGGGAAAGTGGTGAGTGGGAGAAAGCTGTACTACCATTGTATTATCAACTGTACTGTTGATGATAAACATAGTGTCCCCAAGTCCCGAAGATGTCAGATTTAAGACTCCCGGCCCAAGCAAAAGACATTCAAGTAACTTATCTTGTCTCGGATTTCAGGTTAATGTCTGGGACATAGAGTCTGGCAGGCTGCAGTTCACCTTGAAGGGGCATGAGGGAGCTGTTTCCTGCCTGGCAGTTTCCCATGACAACCAGTACATCATCACAGGAGCAGAAGACAACACCATCAAGATGTGGGGCACGGAGACAGGGGAGCTGAAAAACACCTTCTCACACCACACAGATCACCTGACCTGTCTCAAGGTCACCCAGGATGGAAGGATTGTGTCCGGGTCAAAGGACACGACACTTTCTGTCATAGATATTGAGAACGGGGAGGTGGTTCACAGGTTAGAAGGACACTCCCATCCTGTGTACTCTCTAGCCATCACATCAGATGGTAAATATGCAGTATCGGGATCCGACAAGGTGGTGAAACTGTGGGACTTATCGAATGGAAGAGAGGTCCACCATTTGCAGGGGCACTACGGCATTGTGGACTGTGTTGGCGTCACCAGCGACAACAAGGTCATCGTGTCCGGGGCTCGGGACGAACACCTGAACGTGTGGGACTTCGAGAGTGGTCAGCTCGTCCAGACACTGGACGGACAAGCGGCAAAGATCAACGCGATGGAGGTGACCGGTTACATCGTCGTGACGGTGTCCACAGACTCCTACTACACCAAGGTTTGGGACGTCGAACAGAGCAAGATGAAGATGTCCACTCCGAGGTTTATTGACAAGTACGGCATTGTGGGTGTGACTAGTGACGCAGGGTACGTGGTGTACAAACGGGAGGGCAGTGAGAATGAGGTGAACGTGTGGAACTCAAAAGACGGCAAAGACATCCGAACTATCACTAACAAGGATGGTAAGTGGTCATGTTTTCATGGTTTACACTTGTTTGCGCTGCTTCTGTAACATTTTCTGAACACTACATTCTCTAAGATTGCCTGGTAATGATAACGATATTACATTTATGTGAAGTGTAAATTAATCAATTCTGAAATACTAGCTGTAAATTTATCAACTTGCAACCGTTTAAACTATACATATATCGCAGAAGCAATTTCGTGCTTGTAACGAAGATTGACGATATTTCTGTGTTTTTATAGGCTCCATAACCTACCTAAGGATAACTCAGGACAACAACTGTGTGGTGACTGGAGACGAGGCAGGTTTCATCAAGCTGTGGAACCTGAACACGGGCCTGTTGATACGGCAGCTGGACAAGGCTTCAGGTGGCATCAGGTGCTTCTGGATCACGCGTATGGACAGGTATGTAGTTGAGAAAGACACCTGTTATCAGTCTGTAGTCGATTATTAGTGAATATTGCTGGTGCAAAACGTGATTGGCTACTTTCCTTTTGATGTCAAAGCGGGTAATATCATTATTCTGTTAGATTAGTATAAGTAACCAGTAGCTATTATCTTTCTTTGATAAAGGTGCTTTGTTTTCAATGCCAAAGAAATAAGTTATGCTTCACAAGTCAGTATTCATTTTTCTTGAAAGGTACCTGGTAGCAGTCACAGACGACAACTCCGTGTCAGCCTGGGATATCGACTCCATGATGCTTCTATGGACCCGCAAGCCGAACTGTGATGGGAAAATCACCTGCGTCACCATGACAGACGACAGGAAATACACCGCAATCGGCACGGACAAGAAAGAAATCGTCGTCCTCAACAACGAGCTAGACAAAGTTGCGTACCGTCTGGTCGGCCATCAGAGCCCGCTGACATGTTTGAGTGTCAGCCATAACCAGAAGTTGTTGGCCTCAGGGTCGTCAGGTGAAACCATGAGGGTGTGGGACCTGGGCACGGGGAGACTCGTACACGAACTGTACGCAAAGTCACCCGTGTTTAAAGGGATCGTGTGTCTGTCGTTTAGTTACGACGACAAGTACCTGATGACGGGGGGTCACGACAGGTCACTCAAGATGTGGGACCTCCAAACAGGTAGGAATTTAATTTACATAACGGCTAAAATTGGATCTTTTTTTAAACACCGACAGTCAATTTTGATGTTAAGTGTTTGTTGCACTTTTGTTTCAAGTGTATCATTGATTATCACATGCTTTGTTTCTACTTTTCAATTTCCTCTAAATACGAGATGTAACGTTGACAATCCCTCATTGTAGATACTGACTTTGTATATCTTTGCTTACTGTCTATCTCTCTATGTGTTTTGATGAAAGCTTTCCTCTTATATGGTTATAGGAAAGATGTTGACTGCCCAGTACGTGTACGCAACAATTACCTGTATTGTGGCCAACCGTGACAATATCGTCCTGACCACCAAACTTGGGTATGTTATTGTGGAGGACGTCCTGCTCCCGGCGACTCGTCCACTTCAAGAGCAGGGGGGTGCAGGGTCTAATGGAAAAGATCACGATTCGAACACAAGAAGAGAGCATAACAAGAAGAAGAAGAGTTGTTTTTGTTGTCAAATTCTGTAGAACTACAATGAAAGGTTTGCTGAATCAACAGTCATCTTTAACTTATCTTATAAATGTAAATTTTAGATACAAAACTACGTCAGTAAAAAAATGCTAACGTTGCTGTCTTACTTGGAATAATAGTACGTTAATGTACATGTTGCAGTGTATATTTAGAGCATCGTTGTGCAAAAAAACAATATACTTATAAGGATACGATTGTGTTGCAAAATGTATTCAGGTCATTTACTATTGTGTTTATTATGCTAATACCAGTTGTGCAGTATTATCATCAGACGTAGAGAGATCTGGAGATTAGCTACTTCTGAAACTTGTGACTTGTCTCTTTTCCCCTGTTTGTTTTGTTCTGTCTTTCATGGGACCAACTACAACAATGCGGACTATAGTGACGAAGTGTTGAGAATGACTAGTACTAATAGATAGAAAGAAAGAAGGATAGCAATTTCGAAACAAAGCGAATTTATTTCCAATAAATAATGTAGCACGTCATATCAATGAAGTGCCGAGAAGTATAGATTGTACCAAAGCGATTGTTACAGCTATCACTACTGAATGTATGCAGTAACTATTCATGTGGCATTCATTGCATGCATTTGGAAATATACTTAGTATATCTTATAAATGTTGCAAATTCATTCAATTACAGTTTGAATAACAGCGTAACAAACATTTGTGTCTCCATTTTCTAACATTTAGTACTCGATAAAAATAATACGCTACAAGGAAGGTGTTAGTAATAATATGATATCTTAACAGCGTCTCAAACTAGATATACGATCCTTATGTTTTACTTTTATACTTTGGGTACTGGTTTTGAGCCGCTGGCGTTCTTCGTCCTCCTCGCGGTTGCATTGCCGTTGTTTTCCGCTAGAGGTCCAAGCACAAGTGACTGATAATTGGAGCCTGGTCGGGAACGACGACGATCAGTCGTGTCCTCGTTGCTATGGCGACGGGGAACGGTTGCTGAGGACATGCGCAGTGGTGTGTATGGAGACAGCCCTGCTTCTATAGACCTAGAATCGTCCCCTCTCAGCACAGTGGTATCACCCGTACTGGCCCTTCAATACAAGACGTTCAAACTTTAATCTGGCGTAAAACTTGTATTACATTATAACACTGGAAACATTTTTTGTGATAAAGCCTGAAAAATTGACGTTGTCACGGTAAAGGTCTTTGAAATACAGAATGTAACCATAATAAAATGACTTAGGGTAAAAAAAACGGATTCAAACGTACAGAATTCAAATTTGAATGGAACAAGAAAAACTACTTGAAAAGCAACACTTCATCAACGCAATACAGAATTTTATAGTTGGATCAAATTGTGACAACCTCACATACCTTCTCCGAGACAGCGTCAGAGCGCGCAAGCTCTCTATTGGCGGAGGTGTGGGTGGTCGTCGGTGGTCGTGAGGGTCGCTTAGCAACGGGGCGTAAATCCCTTCATCGTCGCTAGGTGTCACTGTTACAAGTGGAGGTCTTTGCGTCTCATGTCTTTCACCAGCCTTGTTCTTGAAGAAGAGTTCTCGCGTTAAAACGCGAGTGATGTTTCCCGGGTCTTTCGCTGTCCACACTTTAAGCTCCTCACAGCATTTCATGAGAAGCACGTTGTACGAGACCTCGTCTTTAACCATGCCCTCGGGCAAGACAACTGCCGAAGCATTCGACGCGGGAAGTTCCAAAAAATCGTACAAGACGGCGCCATTTGCACCGGTTCTTAGCAAACACGCACTGATCACTGCATCTTCTCTCGCTTGTACAAGCCTAAAGATACCCGTGAATGTGTCCTGACAAAACTTCGGCGTTTCCCCGTCCGTCTGTAGCACAGTTAGAGGGAAGGTACATGAAGCTAGCTTGTCTATGGTCTCCTCGTTTGTGGTCTTCTCAACAGCGCCTCCTGCGACAGCCAAAAACTTTGCACCACATTCTAGAGAGAGTGTCAAGTATTCGTTATTTTCATTAAGGCATGCCAGCGTCCACGGAAGGCTAGAGTTGAACTTTCGTCTGCTTGACGGTTTTGCTTGCACGCCTTCTATCCCCAGACAGTGAATTTCCTCGCCCGCATTCACGAGTATTTCTGATTCTAACCCTGACACTGCTTGTGTGGCTATGACTTTATTCGGTAGATACTCCGCCAACTCCTTCACTCCTTGAAACCTGTCCTTTTTGGTGTGTTCGTTAGACATTCGCACGAACTTGGACTTGCAAGAGAAGGGTATGGACAGCCAGGGGCCCACCATGGTCCTGTCTCTGTCCCCCGCCATGCACCTGGCTACAACATGCCTCGACGTTTCCTTCTGCAATCCGACCAGTAAAACCATGGCGCCGTCAGGGAGGTCTGGATTGTTTTTATCCGCCAGTTTGATGATCTGAGGCAGGTGGAATTGTTCTAACACCAGATCCAGTGGTAGAACGGTGTCGCTCCATGTTATTAGACGTTCCAACGACGGCACATTGATAGACTGACGTTGCCCGGGAGAAGCCGCCATCTTGCAGGAAGTAAATGTTTATACGAAAGCAGAAGCTATTGTTGTATAAAACTCCAGCTTGAAGTCCTCGTATTCAATATTCTCAGGTCTTCAGGTCTTCGTATTTAAATACTAGTACTCCAACAAACTGCAACAGTATTATCTGACACTGAATCGTATGAAACAATGTTGTAAAAGACGTTAACGTCCGTTTTTGCCACCTGTCGCATTACTATACGCAAGATAAGATCCCCTGATGAAATGCCCCTAAGCTACATATGACAAAGATAGAACCACGCCTTTGTTTATTATGGTATCGTGGACCTTGTGACCTATTGTGTTCATTCAGGCGTTACCTCACCTGAACTGTGGCCTCAACACTACCGTTTACTTACAGACTGTTAAACAGAAGAAAAAAAATTGATAAAATATGCAAAATGGGTATGATAAGCTAAGATAAATATCATTTTGGCAACAGGGAAACGACACGATATTGATGTTGATGCTGTGGTGCGTTAAAAAGCGATCATATGTGCAGTTAACGTTGTTCTGATTAAGGAGAGCAATTAGGATAATGGCATGTTGCCAAACAGCATGTTGGCGTACCTGTAATTAGATGGAGCGTTTAGAGGCTATACTAAATCATTGATTTGTTTTTAGGCTTGTAGGCCTAGGTTTTATCTTTCTGCGATACCATGTATCAGTTGCTTAGGGAGACATTATATGGCTAATAATGCAAGGGATTTGTATTTGCGGCCAAATTGTGGGTTTGAAAAAAGACAAATCACACATGCTTTACCGTCGATACATGTTTTATTTGATAGAATCTCGTAAATCTACACGACAGAGGCAAACACGTATTTCCAAAACGCCATGTGTACTAAACTAAACAAACATAGAGAGAGACAAAACAAGATCAAACTTGATAAACCATGAGGACATTTTTCACACAAATTAACTCATAACACATACAATATAACTTATCAAACCCTCCATTTTCCTTCGTACATTATTGTTGTATAGTAAAGTTGTGGACACATCGAGTTAGCACATCAGAGTAATACATGGCTGTCATAGACTGAAATGCTGTATGTACAAAATGCTCTTTTCCAGTTTTCTGACGAATGTTACACACTTTTTGTATATTTTGCCTTTGGACAGACAAGGACGACGTGGCACTGCTCTCAAGCTTTTATAACTTATATTAACAGTGCCACGTACAGAGAACAGTTTTACACCTGGGTGGAGTGAGGAATGTCGTGTAAGGGGCCTTCGAGTACACACATCACCCAATAACACACTAGGGTGCCAACTGCCAACCGACGCCAAAGATGCACATTACCATTTCTTTTTCACATAATAAAACGACTCATAGTTTAGCTGCGTCTACGTCGTCGAACTCGAAGTCCAGCCCAGTTCCTCCCAAAGCTCGCCTGAACACGGCGTCAAAGCTCTCGCTCTGTTCCAGTGTGAAGTGTTGTTTCCAGTCCCCAACAACGCCTGTACAACAGAACAGGGTAGCAGGTGTAAATGGCTGTGAATTAGCGCTACCAAGCGATATTGTACAGCATTACAGCGCGAACACAATTGGAGTTCGAAACTTGACGATAGTGCCCAATTCGTTTGCACATCATATTGTTGAATCTATATCTTTAAAGGCATCTGAAATATGGTTTCAGTCATTATGAAATTTAACTGTAATGTAGATGTGTACGAAAGATATTCTATTTTTTCAAGACGAGTGTGATATTCTTCCTACATACCTTTTCTGGCAAGGACTTTTTTCCCAGCATGTTGTGACTTGGCCATGTTTGCCTTCATACTGCCGAAGGTACAGTCGTTCACCACCCTTTGTAGCGTTTCTTCGTCCAGAAGTACTTCGAGGAAGTTTGCCACCTTTTTAACTGCTGCACGAAGATCCTGGAGTAAAGATAAGATTTTTGAGAACAATGTTTATTTTGGACCCTTAACATTTGGCTTTTTGCCATTCCCTTTAGAATCATCCTTAATTGCATGCAGTCTCGTCTCAGCTTACAATTTTGTCTTACAAAGACAACTTTAACGTTAACCCACCACCCACATATATTTATAGATTCTGTGCCACTGACTGTATGTAATATCAACATTCCATGAGAGATTTTAGCTCAAGAGCCCCTGTAGTTTGTATATGTTGTCCTAACGTTACATGTACATAATCAACATTCCCCCTTACATTCATGTCATCATGGTTTGAAATAATTCTATGTCACAGACTTTTTACAGAAAACAAGAAACAGGAAAGAAAGTAAATTCAAGAGGAACAAATGATATAGGGCCATGCTGTATATATTTATTTTCAATTCAATTCTTTATTCAGATATTCAAATTTTCGTCAAGTACACCGATATTTCCTCACCTTCTTCATATCCTCGTACTTGATGAACAGGAAGTGGGGGTCGTTATGCATCTGCCACCAGCCCGACAGGTGGTCAAAGTACGAGCCCCATCCAGCTGTACGTACAACAGGGGATAGAACTGTGTAAGTATCTTATAATCTCCTAGTCCTATAGAATTTGTCTTAAAACAAATCAGCTATGTATAGTTGAATTTTAAAGAGGCATATAAAGTCGTTATCAGCGCTCTTCTATTGTTATGTTAGACCTTAAATCAAACTTGATGTCGCAAGCACACAACATTCTAGTTATTTTATGTAACAAATTGTTTGGGGCTTTCCCCCCATGGCTCTTTGAAAACCGCCAGATGGCGACAAGATTTCCCCTGGTGAAATAAAAATAAACAAACAAACAACAAACAAACAAGACACCATGTTATCTGTAAAAGTATATATAAGTCGTTCGTGCAACGCCACAGGTTTGTTCGTTCCTTCTTCCATTCATTCCTCTTCTCTTTCTTCAATCCTGCTTTCACTCACTCTGACTTGCTCTCACACACTCACTCACTCACTCACTTTCTCACTCACTCACTCATTCTTTCTTCATTCATTCATTTTGTCCATTCCCTCACCTTTTCCTTCTAGGAACTCCTGGCTGAAGCTGTCCCACTTGAGCGGCACCTTGGAGCCAGTCTGCTGGTGTGTCTTGTTGACGAAGTGATAGCTGGAGACGGCTGTGTCTTTAGGGTTCCTCATCACAACAAGAACCTTCACCTAACAAAAGAATTATGAATGGTTTCCGTCATATTTTCGTCTAAACATGGCAAATGATTAATTTTCTTTAAAGACAGGGATACTATTTTACCGCTATTAGTCACCCTCGTAAACCAGGACCGCCTATACGGCTCGACGTTACATCGCGAGCGTAAGCGGCCCTGGTAAAATGGACCGCTACATGTGGTTATAGCTACGTCACCTTCTTCCCCTCATCGGAAGCAGCGCGCAAAGAACGCTGGGAAGCTATCAACCAATCAGGTTACGTGTTACATCGTTGCTTTGGTTACCCAAAACAAATATCGGCTGACATTAGTCAGCTGCTATTAGTATATAAAACGTAATCGGTAATCATAGATCCAATATTTTCCACTTTTCAATCTAGTACATGTACAATTTACGATTCGAAAGGTAGTGAAGTTAAGAAACCATCCTGATTTGGCGCCACGCATGGCGTCATTATCAAACGACAGGAGACAAAAACGCTCCATCGGCATATCAGTGACCTGCCTGTGCAACTAAAACCTGATTTTGTGTATTGAAACCACGTAGAATGATTTTCACAAAGATAACGTTTTGGCGCCACACATGACGTCATTAGCAAGCTGTATGAAACAAAAAGGGTTAGTCATTATGTCCAGGTTGGGGTTGAAGTAGTTTAAAACAGGACGATGTTTCCTTACCTTCCCGGCGGGTTTTGAGATGCCGGGCGGCACGAACTGTCGCGGCAGGTGCGTGGTGATGACCCGTGGGGACGGCATGTCTTCTAGAGACACATGGGACGGCTTGGAGGAGCCGGGGACGGTGGACTCAAGGAGTTTGCCGATCTCTTCAGACGTCTTCTCCGCTTTACCACCGACGGACAAGACTCGACTGACTATCTCAAGCATCCATGTTGTTCCTGTTTGAGGTGGAGAAGGTGTGCTGTTTTTATTTCGGAGCGCCAAGTCTGCTTCTTTCTTCTTGTCAGTCTTCCGTATTTTACTGAACACTAAATACACAATAACGGCTTGCGCTCCACAATTTGGCAACGCAAATATCGATATAAAATGATGAAAATTAGGTTAGTTTGTTCAAGGAGGTTAAAAAATGTTTTTAACCTCCTTTCATTTGGTTTGTCCCTTTCTTTGGCCACTATGATGCTCAAATACAAAATGCTATAATACTGACAGAACATCTAAAAAGACGACATGAAAGATATTGAAGTGCATTTTCTAACATTTTTCAGCAAGACGGTACTGTATATATGGTAAAAACATAACGCAAACTTGTATAGTACAGTGTCTGCTAAACACGAGTATAAGGAGACCCCATGGTGACCAAGCAGTTGGCACGCACCTGTTTTGGGGTAGCTGACAACTGCAATGTCGTCCTCGCGTGTCTGGAAGTGCGGCATGGCGTCGAGGTGCTCCCTGGCTACCCCCCTAGGGAAAAGCACCCCCCTGTACTCGTGCAGGGCGTCAGTCTTAGACTTCCGGGAGTGTGGTGACATCCAGCAGAAAGACATCTCTGTAACAAAGACAAAAGGAAAATGTAGTACTATGTAGCGCTATGTGATTAAAATTGCACGTTTCTAGCAAGCATTATAACGTACAGAAAAAGCTTTGATTTGAGAAAGGCCAAGCCTCTACCAGGCTCCACGGGTCGCTGGAAAAACCGTAGAAATTGGCCAAATAGACGGATAACATACCGCAGAG
Source organism: Branchiostoma lanceolatum (assembly GCF_035083965.1). Classification (NCBI taxonomy): domain Eukaryota; kingdom Metazoa; phylum Chordata; class Leptocardii; order Amphioxiformes; family Branchiostomatidae; genus Branchiostoma; species Branchiostoma lanceolatum. Next base: position 15,769,360 of record NC_089726.1, on the reverse strand, counting down.
AAGTAAGTCCGCTATAGAAGTTACAGTTTGCGATGGATGGCATATTGGACCCTCTCTCCGTAGCCGACTCCCTTAGCATACTATTCACTCTATTTGGCCAATTCCTACTATTTTTACAGCCATCCGCGGGGCCAGGTAGAGGCTAAGAAAGGCCTTCTGCTAGCATTGCCATTATAGAATTGTTTGGAGAATCATACGGGAAACTAATTTTGCCTCGTTCCTGCGCTCTATTCAGTTTTGCGGCGGCACCTAACGGTATTTCCGCCGGTAGTCTTGGGGAGAGCCCGTCCGTATCAGAAGCTCGGCGGAAGCGAAACTCGCGTTTAAGTACATTTCCATACAATGCCTTAGACCACTTTCTTTTTGTGATTTCAATAAAGTGTTTTTTAAATGTCTCTGAAGTCAATGGCTAAAGCGTCTAAAGTAATTCAAGGTAAAAAAGGAGAAAAGTACAAAGGACAAAGACAGAAACAGAACAGAGAAAGGAAGAAAAAAAGGGGCGTGAGACTGGATTGGAAATAAGAGACAAAGATGACAGATTAAAAAAAAAAGAGATTCGAAAGAAAATTTTTGACCAGTCATTGAGAGAGTTCCGGTAGGTTGAGTGCCTACCGTACGTATCAAGTTCGTCTTACCTTCTTTCTTCAAGTCGTCCGTGGAGATCGAAGTATTCTTTGAATAGTTGTTGCTGACTGAAGATACCGCTGCAGAGTTTAGAAGTATTATTGGCCGCTTCTCAAATGATTTTAGGCGCTTGTGGTTTCCTTCATATATACACCCAAGAACAATGTGTATAGTCATGCGTGTTACCATGGTTACTAGATATGCTCATCTGTGATTGGCTGACGTTCCGGTTGGGCCATCGCCCCTTATTTGAATAAAAGTTTATGCTGGCACATTTGCAAAATCAGGAGTGACTCAGCGGTTATGCTTAAAAGTTGTACCTGGCTCGTTATGTGTACATATTGAATGTTCACGAACTTATCACGTGCAAACTGCGTGGACTTTTCACCTGTATATGCGGCAACCATTGTTTTTCATTGCATAATCATATAGACCTTAGAAAAATAACAAATACATCTTAGAGGTTGAAAAGGATATGCTATATCATTGTTGAATGTTTCAAACCGAGCGCTTATCATTATTTCTCCTTTGCTCGTACGGTCAAGAACTGTGTAATTGAAAGCCTCTTTCGCAAGGGTAGAGTCACATGCGTCGTACGATGGTCGTACGATGGTTGTACGATGGTCGTACGGTCGTCGTACGATCGACGTACGTTCGTCAACTGAGGGCTGCGATGGTCGTGCATGCCGTATAAGATTTAGCTGTCTTTCTACTAAAAAGGCTGTCTTAGATCCTTATCGACTGGTGAGACTGTCACAAGGAAGTAGAGACTAAGTAGGCACCCTTCCATCTTTTCAGATGATGATAGCACTCTGGATTCGGCACCTTCTTGTGACTGTCACAGCTTGCTTGAAAATCCTTCAACATCAAAATCGTAAGACGACCTACGACGGATGTGCATGACGTCGGGTTTTCAACACCCTCAGAAACTGGACACGCACACCAAATATCTAGTTCAATATGTTTCAGAAGCGAGGTGACTGAAATAAATATTATATAACATAAAGGGAACTATGCCCTTTATAGGAACGTAACTTTTATTGTGCACTCACTAACAGGTTTGATTAAAGGCTTTTGAACACACAATGACATTCAAATTTGGAGAATCGCTTTAGATCTAGAGTGAACAGTACTTCTGTTTTACGTTGTATCGAATTTAAGCTTTTTAATGTTTTGTTGGTGAGGTTTAGTCCACCGGATGTGTATGAATCAGAGTTACTTGGCAAGGAGGACTGTTTGATAATCAGACATAAGAGTCTTAGGAAGGTTATGGCGACCGAACAGTCTTCCTTGCAAAGTACTGAATACAGACGTACATAAGACCCCGCCAAGCTGTCTTTGAATCGTCTTTAGGATCGGCTCTGGACTTACATTTACTTTTATGAAAAGTTGGCAGCTTAAGATGTTTTTATTAACTATGCAACTACGAACGACTGTCAGAAAACGTTACGATCTTCCACCCCGACATCTGCTTGGAGATTAGGTAAACTCCACGTACGGTTTGGGACAGCGTGCGGGGAAAGACTTTAGAAATAATGTTCTGGGAAGAATTGAAGAGACAAAATACAGATAGATCCATTTATAATGGACATGACAAGAAATCAAGTGAATTTTGCAGATCATGATTTACGCATGTATTATAAATCTGTAAGATAGTGTGTACATTTGAATACCTGAGTTACGTTCGCTTACGTTTTACACGATCTTGCGGCCTGCGGCAATGCAAGACTTGACAATAGCAAGATACAATATACCATTCTCCTATGCCCTGGGCGTTGGATCCCGACTCATTTCTTAGTATGAGCAAGGAGGTGGTATGAGAAAGGCGAAGGGTAAAATTGTGATCGATTATAGAAGTACTTTGGGAAAGATCCAAGCAGAACGTTGGCTTGCTGTCTGATTTTTTTTTACTCTCGAAAATACGCGTCAGATATCTAGGTTTGAAAGATGTGTATTACAGTTTGTTCCATTCCAAGTTTTATGAGTTAGGCTGCTCAGTATATGAGAGTTACATGGTGTTGCTGACTAGCAATGAACATGCATGATACTACATATTATATAACGTTTGTGTTGCACTCAAGGGCCCACAGTTTGGCATGTACACACACACAGCTTGGTGCGAACTTTGTCCCTGCAGCAGTGTACACCAAACTTTGACGTCATTGCGTCATTCACGCACTTGCCACTGCGTCGGGCACGGCCCACTCGGGAGTGACTCAGCTTTTTATTTTAGATTTTAACTTTGTGAGAGTGTCTCCGAGAGATTAGAAATATTCTTTGTGTATGTCGGACTGACTTTTCGGTGGACAGAATGAGGCGACACTATGTAAATACACATGTACTTATGTATATATCTCAGATAATTTCTGCTGCGAAATCTGAATAATTCCAGTGTCAAAGATTAGTTTATCATTACCCGTACAGGTCGGTCTATTGCAAAAAAAATGTTTGATTAATTCCGTTCTTGTAGAAAGCAGACTGACACACTCACTCACTCACACACTCACTCACTCATACACTCTCTCGCTCACACACCCACTCTTTCACTCTCTCGCTCACTCACTCGCTCGCTCTCACTCACTCGCTCACTCATTCTTATACACTCACTCACTCACTCACTCACACACTCACTCATAAACTCTCGCTCATTCACTCTCTCATATACTCTCGCTCGCTCACTCACTCGCTCACTCACTCACTCACTCACTCACTCACATTTACCCACCCACTCACTCACTCAAGCACTCTCTTTCACTCTCTCGCTCACTCACTCACTCATACACTCTCGCTCACTCACTCACTCTCATATACTCTCGCTCGCTCACTCGCTTTCGCTCGCTCACTCGCTCGCTCGCTCACTCACTTACTCACTCACTCACCCACTCACTCACTCACTCACTCACTCACTCACTCACACACAAACACACACTTGATGATGATCAGATTTGAAACAGCTTATACAGCTCTGGGCGTACTGCCAGTCCTAGTATCGGGTAGCGCCACACCATACATAGCCTCGGGCTGCGAAACCAACATCATCCTGTCCGACTGCGTCCTTTCTCGGTCAATGAACCCAAGTGTGGCTGTTTCCTAGATGCCCTAATTACAATACAGGAGAAGAATTGAAAAGCACGAAACATATCGCTAAAACACGGCATATAACGAAAACAGAACTATATGTAATCTTTATTGCTTTGATATCGTGGCGTGGTTTTATAAAAAGTCGAGGTTGTACACCCCATAAGAGCCCAATCTGCAGTACCTGTTTTTTTTACCGCTGTGACAAGATTGTACAAAAAGACCGTCAAATTTCGGCCTTCTCGGTAATGGGGAATTAGCAAAAGGCTCGCAAAGGAGTTTGATTTCCTGTATTTTTCCGATTCAACAATTAACCTTCTGAATGCAAGAATGGAAACATCACACCCTCAATGAAACACTAGACTGAAATGTTAGGCCATATGAAACGAGTTTTGTCTGAAAGTGTTATGTACGCCATATTATTAACCAATAGCCAAAGACATCAAAACCATCACCCTAAGGATAGTAATGATAATAATGAGAATAGTACAGAGGATTTAATCCAACGAAAAAGGGCAGAGAGAGAATTATTAAACAAAGAGGTAGAAGGTTCTAAAATACATAATGACGTCTATTTGTACGTGTACATGTGTCGTACAGTACTCTATGGGGGAAACTACAGCCCATGTATAAAAGGGTTAACAAAACGACATATATAGATTCACATACACTTCCTAACTACGTCAGGATAATCATAACAGCACATAACATGATCATGTTGTGTCCATATGTTGGAATATCTGAGGACAAATCATTTAGCTCGTATTAAAAACGTGGAGAATCGCTAATCTCCAAGCAGATCTATAGGTTGCGAAGACCGTATCCAACTGGCAGAAAGAAAATTTTATGGCAACCCAAGTTGCCATACAAACTCCTTCTGCCAGTTGGATACGGTCTTTGCAACTGTTGGGTCTGCTTGGAGACTAGAGAATCGCGTCTCATGGAGGGTAATAGGGTATCAAAAAGTATTGCATCATCTTACTGCGCTAGTATGCCCTATTACCAAAACCCCACGTAGAGCCCCAATAGATCTCAAAGGACCTGTACATAACGTGACTTCATAGAGGCCGTAACGGTTATACATTTGTCAATGCAGATTCAGTATAAGTATGTACAAAGTGCATTTTTCTCTAGAATTACCAGGGAGCGTGGATATTATCAAATGTGATCATGGATCGCCTTTGCACGAACTGTTCTGGCCGCCACAGCATTTCAATGTGAAATGCCCTATATGTAAAATTTATATGCGTACAGAAATTTCACCATTGACGTTACATATTCATAGCATGAAAACACAAAATAAGCGTATAGTTTTGGTACATTGCATGCAAGCAGGCTCATACGATTTCTTTTCAAAGTCATTTGCATACAGTATCTTTGGCGTTTTCCATAGATAGCTGACAAAAAATACCACCACTAACCACTAATCTGTTTAGATACGCAGTGTACGCAGTATGGACTTTTGCAGCTAATAGCGGTTTACGCCAAATCTTTCGTCCTGTACAAAAACAGTATACTGTCTTACGTGGAATGCATATATAGATGTAAGTGAATATCTTTATCTAAAGTGATACAAGAAAGTATAGAAGCAAAATGAGTTCTAAGACGCCGTGACAGTGATGCAATCTTGTGCTGGCGTTGCTTTTCGTCTTCGAACCGCCAGGGGCGTTGTTGTTGTTGCTCCCACCATCGTTTTGCACAGGGTTTCTCGTGACGTGATTGCCGGTGTCCGTTTCCGACGTCCGAGCTGCAGGAGGGCGGCGGCTAGGGGGCGCCCCTGAGCCGCAGAAGGCCGGGGCGGCGTCGGCGTTGTCGCTCCCCACACAGTAACAGGAGCGGCCCTGGGCGTCCGTGAAAGTGTCGCCGTCCTCGTAGTACTGTCCGTTATGAACGCAGCCTGAGGGATTACAATTCCAAAGTATTAGAACGGTTCAACCACTCTCTTCGAAATTATTAATTTCTTATGTATTCATTAACACGACGATGATAATAATAAGAATTCCTGCTTTGGTCATTAATCTTTGTAAACAAAAACAAAATCTTCTGTAAGAATATTGTTGTCTTTTTTGTTCTCGCTTTTTTAATCAAAGTTGATGATAGCCATGTAGAGATGAAGTAAAATGCATTTTTCGCACGCGTAACAGATTCACAAAGAAATCAAATTTACAAGTGTCCAATTTTATGCGGACCCTGCAACAGGGATTTTCTCAGTACGGCTTTTGAAAATAGCAAGCACTTCCGTCATAGTGAAAGAACGAAAACACATCAGGAGATAAAGAAGTATGAACACCCCTGGATCATAAATGGTACGCCCCCAGCCAGCAATCGGTTTTCCATCTACGCAAACCTGAACTAACGACCTGGATTGGATGAAAAATTCCTGTCGTTTTCTGTCGCCTCATCTCATACCTGCACCACGAGCAAAATTGCAATACCAGGCAGGCCGTGTGTGGGAAATCCATTCATTTGTCAACGTGGAGTGAAGAGAAGTGGGTTTGGTCGTAAATTCAATGGACGTGTTGAGATGAAGAAATACGCCGTTCATGGTTTGAACTGCGCATGCGCGAGGTCAAGGACAAAGACCTCTAACTTGTAAACAGCTCATGTCTAGACGAACGATTAATTCATGTCCAGACGTGTTTGTTTATGTCTTAATTCTGACATATTACCCAAAATGCATCACACTGCGCATGCACACTTCAAACCTTGAACTGGCTTATACTTACCTTACAATTAAACTTCATATTATAGCTTCAATTTTTCCCACATACGGACTGTAGTAGCCTACATTACCCTATTACTTAGCCCACCTCGCAACACTGTTTTCTCTAGCCTTGTAGCCAAATCTAGTATAGCTCCCGATTCTCTTCTTTCCTCTCCGATTTGTGCAGAGGAGAGAAGAGACTCAGGAGCTATTGGATACCAGGGTAAGTTTTCTCGATCGGCGGAACCATAGTAACAGTTGTACTGTGTTTTCACTCACGTGACTATGACGCAGGCTTTGTCCGCCATGTTGGATGATTGAGCTGGGAAGTTGCCAGGTATTGAAGTATACATCTATGACTTGACTTATGAATTATGTATTTATATGTGTAATTATTGTCCCATTATTTTGATACAGAACACATGCTTTTCAGTGTTTAACCAAGCAATATGGCGGTTGTGACGTCACATTCAAACATTTTATACTTACATCCGAAGCCAAAGTTATCCCAGTGTATTACGGTGCCGTCCTGGTCGCAGTAGGCTCCGTGCCCCTCGCACCCCGGTATGTCCATAATGGTTTCGCCCACGGCGTAAGATCTCCCTTCGTAGTCACATCCCAGGGGAAACGGTGTAGGGGTGGCCGCCGCGGCCCTGGGGATCTGAGGGGGTGAAGTTCTCCCGGGGCCCCCCGGGGAGACGGTAGGGGACGTACAACGCGGAGGGACGGGCTCGCTGAAGTCTTCTACCTCACACTGACACTGCGTACCGTCCGACGTCGTGAATGACTCGCCATTTTCGTAGAAGTCGTCGTCGTAAACACAACCTAACGTGAAATATATTTGTATTAGGACAGATACATACAAGTAACAGATGATGATACATGATGATACATACATCTGATGATGATGACATTCAACAGGGGAGGATTATAACACATCAGCTATAGGAGAAGATCACCCTAGAAATCCGGACGAAGCGGCTAGGATCAGAGAAATGGGGGTAATTTTTAGATACCAGGCGCTGAGCGCGTTCAAAAATGACCGTAATCTCACCCCAGCCTTCGTCTGGACTTTGGGTTTACAAGAGGCCCGCTGCTGGAGTGCTTCCCTGGCAGCTGCCGGGTAGATAAAATAACCAAACGACTACGAAGGTCATCACGGCTGATACATCAATAGCGCGACAATTTTACGGGCCTTCGGGCTATTTGGCTAATGCCCGTCTCCTGATTCTAGCTTATGGACTATGTTATTCAAAGTTGAGCTGGGTGCGATCAGGGAAATGGAAAAGCCTCAGACGCAAGTTACGATTTATGTGTGAGCAAAACCTCCTTGGTCTGAGCTAGTCATGAATCAATTTGTGTCCCCGCCAAGCACATACCTCAGCTTTGCACTTCAGCGCGTTCTCAGCGTATTTGCAGTTTGGACATATAGGTGGACATGATATAACTTGGTACTGCTGTGGAATTTCCGGTTTTAACATGTTCTGTTCTGGACATGCTATGGTCGTTAGTTTTTTAATGATAGATAGCTGTTGGGGTTGGGAAGAAATGATATAAGTTTTGGGCCCTCTAGCCACTGTGTTTTGGAACTGCAGGGCGTTTTTGATGAAAACTTTGGAAAAGCATAACTCAAGAGAATACAAATGGATTTTCATTATCATGAGCATGTAGGTATAGAGCTCAGGCATTTGCATAACTTATGCAAATTAGAAGTAATCTTTTAATGTCGGTCATACCTACTGGTAAACGATCTAGGCTGGTAGTTAGGGTACAAAATTCAAGTAAATCTTACATCCGTATCCCTCATTATCCCAGTGCACCACTCCCCCACCGTCTGTATCACAGTAAGCACCGTAACCGTCACATCCGGGAACATCGTATATCGTCTCTCCGGGCTCGTAATGCGTTCCGTCGTAGTCGCACCCGGAAACAGCCGAAGGTCTCCGAGGTGTCTCCGTTCGCGGCTCGGTCGTCGTCGTGTCGCAGATCGGGGGAACGGGCTCGCCCGACTCGCTCGCTCGGCAGTGGCAAGTGTTTCCGTTTTCGTCTTCAAACGAGGAGCCGTCTTCGTAATATTCTTCATTATACAAACAGCCTGAGGGGAAGAGAAATCACCGGTCCATCATTTGATGAGTTTGTTAGACAGATAGGTTAGCCGACGTATCATTGCACTTTGGAGAAATCGCACGGAAGAGAGATATAGGTCAGATAGTGAAAGCTTCATTTAGCTAACGGATTTGCTGGCATGAGAAAGGAAGAGGGATAGGAATGGTGCCAAGAAGCACACAAAGGGACTGACCACAAACCACCGTGTTTGGGGAGATGCCAAAAATATAGTAAATCATAGATTCGAGCTCAAAGTCTTAAACTAAGGAAAAAGACTATTGAGAAAACCCCAGGGTAACTTGAAACTCACTCTATCCTCTTTGTCGTTTGAATTTTCATTGGACCTAAATCCGTTGTGCTTTGATCTGCATCATGTTCATAAGTTTCCTGACCGTTGTAAAATACCTACCTTTCTTGTAAAATAGCCTTCATCAAAATGTTGATAAAAACATCATTATTGTTTAAAAGATGATAAGAAAAATAGTACTAATACAAAACGATGTACTATTTTACCAGAAATTGAGACACAACACAATAATGAAGGCGTGGAAGCCGTAATAATGCAAATATGATAAACTGACCGCACAAACATTGAAGGCAAATCCAGCCTCTCCCTCAAAGTCTTTCGACAGTACATGCATGATAACGTACCGCATTAACGTTGCAGATGACGATAACGCCTATTTTTCAAGCCACAGGCAAAGCTATTAACGCGGACGATAACACACAGGCAGAGCTATACTTACATTTGTATCCGAAATTATCCCACTGGATCAGATTGCCTTCTTCGTCACACATGGCGCCACCCCCTAAACACCCCGACGTCTCGTAGATGGTTTCGCCCGGCTCATACCTCACCCCCTGGTAGTAACAACTTGTGGGCGTGACGGGGGTGGGGGTGGAATTCCCCACAACTGTGTGTGTGACGTCAAAAGGAAAAACACATTAAGAACATGCTTGAGATTGTTTGAGAGTAATTTTCAAGCAGACGAAGGCACTGACTCAGTGCTTTATGAGTGTTTGGGGTATTTTGTACGCAGACCACTAGAAAGAATTTACAAAATGCCTTAAACTAATCTCCAAGTAGATCTAACGGTTGCAAAGACCGTATCCAGCTGGAAAAATGAGATTTCATAGCTATGCATCATGCCACTTCTTCAATTGATTTGTTTTCTTTACATCTTCTACCAAATCGGTAGGAAAAAAAACATATATTGGCAGGTTGGTCATGCGTCAGAAAAACGTCATAACCCCACTACGTCTGCTTGGAGATTAACAAGGCCTATCAGTGGTAAATGTACCGGAGTTTCCTGCTATCGAATTGTATAATCAAGTTGTAAACCGTGCAAAATAACGCAATGGGGACGTACCAGTAAATGTGGCAGGGATTTTGGCAGAACAAATAAGAAAACGTATACGTGAACTACTAAGAAGAAGAACTTAAAATAGAAGAACTTTATTGCGGGGCAATTATAACGGGTACAATGTATGGCAATTTGTAGATACATAGCAATCGACTATTTCTAATATCTAGTAATTTCAAAGAACTAATCTACAACATTAATAACAATCGATCTAATAATGTGCATTCTAATGGCTAAAACAGTATACAATGTAATGGTGACGATGATAGTATTCTGTGTCAGGAATGTAAAACAATGTCTCGTTTTTGCTTAGAGTTGTATATAAATTGGCCTACATAGGTAGATATATGAACAGGGCAGGACAATATCATATTGAATATCTCTGTCTTGGTATTCCGCAGCATTTTACCGGACTAAAATACATACAATCGATTGAAACAATTTCTGTCGGTCATTTTCATGAGTTGGATAATCCATTATGAAGTGGAATTCGTTCTCAAATGACAACCGTTGTATCAAAGATGGCGGTGTTCAAAAAACAGCAAAGCATCAAGGGAAACATTTTTGGTCAAGCGGTCACTACCAGAGTCGGCACGTTCAAGTCAGCTGAACAGCTGGGTCCGTTATTTTACAAATATAGACCACATACAACCAAAAAGGCACGTGGGAATGTGCCTTTTATAACATCGTCCCACCTTTCAGAAAATTTAGGTTAGTTTTTGACCGCCCAGTCGTTTAGATAACAGTGAGAACTGTTGACAACATCTGGGCTTTTACTAGTATACTGTCATAAGGATGTGATTCATACAGACGATTCCATATGGGAAACAACTTAGCCTCCAGCAATGTTAGTTATTTTTTCCCGCCAATTTGCAAGGGAAAATGATGGACATTTGACCTTTGCTGACACGGGGGGCGTTGGTCAGAGCTATTCGTGACGCGTAAGATATCTCCAATATGCTGAGGATGTCTGTCTCTTTCTTCTGCCCCCCACCCCCAATGAGGGGGTCAGAAGTCAATGTCCGTTCAAGATGTCAAAACTGAGCAATCGTGAACTATGTGTCCGACACGATACGTTAAATGTTTTCAGGTCGAAACCTTCTCTCGAAAATCGATTGAAGCTTCAGCTATGATTGTAACACTCATTTCACATTTCTCCAACAAAAAGAGGGACTTTAAAAACGTTTGACTGTCGTTCCAGTCTTCCCCAAAGAAAAAAAAAGATATTTTCATATATTTCAGCTGCATCTGAGGACCTTTCCTGCACGAGTCCTGTATAAGTAATACTAAGTAATGCTAAGTGTGTGATGTCATTTAATGTAGAATGTTCTGGCAAACATTCGGCGACCGACAAAGCTTGTGGCTGTTGCGTTAATCATAGTTATAGAGTGGCGCCAAAGTTGAAGATATCCAGACCAGTTAGTGAAATGTTGACATCTGGAGGACAAAAGTCAGAGCCAAAAGTGTCTGTGTAGCAGAAAATAACGGTTGACCTTGGACTTGGTCCAACTTAGTAATCCCTTATAAGAAACGAGCTGTCAATGTTACGAATCCAAGCTGTTCGCTCGACCTCCCAACATGCAATAGCATAATAATCTCCAAGCAGATGTTGGGAAGGACAATTGTACAATTATCTGACCGGCTGGCTTTTAATGCAGTTCTCTACTTTGGGTGACGGTCTGTCAGAAAGCCTGCTTGTCAGAAAACTTTTGTAATTGTACACTCCAACATCTGCTTGGAGATCAAATAATATCAGCCAATACGCGTACTTCACCAACATTCTGTTCCGAATCACCTGCTACTTTTCTTCTAACATATACGGTAACGAAACGTAACATTTTCTAACGCTTTATCACAGGTTTCTACACTGCAGCTAAGTGATCCCTTGTCACCGCAGCGGTAGGCTATACTTTAAAAACCCACCAGAAATGTCCTAGCTTTAATCATTTCTTGGCCAGTGAAGCTGAGGGATTGGAAAGCTCGAGGCGCTATCATTATAAAATCTTCTCACGATGTGTTTGGAGTTAAGAATGGGCCAAAGAGCAGCACACACATGTACACTCAGATCAGACGACATTTACGTGAGCACCTCAGTGAAGTGTAGATGGTGGAACCGATAGTCAAGGCGTGATGAAGAAATGGCAATGCTTGGCTGAAATTATAGATGTCAGTGACGTATTTTCCCGCTCGACCTTCTAGACCGTTGCCACAAGGTTGCCTGGTCGGTTTATCAAACCGTACGTTCCATGAATCACTCGGTAGGGCCTGCCAACGGTGTCCGCTACAGCATTTATATTCAGCTAAAGGGACGATGGTATCTACTTACATATAATCCAGCCCTGTCAGCAAATGATTGCTGGTAAATTTGATATCCTCAAGATAAAACTATTAACTCGTGTGGAATATCATTTACGGCTGTCCAAACCCGGAGAGAAGAATATAAAAAGAGATAGAAGATTAAGATACGACGAGAACAGAAAAGAAGGAACGACTCGAACGAAAGAATGAAGGAAGGGAGAGAGAAGGGCAATGAAGAACTGAACTGAAAGAAAGACTGAATGAATGAGAAACAAAGGGAAAGATGGATGAAAATGAATGAATGAACATTACGGGGAGATCGGAATAGATAGAAGGAAAGGACTTACGAATGGAGGGAGAAAAAAGGACGATGAATGGAGTAGGGAACTAAAAGATAAAGAAAGTGAGAAACCACAGAATAAACAACGAAAATGAACGAACGGACGAACGAACGAGTGAGTGAGTGAGTGAGTGAGTGAGTGAGTGAGTGAGTGAGTGAGTGAGTTAGTAAAAGAGAAGGAAAAGGGGAAGGAAGAAAGGGTGTGACAGTGACCGTCCGGAATCCCCTTATTATTGACCGCGGTATCGACACCTTATCTCCAGTTTCTCTCGGGTACACACACAGTGAGGGAGAAAGAAAGATGATGATCCAGTCGATCCATCAACGCCTCCCCTCCTTCTGTGGATTAGATTAGAACAACTCCGGAACAGATACTATCGGAGTGCGTCACAAGATGGCGCGATAACCATCGTCATGTGACGCAAATCTACCATCTACCCCGCCGTGGTTGTCTATTAAATCTAAACTAAGACCGATGAGGGGTGTCCAGTAAAGTAGGGTTTGCTTACTACTCTGTCTGTATCATAGCGCGCTGCGTTGCCCCCCATCTGGCTCAAGTTTACACAAAGTTCGGTCTCGTTTCTCCAGTGACAGTGATATGTCTGTCTCTCCGTTACTGTAAATGCATTTAACTTCGCGTGGCTTTTATTTCGCGCTCATGAGGCGAAAAAGGAGTGTTCGCGGCAGTGCTATAGTCACATGCTGCTACCTTATTGGCCAAAAATGTTTCAGTAGTTTTAAGTTCGCGGTGAAACGGTCCCGCGAAAACCGTGAACATAAAACCACCGCGAACATATGTGCATTTACATTACTTCAGACCCATCTGACGTGCCAGTATGGCTGTGGTGAGGACACTACGCTGGCGGGCAGCGGCACACACACATGATTGGTGGCGGAGATTGTGCGTACACGAAGTGCGTTTCTTTCCGCAGGACATTTGTAGCAGGGGCCCTTTAGGGTTGGGATCTACACTCTGTATGCGAACTCTAGGATATGTGCAATCTGTCAGTTTGATGCTTGTGTCTTTCTTGACGTGTTACTTGCTTTTCCGTGCCCATACTTCCGTTTGAGGATCTTAGGGGTCAGTTACACTGGAAAGACCATCTTTTGTGAGAGGCTGCGGTATATAGTCTGGTCACGAAAATCATCACGTGCGCAAACAACTTAAAAACGCATTAAAGTCCGCCCAAAAAAACCTAGCTGAAACGTTCTAAATCGTAAATGGAGTGTGTGGAAGCAGGACAGTATGCCTGGCAGGATGCCCTGTGTCAGGGTCGCCAGCCTTGTTCTGATTTACCTTATCATATTAATTCTCCGCCGACCTCATGACCTTCCAAATTAACTTCCTATGTGTTTGTAGTTACAAGGACAGACGTCCCGCCCAGTTAAACCCCGGGCCGTCACGGCCGGAGAAACGCTTCGCCGCGTCCAGAACGGACTTTTATAGCTCCGGGACCTACTTTTCAAACGCTTCGCTTGTTTCTAAATGCAACCGCGATGCCTGGTGGGGGGAGGGATTATCAGCCTGAGAATTCCGTCATGATTTAGTGGAGGAAGATTCCCGGGCGATAACGCAACAGATGACGGTGATTCTAAGATACGCTTCTCGGTTTTAAACTCGTCTCGGTGACGACACGTACAAATCGGTGCGCAGACTTTATCTGCGATGGGCTGTTGTGGGCGGCAATGGTATACCGGGTGGGATTTCAATCTCATCGCCAGGGAAAAAAGGCGACAAAGCGACTGTACACTGCCTGTGTTGTCTTAAACGTGGACAGAGTACAGAATAAGTACAGACATGGCAATGCAGGCCGAATTTTCTGAATCGTGCCACCCCCTGACGAGTTTGATTCTATACCCTTCCCTTCGGTTGTGGTCTGCGAACAAATTAGTCGAGACATAAATGCATATTCCCAGAATAGGTCTCCTTTCCATCACCAATAGTTTACTAAACCACCTGTCAAAACAACGCAAAAGTCGTCTCGCCGAAACGGTTCACAAATATAACTCCACACTTACCCCTTCCGCATACACACAACAGCAAACAAGTCGAGAGAGCCGCCGTAGTTCTCCTCTCCATGATCGCTGCTCTACAGCCAAGTTGTCCGCGGGCACACTGACTGACTGGGCCGGTCTGGTATTCCGTCCCGCTGTCCAGCGATTTTACAACACCCGGTGGGGAACGTAGGACTAAAACGCCACCGTTCCAAGACAAATTCCAGGGCGGGCGGCCTGCGTTCCGACGTGCCGCTGTCAATGCGAGCTAGCCGCTTGTTGTAAGTCGTTCGGAGAGGGTCAAGTCGACTGCGGCAAATAACAACACAGGTTAGACCACCGGGCAGGAACTACGGGGGCGTTTCACTACTTATACACCCGGGGGATGTCAATACCGGCCCGTCAAGACATGCCGAGGGAAGACATCCGGGTTGTCGATCAATGCAGGAACCTCTAGGGTACAAACACACTGCGTACACGTGTGTCTCCCAATCCGTATTGTGCAACGCCGCTTTTAGGCTCCTTGTTTATTTACAATGAAGGTTAAAATAGCCTATTAATCTTACAGTGTAAGCCTATCCGGACATCGGCTTTTCGTTATGTGGAAAATTTTGTTTGAAGAATCATTGTCGCCCGCGGATCATGTATTTTACGTATAAGTTTTTTTGTCGTGATATAGATATTTGTTTTGAGTGGCAAAATGAACATCGCTTTGAGACCGCTTTCAGTTCTTTGCGTAGAGGCAAGGAGGACTCACTGAGAGATTCACTGAAGCAACTCACTGAGAGATCCCGGAGTACATATTCGCTACATTTCGCTATTCCTGGTGTAATTTCGGTATTTAGACAAACCCGTCCTAAGCTATCTTTCCATTGACCGCCTGTCGTCTGGGAAACGAAGGGATAATGCAGCAGGGATGAGCTCGGGAACCTATAATGAATAGCAAGGGTTAGATTTTATTGCGGGCTATCCTTCCCTGGACTGGAAACGTATCCAACATCAGTGGACTTGGTCACTTGTGGAGGCCAGAGAAGGATGAAAGTTGACCCCGAGGTCGGGACGGCTGGTCATTTGAAATAGGATCGAAATACGCCTGAACGGGGGTCGTATTACGCTCCTTTGTGCTGTAGCGCTATTCATTTTGGAGCAATTTTCCGGTGGCTTCGTGGTATGACTTGGGAGATGAAGACTCATCCTTGCCTTGAATAATCACCCATTGACCGAGCGCCATTCGCGCCGTCTCGTCTAGGAGAGGGGGTCAGTCTAATTTTTGGCGGGTGAATGTCCTTGGGAACGGTCATCAATGCGAGCCTCGACCTTAACTTCATAATAATTCCCGTTGTTAACGCGAAGAGGTAACAATGGTCTGTCTGAACACGTAATCTTATTAGTTGGGTCACAAGAAACGTGCACTGTTTCAGGCTTGTCGCTTTGGTTCCAATGAAATTCTACAACGCAATCTCCGTGTACTCTTTAGGTCTTTTTGCTGTAACTCATTGGTGACTAGACCTTGAAGAGCATCATCTTCACGGCTTGTATGGCGGGAACTTTTGTCACCTTTAGTTTATTATGGTGAGAAACTCTTTTATTTTATCGTAAAGGAGCGTAAAGAAGCGTAAAGATGTCCAAGTCTTACAAGACGTTTCACTGTAACTCACTGGTGACTAGAACTTAACGAGCATCATCTTCACGGCTTGTATGGCGGGACATTCTTGTCACCTTTATAGTTTATCATGGCGGGAATTTTTATTTTATTTTATCGTAAAGAAGCGTAAAGAAGCTTAAAGAAGCGTGAAGACGCCCAAGTCTCACAAGACGTATCATCACTGTTACTAATTGGTGACTAGAACTTGACGAGCGTTACCTTCACGGCTTGTATGGCGGGAAATTCACCCTGATGGTTTAGTATGGCCGCTATTGCGGGCAATTCTTGTATCTTATCGTCAAAACCCAATAGGCTTACAACAATTTGCATCATCACTTAGCAAGGATTATATCTGAAACTCATCGGTGACTAGAAATTGACGAGCGTCACCATTATGGTTTAGTACATTGCGGGAAACTCTTGTATATTATCGTAAACACGTTACACGAAGTTGCTTCACTTCACTGTAACCCTTGTAAACTGAAGTATCTCAATAAAAAAGTCGTGTAAAAGTCGATTCATCATTGTTATCATAGGTGCAATGCTCCTTTTTGTGGTCTAAAAGACTTTTAAAATCCATACTGGAAGAGATTTATGAAATTTGTACTTCAAGAAGATACATTGTTCCACGAAAATACGTCATAAAAGTATGATTAACATTAGATAACCGTCGCAGTTTCTGTACAAAAAGTAATGATCTTCAAGGAGAGGAGAAAAACAGCTTTATATGGTTCATGTTCCTTATATACGACCCCCTCTCGTGGCCTCCGCCATCTGCTTGTAAAAGTTCGATCTGGATTCTAACAAGTTACAGTCTAGCTTCTTAGTCTGATTGAGTCCCGCTGTTTGGACGATTCCATTCACAAACGCAGGGAGGAGCGTACTGTGATTTGACGGGCGCAAGTTTGTGTCAAATACGCCGTACGATCTTATTTTCTACTCTCCAAGCAGAGGTTGGTGGGGAAGATTGTGACCTTTATATCATATGTCCCGTTTTTTGTCCGCTCTCCCCACCAAAAAACGGGGCATATGATAACAATCTTCCCCACAAACCTCTGCTTGGAGAGTACTTATTTTCGTACGGTGTTCAGCGAAGCTATGACAGAATTAGCCGTTATATAGGATCTAAAAAGACAGCTGGATTTGTACGACACATTTGCGGCTGTCTCTTAGAAAATGCAAACGAAGGATTTTCCGATAAAACACGTAACATGTAATGGTTTTGCCACTCAATATCTGCTTGCGCAATGTAGCGCATATTAGAATCCTAGCTTTCTGAGAAACGCACACTGTGCATGCCTCTGTGATGATTAAGCATGTACAAGTCTGTGCAAGACGGCGGTACCCTTGAGATCAACTCCTTCACCACATCCCCTAATGACTAATCTGTAAGAGTGCAGAATCATGAGTCGATCTGTGAGAAGACGTCTGCTGTGAAACGTACAAAAGTAGGAACACCGTATGTTAGAAAGGACAGACGGGGTATGCTGGAATAAAAGACTGGAATATAGTTCCATCGGCCGCCACGGCCGCCACGTCTTCACTCTCTGGGATTTCTATACTTAGAGATTTCAGGACCGTACTTTTCAGCCCCTTATTTGCCAGAACGCCAGAGGTCACGTTAGAAACCGTTCTTAAAGTATGACCCCGTGAAAGCTGTGAAACAGAGCGTTAGATTTAACATGAGATGTTCGGTGTGTGTTGTACCCTTTCTGACACCTGTATCCAAGTAACGGCTAGCCTGTTAAGTAGAAACGTTGGCTTGTCGTGATGACTTCTTAATATCTGATATTTTTGTGGTTCGAGATGGCACACGTACTCAGACTCACAGTTGGTAAAAGCACATGCTTTAGTTAGAATTGAGTAGAACAGCTTCGTTTGATCTTAACGTTTTGTCTATGAACTATTTTATTCAGGATTTTTAGTACCGATAGATTAAACCTTGGCTGGCTGGCTGGCTGGCTGGCTGGCTGGCTGGCTGGCTGGCTGGCTGGCTGGCTGGCTGGCTGGCTGGCTGGCTGGCTGGCTGGCTGGCTGGCTGGCTTGCGGGTTTGTTGGTTTGTTGGTTTGTTTGTTGGTTGGTTGGTTGGTTGGTTGCAAATATGTGGGATGTTGCCATTCGATAATCTCAATCAGACTCCATAAGTCCATATGTTGCTGGAAAAATAGTAAAAATTGGCCAAATAGACGGCATAACATGCCAGAGTAGTCAGCCGACCACAGAAGCACATTCAGAAACACGGGGAGTCTGTGTAAAGTCGGCTTCTTCTTTGAAGTCCACTTTGCCGAGGTTACTAAAAATGTACTTTTATGGCCGGTCATTCCGTCTATTTGGCCAATCTCTACTATTTTCCCAGTAACATATATATGGAGTATGGTAGAGATAAATATTTCACAATGCATAACTGCTTAATGGTGTATTTTAGGCGGTTGAAATATGAAGCTCACAATAAGTTTCTGACGATAAATACATGATCTATGTCACCTGCAGCTGAGGACATGTGTTGCATGCGTCGAGAATAAGGCTGGGTTTACACACGCATTTCCAAGCAACGAGAATTAGGCTGGGTTTACACACGCATATTTCCAAGCAACGAGAATAAGGCTGGGTTTACACACGCATTTCCAAGCATCGAGAATAAGGCTGGGTTTACACACGCATTTCCAAGCACCGAGAATAAGGCTGGGTTTACACACGCATTTCCAAGCACCGAGAATAAGGCTGGGTTTACACACGCATTTCCAAGCACCGAGATAAGGCTGGGTTTACACACGCATTTCCAAGCACCGAGAATAAGGCTGGGTTTACACACGCATTTCCAAGCACCGAGATAAGGCTGGGTTTACACACGCATTTCCAAGCAAGGAGAATAAGGCTGGGTTTACACACGCATTTCAATCACACTCGGAATGTGCTCCGACAAATGTGTATAAACTGGGCCTAAAAGTTGCCAGTACCAACCAAAGGGTTATAAGTTGAATATGTTATTAGTAACTCATGACTATATTTTTGTTGTGTGCAAAACGCTGTGTATGCAAGTATAAATAGTACCCGTATACAAATGATTTTTATATTCAATTCCAGCGAATTAAAGCCGTACCCTACATTTTTTTTCAAGTTGAAGTTGAAGTTTACCAAAAATCGCCAAACTAGATAGAAAAATACATCTCTCTCTATTTGATGAATTCTGCGTTCATTACCGTTTGAAAGCACGGTCTGTAAGGTTTCTCTATAATTTCGTTTTCAATTTCATAACGCTGCGCGTGTGAAATTACGAAGAATTCTATCTCGGCGCTATCGCAGAAATTAGTTACGTAACCTATGTGCGCTTCAATTTCATAACGCTGTGTCACACTGTGTGAAATTACGAAGAATTCTTTATCAGCGCTAGCGAAAAAATTAGTTACGTAACGTATGTGCTTACCAGGAAGCGGCAAACTAGATACACCTAATACTTCTCCCTATTCACTGAATTGTGCGTTTTCATTACCTCTCTAAAGAACGCAACGGTTTCTTTACAATTTGGTTTGCAGGGACTGCCGTTAAGAAACACAGCCCGCTATTCGCCTGTAAGGACGCTAACTGACGGCCATACCACTGAAAGGAAACTGCATTAGTTCCTCTGAAATTGGCGCATAGAAACGGCATCAAACCGCCTTAAATCTGTCCCATTGTATATGTGTGAGAACAGATTTAGTGTGATGGGCGGCAACATGAGCCAATTCTTGCCGACAACTGCTGTTGTGAAGCGAGTTTAATTGATTTTTCGCGAGCGGCAAGGGTCGGTGGAAAAGGATACATTCTTCCTGTATGTCAGGGGTAACTACAGGGGCTACTAAGTGGAACCGTGCCGTGTGCGGCTGTGAGACCGTCTTTCATTCGCTCAACCGTATCTGATGGAAGACCAAGAGAGACAGGGTTCAAGGCAGGTTAGAATGGGGCTGGTTTGTACAAATCACCACACCGTGGGGACATCTTGCGGACATTTGGATCACTGCATGTCAACGTAGTCGTTGAATGAGTGGAGAAACCACAATACTGCATTGTGTGCTGTATCGTTTAAGCAATTAGTTATCTTCGCCGAGTACTTGTACTCGGAGAGGATTATGTTTTCGGTTGAAAAATCTGTTGGGTGGGTCTGAATGTATGTCAGGAGCATAACTCAAGAAAACTTCAATGAATCTTTATGATTTTTGGTAGGTGTGTAGTGGTTGTGTAAAGGAAGGTCAAGTTTGAAAATGGTTAACCTTGCGTTTTTCAATAGTACTGCAGCGGACTTAGCATTTTTTTGTGTTTGTATGTAGGCAAAAAAAGTGACGGAAACGTTGATGGATCTTCATGATTTTTTGCAGGTGTGTAGATGTTGTGAAAACGGAGGTCAAGTTCAAAAACGGTTCTCCTGGCACTTTCCGTCGGTACTGCAGCGGGCTTTGTGTGGATGTGAATTTTCTTGTGGACAACATAACTCAAGAAGCTGTTGATGGATCCTTATGATATTTAGTGGATGGGTAGGATTTTTTGTACTCATATAAGGCCTGATTTATAACTAAGAGCTAGTGATGTCTTTGGGTTGGCCTTATACAGTTTTGTTATCGGAAATAACCCTATAGAATTCCGCCTTAATACACTTTTATTTCATGGTTCCTTTCTTATATAACCATTCAAACATTTAGTTCTAATGTTCTGGTTGACTGTACTCGCATTCACAGTCAAACCACCTGTGTACATTAGGATTTTGCTCTCCCGCCAAGTCCCTTCCTGGCGACCCTGTTTCAGGACAAACCCAATACAGTAGTACCTCTTTATCTTATTAAAGGTCACTACATCCAATTGAATGGTGTAATTCATTTTGGGCCTTCCTCTGTGACCCTTTCCGTGGTCGAGTGACCCTCTAAGGCCAGTTACTTAAGACGTTATTCTATCAAAACCATTAACTGTCAGTCTCCGTCTTCTGTGACAGTATCCAGACGTTTTATTGGCACTGAAGCCTTTTCCAGTTCCCTCAACGCTTTACTAGCCCTGTTGAAGGTCTCTCATCAACGTTTTGAGCTCAGAGCTGTTACAAAACTATTTCTACTAGCTCTAATGAAGGTATCACATCAGCGTTTACAGCTCAAAGCTGTTAAAAGATTATTTCTACTAGCCCTGATGAAGGTCTCTCATCAATGTTTTGAGCTCAGAGCTGTTACAAGATTATTTATACTAGCCCTGATGAAGGTCTCTCATCGACGTTTTGAGCTCAGAGCAGTCACAAGATTATTTCTACTAGCCCTGCAGATGAAGTCTCTTAGAAACGTTTTGAGCTGTTTAGTTACAATAGTATTGCTAATGGCTGGTGTCCAGCCAACATCAAAGTTGGCAACCTAGCCTGGAAACCATGCCAACTGGAACCCCCTGGTACCTCTACATTTGCATCCAAATATAGCAGCTACGATACAGAATTCATTGGCACATCAACAAAGAAAATTGGTAGTAAGCTATTCAAAGTGTCTATCATAACTCATTTAAAACTGCATAAGGACATGATTGCATGTCAAAACATAAGTGAATTGTGAGCGTATCAAACAGCGAGAAAAGAAATAGCCAAATTTATGCTTAACTTAAGCTTTGGCAAAAAAAAGTCACAATGCGCTTTATACACACATGAACAATTGTTCACTTTTATTTCAACTGATCTCTGAGTTATGATATTCTATCAACATGCATTGTCAATTTTTCTCTAGTCTAATATTTACAACTGTGAGTCCTCTCATTTAACAATCACTAGTACGTAGTCCTTATCAA
This sequence comes from Branchiostoma lanceolatum, assembly GCF_035083965.1. Taxonomy (NCBI): domain Eukaryota; kingdom Metazoa; phylum Chordata; class Leptocardii; order Amphioxiformes; family Branchiostomatidae; genus Branchiostoma; species Branchiostoma lanceolatum. The sequence goes on along the minus strand of NC_089726.1, from coordinate 15,747,421 downwards.
TTGGTCATACAGTAGTAGAACTTTAAACAGTATAAAATATTTTTGTACAGAAAATAAAACTTTTTGAATAAAATGGAAGTGGTAACAATATTCATTACACATATACTTAGTGTGCATTTGAACTTCAACTTCAATTCAACATTGAACTGCAGAAACAATCTACAATATCTATCATGAACGCGAGTGGAAATCTACAAATGATTCAACTGCAGTTGAACCAAAATCCATAGTTTAGATTTAGAATGAATTTTCATTCTTGCATTGTGAGAAGAAATACTACACTGTCAGAACTAGTAATTCAGCTATTTTCCTATTTAATGAGATGAAAAATTATATAATCACATTTGCAACCTGACACAACCATTTGTGATGCATTACTTCTTTCCTTTTTGCTGTAAATGTAAGTGTTGTGGCTCTCAAAGGGGTTTTATGGGTCTACATTTTTTTCCTGTCATCTCAGCAAACCCATTCTCACCCTTTGGCTTGGTTTAGTTTGATTTTAACTTTTCTTACCAGACATACATATTCTGTCTGTCAAGATGACGGAATGGCCACACTTTTTGTACGTCATTAGCAACAAGATCCCATGAAACCACAGAATGACGGACACTGGAGAAAACCCTGGGCTCTACTCAACACAGTAATTAACACACGTCAGTACGCATCTACATTGAGGAGAAAAGCTGCCATAGTGGTGCAACATAGCGACATAAGCACCGAAAACTTGAGTCACTCTGAGTTTTGCTGGAAGGGAGCGTTTTGCTGGTTCATAAGATCGTGGTCGATGGTTTGGTGTAGCATCAGTCCGAGCAGGCCCGATCGGTTCGCCATTGCGTAACGGATGTTACGCTCTTGTTCGAATAGGTCATCCAGTTTTAACCACTGCAAGAAAGGAAGAAAATTGTTATCCTGTAGTTTTGAGCTCTTCTATAGACAACACGATTCTTCCTAGGTCTGACAAAGTTGTGTTGAGATGCTCCCTTACCTGTCGGACCCTCTCCAAGTCGATCTCAGCCCTGCGGAGTTTCTCCCAACCGTAGTGCTTGTTACACTTCCTCTTGGACACCCGACAGATCTCTCCTGTAGTGTCCACCACGTTCTTGGTCAGGGGACAGCCACAAACATCATCTGCATTCACCTGAAAAATTGATAGGGGGCGCTGTGACACTGTACAATTAGCAACATTACCACAATGCATTCCCTACCCTCAACAGATTCTAGGTACATCTCTACAAGGTTTAACCTTGTCTTACTAAGGAAAATTTTGTGCTGGCAACAGTATTAGGTGGCAGTGTGAGGGTTAAATGTTACCTTTGGGTCCCTGGTGTGTTCTGGACACAGGACTCTCAGTCTCTTACAGTAGGTTTGGTTCTGGGAGTTGTAGTAGTCACAGAAAAAGTTGGCACTGCAAAAAACAAACCCCGAGTTATACATTAAACAATGTGATTTCAACATTGGGGGGTATATGCAACATCATATGCAATATGAGAGGAGTAATAATTTTGTGTGTTTTAAAAATGTAGATAACGAATGTTGAAATATGAAATGTATATATACAAATGTGTGTAAAACCGAAATTCTTACCCTTCTATTCTTGTCTTATAGATGGACCCATAAGATGTTTGACTTTCATACTAAAGGGAGACATAAAGGATATACAATTAGTCTACTACTAGTTAAACACAAATAATCATGTCTTTGTGTTCAAAGTTCTCTAGATCTAACACTACTCTGAGAATGATAATAAAATAGATACCTTTTGACAATACCTAGAGCTAATATCTACCAACATAATTCCATCATGGTACATAATTCCGCCACCCTGAAAAGATTTCTGAAACAGATTTCTAACCCAACGTCCCCCATACCGCACTCCTCCTGTATATCTAAACTGTGCATACCTGGGGGGTGCTGCACTAGAGATCTCTCAAATCCACTGTTTTTCAAAGTGGCGGATTTATGTAACCCGGCGGATGAATGTTAATGGAGGTCAATGTGCAAAGGTTAGGTGTGACAATTTGTTTCATGTATACACTGAGGGGTGATAATACCGACTATTCAACACAGACACATATCATCATACCAAAGAAACATCATAAGTGACCATCACTATTGTCTGAAAATAAAAGGACATCCCGACCTTTGCGAAGCACTTCTCCATGTGTTTGAGTGCGCGGTGTGGGTGGACAGGGTGGCCACAGGAGACACAGTAGATACTCAACTCTGTATCATCACCTCCTCCTTCATCCTGACTCTGTGCAATAACAATGGTGGCGTTTTTATTGCATCAAGTTCTTAGTACATACTGTATAAGCAGCCAAAGAAGTACTGTATATCATTTTGAATTTGCTGGAATATAATTTCCCAGGAGGGACAGAAGGAAAACAATGCAGTAGTAAACCAGTAAGACAGAGTACATGTTCACAGTGTGATATGTTCACCATGAAAACCACGAACCTGGAATATTCACATCAATTACACCCTAAAAGAACACATCATAAAATTATCTAACATCAAAGCTAACAATATCATGGGAAAGAAAGCTGTCCACAGGTTTTGCAAGGTCAAGACTTACATGAGAGACAAAACATAGAAGCCTTGTTTTTCATCAGTCATTAATCATTAGAACTCTTTGGTTTCATTATCACATTTCATAATAAAACCTCTGAAAGCAGATGTCCTATTAGTAACACTCTACAAGCAGCCATCAATGCTCAAACATACAAAGTATACAAGAGACAGTGATAAGAAGACAGTAAATCCTTACATCTTGGTCAGGATCTATAGGTACGTTCTTGGCGCGTTCGATCGTTTTCTCCAGCTCCCCGCTCTGCTTGTCCAGGACGGCAAGCTGCTTACGAGCCTCCAACTGCTCCGATCGGATTTTCTCCAGCGTTCTAGGAAATCAATTACATGTCAATTAAAGTGTGCCCATTTCTGAAGTCACCTTGTAAACACAACTTATGTTAATTAGGTCTTAGCACAACGAAATGCTACTAAAAGCAACATTTCGGTTAACTTGATGAATATTTACAATCTACAATCTGAAACATATACATTTTGAATTATAACAGAAATTTCAACTAAAAAATCATAGTTGGAAAAACTTTGATTATATATCCTGCAAATATGGGTTTTTGCCTCTTTTTATGAAGAATGTCAGAATGATATTACGCCATTTGTAGTAGCTCTTCATACCTTTTTTCACCTTCCTCTGCGATACAAGGGCTCTGCTGCCACTGTTGAATTCTCTGGGGGAGGAACTCAAAGATTCGACTGCAAAACAAAAGTTCAGTTTCCAACATTATTTTTAAACAATTACATAGAAGTGAAAGGATTGGAAGTCTCATAACAATAGGGTAGATAGAATGAATATACTTTTCAATTGAAAGTAATTCAATACGTAAACAAATTTCAATTTTTTCCAAACGGAAACAATCACAAACAAGCTTTTGTACATTTTTTGTTGTGGAAACACAAACAGTAATATGTAGACAGACAAACAGTAATACAGACTGACACACAGACAGACAGACACACAAAAAGAAAACCTCAACTTCATGGAGGTAACAATATACAATATAGACAAGAAACTTTGAATGTAGTATATAAATGCTGCCATACTTGGTGGCTAACTTGAGCCCACAGTCGTCTGAACAGTACTTGGACCCCGATCTGGCAGCGTTGACACACTCCGGACCGTAGCACTGTCGTGGGGGGTCTTTGGAGTCCTCAAACTTGACCTTGTCACCAGACGTGTCATCCGAGGTGGTCTTCCTCTTATGCCGCTGTAGGGCCTTCTTAGGTGGCTTGGGCTGGAGTTAGGATCAATAATGCATCGTTATATTTGTACATTGAATATTTGTTAAAATTCATGACCAAAGCTAAGGTTTGAAATGTGCATGTGCAGTGTGATGCTTTTTGGGTAATATCATATGTCATAGTTGAAGGCCTCTGGCTATTCTATATGTATTGCCAGGGTCCTTCAACTTAAACATATTACCCCAATGAACTACACTGCACATGTGCTCTTTCAAACCATGAATTAGTTTATTACAAGTGGACAAGTAACAGTATTGAGTACATAACATCAGAGACAACTAGGTATAACACCACCATCTCACATGACATAACTGTGGTTCCAAGGTATAGTCTTCTTTGCAAAGAAATTTAGCTGTAATGAATTTTAACTGTGATCAGTATATATTCTCTTTCAATCTCAATACACATTGTCAAAATCTTTTAATAATGTAAGAAAGGGAGAGCCATTAAGCCTCTGTGAGAGGACATTTACAAAATGGTCTTTTATTATCACTGATTTCTTCACCATACCTTTTTCTCTCTACTCTGTGCATGTTTCAACTTGACTGCTCTCTTCTTGTCCCCAGGACTACGAAAGACTGTGTAGTCATGGTCTGAGGTTCCTATGGGCTAAAGGAAATAAAAACAAGAAAAAAAAAGACCATAAACTTCCTAAGGTGAAAAAAGTCAATAAGTCAGCTAATAATTCATCAGCTAATAATTCATCAGCTAATAAGTTAAGAGATTTTAAAATATTTTATACAGTACAAAAAATGATACAGTGGAATCATCATGTTGTTAATATACAATTTCAATGTTTGCTGGAGGTAAAGTGATGGAAAGAAGTTCCTATAAAAAAGTATGTATATCATTGACATCATTAGTATTATGATTGGAAATTAAAACGTGGTTCTGCTTTAAGTTAAGTTAACCTTTTAGATGACATCATTGTTGTATTACTACTATCAACACAACATCTAAAAGATTTCTACTGTTTAAGTGGTATCAAATGTGTGAAAAGGTACAATAAGTGAAAATGGGTACCTCAAACACTCTTCCCGACATGTCTGCGTACGTGCCATGTTTGTTTCCAACAGGCCGTGACTGTAGAATGTTGCTGTAGAAGTGGACGTCGCTCTCGGAGTCTGTCGTTGTTGTTGCTGCTGCCGCTGCTGCTGCTCTGGCTGCTGCCGCGGCGGCCGAGGCTCGGGCCTTCTGCTGCGCCATGTACCGAGTCATCGACACAGGACGGCCCAGCTTGTCTCTCAAGAGTTTCTGTAAAAAATACTAGAATATTGAACCATCAAGTCCAATGAATGCCAACAGTAATTGTAGTTGTGGCACAATCCTGAATGTACAATTAGTAGATTAATTCTTCACAATTCTGACACATCTATTAGGCCACACCATCTTAATCTTATGGATGACGGCCGCGAGCCGTTGATTTACGTCAGGATCAAAGTTCACAAGAAAACTAGCGTCGTTCTTGTCAATATATTAAACATTAATCACTTGAGCTGAGTCTGCTGTGATGAATAGACAATCTACATGTACCTCCTACAACTAAAGACTTGTTGTTAACTTGATGCACTGTGTTCTGTGGTTCAAATCGCAATACCAGCTTTGTAAGCAGCATTCTTTTCTCTGCTGGATTTTTCTTTTTTTTCGCCCGCGCGCATTAGTTTTGGGGTCTCTAAAGGACGTCATCCATAAAATTAAGATGGTGTGGCCTTACAAAAAATTGTCAATCATACTGAATATACTGAATAGTTGAGGGTGAATAAAGAACATGTCCCTGTGGTGAAAATGGTAATGCAATACTACTGCTTGGCCATGTGGATCAAATTTTGTGGATTCGTAGGGGTGGGGGTGCAATCACAGGGTTGGCCCCACTTTGGACATATTGCAAGGGATTGCATTTGTCATTTTGGATGGTGATGTAAAGCCAGAGAGGTGGCGACCCTGTGTATATATATGAGTAATCTTCTGGTGTTAACCTCAAGCGTCAAACCTCTGCACAGAAAAGAACAACAACAATCTAGAAGATTGGGGTGTGCTTGGCTAAATACATGTGCCATAGTGAGGCTACATTGCACGAATAGCCCTGAGACTATACTCAAGGTTCCTTCAGGAATGTGAATAACATTCATTCATATTTCAGCATGTAGTAGCTATAATAGTTGATAGATCTATCCAGCCTAATAGTTATTTGTCAGGCATGCAATGTAAAACTTCAAATCATGTTGACATACAAGCTAAATACAACTTATTAGAAGTTCAAGGATAGTGGTTCAGAGGCAGTACTACTTACCCTTGACTTCAGCAGACACTGTCTCAGACGACACTTCTGACGGATTTTGTTTGGTCCCCCAAATTTCTTCATGTCCTGAGAAAGAACGACAGTGTCAATCATCAATTCAATCTAATTTAACTGCAATAACAATCTCAATGTCAACAATATCCACTAAACCATGTAAATTAATGCTATACTCACCCTACAAAAGTCACATTTTCCACAATCCTCTGTTCGCAGACAGGCGTCACACTCACCACACATGCGAGACGACCTCTTCAGTGCATTTGCTAACTGCTGCTGTGTCAACTGTAAAAACAACATCAGTTTCCCTTAAAACACTATGACAAGTCAGTGGAAACAGATTCAAAACAGATACTAAGCTTACATGATAAATGGTAGGCTGTGCATTTTTTTTAACATAAGCATTTACAAAACTGTGGAAAAGATGAATAATGAAATGCAAAATGATTGTAAACAGATGGGATACAACAAGATATGAAAATGCTGGAAATCTCATTTTTATAATAAACGGAAGTTTTACACAAGATAATTCTTTACGTAGACAAGATAGTGAGGTGCAAATTGTATGATGCTTGACAATACCAGTGAAGTGCAGTTATATAGATAAACCATAATAAAAAGGACAGTGGTTGCAGAATGAGTTCCCAATCCACCATACTGTCCTGTACGACTCAAACACATACTGTTTCTTCTGACACGTCTGACACTGCTACCTTCTTGGTCTTCTCTAGGTCAAAGGGCAAGGTGACGTCGAGGCCACTACCACTGCTGCTATGACGGTGCTTCTTTAACAGCTTCTTCAGTTTCTTCTTCTTGTCTTTGTTCTTGTCTTTCTTGTCTTTGTGTTTCTCCTTCTTTGTGTGGTAGCGGATTTGAAGCATCGGGTCCTTCCCTGTCAATAGAATATAGAAAGATACTTGTTATTCCTCAGTGTTAATAATTGTCAAGATGAACTCATGTCACAAATACTGGGTATTGCATTAGCAGAAACACAAAGACAGTAACACATACCATACAAGTGTTCTTCCAAACTACTATGTCATGTGTGACACTTCAAATGGGACAAAACAACTACATTACAGGCATATATATCAAAGCTCACATTGATATATTTTGACAATTCTTATCAAATACTGATTAAATACTGGATACTATTACAACTACTATCAAACTCTAATACATATTCTTTTTCCTGATTGTGAAAAATTGCACCTGAAAGGCTTCAAGTCCAAGAAAAACACTTTATAACAGTATTTTGTGGCATTATTGGTATAATGAATTCACTATAAATCTAACTCCTACTCACCCATGCAGGGAGTACAGTACCACTGTTTGATGGTCCTGGCCATCTCCTGACTGACTTGGATACAGTCTCCATGGAACCACTCATCGCACTTCTCACATCCACTATGGAGGGAGCAAGGAAAAGAGTTAAAAACAATCATACTATTCATATAGCTTGTTACTGATATCTTTGACAGGGCTTGAAATACCACCTGTATATGGTTAGTATCTGTATTTGTTACATGTATAGTACTCATATAACTGCCCTTTGGCATAGTATTATACCAGCTTCGCGGGCACACCACACAGCAGCAGCTGGTTATATTACGCTGAATGGCCTGTCACACCTAACCTTTGTACATCAAGCTGCAACTTCAGAACAAGCCATCAAGTGAGGATGCTCTTGGTGGCAACAAGTTCTACTGTGATAATTCAAGGAAAAAAGGGACCTTTTGAAAAATTTGTACGGATAAAGTTGTGTCGGTATTTCTGATGTCAAACTGCTCCAGTTATTGAAAGAGTGGGGTTGTGTGGTGTATCGGCAGGGTTTTTGGCCCAGAACCCAGCAGTTCCAGGTTCGAATCCCCTGACGGCACCAATGTTGTGCCCTTGGGAAAAGGCACTTTAAACGACTTTCCTCACTCCACCCAAATGTAAAAACGGGTGTATTATGTGTGTGGGTCACGACACCAGCAGACCTGTGTCCCACGTGTATGGCACTGTTGCAATTCTAATCAAATCAAACCAAATCCGATCCACGTTGTGGATTGAATATATCAGTCTCATCTTCTATTGAATGTACAAAACTGGTGTGTTGCTCCTTAAGGCTGTTCCTGTTTATGCAGTACAAGTAAACAAAAACAAATACAACTGTCCCAACTCACATCATGAACCTGTCGGTGTCTGAGGTGCGACAGATGCAGTACTGTATGGGCTCCACCTGTTTGAAGAGCTGCGCCATCTTGGCCTGACGCTCGGGCATGATGAACTGTTTGGCGATCTGCTCCTGGCGTTCCAGCTCCTCCTGCTGGTGACAAACAACAACAGTCAGAAGATAAAAACATTAACAGAAACATGTAGTTTCAAATTAAAGCCAAGTGCACAGAACACCAGGTATCAAGTTACCAATTAGAGCCAGAGTTACATGTATACAATAAGGAATTTTGCTGCCACTTGCACTCCTCATACACCAAAATTTGGGGTGTCAAATTCAATTGATCTTGAATTGCTTAAAGTGTACAAAAAGACAGCCTAATTTTTCAAACGACATTTTCAAACTGCGCTATATTTCTACGTATGAAAAGGCTTAAATGTGACAAATAAACGCATCATAACAAACAAAAATCTACATATTTCTCCACTATTTGAAACTGCCCCCCTCCCCAACTTTGCTGATAACATATTTGTCTTCAACTGACCGAGAGGGCCGACGATTCCTCCTTATCGCTGTCCATCGTTACTGAGAGGAACCTCTGGACGAACAAAAGTGCAGATTAAGTCACAAAACGAAAGAAAATGGCCATAAAACTAAAGAAACTGGGGGAAATCGAAGGAAGCGCGGCCGGCAACATTCGAAGCTTAATGCGGACTACGTCATCAATCTATGCGTAGCAACCTTTGACCTCCACGGGCATCAAGCAGATAAGACTTTACAAAGCACACAGAGGATAATAAATCTGTTTAACGTGTTCTCTTCTTCATCGATTTGTAATTTCTAATAGAAATTCAAGAGAAAAAAAACCTTTTTAAGCCTTTTCTAAAAGATTTCAAAAACGTAGCTCATCCCCCTATAACAAAATGGTGTATTCCAATTACCATTGGTCCTTGATCACGTGATTTGTGTGATAACACGAATTTCAAAACCCAAGATGGCTGCTGTGGAGGCCACAGAACAGTAATTAAGCTTCCTATCTTAATATATGGCAATCATGTAAGAAAGAAGCTGTCAAAAGTCACCTACCAGAGTTTTAGTCCATGAAAAACATACATTGGCAGGGCTGTCAGGCCCCCAAAGTTTCAATCTAGAGCAAAATTTCAACTTTCTAATCGGCGGAACCCCTACGAATCCGAGCGTGTTTACCAAAGTTGACCTCTGACCCCCTTCTCCACCTGATAATCACACAAAAACAGCAAACTTTGCAGGCCTACAGACACCACAAACATGAATGAAAGTCTGATTTTTCAACTTAATAAGAAGGTAAAAACCCTTACCTGTAAAATCCAGCTACAAAATATCAACATATCCTGGAAAAAAGCCCCTTTACAGCTACCTTTACCAAGGGTACCAAACCTATTTCCATGGGCTAAAAGTTGGCCTTCTGCGCCTGCGCGAAATACTGGAGTATCCCCTGGACAAAGAAAATCAACCTGGTACACACTTTTATAATCTGATTTTTGATTGTTGTAAGGGAATTATTATGGGCTAGTTTATGGTTTTAGATGACGTAGAAGATATGAGGATTACATAAATGAATGACATGGTATTTGTAACCCCATTGTCACCAATGTAAAGAGAATTTATAGTGATCAAGAGCAAGTTGAGCAACTGTCAAATTTATCCATGCATCATAAGTCATATATACAATGTATATTCCACAAGTTATGTTCACCTATAATCATATTGAAGATACAGTAAATGCTTTACAATGAAAAAATGTCTTAAAATGTATATGTGCAGTGACATGAGCTAGAGCCTTCTAGCTATATGAAAAAGCTGAAATCGAAATTCATTACTAGCAATAGCAGCATGTGACTGGCTGAGTGACATATACATGTATGATACTAGTACATGTAAAGCCTAAGTTCTTTTAGCCAGGTAAAATGCACACACACACACACACACACGCACACACACACACACGCGCACACATACACACACACACACACACGCGCACACATACACACACACACGCGCACACACACACACACACACACACACAGAGTCTGTCCACTGATTCTGTGGCCTCTTGTTGCATTGGACCCTCACTGGCCGGGCCTCAGCATGATGTGTCAAGCCAAGGATAATGTGATTGTCCTGGGTCAAGCCACATAAACGTTAAACAAAATGTTTTTTCACAGAGCCAGCAACGCCGGAGGCCGACAGTAGCCCTGGTAGTGTAGAGGGTAGCGTGTACACCTGGCAGGACAGGAGACTGTCCAGATCTGCCAGGAAACGTGCTCTGGAACAGAGGAGAGAAGAACTACTTGATGAAACACCTGAAGATGAAGAAGACATTACAGGTAAATGATTTAGTCTGATCAAGGAGGTTTAATCAATGATTAAACCTCCTAGATGAAACCTCCTTGGTCTGATTAAGTCTGTAACACTAAAGTAGGGAGTGACGTTAATTTATTTCCATCCAGTGGACATACTTACGAAACTTTTTATGGAGGCCATACTTTTTAACTGCCATAGTAATAGTATAGCAAATTTGATGCCATTCTAGATCTAGACCTGTATCTGAAGGCTATACTAGTACTAGTAGTATTAGATAACTTGTATAGCGTCAAAAATTCTAAAAAGCTGTGTACAAAATGTATCATAGTTTTATACTGGCTAGCACTTACACCAAAATTTGTCTGCCATATGCAACCATTTTAGCATCAGTGTTGTTGAATATGAAATAAGTATCACCTGATCTTTAACGGTTATATTTGCATTACTATGTACACATTTTGTGACCTTTGCTACTTTGTGGATGTTTGTTTTCCCTTATGTAACGCTTTAAAATTAATCTTTATTCTTAGCAATGTTTACATCTGAATGCAATATATATACCTCATGTTTATTATGTACATGGCAATATGTATATGTGAAGATTCCTGCACCTGTATTGTTCCTCATTTGAGTGGTAAAGGTGAACAATATGAAAAATAACAGCAAATGAAGTGTTGTGGCCTATATATATTATATTGTTGCCATCTCCAGCCATACAAGACAATGTAGTGAGTGAGTGGATCAGCCTGTTGCAGGAGAGGGACAGGCTGCTGAGGGAACAGGTCAATGAGGTCAGCCAATCATCTTTTCACAACACTAATAATGCTAATTAATATTGACATAAGCATTCCCTACCTTGTACTGTAGTACTGTACTACAGTAATGTAGTAAGTGTTGCAGGCTTAGCTGGTGGATGGGAAGTGTTTAGTTTAAAATGTGAAGGCTGAGTAGCTTTATGGTGTAAATTATATATCAAACAAGTTTTCAAATTTTGATTCTGTCTATAAAGGCTGAGCCTGTGATCGGTAGAACCCAGAACTTTGTCTTATCTTAGAAATCAAAGCCTTGCTGATATATGTGTGTACACAGACAAAGTTATTGTCAGGTATGGACATAGAAATTCCAGACATTGGAGAAATTGCACAAGTTACATTACATTGTGACATCAACTGAACCCTTTTGAAAAAGAAAGGAACCATGTTATAAATGAGCATTGCTTTCACAATGACATTTATTGTACAGTATATACTGATTTGTTGTTTTATTTCCTACCCAAGGACAACCAGCGACTGATGGATGAGTACATGCGGGACTTGTTCTTCATCCTCCAGCGAATGGGAACCCTGGACAGCTCGTCCGTGCCCCCCGCACTGAAGACCAGCCTGATCCACGTGTACGGAGAAGTCCTGAAGTACTGCCACACCCAAGACCTGGACATGTCACAGATGTCGGACTGCCAGTCATCTGTAGCTCCGCCCCCATCGCCGATTACAGTAGCCCCTCCCCCTCCTCCTCCTCCCCCACCCCCTCCCCCACCAGCAATAGTTGTAACCAGCCCTAAAAAAACAACCAATGAGCTTCCTGCGGTACCTAACCTGCAACCTAAGAGGAGGAAACTTGGGATGCAGGCAGCAGCACCACAGACCCCAATCCACAGCACACCACTCCGTCCATCTCTACATGTAGGTTTATCATATACTTGTACTAGTACCATAGATCAGCAGTAGAATTTCTAGATTGGGTTATACAGAGTATATGGTATTCAGTCAAACTACTAGTAGAGTAGAAATATCATAGCCTTAAAAATGGTTTAAGTTAAGAACAAACAGCATTGCTTTATGCAGGCTATTGTAAAAGTAGTAGTCGCCTAAAAAATTGAATGTTTACAAGTGACCTCAAGGTAACAAGTGGTCTTTTGTCATGTGGGGCTATTGTAAAAGTAGGTGTATTATAAGACAGTATAGTATAACAGAATCAACTAGAAAGGCAACATTTGCGAGCAAATACAGCATGTTTAGCCATACTCCTCGCCATGCAAAAAATGGACTCTCCCAAAATAACAATGGACCATTCTAAAATACTTGCACTAAAAAAATGAATCACCCAGTCCAAAATTGAGTCTTCCAGTAGCACCTCAACACAATATGGACCAGTCCACAACCATATCCACTTATTGATTAACAAATACACTTCTGCTAAAAAATGGACTTTTTCATAATCATTCCAGCTCAAAATTGAAAAATAATTAAAGAATCCTCCCCTTGCAAGAATGGGATATTCCGTGCCATTTCCATGTAAACCAGTCGAAAAATATCCGCTGAAAATTACACTCTTGCGCATAATCAACCCAGTTCAAAATTGAATTAAAAAAGATCAACCCCAGGGAAGAATGAAGTTTTCCATAGTATACATATGAAGATTTGACAGGAGACGAAGGAAATGACCAAAAACAACATATTTGAGTCAATTCAAAGTCACCGAGAGGGTTTTAGAATAATATTTGTAATATGTTTGAACTATTTTGATTAAAAGAATGTCTAAGTCACAATAGTTCTAAAGTGTTCAAACAATTAGAATTGAAACTTATAACATGTTTGAACTTATTTCACATACGTTGGAAACATTTCGAACGTAACTACACAAAAATCTCTTTATTTAGAACAGTTTCAAACCATCTATCCAAATGTTTCAATGTTCGAACAATTTGTAACAAAAGATTTTCACAATTGCCCTCATAAACGAAGGTGCTAAGTCCTCCTGTGTGTTTCTGCCTATTTTCGGTGGCCGCGCTAGACCACCAGCGGATTTGTTTTGACGGAGCGTCACCCGCGCGCGACGATGTACACTGTTCGGCACCGCTAATATCCGGCATTTTCCCGCTCCAAAACACTCCACAAGACCCACGTTTTTAGTGTTTTGCCTCTTGTGCAACACGATTCGATTTGCATTACTAACGGGACGAAAATGATCGAAAAAATTCACCCCGTCCCGGCGTCCGTCCCAAAAACATGAACGACATGAAAATATATTTTCTTACAGATTCAATCACGAAAATCAACAGCATGGGATTCCAAATTTTCGCAACGGCCGACCATTTATCATGGCTGAACTTCCTTCCAAGGCGTGCTATAGATAAACATTCCCGGCACATAATAGTCACTAGTACCAGACTAACGCAAGCTCATGATGATAATAGGGAGAAAGTTTGTCAGTGAAGTTTGGCCACCAGAGGGTACATTCATTTAACGTTACAAGCTAGCTCAAAGGGGCGAATCATTGACCTTACCGGGGACTGACTCTACTGGCCTAATCATTCCTTTTTTGCCGAATTCTACGATCCATACGCCCGTACGTAGGACATGTAGGAAGGCCTGGTGGTGGACGCTACACATCACGGGAGATGCGTGTTGGTCCGAGACAGACAGCGGCGTGCTTTCGATCGCGTAGCGGCGACGCACCGCTGCGACAACGTGCCAGACCAAAACGCCTGTCCCCAGTGAGACCATGTGTTTTGCGCAGCATGCCCCGAATCCGTCTACCATTGCTGAATGTAGCCCGATTCATAGAGGTCTATTTTGTAAGCATTATTTCATGTACCCCTCAGCGTGAGAATTCCTCGTGCAACACTTCGCTACATTATATGTTTACGTTTCCCCGCGCACCGCCTACCACCCCCTTTGATCATGTATGAAGTCGGCGGCAGAGAGAGATCATCAATCAATTTTGACAGGAGTGTCGCGCCAGTCTGAGGAGAAACGATCTCCCGTGTTGTGTTGAAGAATTTGGAGTTTGAAAATATCTGGAATAACTAATGCTAGAATAAACATTCACAAAATCATTGATTTAACTTGTTTTCTGTTATAAAATTTCCTAAACTGCAATTTAACCACTGAGTTTAAGGGAACATGGTGTTTTCCCGATAATCACGTTAAATGTTTATGTCCGGTCTTTCCTCCTCGTAAGCAAACTTCCAGCTTGGCCAGGTGCAAGGCACTCGGGGTCAACGACCTGTAGGTCATATGTAGTATTGAAAGTGACAGAAGTGGCAAATATTGTCAAGAAAGCCCAAAATAAATCGTTTTGAATATATGTATGCCAAAAATGGGAATGTAGTCCTTTAAATATTTGTTCAAGCCACATATACAGCAAATTTCAGGTCATTCGGTTGAAATACCAGGGCGCAGGAGGCCAAGATATGCTAAAAATAGCTTAAAAACCTCGATAAAATCACTTTCAAGGTCAATATCAAAACAAGGAAAAGAACGCACATTGGTTTTTGCCTACATTACCTCTGTACCAAATTTCAGGTCATTTGGTCAAAAAATGACAGAGATGAATCGATTTGAAGATTTGACAGGAGAAGAAGAAGAAGAAGAAACATGAGAGAAAACAATATGTTTAGCCATACTTATGGCTAAACATAAAAAGCCTACATATGATTTAGAAAATACAATACAATTGATAATCATATTTCTATGTGTAGATGTCAAGATGATATACCAGGTACATCAGTTACCACTCTAATTCTTCACCACCTTTCTTTCCTTATAAGGGTGACTTGCAGAGGTTGATCAAGTCCGACCTGCGTAGGAGCCTGCGTAAGACGGACTGCATGCGTTCCCCGGGAGGCACGCCCGCCAGACGGAGGGACCAGCCCGCCTTCAACAGCATGGGGAACTGGATGGTCATCGGTCTGCAGAAGAAGTTCCGCAATGTGCAATACAGTCCCACCACCCCAACCACCCCTAATGATTCGACAGAGGAGTCCTTCTGTCTGAGTGTAGACTGAGAATTTTCATGGTCAGGGCTATTTTTGGAGACCATGGACTGGTGATTTGCACAGTTATGGAATTCAGCACTTTCAGTGGTGAATGTCATAGCTGTGAAGGGCTCAAAGTCCCTGGTCATGAACTTTATCATCGCTTTTAGTAACAAAGTCTACTGTCAAGGTTCCCATTGTGAAAATCCTAACAACTGAAAGTGATGAGTTCCATGGCTGCGGACTCTTGCTTAAAATTGATACTAAGTCTCCTCACAGCTGTGGAATTCACTGCTTGCTAAAATTGATGAATTTCACGGCTGTGGAATCATCCATGGTTGTATGGTTGGAAGTTGTAGCGAAATTTTCCTTTGCAGAGTACAACTGAAACAACCCAAAATCATTAGCTCAAACATATCTGTATCTATACAGCCAGTATAACCGCCATTTGGTGTAACACACCAGCTTCGCAGGCACGCGGTGCGGCAGCAGCTGGTTACATTACACCGAACGACCTCGTGGTATTAGATATCAAAGTGGAGATTTAGTACATGAGCACAAAATTAATGCAATACCTTTCAAGGGATTGTGTCTTGATGCCATTTTGTTAGGAAACTGGAAATATGTATTAAGAGAGTGTTGCCTTGGTAGGCCTTGCCCAGTGGTGGCTGCCTGGCACACATGGCTGATAATACTAGGTGGGGAGACCTAAATGTCCTGACCATAAGGTACAAATGACCTAGTTTTTGGTGTAATGAACAGATAGGACATTGTCTTGGATATTGAACAGAATTTAGAGATATTGCATTATAAAGTAAGCTTGATTGTTTTCATAAAATACCGCAATTGTGCAATAAGATATAATAGTTGGGATGAGAGGAGTAAATTGTTATTTAAAAGACAGGGGTTCATGTTGGCATTACCTGTATAGTGTTTGGATCAGTGTCTTTATCAGTATGTCCTAGCAACTGAATCTAAACAATACATATGCTGTTACCAAAGAGATCTATCCCTCAATAGTGGAAAATGATGCAACAAAAAATAGATAAGATAATGGGTATCCACACCTCTATATGGTTCACCATTGGAACTAGGTGCTTTTAACTTAGGCTTTGCACATGTATATATCATTATATGGAATGCTTAGCTTCAAATCGTAACTGCTGCCCTGTTATTAACACAAAGCAAGCTTTCAAATAATTGTACAGTTAAGTGTATGATATATGCTATCCAAAGAAAAATAGGGGCAAGAATTGAATATATTGCTGCTTTAAAGGAAATGACAGTTGATGACCTCCCTACATCATTAAATTCAAATCTTAGCTCTGTAAGTGTAAGGAAAGCCTCTTTGAGAAGACCCTATAGCTATAAACTGACTGTAAAATCTGTTCATTTCCTTGTGGTGAGCACCTCCTACGTGTGCCCTTCTATGCAAATGTCGTCTGCTGGCGGTTTCTTCCAACCACATCCCCCATCTGTCAGGTGTAATTAACACCACCAGCTGCTCCCTTTTAGACAGGAGCCTTAAAATTTGCTTTACAACGGTAGTGCTCGCCACGATCTTTATTGAATAGTCCAATTATCGACTCCGCTGATTTCCAAACTCGATCAGTGGTGTGTCAATGAAGTAGAAGCTGGACCTGCATATCAATGAGTAACACTAATATGATTCAGGATTTAGGCCACAGTTATATATGCAGAATACAGTGTAGCATTTATTCAGATAACATTTAAGGCTGCTAATTAGATTAGTTTTTGGTTGAGAGACGGTGATTCTATAATTTTGCTATGTGTCTATGCTACCTGATTCATTTCTTGTCATTGTACATTCAAACCATAGCATTGCATGTTTTTACATTTCATGGAATACATATTGTATATATATTGCTGATAATGGCATTTTTAGACCAAGCCAAATATGTAAGGAGATGTTGTGGGTTAATTTTTTTTCTATCCTGGTTTCTTTAGTTCAAAGCGTTCTCAACTAAAGAAAGCAAGAGTTTGAAAAAATATGTAGTAACACATCCTACAACATCTGCCTAGTGTTAAACCATACCAGTTTAAAATTTGGTTCTTTGATTTAGAAAATATTTATGAAACATGAATACAGCATCTGAGGGGGAGTCTGTACATTGTCGAAGATAGTGAACATAGTTGGATTCAAGTTATCTTCCCAGCCTTCTGTTTTCACCTTGACCTCTAGCTTGATTTTTATGTAAAAAAAACAACAAGGAAATAAATTGCTGGGGCCTTAATAGGTAATAAACAGTTAGGCATTTGCATATTTTTACTCAGAAACCTTCGTGTTATAAGTGCTGTTATCTATACAAACTCATTATAGAACATGCAACCTTAGATTTGATTATTTGAAACAAGGTTGGTTAACTGCAAAACAAGGTAGGTTTTGGAAATTGACAATGCAGGATGCGTCAGTCAGTGCATCAGTCAAAGAGATTGTCTGCTTACCTACCGGACATTTGAGAGAAGATTTTGTAAATTTACTGCCAAAGATTTGGAAACCTAAGTCAGGATTGACATAACCTTGTGGAATTGAGGAAGTCTTAGAAAAGGCTTACTGCAAATATTACATGTCAGATTGAATATCATTATGGTAAATTTGCATGTTTTCCTGTGAGTATTCCAGCTGCTATTTACTGTAAAACAGCTTCGTTTTTCCTTCTGTCACTAAATATGAGCCACTGTAATTTGGTGTATTGATACATGTACGTATAGCCTAGAAATTTAATGTACAATTTGTAATGTGTAGTTTATGCCAGGCAACTACCCTATGATTCGGACAATGACAAGTGCAGTTGTAAGAGATGAACATACTGTCTATCAATGTGCACATTTTTATCTATGCAATATGATAAGATTTAGTGATGTTTTGCAATCAGTGGTGTAAATTAAATCAGCTGCTCCTGCAAATTGTATAAAAAATGTGATACAAGAAATATCTTTTGAAATAAACTTGAATTTATACTTATGTCACATAATGACTCAATGAACTCATTAACGCTTTGAAGTGTGTTGGGAACCATTGTAGTCGACCACACCAACATCTGCTTGGAGATTTCAAAATTACAAAGAAAGCCTTGGTAGCATCATAACTGGTAACCAGTTAAGGTATGTCCACTTCCATGCATGCTATAGTCGCCTCCCACCAGCCTTATCAGGATGGTACTTAATGGGCTATACTGAAACTGCAAATTTGTAGATAAACCAGGTGTAACAAATATAATCACAGGAAAGCCCGAGAGAGCGGGCCTAAATCTCTGTCCACCGGGACGGCCTTCGTGCAAGCCCCGGCAGTTTACTCTAATACATGTTGGGCCACGGATACTTATCTCCGCGTGGATACTAGAAGAAACAACCGCTCTGTATTCTGGCTGCCCTGTCAATATATCAGCTGGCTGTCAAGGAAAATTGTGATTTTCCTACTCTCCAAGCAGAGGTTGATGGGGAAGATTGTGACCTTTTTATCATTTTACCACCAACGGTGGGGAGAGCGGACAAAAAAAGGTCACAATCTTCCCCACCAGCCTCTGCTTGGAGAGTAGGATTTTCCCTTGCACAATCACAATCTACAAAGAGATCATAAAGGAACATATCAACTTTCAGTTTGACTCTATAGGATATCTTTACCGTTTATATCCTTCTTAGAGTGACTGCATTATTTTATGAACAGCTTATTCTTAAACTTGTACGTGTTTCAAACAGTCGGCTAACCACGATTTTTGGGGACCGCCCACTAAGAATCGGTAAATGTGTAGATATTGTAGACTTGGCGTTGTGCAGATCTTGTGGACAGACAGTAACATTCTCTGACTACCGGGCTTCTCTGACAGTGAGTGAGTGGGTGTGCGAGACTCCCAGCGCTCTAAAAACGCGCCGTAAAGTTCCAGTGTACCTCGTTGAAGGGATCATTACGCCAGGAAACGCGCTACATGTTATCCGTACATCACCGTTGGAAGCCATTAGCGCACCCATTCAAGTGATATACTAGCACCGCCTTCAAGGACTTGTCCTTGGTGCTGAACAACCTTCAAATGAACCGTTGAAAGTCTGAAAACCTTTCACCGTCCAATTAGAAATATCCAACGTAACTTTCAAGTATCTATTGAAATTCCTTAGATTGCCTTCCAAGTTTCAAGTA
Source organism: Branchiostoma lanceolatum (assembly GCF_035083965.1). Lineage (NCBI taxonomy): Eukaryota > Metazoa > Chordata > Leptocardii > Amphioxiformes > Branchiostomatidae > Branchiostoma > Branchiostoma lanceolatum. The sequence continues at coordinate 15,727,887 of NC_089726.1, read as the reverse complement.
CGTATCTGTTCCTTCTAAAGAAGAAGGAAAGTCAAAATGAGTACGAGATCTAGAGGTAGTCATGTGTTAAAATCGTTAAGATCAGGATTAATGTTTTCAACATGGCGATCGATCATGGTCACGGCAAATGCACCGCACATGATTCGGCTGTTGATATATAGCTTTCTAATGCGCGCTACAGTCGGACAGCAAGCAATAAAGGCTGGCGATAAGAGACATGAGTGCTTCAGGGCTTAGGGCCGTGTATTTTATGTTGTCGGTAGGTAGTTAAATCTATTGCACTTCTTTATTTCGTTTACAGTAGCTTCGATTTTTGAGGACATGACAGAACAAAATCCCACGAGAAATCACGAGCTTTGGGTAATGAAAACATGAGAGATATTATCACAGTTTTTGATTTCGTTCGTTTTATACCTGCTCGCAGTGCTAAGTATATTTTCTCTTCCCAGTTTGGCTCAATTTTTAGAATAGAATTTTTTCGTCAGTACATTAATGCTACCACTCGGTAGTGAATGCGCTGTTAATCTATCCATTGGTTGTTTAAACAATTGCGTTTGCTTGTTTGTTTTCCACTTTGTGTTTGCTAAATCATCTTAGAAAATGCTTTTTTTCGGGTAAATCCAAAACTTTGTCATAAAACATTCGCTCTATTTTGGCACATTTAAAAAAATTTACAACGCCGTATGACCGGAACGATAATTACTTCCCATTGTCTGTATTGAATTAGTCTATAACCATGCCATTCTTCAACGTTTCTACGTACTCCTAAATGATTAAATGGAACTTCCGATGTCTAGACTACCTTTGAATAGATAATGAGCCCTGATTGCACGGCAAAGTCATCCGCCAAGGTCAAACCGTGACCTTCATCTTCCGCAGTAATGGGGTAGTGATTTTCCCGCCAGCGAAGCGCGTTAGACATTTGTCACCCATTGTAATGACGTCGGGACGAAACGCTTTGATGAAAAATGGCTGTGTCAGACACGGATTTGAAAATATCTGGCCGACATACCACTTTTATTATTGCCTATGGATAGTATTCTTGCGTAATGGGAAAGTTAGGCCGGAATGTGATTATGAAAGATGAGGATAAATAGAGAAATTGGTAGAGATAACGACGAGGTAATCATTATTGTATTAATATTGATACAATCCATCACAAAATGATAATATGCTACACAAGAAGAGTGGAAAACATAAACATTAATTGATAAAAGAAAAAATTGCTAAAATGCAGTACAGACTTTAACCATTTCTGAGCAGACATAGAGAAAGAATAATATAGACGTAGTATAAGAATAATAACATATACAAAAGAAGTCAGCAAATTAGATCAAGTTAGAATTGTATCTTACATCATTGTTGTTTAAAGACATCAAACAACAATAACAGAATGTTTAAATGCTTAGATTCGGGAAAGAATGGCTCGCCCAAACAGATGTGACCTTTTGTATCAAATCCATTAATCATCCCAATATTCATGAATAACCTTTGTGTAAATCTTTTCAGCGATGTCACGTCCATAAATCATTGACAAAAATCCATCGTCAGGATTCATTCTATGAAGAGATATCGTTTTTCATTCGTGCAGGTGTACATGTATATTGGCTTTGTGTCTTTGTGTTCACGTGACTATCATTCGCACATCATGTGATCATCACGTGATAGCTGGTGTGCCCGACTTTGATATTGGTTCTTCGTGATTGACAGGTACCTTTTGATTAAAACAAGGATGGATTGGTCGAGACGATGTTAAGATTTTCTGTTACATTACTTGTTCGGCTTCGGCGTCTGAATGTTCAATAGTACTACATGTAGTATTAATGGTTATTGTCATTTTAGATATTACAGTTTTCCTTATCTCCAATTAGACTTTGTCCTAATTTTCTTGTTCTCTGCTGCTTTTATTATGTCCTTTTTCATGTTTTTCCTGAACTCCCCTTGGGTCTTGTTATGCCTCGGTCCCATAAATTTCCAATCCGGGGCCCAGCCGGGCAGCTTGTGGGAACGAAAAATATGATATTGAAGACGAAAAAAAGACACAAACGGAATAAGATACTCCTAACCATATATTGTGTATTTTCTTGATATGCATTTTTTATTATTTTTTCATTTACGCAGACAGCCCGGCCGGGCCCCGGATTGGAAATGGGACCGAAGCATTACGTGGTGCCCGTTGTGATTCTTCCTTTCTCCCCTACTCCTGCACGTCGACTAGTAACTCCATATCTCGACGATTTTAATACTTTACCAGTACTGCTCTTCATCGACGTCGGTTTGGGCCTTAGGCTAGTTAGATATTTCCCACCTACATTTAACGTTACCACCTCGTATCCAATTCACCTTCAGGGGCCAAATAGTCCCATGGAATAATGCGTGAGAGCAATGGAATTAGGGTAACTCAGAAAATCCCAGACTCTCGTACTCGTTCGCTGAATGCTTTTCAAACTTGAGAACTAAGGATTAAATCTTATGTGATAATACTAGAATTACCGTTCATTTAGATTCTGAGCGTCAGTCTTCGTGAGATATTTTCATCACGAAGGATTTCTCTGCGACTGTGCTAAAAGTCATGTGTCTTTGAGAAGGTTTTGTTTAAGAAATCCTCTCGTACAAATTTCCAAACATGTACGTTACGGTGAGTATGTCTAAATACAGTCTAAGTGCAATCAACAAAATACAATTTCCATTGGAAAACCATTGAGCATGAAATGATGAATGGAATTACATTTTCGCCGCAAAATCAGGTATTTTACAATCTGATGATTTTTTTCTCTATAAACCGTAATAAATGAATATCACTTGTTAAAGTTTTTCCACAAATTCTAAACAAGTGGATTGTACTGAATGCTGCACATAGCTTTAAAGCAAATTTACCTAGGCTTGATTTCAGCCTTAGGGTATAATAATGTAAGACGTCGACACGCCTAATTTTTCTTCATTTAAATGGACCGCACTCCGTGACGCAGAAAATTCCCTTAGCAACAAAAGAGGAATTGACAATTATAGTCGAATGGCACAATCAATACATCAAACAAGCCCGATTGAAAGTCAAGCGCATATGTTTGATATTCGTATTTTCGGTCTCTTGTAACGTTCCAATTCTTTGCCTTCAATAACGTTAACCTTCTACAACCGTTTCCATTAAGCCTCGCCTAAAAGGTTATATGTTTTAAGTGCTGTTTGTGGATTTGTGAACAGCGTGCGCATAACTCGAGAAATAATGAATGGATATTTATGCATATTTTGTATGTTGGTAGGCGTGCCGTCAACAAAGCAAAGGACATTGTCGAATATTATTGCCTCCTATGGGCTTTCTATGGTTCATGCAGCACTAGCAGAACGTTTGGTTTTCGTATCTTTTACTGCTATCATTGGTCAACCGGGTCGTGAAGAAATTAAAGATTAGCAAATTTTATCTTAGTTTATCAGGGCTCTCAATTTCCCCCATATGTAAGTATGGGAGCCTCGGTAAACTACCTAGGATAGCACCAAGGCTAGATGGATCTAGGTTTTTGCAAAAAAGGGGGAGCAAAAATCACAAGATCTCTATCTCATCGTCTGAATTGATATCACCATCCAACACGGTAACAATATACTGGCCCTTGTGGTGGCTTATTGCAATTTGGTCTTCCGTCATCTGTATACTAGTATTCCATGGTTTCAAACAAGAAGAGACTCAAAGAAACTAGATAAAAGTGGTTAAACATCAACGTCTTTATTGCTTCAAATCCATCTAGGTATCTGTGCCATATATTATTTTTGTTCTAGCTTATCATTTTTTCCACAATGTCTCTAACGTTACCTACATAATCATTTGATACTTGGTACATTCATTGCACTTATTATCTTTCAAGCACCATATGAATTCTATAGTACTGTACTTGTTATTTCCAATGGAATGTCTGGACGGCATTATCATCCTTTTTTGTCTCATTACGAAATAGATACATGTATCAAGATTTTGTTTATGTTCGTGTGCGTAAGCAATTACATGGATTGGTTGTACATTGTTGGATAGCAGCAACTTAATCAAGACAACGTAGCGGGTATACAGAATGCGCACTTTGCCCGCTGTCTACCGTAGTGTCTACCACACTTGTCTGCAATGTCACTACACTTGTTTTTTCCTGTGCGTTAAAAAGATGTACAAGCCGCCATGTTACACACCATGGCTTTTGAAGAGCGTCGGGGTTGCTATCGGATACATTGTTGTTTTTCACTGCATGTTAGCTTTACGGCCGGATTTTCTGATGCTATCTTTGTCTTAAGTTATTAACACGGATTATTAAGTACTATACGCATTGTTCCATCAAATGGGATGCATCTATCCCCATTGTTGGAACTATAGTCAACCATTCAGTGATGCCCCTGGACTACTCTCATATGTACATAGTTTTTTTTTCCGCGAGTTTATTTTCTTTGGTAAACCCTGGAATGACTTGTGTTCTTTAGAATTACCCTGTATCTACTTCGCTACTTAGAGTTCGTATATATTGATATTCTATTGAGGTATTCGATCCTACATACAGTCCTTACGCATTGCTTGGAAGGGTTCTTCGGTTTCCCGGTGTCTACTTAACTACAGGAAGATCTTTAATACATAGCTCTACGTTTGTGCGTATAAAACAGACGACATGTGGGTTTACGTCACAACCCACTGTCGTCGTCATGCCTGAAAAACCCACCCTTTTAGAATATTAGCCCGGGCGCTTTTTCTCTCTCATCTCAAATATCCATTTTTAAGACTTATTTCTGATCGCTTGCATCGCGTGACACTTCAAACTATCAATCTGCTGACACCTGGGTGCTTGTTAACCTAGAAGTTTCCTAAAATAGTCGAACCATTCAATATGAATGGGGAGGCTTTTTACGGCCGTGCATGGAACCATGCATTATGTATGTGGCATTCGTGCCAGTTGGAACATGATGAAACGACGTCATCCTTCCCCCTCCCTAAAGTGACAATGTGCGATAAAACTGGGAAGACACGAAGCAATCACATACGTGTGAGCAATTCTAAAAATAATACCCCACTGAATGGCATAATCTACAAACATTGCACGGAAGCCTTAGTCAACACTAATGTGTTTTTCCTTTCTAACGCGGAGGCTTAAAAGATAACTGGCCATGACGTCTTGGTACAGACCTAGTATCAACCACCCAGGTGCATATTCCAGCGTGATAAGTCCCATGACGTTGAAGCGATAATGGCTATAGTCCCAGGAGCAAGCTCCAAACTGTCGAAGGATGAGGCCGGCCACGAACTCCCACGTATAGGCGATGACGAGATACAGGGCTACCCGATATCTGGTCGGGACGCCGCACTGGAGGTATAGGTAGACGTAGCCAAACCGCTCGACCATGATGCGGCAGCTGCCATAGATGAGAAATGACCAGATGGAGGTGTAACCCGTCAGCCGCGCGTCAGGAGCCTTGGTGACGCAATCGTAGAGCATGGTGAAGACCACTTCATCCAGGAAGCCGTGCATGCCGTAGAAACAAAACCGTATCCACGGAGGCAAGGGCCCCTCGCCGGCCACTTTCGCATCGTTGGTTTCTATCGATTTGTCCGTGTTTTCAGTACCTGCCTCGCCCGGGCCCTTCTTTTGTATGCAGAGTAGGTAGCGGAAAAGATGGTCCTGATACAGGCCCAGCATATACCATAGAGGAAGATATTCCAGCGTTACCAGACCGAGGAAATGGTAGCGATAGTCACTATAGTCCCAGGGACAGGCGTCAAATGTCCGTAGCAGCAACCCCGAGAGCAGCTCCCAGGCGTAGACGGCCGGGACGTAGCAGCAGGCCCGCAGGAGAACGGGGATGTGCCGGCGCCGGGTGTACAGTTCCGCGAAAATCTTCTCGGTGACGAAGGTGCCGCACAGTCCATAGCTGATGAACATCCATAGAGACGTGGTCCCGTAGAGGCGCAGGCCGCCGGTGGTAACCAGGTTTAACAATGCGGTGAACACCACTTCGTTCAGAACACCGTGTGCCCCATAGAAGTAGGCCCGGCTCCATAACGGGAGGGGGAATTTGAGCTCGGCCAATTGCACCATGTCCTCTCAATCTGGTATCCTACTGTTCCAATAGTTATCGAATTAAAGGGAATACAATGCGTCCGACTTACTTGGCATACCGCACGGTAATCAGAAATATGACTGAAAATCCCAGGCGTTTAGATAAGAGCAGCTGACTGTGGGAGTGCTTTCACTGGTAGGTTGGATCCATACACTGCGCGAGGAAAATCACCTCCGCCGACCAGCTGAGCCCCGGGAAGTTGATGCTTTGCCGGCTTTTTCATCACAGGTCATTGGTTCCGCAGATATGGGAAAACGAGTCCGACTGGCTCTTTCACTTGATCCTCATTGGGTACCTGAAAGGGGGCGGGTAATTGTTTTATCTGCGGTTCACCGGATTTGTTAGTCAACACAAAATAGATAGCCTTATATTTTCAGAGGAAAGGAGATTGATTATTTCCCACGGTTGCATAGATACATATCAGCATGGGTAAATATATAATCAATTTACCACCCCACAAATTATGGTATCACCCGATTAATCACAGCATCAAACACCCCCATCTTTTTCGAATGGAATATTCTGAAACAGGTGTCATAGGTTGTGTGCGCGTGGCATTGTGGGTAGAAGAACAAGTGTAATGGCGGCGCCCATGAGGAAAAAAATCGTCTGAAACTTTGCCTGACTTGTTTTCTTCCTGACGCCTAATTTTGAACGGAATTGCTTCTCATAAGTGTATTAGGTGCAATTTACAGCATTTACGTAGAAGTCCTCTTTGTTAGAAAGTTCTGACTTGAGTGTAACGGCGTTATTTTCCGAAAATTCTACGCGGGAAAAAAATTTCGTTTCTCTGACAACACAACTCGACATCATTTGACGTTTGACAGTCTCTTGAATAATATTAAGATGGCTTCTCCCGACAAGGCGTTAGAGATACAGATGCAGGTTCGTCAGAACGCATCAGAAATGCAAGATTTCCTGAAAGACTTGGACAGCTGGGAAGACGACATTAAGAAGAAAGACGAACAACTGAAGACACAGAAAGAAGGACATGAACCAGTGAGTTCTTAGCAGATTCTAGACATGCCAAATGTATGGTTAGATTCTTATTGTTTGTCATACTATAAAGCGTAAAAGCTATTAAGCTGTAATGTAAAAATAAAGACATTTGTTTCATGTGAAGATGAACTTGACGATATGTGCATATACTATGATATAGATAAAAATACTGTACATAATATTTAAGTTAGCGGAGACTTGATCTCAGGGGAGGATGAAAGGAGGCTTTTATGGTGTTTTAAGTTCACGGCTCAAAGAACAGTAGTTATGTGAAATTAAGCAGTGCAAGACAGAATGCATGTTCATGGTGTGGTGACTTTGCTGTGCATGGTCACCGCAAAAGCCATGAACATACACAGCAAATATTTCACAATCTACAGTACAATCTATAAGATCTTTTGAAACAAAATTGTCAACACATAAATATGGATTTAATGTTAAACCTCCATAGCTATTGTATAATTGTATTTATTTAATTTTTTTTCTTTATTTCTGAAGGTCTTGCCACCTATAAGAAACAGAGCTGCAGCCAAGAAGAAGAAGAAGAAGGTGAAGACAGAGGAAAAGAAGGAAGAAACTGGTGCTGGTCAGCAGAACGGTCAACAGAAGAAACCCAAGAGGATCAGTGGCTATGACTACCGGTCCTGGGACAAGTTTGATGTGGTACGTCTCGAGCAAGATAAAAACAAAGAAAGAAATGAGGAAACAAAAACACATGCAATAGAGAAACAGGCTTGGTGATGATTCCAAAACTATGTATACAATGTTGAGAAAACTCTGTACCCTATCTTTAAAATTACTGTGTTTTGTTTTAATTGATCAGTAATACCATTTATACATCTGAAGGTGGGGATTTTTATCCCAACTGACTTGTTGGTGTGTCTGTTTAATCTCCAAGCAGATAATGGAAGGCAAATTGTAATGTTTTCTTCCCCCTTTTTTGTTTTGCATTCTAGTGCTAAGGGTTGAAGTCTTTTGGAAAGCACATTTAAGGGCCGTGTAAGAAGAGTTTCAAACTATTTTTTTGTGTGTGAAATACAGTCAAACCTGTACAAGTGACCACCTCTACATAAGGACCACCTGTCCATTTTTTGGTGGTCCCTTAGATAATTTTTCTATTGACACAAGCATTAAGGACCCTGTCTATAGTGACTAGAAATATAGTGATTAGGTCCTCTGAGTGGTTCACTTGAGCAGAAACCATCTTGAGTGCTTTATCAATTGTGTGTTAATTCTTTGTAGGACCAAGAACTTGAGAAGCTGGAAGACGAGCAGAAGGAGTCATCGTCAGAATACGAGAGTGAAAGTGACAGTGAGAAGGCACTAGAGCAGCAGAGACTGATGCAGCAGGCGCTGATGGAGAAGGACAGGGTAATCTAACAAGCAATACTATTGGATAAATGTTCCAACTTTACTCAACAGTCACATTTGTTGACCAATCCTGAGAGCTGTTTGAAATTTGTTTTCATGATCAATTTCTGGTGTAAAAGAAATATGACACAAACGACACTATTGTATGAAAGTTCCAACTTTACTCAACAGTCACATGTGTTGACCAATCCAGAGGGCTGTTTTAAGTTTGTAGTCATGATCAAGTTTTTAATGTGTTAATAGGCAGCATTTCTCTATATCAAGAAGTTTATGTTTCTTCTTCTAGGGAAATGCTTTCTTTAAGGAAGGGAAATACGAGGAGGCCATGTCCTGCTACACAACAGGGATGGATGCTGACCCTAAGAACGCTGTCCTACCAGCCAACAGGGCCATGGCTCTCCTTAAGCTCAACAGGTGCTTGATACAAGTTTATTTTATTTTATCTAACCAGGAATACGTTTCGCCTGGTGGCGTTTTTCACAGATTTCTGGGGGGTTCAGCCCCTTACATAGAATTACATTGCAACGGTAAAAATTACAAATGATACAGGAATGATATGACACTAAAGTCTTTGTATTTTTGTATTGCATAATCTTTAAACTGCCTCAATGTGTAACACCAGTTTTGTACAGTAAGTACAAGCTGCTTTAGACTGGGTAGGAGTGTAATGCTTTATCCACTCACACCAGGATGGACCCCTACTCTTTTTGATAAGTGTGGTGTGCTATTTAATGTGCTGAAGGTGTGGCTCTCCTCAAGCACAGAACCTCTGACTTCATGTCTTATCCAAGAGATAAGAGTATGTTCCTAACCAAAGTTGATGGTGCAAAGTGCATTTCCCAAGGGCACAACATGCCAGGAATTCTAATCCAGACCTTTACATTCTAAGTCAACAACCTTAAACACGAGGCCACCATACCACAATGATAACAATGTCCCACACTATCTATAGGTATGAAGATGCTGTACGGGACTGTACTCTGGCATTAGACCTGGACCCAACCTACACCAAGGCCTACCATAGAAGAGCCACTGCACGCATGGAGCTGAACAAGCTGGAGGATGCAAAAAGAGGTTGGTTCTGCACTTCTCTCTCAAATCTATAGGGGGCAACCTTACACCTTGGACTTCAAATCCTCTATTGTTGCATATTTTACATTTACAATCTGTGACATCAGTGGAAGATTTAGATATACTGTATGCTAGAATGGTTGCATATTCATTTGATGTGGTTCCGAAGGTTTAACAACTTTCTCCCCATGTTTGTGCTTTAGATTATGAAAAGGTTTTGAGTTTGGATCCTTCCAATAAACAAGCCCAAGCTGAGCTAAGAAAAATAAAGAAGGTACAGTATGTTGTTGTTGTTATTGTACTTATAGCAGGACAACAATTTGAATTTATGAAAAGTTCACTCTTGGCCGTTGTCCTTTTCCTTTTGTTTCCTAGTAAGACTCTATACTTTTTAAGTCATTTATAGTGATATATTGTTCATATATTGATGATATTAACTCTAACATCTGATTCCTTGACATCAAAGGAACTGTTTACAAATAGCTTCTTCAGTCGACATGCTTTTCCTTCGAGGGGGTTATACCGCCCTTTTTACGGGGTGGCATGCCCTTTCGTTGGCTGATACAAGATGGGGATGCGCCAGTTCTCCCGTCCGGGTGAATGGTGTAAATCACCGTATGGCTGATACGAGACAGAGGTTCGCCAGGCCTTCATCCGGGTGATTTGTAGTGAATCACCAACTCCAGACAGAAGGATTTGGACCATTGCACACCGGGGCATGCCCCTACTCTCTTTTGAAAGATGTGGTGGGTTCTTTTACGTGCGTGGGGTGTGGCTCTCCCCCAACACGGGACCTCCATTTCACGTCCTATCTGAGGGACGTCCCTAACCCTAGATGAAATAGCTTACAGTCAAGAAATATTGTTATATCCTGTTCTGGAATGAATGCAGTAAATGTCAAATATCTCATGAATTCTTCAGGCTCTAGAACCAGCAACGAAGAAGTCGGAGGAAGTCATAGAAATCAAGAAAACAAAACCACAGCCAAAGGACCCATCTCATGTGGTCAGACCAATCAACAAACCCGTACACTTAAGGTCAAAGGTCAGTAACATTTTGTAAAAAACATTTTGTATAGCTGCCACATTTTGAGCTAATTTTTACATGATGTACCAGTATGCATGATACAGCTCAACAAGTGGTACACCAGTTTTGTGACATAATAGTAGAAAAGGAATAATGCAGACTTTATGTAATTAATAATACATGGTAACATGAAAGAGGTTTTAGTATGCACATTTAGTATAGCTTCAGTCGCAAGATCTAGGCTCTTCGAGGACAGATTGACTTTGCTTTTTTTGTTAGCTATGGACCACGAAGTATCCTCTAAATAAAACTTCTTACAAAATTGCAGGTCTCTGACAAGAGGGACAAATTCTGAACTTCAAGGAATCAGTTCAGACTAAGGGATATGTGTTGATTCTTGTTCATTTCTCTTTGTATTTAGAAACCACTAAGGAGACTCGTAATAGAGGAAATCGGAGGTGAAGAGGACAGGATCATGTTTCAACCGTCCACAAATCTCCAGGCAACAGAACTACCTTCATTTTCCTCAGAAGAAACAGCACAAATTCCTGTTGAGAACTCTGAAAAGTTGAAAACAGGCGGTGAAGAGAAGAAAGTGAGAGAAAACTTGATACAAGAGGTTGATGATTCTCCAAATGTGGATGTTCCACAAATCAATGTAAATAGGTAAGTTTGATTTCTGAAACTTCAGCAGGTGAGATTACCTGGTTGTGGACAAAGAATCTCCTATATCCTAGGTAATTTTGATGGATTTACCTTTGTTTCATGTTTTTTTAAAGATCACTTTACAACATTTCTATCGCAAATTTGCAATAGTTGTGTTTTAAAGATAAACAAGATTTATGAACGTGTTAAACAACACTTAGTCTACATAATGCTCCAACAGTTTTGAGTAACAGTTTTTTCCCAATATAGGCCCTCCAATGTAGAAAGGAAGAAACCCACCAGCCCCAGGGATCAACAACCTGTGGTGACCTCTGCCCCTCCAGCTGTCCCAGGTGCACCTGCCACAGCGCTCCAGATGCAGGCCGACTGGAGACGGCTGCATGGCTATCCTCAACTTCTCTATCAATACTTCAAGGTACGGAGGAGGTCTGGTGTTTAGAACCCATGCAGTTTTGTATGTCTTGAATGTTGCTTGCTATGTACATGGTGTGTCAAAGTTTATTTTTAGAACTTTTAAAATTTTTTAGAGTGGAATGTCCTGTCACTTAGTATGGTTGAGGTATCCTCACCAGATAGCCTTAAACTTATTAAACAAATGTTATTCTTAGAACTATTTTGAAGAGGAAGGTCCTGTCACCAACTATGATTGGGGCATCCTCACTTGATAGCTGTAAAGAATGTGTGAAGTTGGATATGCAAAGGTTAAGTGTGACATATGATGTTCAATGTACATGTAATGTAAACAGAACAACACAGCTACAGATTAACTGCCAAGCCTTCAGGGGACAGCAATGTGTGTATGGAATCCTCTATTTCAGAATGCAGTAAGATCATTTATTAGGATGTACAATGTGATGTAACACAACCTGAAATGTTGTATTATTTTGCCATTTTCCGGGCAACTAAAAAAGACTGCTAACTGCTGCATGTTTGTCCCCAGCAAATCCCCCCATCCATGTACGTGAAGCTGTTTCAACAGTCACTAGAGTCCGACATTCTCAACGGCATCATGTTACTTCTCAGGGACCACTACTTACCGTAAGTCTGGCATTTTGGGATGTTCCTAAAAAAGAAAATATGCTAGCAAAAATGAAGTTGTATGTTTTATAATTTCTCAAAAAGCTGAGGTATTGTTGTCTTATTTTGTTGCTTTGCACATTTCTGATTTTCTTCAAGTGTAATATAATGGTTTTAAAATCTTTTTTTCTTTTTGTACAGGAACAAAGATGATGTGTACAATGTGTTGAGGAGCATGTCAGAAGTGAAGAGATTCAATATGGCTATCATGTTCATGTCAACTAAGGACAAGCAAGGTTTGTATATTGTGTACTTGTGTGCTTATTCAGATAATTCATAATGACTTCTATTTTTTGTTTTCTCTAAAACACCATAAAGCATGATTCTGATCTGATTTGATTTGTTTGTTTGTTTGTTTTCCAGTTGTCGTTGAAGTATTCAAGGGCTTGAAGTTGTTGGGACATCAGTCACAACAAGATATTGAAGCACTGTGTAAGAAATATGGAGTAAACGTATGACACAGAATACAGTTGTATCCTCAGTGGATATTAAAACATCCTCCCTAAGAGATGTTTAAAAATGCTAACAATAAATTAAAAGGTACAAATTCAGCAAAATGCGCAAACAGAGATGTTGCAAATACATGTATTTGTAGACTGCATAAGGTAGCTTTGTTAACCGTTAGTGATGATATTACTATATTTTTACCGTTAAGAACAGACAATGCTGTACAAAAAAAGACTACTCAATGCGATGTGTATTGTGTGTGTGTATGAATTTTTGTGGTGATACATTTTTCTATTGTTTTGTATGATGGTCCGTCCATAATGTAGTCTTGAATTGTTTCTGCCCACTTCTTGAAGTCAGAATTGTTTCTAGTTAAATACTAAGAGCTATTGCGAGATTCAGAGCTGGATGTGTACCATGTACCAGTACCTAATATTATGTATTCCTTTGTGTATTCAGACATTCTGTGTCTTTTGTATTACACACATACAATCCCTCTGTTCATAAACGACCATGGACATATTTTTGCATCATAGCTATATTGTATATGTTGTGTGTGTGGACATACACTATGTTCTCAAATCATGTCTTTTGTCTTTCTTTGGAATGGATAGATATACTTTGGATTCGAAGAATTCCTAAATTCAAACTATAGTACCTCTGTACTCAAATGCATCACAGAAATAGGAGGTATAATTAATGTAACTTGATTAGTGTGATGTCACAAGAAGTGTTCTTATTATCTTAACCAATCAGAAGGCATGTCTGAAATGAAGATTGGACTTCATATTAAGAGCATTACTTTGGACTATACTGTCCATTTCTGATACCTTTATTAATGTAAATCACATGCAGGAGCTGACATATTGTAAGTTGAATTGGAGAGTTGATATGGCTATATATACATGTATTTACAGCACATTTAACAGCTATGTGTTAACAAACTGCATTAATACTACCAAATACACTTAGAATCTTAACATGAAATGAGAGGATATATGTGCAAAAAATAATATGGATAAACTACATGTACTGTAGTATTCAAAAGATCAAAGGACATTTTTCAATGTACTGAGCCATTGTACTGTACATGTACATGTACATACCATCTATCTTTGCAACTACCACAGTACAAAGTGGGTACAATATACAAGTAGGTCACTTATCCCCTTCGGTTTATAGTAATCGTTGGTTCAGGCAGACATGATAGATTTCCTTACTGTTGCCTGTGGTTACAATGGCTTTAGGATAACGAAATCCGTCAAAGATATTGCAATGACGTAGTGAGTAATATTACTAATAATAATGCACAGTATGGCTATTTCCACTCAATACAGCTCAATGTGTATAGATTCAAGTGAAAAATGTCCTTGCAAAAGCTGCATTGTTCTGACGTATAGTATATCATACATCAGAGGAAAAGTCTAAGTCTTAGGAGGAACATAGATCATGTATCCATGTTTTGTCAATCGTTGCTAACTCTTTACAATGGTTGGCCATACTCTCCAAGCAGAGGTTGGTGGGGGAGATCATCACCGTTTTATCATATGCCCCGTTTTTTTGTCCGCTCGCCACACCATGATAAAATGGTGACGAGCGGACAAAAAAACGGGGCATATGATAAAACGGTGACGATCTCTCCCACCAACCTCTGCTTGGAGAGTAGGTTGGCCAGTCAGAAGTAGCCTGGGTGCCATCCGATTACTACTGGGGCTTCAGGGTAGCGAGTGTAGCAGCCCTGGTAGTAATCGGATGGCACCCAGGCCAAGTTAGAAGACAGCCTTTTCATCGTATAGCTGTAAATATCTAGCATTTGGGGTTAGATATGAACGCTGTAGGAGTGACACTGTTCCAAAGGTGGTGTGCTATGTACATGGTTAATGTCAGTTGTACCGGTTGATCACTTCAGGTCCATTCCCATTAGTCGAGTCTCTTGCAGACACACAGGACACACAGACACACCAACAGAAGGACAATCCCTGATGTTGCCACACTCATCCATAGGTACATCTGGGCATGGCTGTTATAGGATCCTTCTGGGAAAAAAAAGATATGAAAACACACACATAATTTATGCATGTAAAAGTAGAAATGACAAACTTGTTGGGACTTAGGAATGCAATCATCATCATCATTCCAGGGTGTTGTCGCTCCTTTGGAGGAACCCCTCCCTTGACAGACTCCAGCCTTTTCTATGTCTAGCAGTTCTTGGCCATGCAAACCTCAGACAAATAAGACAAGTATTAAGGGTTGGCCCCACCTTGTTTACGTATAATGATAGAAATTCTTTAAAACATCCCAGTACAGTCAGCAGCTCAGGCAAATGATTCAAGTTTGGTGATCAGAATACAGCAACAAAAATATTGTTGCTTGCCATGCTTCTTTAATCAGACTTTCCTATTTCTAAAATCTCATGATTCTGTGAAATATGGCAGCCCTTGTACATGCGCATCTCATGCCTCAATACTGCATACAGTCAAACCAGTCACAAGTCACATCTAAACAGTTCCAACTAATGACGTTAAAAATACCCTCTTGTTTGGAACAACTACCTCCATTTAGCAACCATCTTTCCTCAGTCCCTGAGTGGTTGCTAGGACCAAATTTGACTGTATTTGTACATGTTTAAAAGGATTCATACAAGAGAGCATTACCTTTGCAACTTATTCTTCAGCAGAATGGAATTCTGACAAATATACTTGTTGTATCAGCTAGTAGTAACAGCACCCAAGATACTCATTCATCCTACTGTTACTGATTCTGTAAATTCCATTGGCAAATACTGTAATTCATCTCTATTGTACTTGAGTCTCACATATTGATGCTAGATGAGGTTTTTATACAGATAGGGTATCTTCTTACTTGACTAGTAGCAGCTATCAAGAAGCTCAATTCTACATGAGATATTTATAGGCGAGAACTAATGAGAGTAATTTATTTGATTAAACTATATTCTGCCTCTAACACGGGCGCCTAATTTTTTTCCCCTCATGATCTCACTGTTTTCTAGATCCAAGAACTATACACATGTATCCAAATTTGTGAGACTACCCTCGAGTTACCTCTGCAGCAAAGCTCACCGCCATTGAGATCCCCATAATACGCATTGATTTTGAATATCTCCCTACAGGGAGAATAGGGAATCTTACGGGATTGAATTGTAAGAAGTCTGGAGACCTTAGAGCTGGAAATCTGGCCATGAAGTGTCCCACCTCTGACCACAGATTGTAAACATGGGGGTTTGGTGGATTTGGTTTTCCTTTAGAGCCCTGTTAGCTACGCTTTGATGGACAGAAGTCAGGGACGATCCAGCGGCAAGGTCATTAAGTGTGAATAAGGCTCAATTCACAATAGATTTTTCATGGTGCTGTTTTTCTTTGTACTACTATGTATCCTGGGTGTAAGATTTAGAGCTAATTTTAGTGCATGTTGATTCTGAAGTTGAATCGTTGACAGACGAAAGGCAAATAAAAACTTCTGATTCTTCGCAAGAAAAAAAATAACGGCCGACTCTTCTTGAGAAAATGTTGCAACAGGAGGTACCTCAGTACATACCCGCCATCACTAACACGGGCGGCAGGCGGTATAGACTTCCAGTAACTACTGACGACTTGTTGACGTCACGTGTCCGAAAAGTCACGTGTCTTAGGTGATCAGTCATTCAAACCTGATGAAGCCTGCAGTACGGACGGTTAAATTTGCTGGGGTTTCTTTATTGCGTTGGGACACAGTTTATATGTTGATTATGTAGACCACCAACACAGATGGGTTTCGTAATAATGTGGCAACATGATTGATCACCTTGAACTTCGCAGCAGGTCCCATCGTGGTACGGCGGACAGAGACACTTGTACCCAGCGTGGACGTTGCTGTAGTACCTGGTTCCACCGTGGAAGCACTTCACACATATTGGCACTTTGGCTATACATGGATAGATCAAGACAAATAGAGCTACGTTTGGTCTATGACTGATACAAGTGTACCGATGCTTTTGAATCGATTTCTAATATGATATATATTCTGACAATGACTTCATTGACAGCGGAAAATTTGGAAACGTTCAAATTGTTACATATTATGTACACAGAACGGCCTAATTGACAATTGAATCTACCTATTTCAATCAATCCAATATTTCATGTTTTACTGATTCTGATACTGATTTGATTTTATGGATGACAAACCCTGGGCGCTGCAAAATTGATGCGTGCGTGCGTGCGAAGCAAAAGTTGGGTAAAAAAACGTTGCCTTCATTATGAAATCTAAGTAGTTTTATAAATTACTGAACTTACAGAACATGGTATATACCAAACAATAAATTCTTTATTTTTGGTCTTTCACATCTTTGAATACTTTGAGAAATTTCCCTCAGGGCTTGAAATATATTTTGTGCAAGGATGAGGTTTATGAAATAATCTGTAAGTTTTGCGGTAGGAAAATAGGCATTGTATGATGACGTTAGTATCCTTTTTCCGATTGTAGTTTACCGCATATATTTGCTCATTTTAAAGCTTCTTTGTACGATATATAGTATGGTCGCAAACATTTTTTGGAAACGGATAAAAATTATGCGCGAGCGGATTTCATCCATGCAATCAAGCGTGACCTATGGTTAATTTTGGACAGTAATGTGATATTCTGAGCAGCGGAAATTCTAAAAAATGTAAAACGGTGACCCAAATATGTCAAAGATTGTGCAGAAGACGAATCTCTTTAGGTCGACAGTTGTCTATTTCCTCGTCTATGAGGACCTCAATATATCGACATCGCTATCCCTATCCTTTTTATCTATGCCTTCAGATGTATAGCTGTGCCCTGGGGCGTAGTCTAAATTGATTTTGAGAACACCAAATCGATGTCTACTATTGCCCTTCCCCGCAAATGAGGAAAACAAAGGAAATACCTCAAAATGAAGAAAAAAAAACAATGTCAAATTTTGCAACTTTAAAGTTTGATCAACAACTCTCATACTAGCTAATGACGATGTGTTTACATGACAAATGTCCCTATATAATCAATAAAGATGAACATATTATCTGAAAATATGAATATACAGTATTATGAGTAATATGACGTTGTAGGGCATGTATCAGATAACACGTCATATTACTCATAATTCTGTGTATTCATTTTTTATATTGCTTATTCATCTTTATTGATCATTTAGGGAATTTTGCAATGTCTATATATCTTGATATATAGAATCTCTCTATTTAAAATGACAGTTTTACAGCTGTTTTGTGGCATGAATACCACCCAGAGTGCAATGAAGGTCATTTAGAGCAATTACCCTCTGTGCACACTCTCCCTTCAGGTTAGGTGCCATGAGAATGCCCTTTTATTAAAATGTTTTTTTTTTAATAATAAAACATTGACCTGCGTTTGACAGTGAAGCAAATAAAAGAAACATTTTGCTGTGTATATAGAGTGTGAAATGAAAATTTCTATAGAAAAATCAAAATAACGGAAGGCTGAGAGCAGTCCTGAATTCACGCTATCCTCAGTACTAGTAACTGTAATACCTTAAGTTTGAATTGAAACTCACCTATTGTCCTAGACAACAGTGGGGCATAGGGCATCTTGTTGATAGCTTCACAACACGTGCCCCTTACGTTTTCTGGGCACAAACAAGTCCCGTCTTCCCGAGGAGTACCTCCGTTAAGGCACACTCCGGTGATACACAACCCCATGTCACTCTTCAATGCATCTGTAGCAAATTCAAAGACGGATATTAACTGAGAGAGCATACTTCATATATATTGTTTTTTCGAGCAATGTTAGTTTCCTATGATTGTTGTAAAAGTTGCCATACCATATACATATCGTATGCAAATATTGAGCAACAAGTTATCTCTGCTGTTGTTATTATGAACTGTTATTACTGTATAAACAACTCGTTTTTACAGTCGTCGTCATAATTAGTTTTCTTGGATTGTTGCCTCAGAAATAAGTACATTTTTCAATGGACGGGCCAGCAAACAGTTGACGATTTGCTCCTGTATCTGTCCCAAAATCCAGTCATTTAGGTCAAAATCGATAAAATTTGACTGAACAGTAATCATAGTTCTTTCCTGTTTGAGCAAGATTTATTGTAAAAGACAAACAGATACCCGTGCAGGCTGATAAACATCAAAATGACGAATGCGTCATCATGTGTGCGGAGTTTGCAATTAATGGTGATTAAATATACGCTACATCTTATTCAATAACAAACAAGAGGTGCATAAGCAAAAACATATTTGACAACATAAATGCACAAACATATCAAAACAGCAAGATAAAGGTTATATAAAGGGAACAATCCATGCGGAAAAGTGGAACGTAAATGTCAATTGTCAATTTTTGTTAGTCCTGACCTTGGTGCTGAATCCTCTGTCGTATTAATCTAAAGGTAAAAGGTTGCTGGCCTTAACTAACATAACGTTATGGCTTTGCTGATAGGATTGTACATCAATTATGTAAGGCATTTGCCTCTGGGATGTGACCAAACTCCTTTGGGGAATGAAGAGAAGCTGTATGGACAACGGAAGACCATTTCGCAACATAAGATCTCACACAATGGGTTGACACATGTACATAAGGAAAACCTGCTTTGAGAACTGCCCAAACTAACCTGTCAGTGTCAGAAGACTGGCGACCATCACAACCAAAACAGCCACCGAATGGTGATGTGGTCTTCGTGAAAATACGAAGCAGTTTCCCGTTGATGAGACAAAGAACTGCGGTCTGCAGTTCGACATCTTACTTGGATGGTGCCGTCATCGGAGATCCAACGCACATACGCTTAAGCCACGGCATAAACTGTCCGTCCCCATTGTGTCATCGCGGCACTATCACAGATAGAGACAGGGGCTCTCCAGAGCAGCTTCAGGCATACGTGACAGATGAGGTCCGTTTAATTTGATCCCATGACAGTGATGCTCCAGTGACGAGGGTGCTACGGCCGTCAGTCGAAGGTCTTCGGAAGCGGGTTGATGAACCGCCGCCGTTGCAACAACGGTATTTCAATACTATTTTCTACAGCCGCGTATTCTGTAGAAATCACCACACGGCAGAACACCCACGTGAGTAAGTGGATGTGAAATATCCATTTAACCACATTACCCGCACAATGCTACTCGTATGGTCGATTACAGGAAGTCCTCTTCGTACGCTTCGACCATTCCCTTACCTATAACCATTACTCTACTCAAGCTTCCATGTACACGTAGTACATGGATGTGAGAACTGAACGTGTCGGACAGTTTTTGATAGCTACCTAGTAAGCGGATCCCTTTGTCAATGTCACCCCGCAGAAGCAAGGGAGGCGTTGTATATCATTACTGCAACTAATATATCCTCCTCGACGTCTGAAAGTCTCTTCTTTTCATACCAACTTATTGAACAACGACGCCTTCCTGTCTCATGACGCATGGAAGGAAAATCCATTTCTCGTGACTTACAGTGAACTGTTTTGAATTGCTCATGACGCCTGTCGACGCTGTGTGTGGTTTACATGTGGTTTCATATGTCGATTATGTGTAGAACAACCTTGGTGAATTGGTTCTTAGAGGTTTTCTAGACGCGTACGCCATGATTTGTGACTATCGTGGGAGTTCTGCCTACAATGCCCCCTGGCCTGGGTATGGTAATAAATGACATGTTCTTAACACTACCCTTTACGTCCATACTACCGGTACCTTAACAGCTACAGGGAGCTCTTTTCCGCTGAAGGCTGAACTCAAAGATAGCACTTTTTCAGCCACGTAGACCACAGTTGTAGGTAGGTGATTTGGTTAAACGTTATGCTGACCCCGCTATTCGACGCCCATTAAGATAACCACGAAACCCGGCGACAGCGTGAAATAAAGATAAACTGACTTTTAAAAGACGACGTCCTAGGGTGGGCATTTTGAAAGCTTAAAGATAAGGTTTCGCTATATTCCCGCAGACGCTACTTGAATGTGTGGGATTTCGTAAAGCGTTCTGCTGACCTCGTGTCTTGGAGCGGCCTAAGCTGTCTATAAAGATAAGGCACCATGTTTCTGACAGGAAATAGATAAACAGACAATCTAGACAAGCTCCAAAGTGGGAGCTTGTCACGTTATTATCATTGTCATTATGGACGTGAGGCAATGGAAAGTACGTTCACTTTAGTCATGGGGGATCCCCTGGAGCTAATCATACATGAGAGAAAAAGGTTAGAATAAACGTTTGGGAGAAATGAAATGAAAGAAGCAGACAACTTAAAATGCGTGCGTACTCTTAAGAGAGTAGTCAAACGAATGCAGATATTTCCCGTAAGGCATTTAATGAATAGTGATAGCACCAACGCTACAGCGTCTGACTGGGTTTATAACTGTATAATGAAGAGATATGGACTTAGTTTCATTGTAGGCGACGTTTTGCACTGCGTTTGCGTCATGAGAACCGCCTTCCTAGTTTAACACAGTTAATCTATATTTCGTCGTATTGATAGAATCAACGTTAAATGCGCGGTGTTCTTCATGTTATATCTTGTCTTATTAGAGCGTCTGGCTGACTTGCATGATATGAATCAGTGGCTTGGAACGTATCTGTCTGGAGATTTCACATGCGTAAGGTGACACATTATAATGTGCCACAATGTAAGGCTTAAGAATTCTACATGATACGACACAACAGGACACAACACGACGCAATTGATTTAATTGCACAACAGGTTTTAGGTACAGCCGGCAGCCACAAATATTCACCCATTTTTTTTGGTACTTCTTCCACCATTACAAGAAAATGCCGCATTGGGAAATATCACAGCCATGGGCAGATTCGTAGTATAAAAATTGATTATCCCAATACAATGTGCAATGCAACTGTCCGTAAAACATTCGACCATGAAAGGTAAGACATTCGGTAACATTATGACCATCAAAGTGGAAAAAAAGGAATTGAATTGTACAGTGCATGCCCATTGTGTGGCAATGTATGCCACCTCTAACATGTGTAGAACGAGCGAGCGGCAAATTTGTCCATTAGTGAAAGTCATTGTTTGAGGGACCCAATTTCAGCAACAAATTGAGGCCTTAGGCTTTTGCAGACGACCTTGTTCCTTGTGGCGTATGGCCCGACAATAAAAGGTCGATTTTTTTCGTCAATGTGGTAACGCTTGCTTGTACCATTTTAAAGCCGGTTACCCCTAATCGATCAGTTGCGGTCACGCAAGTCCATTGGGAGGGTATGTAGATAGATGGGAGAGAGAGAGAGAGAGAAGGTTTTGGGGCCTTTAAGCCTCCTCTCACTGGACCCACTGCACGCTGGCGGCGTCGTTGCGGCCGATCGAATTGACAAAAAACGATTTTTTTTAAAAGTTAAGCTAATTTCTGCTTTGTGTGTTTTGTTGTCTTCTTGGTCATACTTGTACGTTTTGAATGATATTCCCATTATAAAGTGAAGGGTCGGGTAGCACAAATCCAGTTTAGAACGCAGCGACGCCGCCAGTGTGCCGCGGGTCCAGTGAGAGGGGGGCTTAAGCGGGTATCTCACCGACGCTGCGGTACGCTGGCGACCTCGCTGCGGCCGAGCGATTTGACAAGAGAATTTCATCGATAAAAAACTAATCTTTTTTACGCTTTGTGTGTTTTGTTGTCTTTTTAGTCACACTTGTACGTTTTGCATGATATTTCCATTATAACGTCAAGGGTAACACAAATCCAATCTAAGTCGCCAACGTGACGCAACCCAGTGAGATACCCGCTTTAGGCAAAATCTGCCATTGTTCCATATTCCACCCTGACGTATATACATAGTGTGTATTGAATTGTATAACTTCAGACCAGATACCTCTATGAGTTAGGTGAACTTTACATGACGGATATGCGACGCACTGTGCAAAAGACGACGTAGACCCTTTCTCAATATTCTTACTCCGGGAAGGAGGGTGACCTCCTGATGGAGTATTAGAAATGATGCTGTTTGCCCGTTCGCAGCTAGAACTCACGATCCCATTGTGGCATTGATGTGGAACTTGGCGAATGGTCAGCTAGGTTGCGCGTGATGATGCTCTTTTTTCACACCGTAACTGCTTTTATCGTCAATGTAATGTCGTAAGTGCACCCCTATATTGACGCGTATGTGGAGCAGGCCTCCCATTTCAGCACACGCTTTAGTTTGGTCCGATCTCGTTAGATGAAAGATGCAAACGGAAAGAGATTGTTGTCACAGCTAAGTGTTACCACCTGAGGCGTCAATGCCTGCATAATGGGGCATGGACGATTAGCGTACTTCTCAGGCTGTGAAAATCATTAGAAGCCACTGAAGACAGATGTTCGTGCCAACTGACACATTTAATAGTTCAGACTGACATCCATCTAACGCCCGTAGGAGCGCCTCATTGTCTTTGGAAACGAGTTCGAAAAGGCCATGCATAATAATGTTATGCACTGACGTTCGTAGCCAAGAGCAACAAGGATACTGTTGGACATTGATGAACTGCCCTGAACTGGCCCAATAACTGGATCACTGCTTCGTGCTCAGTCTGAGATTGCCCACTTTACCTTTTCTTAGATAACTAGATAATGCAGTTCTACTTCTCACCGCTAGCTGGCATTGCAGTGGGAAGAATTCGGCTCCAAACGTGACTAATCATAAGCTTGTATCCCCCCTCATCACGGTTCATTGCTGAAGTAGAACCAGCCAGTGTTGCCATGAGGAAGATAGCAGAAGGACTACCAAAACATTGGCACAGGAAAATCCCTTTGGATGTGCCACGAAGAACGGTGTTGTTTATTCATCAACCCGATATTCATGGTTATTTGATACAGTGACTGATAATATACATGTGTACTATCTTATATTAGGATGTGCATTTCTTTCAGGACGGAATGCGCTCTTTTCAGATTTGCGTACAAAATGTCTTTTCTTCTGAATTTTAGTTATTGGTCACTCAGTTGCAAATTATATAATATCTTATAAAAATACAATTTTTCGGAAGGTATCATGCTTTAATAGTTGTTGCCATACATTGTACCGTGTACAATTGTCGTACAATTAAGTTCTTCTTCTTCAATATCAGCATGACTTTTTTTACATGTAAACTTAAACTCAATGGAGATACCCAACTGTTACTTAATTTCATTGTATAAGGAACAAAGATAGCTCGATGATATCTTTGACCTGTCAATCTATGTTACTCTATTTGCATTTGCTATGGGCCCTTATTATCTGTTACTGCTACTTAAGAATTACCATTTTCTTTACCATTGACAATAGAAGAAACCATTCATGAGAGAGAGATGGACAGAAGCCTCATTTTATTACTTTTCTAATCATTTGCATTACAAATCTTGCAATTTTTGTAACACGCCCTGCATCTTCAAAGAGATAAAATCAGTGATAAAGCTACTGCAAATTATTTGCAATTCACATCTCCTTTTCACAAGGATGCATAGATATTTCTCAGCCATTCCATTGAAAAATATAAAATCATAATCAGGTTGG
This sequence comes from Branchiostoma lanceolatum, assembly GCF_035083965.1. Taxonomy (NCBI): domain Eukaryota; kingdom Metazoa; phylum Chordata; class Leptocardii; order Amphioxiformes; family Branchiostomatidae; genus Branchiostoma; species Branchiostoma lanceolatum. The sequence goes on along the minus strand of NC_089726.1, from coordinate 15,703,695 downwards.
AAATATTTTTGCTTGATTTGGACACTATTGATGGACACATTCTCAAAGCTGATATGACTACAATTTTTTTTTTTACGACAGTTGCACAAGACGAACAAATATTGCACCTGAGCAAACTTGAACTACAATAATTATTACAAATCATTGCAAATCCTTAACAGATATTTACAAGAGTTCAAATTGTTCAATATTTACAAAATATTCCTCCTTTCTCTCTTTCACAAAAGCTGCCACCCTATGATTTAATCAAAAATAGTAAACTACTATGAATTCTTGTCTAAAGTGACAAGTTGTCTAAAGTGACAATATTTTCAAAATCTTGATAACTAAACACATTTTACCACAAAGTTGACAGAGATACTATTCTAAATCTTCTTCAGTGATGTCTAGCTGAACCCAGCTCCATTTGCATAGTATGAGGTGAAAGTTATTGCAAGATGTATTTCTATTTTTGCATACATGTGCATGTACATAACATTATGTAACTTTTACATTTCTGTACATACAAGCGTTGCTTGTAATAAAATACTACATAAGAATGGTAATATTTGATACCCAACATATAGATCCATGAAAAGAGCTTGCTTCTTTTCCCTGTAGATATTAAAAAATCCCTGACTTTTTTAAAAACATGATTCATCCAGTAAACACATAAAATCTCAATGTGGCTTAAATTCATTTGTATAGGTTAACACCATTTGTTGACAATCAAAGATATTGGGACAACTTTTCACAAAGATGATTTTTCTATAGGATAAATTGCACAATACGATATCATTTTAGCTATCTATGCACTTGTTCTTATTTCCCAAGTTGTATATAAAGATGATGAAATATGACATTCAAAAATATTGTCACTATATCCAATCTCTCTACTTCTGGAACTATTGTCCAGATCTTACAGAATGTGACAGAAGTGAGATCTCTTCTTCATCTGGCGTGCCCTGACTTTAAAAACAGGTTGAACGGCTTCATCCAAGTCAGACTGTCCACTGAACGGGGTTTCCTCGGGTTCTGGGGGACGCGGCGAGGGAAGCAGGATGTCTTCGATGATGACGTAGCCAAGTTTCGTGGTCAGGACGATATCGTCACGGTTGGCCACTATGTTGGTGATTGTTGCATAGACGTACTGGGCAGTCACCATTTTTCCTGAGGACAAGGAGAACATGAATTTTCATCAGACGAGTATATGCAGGCAATGCTCAAAAACTGTTCATCATGTAAAATTAGCATGTTTCAGCCTCTTTTCTACCAAACACATCTTAAATGTTCTTAGTCAAAGCTTCAATCAAAAAGAATTGTGGCCCAAAATGTATTTAAATGACTGAAATAATATCCTACCTGTTTCGAGGTCCCACATCTTGAGTGACCTGTCGTGACCCCCCGTCAGCAGGTATTTGTCATCGTAACTAAACGACAGACACACGATCCCTTTAAACACGGGTGACTTTGCGTACAGTTCGTGTACGAGTCTCCCCGTGCCGAGGTCCCACACCCTCATGGTTTCACCTGAAGACCCTGAGGCCAACAACTTCTGGTTATGGCTGACACTCAAACATGTCAGCGGGCTCTGATGGCCGACCAGAATGTACGCAGCTTTGTCCAGCTTGTTGTCGAAGACCAAAATTTGCTTGTCGTCCGTGCCAATTGCGGTGTATTTCCTGTCGTCTGTCATGGTAACACAGGTGATTTTCCCCTCACAGTTCGGCTTGCGGGTCCATAGAAGCATCATGGAGTCGATATCCCAGGCTGACACGGAGTTGTCGTCTGTGACTGCTACCAGGTACCTATGAAGAAAAATAAATGCTGACTTGCGAAGTGTAATTTATTTCTTGGGCATTGTAAACAAAGCACCTTAATCAAAGAAAGATAACAGTAAATGGTTAATCGTACTAATCTAACAGAATAATGATATAACCCGCTCTGACATCAAAAGGAAAGTGACCAATCACATTTTGCACCTGTCCAGCAATATTCATTAATAATAGACTACAAACTGGTAACAGGTTTCTTTCTCAGGTACACACCTGTCCATGCGCGTGATCCAGAAGCACCTGATGCCACCTGAAGCCTTGTCCAGCTGCCGTATCAACTGGCCCGTGTTCAGGTTCCACAGCTTGATGAAACCTGCCTCGTCTCCAGTCACCACACAGTTGTTGTCCTGAGTGATCCTCAGGTAGGTTATAGAGCCTATAAAAACACAGAATTTTCAACTTTCCTTACAAGCACAATACCGCTTCTACAAAATATGAACTGTTGCAAGTTGATGACTTACAGCTAGAATTTAAAGATTGGTTGAATTACACTTTGCATAAATGTAATATAATATCAGGCAGTCTACAATTTAAAGATTGGTTAAATTGCATTTCACATAAATGTAATATCATATCATCAGGTAGTCTAAGAGAATGTGGTGTTCAGAAAATGTTACAGAAGTAGTGCATACAAGTCTAAACAATGAGAACATGACCGCTTACCATCCTTGTCAGTGATAGTTCGGATGTCTTTGCCATCTTTTGAGTTCCACACGTTCACCTCATTCTCGCTGCCCTCCCGTTTGTACACCACGTACCCTGCGTCACTCGTCACACCCACAATGCCGTACTTGTCGATGAACCTCGGAGTGGACATCTTCATCTTGCTCTGTTCGACGTCCCAAACCTTGGTGTAGTACGAGTCTGTGGACGCCGTCACGACGATGTAACCTGTCACCTCCATCGCGTTGATTTTTGCCGCTTGTCCGTCCAGTGTCTGGACGAGCTGACCACTCTCGAAGTCCCAGACGTTGAGGTGTTCGTCCTGAGCTCCGGACACGATGACCTTGTTGTCGCTGGTGACGCCAACACAGTCCACAATGCCGTAGTGCCCCTGCAAATGGTGGACCTCTTTTCCCTTCGATAAGTTCCACAGTTTCACCACCTTGTCGGACCCGGATATTGCATATTTACCATCTGAAGTGATGGCTAGAGAGTACACAGGATGGGAGTGCCCTTCTAACCTGTGAACCACCTCCCTGTTCTCAATATCTATGACAGAAAGTGTTGTGTCCTTTGACCCGGAAACAATTCTTCCATCCTGGGTGACCTTGAGACAGGTCAGGTGATCTGTGTGGTGTGAGAAGGTGTTTTTCAGTTCGCCTGTCTCTGTGCTCCACATCTTGATGGTGTTGTCTTCTGCTCCTGTGATGATGTACTGGCTGTCATCAAAGTCGTTATAGGAAACTGCCAGGCAGGAAACAGCTCCCTCATGCCCCTTCAAGGTGAACTGCAGCTTGCCAGACTCTATGTCCCAGACATTAACCTGAAATCCAAAGCAAGACAAGTTACTTGAATGTCTATAGCTCTGGAGTCTTAAATCTGACATCTTTGGTATTACGGGACATTATGTTTATCATCAACAGCAAAGTTGATAATACAATGGTAGTACTGCTTTCTCCCACTCACCACTTTCCCAGCAGGTGACACCACCTTGCGGGAGTCCATGGTAGTGGTCAGCAGGGCGTGTTGCTGGTAGTGGGCGTGGTCCTCCTCCATGGTGATGACCAGCCGCCCTGTCTCCAGGTTCCACACCCTTATGGTGTTGTCCAGTGAGCCGGACACTAGCAGCTCGTTGTTGGGGGCTGCAGCCAGGACCTCTATCGCGGCTGTAACATAAAGAGACTACTTTGTGATTTACTGTTATGATTATCTGCTACATGTGCTGACAAATAACAAGTTAAAGAAGGGCTCTGCCCCATTGGTCTAGCCAAAATATATACTTCTAGTTCTTGACAAATATGAAGATTTTCTTGAGCACCTGTGTGTCCCGTCAGTGTTCTTTCCAGTTCCATGACGTCCGACTCGTTCTCGTAGATGCGGATGGTACAGTCTCGTGCAGCGGTCATCATGTAGCCTCCGTCTGGAGTCATGGCGATGGACGTGATGCCGTCTCGGTGATGGGCCAGGGTCGTCCGCAGGGGACCACCTGTTAGTGGAAGGTAATGTATAGTCAGTACACTTTTTCTGAAAATAATTATAACCTGGTTTTCTTTTTATCCAATAACAAACTATGAAGTTCTGACAACTATAATGATAGCAGTTTTAGCCTTAATCAAATAATCAATGACTCTTTAATGGTTAAACTTATAGTCAAATTGTTTGGCTCTACAAAAATTTATTTTCTTCCACATGTGCATGTATCTCGTGCAGTTTAACTGATCCATCTCCATGTACATTTTTAAATTCTCGTTTTAGCTGCTGCATTTTGCTTGGTCCCAGATATCATGCATTGCACATTCATTGATTTATATGCATAATAAGAATATTACAATTCATAAGCATAGCAGTTTATTGCTAGACATTACAAGCAACATGCAGAATCATACACAAAAAGCATTGCTAAATAAAAACAGAGTAGCGTATTTTGACAATTAGCAGAACATGCAGGGTTCCACAGAATTAGACCTGATGGCTATACACATGTACAAAGATCACAGGGCAGGAGGATTTAAAGAGGTTCAAGTTAGTCACTGATTGGACGCAAGTCTTCAACTTGCAAGAGAAAGTTAATTAGACAGTGTATCAATGTTGTGAATGTTAAAATGAGACTTAAAGTTGAACAATCTGATGGAATGATCTGATATAGATCCCAAAGTATGAGGAAGGTAGATCACAAATTATGAGATCATGTGTACAAAGAAGTATATCAATTGAAATTGATTTGTACCAACTAAAAAGACATTCAGTGATGGTGCTTCTTAAAGGGGGAATCAACCGCAGAAGCAGTTTGAGGCTGTATATTGCAACTGCTGTCTAGTCGAATTGCCAACATGTTTTGGGATAATCAGAAAAATATTATCTGGAGAACCAGAACACTCGCCTCTGGAGTTGAGTCCCCCATTACGTTGTGTAAATGACAGAACATACAAGACACAGTTGTATCACACAAAGCATGCTTCAAGTCTCTAAGAAGATTGAATAGGAAAAATAAAATATGGAAACAGGAACTTGATTTGGGAAAGTATGAATAAATGTGACAAGAGCTCTTAATGACAGTGTAGAGGGAGATGCAATGTTTTCGAGGATTTTTCCCCAGGAAGTGATGATGTTGTAAGTAGTGACTGTTAATTAATTTGCACAGAAGAATGGACGCCACAGTGAATGCTGCAGATCATGATTGCTGGGGGGATTTGGAGTTTGCTTCTGTTTGGATCAAATTTGGCAGTAATTTGGCAATAAAATGGTCATTCATAAAGCCTGGTGATGCATTATGTCAGTTTTATATGATATTAAATCATTCAACTGTGGTGTATCACATTTATGTCAAATGTCTAAAGACAAGCCCTTGGAATTGCAAGAAAGAGCTGAGTCAATATTCCCTGAGTGCTTTTGCAGTTTTAATTCATCAATGTCTTTGTGAATGGCACCAAATGTTTAAAAAGGCTGCATTAACTTGATTTTATGGATGACATCTTATAGGGACCCCAAATATGACATTCTTTGCAACATTTTAGGACTTATGACAATTTTGACATTCTTTCATCTAGAAGTAGTTTTGTGAAGGGCTCAAACTGATTTCTTGCATTGTGACATTACTTGTCATAATTCAACTAATCACAAGGTCAAGTAGCAAAGCTGCTTATAGATTTTGGGGTCAAGTTAGCCAAAAGCAAAGAATGCACCAATGTCATCCATAGATTCAAGTTTGGCCGTGCAGCCTTGAAGCCAAACAGCAGTTAAGTACCTGGGGGAGGGAAGCCCGTGCCCCTTGTAACAAACATCAGGTCACCGTTAGACACACAATGGTCCTGACACCACCACATGCACTGCGTCACCAACGTCGCTATCCGCTCAAAACGCTTGCCGAATAAGGACAGTCTGCCAATGAGCTCTGCCGGCAGCACGTTCACGATGGAACCCTTTTGTGAGAAGGCTTTGAAAGAAAACACAGAGGTGTGAAGGAGGGGTACCTGGTGGTGGGAAGCTTGAACCATGTGGTACGAACGAGGGCGCCCCCCTAGCAACACAGTTGGCGCTACACCAGGACAGACACTGGCTCAGTAACTGGCTAATCCTGACAGAGTCAGAACTATACGAGGACAGACGACCGACCAGCTCAGCAGACAGGCTGTTGACAGCATCTCGTTCAAAGGCTTCGAGTAAGGACAACAAAAACAACATGCGTTTTGGGGTTAGAGGTTATAGAGACACCTAAGGGAGAGGACAGTCGGGAGTACCTGGTGGTGGGAAGCTAGAACCCTGGGTTATCACGGACGGGTCTCGTTCCCCGTCAGACCATCGCGTGCAACAGGAACATTGCGGTGATTGGTTGGCTAGCTGGCCTGTGCGAGCTATAGCACCCTGGGGTACCAGTCGGGGTTCTCGGTCCCTGTCACACCATCGTGTGCACCAGGCCCTGCACTGGGACATGAGGGGCCCAATGTGCTGGGATTGGTCACTCAGCCAGTCCAAGCGACCAATCAACTCTGCGGCCAAGGGATTGGTGTATCCGCCTAGGGAGAAAACTTCCATTGTTAGTATCCGTATGGGTTTAGAACCAATCATATACCTGGTGGGTAAATGGAAGGGCTGTGAGGCAACATGAACGGACGCCGCGTCACGCGGTCGCAAAATTTCTTGCACCACGCCCGCGACTGCTCCAGGAGGCTGTCTACGGCCTGTCGGGATTGACGTTCGAAGGGCACAAGTCGTCCAATCAGCTCTAATGCCAGATAGCTGGGCACGCCACCTGTTGGGGTCAAAGGGCACCACCATAGAGTTTCTACATGTAATGTTTGTTACAAATTAGACTGGAAATGAAAACAAAACGGATGATTTTCCGAGATGTTAAAAAGTGAGGTTTCCAGAACACAGAAGTGCAGCACAGCACAGCGAAGCCAACACCACACCACCTACAAACTGTGATTGCAGTTAAAGAAGTTGACCTTGAATACCATTGATCATGATTGCAACTACAACAGAAAAACATTAAATATTCATAAGATCTATGTTAAAAAGGCAGAATCAAATGAAAATACAACAAACATCCAAATGCAACCAAAAATCCAGCATTTACAGTAATTGCCGATAACATTAACATGTACTAAATTATAAACATACTATCATTTGGATACTAAAGAAGCATGCATTTAATGGTATTGAAAAATATGGCATACCATGCTAATGATATACATGACATTGTATTTAAGCAAATTGTCATAACAAACACAAACTAAACAAAGGTACCTAAAACTAAGACTAAAATTTACCATACATGTATATAACTTAAGGAATATTCAAACTTGAACGCCCAACAACTCCCATCAGATTTGGCTCAGAATCTATTAAGCAACAGTTCAAAAATTCAGTTAATTCTTCGAGATACATGTAGTCTTGACAAAAACTTGAAACAGAAAATTGGAAAAATTGGAACAAGCATAAAAGAAACAGGTACCTTTGAACTCCAGAGTGGGTTTGATGAGCCTAATTGCATCCCTGAGAAGCCTGATTTCTAGGTTATCCTGCACCTGAAGCACCATGTTGTAATCTTCTATCAGGTCCTTGACACTGAAGGCATCGATCATGTTGTTCATAAAGTTAAGATTACCTATAGAGAAAAGAAAATGACAAGGGTGACTCTCGACACCAATAAAACTCAATGAAGCAACTCTGTGCAGTTTTCATTTGTTAGATATTGTCAGAAGTATTATTGTAACTTTCTGGCTAATTTTCTTTCTTTAATAGAATTAAATGGCTTATAGCATTTGGCATATTTGGCTCATTGAATAAAAGTGAAGTGAATGCATACTCTTCTGAGTGGCCATTCAAACAGAAGGGCTGACAATTTGTTGAAACTGTTTGAAACAAGATGGCATAGAAGAGATATGAGGCATTATGTCATAATTGGGCCACGAAAATGTTTTATACGGGTGTTCTGGACCGTGTGATAATTTTCCGTATCATACGGGGTTCAAAGTTGTATCACACAGGCTTCCATAGAATATTTAGAATGCGTTTCGAGCATGCCGGTTGCGCCGCCGTCGAAAATTCGAAAACCAGATTCGGGGGTTGGAATCAATGTTGTTAAACTTCCTCAACTTCTGGCGCATTCCGCATTGAAATGTGTGTTTTCTCAGGTGGGTATGACACAGATAAAATACAACACGTTGTATTCCGCATCACCCTCGGTCCCTGCCCTCCCACGGGTCAGATCGTCCCCGGCCTACGGGCGATCTTCCTGCGGTCAGACTGGTAGGTACCTTGGGTGATACGGAATACCCCGTGTTGTATTCTATATTTACACATCACTAATCCTTACCCAGAGTGTGTTCAAAGATGTCGTCCATCCTGCCTGCATGGAGAAGGTGAAAGGTCACCTCGTTCAGTTTGCGCCGGTTGAAGACGTTGTCGTCGTACTTCATGGGCTGAGGGACGACGTTACGGTCGGCGTTGTAGTACTCCTTCTTCCCATTGACGTCCATGGTAATCTCCTTCTTGCGACCGTTGCTCCACGTGCCGAGGAAGAAGTCGGCCAGGACGTGGTGACGTGCTTTTCTGTCGTCTCCCGCTAGGTAGCGTTCCTGAGCACACTCTATGAACTGTCTGTGGAAAGTACAACAGAAGAGATTGCCATCATTGCAATTAACCTGGCATAAAATAAAAACCTGTGATCTTTCCTTCTTGCTACTTTAGCATTGGCCAGCCGTTAGCCAATCATGATTAGTGGGAAAGTTACCAGCCAATCATGTTACCTCTTGACCGTAGGCTGTGACGCGATTGGTTGGTGATGGCTGATCTGGCATGAGAAGATACAACAAGTACTGTACCTGTGAAACAGCTGCAGGACTCTCTTCCCGTCTGCCTGTCTCTCGGCGAGGTACTCCATGATGTCGTACTTGAGGCGGGTGACGATGAGTGGAGGGATGCGCACCAGGTCCTTGTTGGGAGGAGACCAGTACTGGTACACGTCGTCCAACACTTCGTCGTCCAGAGAAAGGACATCCTCTAGCTCATGTTCTGCTATTCCATTCCTAGAAGTAACAAAAGGACAGTTTCAGTGCCAATCTGAAGAAGAGCGTTCTTTCAACAGATGGGTGTGTTTAAAACCTGCAGACAAAAGAAGGTTGATGCCAATTCTTACCTTGCAGCAGCGATGTACCCCAGTGTGTGTGACACAAAGATGGTTCCGTGCTGAACCTCCAGTCTCTCATACAGCAGATTGATGGCTGCCCTCGCTGACTGGGCGACCCGTAGTTCTGATTCTGGCGTGTACGACTTCCATCCTCGAGCTTCGTCAAATGCCAGCTTGAGAAACAACGGCTGCCGACAATGTGAAAACGCAGACAAGATGACCTCCCTCTGTTTGTCGGTGAGACATCGCTGGACCTGAGCAAGCCACGTGTCTAGAATCTCCCCTCCCACCTGTTCTGACAGTGTGGGCACCTGGATGTAGCTTTTGTCGCTGCGTATTGTGCGATTCAGAGTCTTCAAAAGATCAAACTCATCAGGCAAGGTGGAGACCACGATGTGGACGTTCGGTGGGAGGGATTTGGGAAGCCAGGTCAGGCTGTAGGCTCGGTCCACAGACGACAGCTGGTCCAAGGAGTCCAGGAGGATGAGAAGGGGCCGGTCCTTCTCGGACACCTTGTCCAAAAGCGTGGACAGATACTGGACGATTTCGGCGAAGTTGTTGAGAACCCTTTCGGCAGGCGACTCGATGCCGTAGACTTCACATATCTGTAGACATAGGCTCTGTAGAACAGGGTGGATGAGGGTGCTGTGTGGTGACGTGCCCAGGAAACGAATGATAGTCACCAGGTCTTCTCCACACGTCTGTGCAGCGTTCTGTGCCAGCATGGCCATGATAGACGACTTCCCAGTACCAGAGGCTCCGTGGATCACGAACGGTTGATGGTTGACCTTGGCTGTGTCCTTCATGTATGTATACACGGCATCAAATATCTCCTGTCTTCCACAGAAACTTTCACACTTAGCCTGGCAGAAACGTGCGTGTGAGATCACTTCTGTCAAAAACCAATCATCATTCTGTTCTTCTTCATTCTCGCTCTGCAAGCTCTTGAAGATCATTGTTTTTAGGTCGGCTACAAAGTCATCGCTAAACTGTTCCAGATACGAAGCATGACTTTCTATGTCTTCGTTAACCCCCTTGTCGGTCCACTCTACTTCATACTGGTGAACATTCTTCAGTTTAGAAGGCAGTTTCCCCTTTAGGTCCTCCAATAGTCTCTGTGATTCCTCATTCAGCTTTTCTTTGTCCATCAGGTCCAGGTAGGCATTGACTGCATCCGCACCGACGTGCTTTTCGATGTTATGCAGGTTCCGCATGAAGATGACAGCTCGCTGGTTGGCATCAGCTGACTGCATTATGCCTCTATTAATCTCAGTTTCAGTCACTAATAAAAACAACAACAAAAAAAGCTTAATGCATTATATTGACAATGGATATAAAGCTGTAAAATTGTCCATACTCTTTGCAAACACCGTAACCTGGCATTGTATCCAAAATATAACTCAACTAGGAATGCACACGTGTCTGGGTGCCATCTTGCTCCGCCCTCCCACTAAAGGAGCCTGACCAGGTAAACTCAGCTGGATGGCACCTAGACTAATGCACACATTGTCAAGGAATTTTAGAATACTTTCAACTAAATCCAGGTCCGCACCTTGCCCCTCTGACCTGTGGTGTTGCCAAAAAGGGGAGTAAAATTGTTTCTTCTGTTCTGTATATTCTAGCCAATCAAACCTGCACAAACAAATTACCTGACTTGATGTACTTGTGTTGCGCCTCCTCAGTGACGAGTCCTTCCTTGTGAGCTGCCTTCACAGCTGTGCGGAGGATATTTTCCAACTGAACCGTCACCTGATACCACCCGTCCTTGTCTTTCTGCCGCAGGCTCTCATTGGCTGGCTCCATGTCCGTGTAGTATTTAAACTTGCTGGTGATTGGCTGTAGTAAACAGACTGCTGGGACAGCATTGTCGTCTTGGAGGTACCATTCCTTGATGACGGTGGTGTCCATGTCTAATTCGATGGCCTTCTTCAGGAGAATGTCAAGCTCTTCTGCTTCAATCTTTGCGGGAATGGGACGGTAGCCGTACCTGTTGCCAAGGAATGCCTGGAGAGGGGACATAAATGTAATCAATTTATTCATGATTTTCGACTTAATTTTCCTCAGGCCTAGGAAAAAAAATCTTGTGTTTCTGGATACCTCAGACCAAGAAAAACCTGCCCACCCTAGTCGGAGTGAGACATCTGAGTGATAAAAACGTATTGTGGATTTGTTTTCCAACATACGCTCGTCAATCATGTTATCATATAACAGAAAAAGTTATGTCAAAATCGGAATCACAACATTGATTTTCCTAGGCCTTCTCAAAATGTAAAGGAACATATAGAGCTAAGACAAGAACTACATCTGATATGCAGTTTGAAATCAGAAGACCCTTATTTCTTAACAGCACTAGATTTTAGAATATCTGAAATCTCACCACAAAGTTGGGTCCAACGGACAGTCTCTTGCAGGTGTCAATCTCCATCAGACACAGGGCGCAGGTCATGTGATCAGCAACGACCTCGTCCCGTACGCCCCAGCGCATGTCCATGACCTGGAAGTCCAGCCCCTGCTTCTGACAGAACTCCCGCAGCTCCGGGTACGCCTTCTGCAGGAGGATGTTGCGCTCCTTCGCCATGTCTGTGGGAAACCAAGCAAGAAACATTTCAGGCCTAGGTAAATGGGGGTCTCCAGTTTGAGGAGGTGCCTCAAGCACATCATTAAAGCAAGGGTTACTGTAATTCTTGATTTTTTAACGGTGACTTAATTTTAGCTAATTTAATGGTCACTAGTCAACCGCTATAATTTCATAATCCCAAATACTTGATCGCTAACATTTGAGACAGTGATGTTTGTTCGCTCAGTTAAAATTAAATGCAGTGAACTACTCCCTTTCCCCCAAAACGCTAAAATTACCAACCGCAATATTAAATGGATTTACAGTAGTTTGGTAACCAGCAAGATATTTTTGCAGGGTTTACATGCATATGACAGGCTTGTGTCTTTCATGATAAAACTTGCAGACAACATGCATTTCTAAACCCCCAATGTATCATATCAGGGACTTGCAGTGAAAAAAAACAACAGTCTAGCCTAGAGGGAAAACAGGTGAACACTAAAAATACATAAAATCTTGAATACTTTCAGTACCTAATATTTGAAAATGAGCAAATTCGCATGTTCCTGAAACATTTCCCCTCGAAAATAAAACACAGATCTTGCAAGTACGATTCCTGATTTAACAAAGGAATTTTAGACCAACCTGCAAAAGTGGAGCTCATAAAGATGCGTACGATGTTAGACTTGTCAGGTGGGAGGGCCGTCATGCGACCCTTCATGAGCGCACTCCTCATCTCTGCAGTCACCTCCATCTTGTTGAGGATACTCACCGTCCTCTACAATCACTGAGGCAAATTCTGAAGGACAGAAATTGTAAGAAGAGGATGAATCTAAGCCAGGCCCTTAAAAGACTTCTATGCTATATACAATGTGGATATCATTCAAATGATCTACTGTTTGAAGATGATGTCACAGCAACCATTGTGCCCCAATTATGTCATCTATTATTTACAGTCTACACTACTGTTGACCTTCGGATAAAGAGGTCCATATTGTTTGTATGTGATAAAAAAAAATGTATCTAAAATACACAATAGTTTACTGCTGTTAAGTATTGAAGACTTTGTGACACATAGAAACAGCAGTTATGCATAAGGGCATTGTTTGTAAACCCTTTTATATCTTGATGGTAACTGCCAAATGTTGGATAAATTACATCTTTGTAGATAAATTACAGATTTGTAGATCTGGTTGAAACACAAATTGACAAATTCTGAAGTTTATGTGAAAGGACTGAACCCAGAAGCAAAAAAAAGAACTATGCACATGATTTGGTGTACAGGCATATCCTGTTTGTTAAATGTCAATCAGATCCCAAGTTGGGCAACAGGTTTTGTTCAGCTTTGTTGTCTTGGTGACAATGTAATCTGATGAAACGTATGGAATTTAATATGCAGGATTCAGTACAGAATTAAAGTTAGATATGTAAGCTGGTTTCACACATGAAAGGCGGTTTATCCATTGATCCACACACATTCTTAAATCAGCATGACTATACTGTTGATGGTACCAATAACTGCTTTTAGTTTTACACTGTATAATGCCCTGCCAGAAAAATAGACAATTGCTTGGCGAATGGGCTCTTCATAATTCATCACTTCAACTGGCTGTTGAAAAATCACCTGGAGGTCAAAACAATATTATAATATACACATCTTTGTACATGTAGCAGGCCATTCATGTTACTACTAGTATCACCTGCTTACTAGTGTCTTCTAACTGCTATGGTGTTTTTATAGGCTAAGTTAATATTTGTGTAGCCACAATACACAGAGGTGCAAACAACTACTTTTTCAATGTCTTTTTGTTTTCAGCATTATTGGGAAAACAGGGAACTGAATCAGGGGAACATGGTTTTGTTTGATCTCAAATGCTCCCTTGTGGTTTTAAACAGTTACCTAGTGAAGTACAGAAAGACTTTCACAGGTCTTAGACACTTGTATCGGGTGACTCAGCAAGATGTAAATTTGTATTTATGGACAAGCAACCTGTGCATAATTAGGTCAACAGGTTTTCCTAACAATTTGGCAACAGAAAAACAAGGCATCAAAAGGTTTTAAAACAGCTCCCCATTATAAGTACCATCAGTTGTAACTGTTCCCGCACTACCTGCAAGCAACATGTGTACAGGAGTGTCACTCGGGTAGAAAAAAACAGCAATTGTAACATAATACTCTGACCTACAAGCATGCTCCAGAACACTCTGTAATACTGTACTTACAGGTGTAAAAGTGGATGCTTAAATCACTCTCACCTGTTCAGTTCACCATCCAGAGAGATCACTTTCTATCGTGGACCACAGATGGACAGCCACCCAAGAAGGTTGCTAACTGAAAAGACCAACAGACAACATTGCCTGAATGCTGCACCACACCTCCCTGTATTTGCATACGTGCCCCAAGAAAAATAGGCCCTGTCCCATGCTGTCAATAGAAATCTACCTTGAATAGGCGGGGCGGGGTTGTTGCCTAGCAACTAAGAATCAACAAAGCAAAGTCTATTCAGGACCTAATTAAGTGTACATCAGGCTCATTAACTCCTGACTCAAGATGTCCAATGACCCGATTGATTTAGTTGACTAAAGGTAAAGAAAGTAAAGTCTGTTTAAGAATCCAAAAGGAGTTTGTAATGTTTGGAATCCAGGTGAAACATGTCTTAGCTTACCCAAGGAGGTTAAATATAACCTCCTTGGCTTACCTCAATACCTGGCTGCCTTTTGCACATAGCAATGCAACTATATTAAAGTCACATATGCCCTACAGTTAAAAGATATGCAGCATCTTTTCACTGCTTCCAAAACAGTAGAACTACATATTGACATTACAATCAACCCCAATTTGTACAATTATCGAGAAATACGTTAAAATCTAGCTGTTTTGAAGCTCTCCCGCCATGAAAACACCTGGCTCCTAACCCGGAAGCAGTGTGTAAATCACCGGAAGTCCTTTTCATGTCAAGGTCAGGGCGCCTGCGTACTAAGCTCCTTCAAAATTTCGCCATTTTGCAGAGAAAACGGGAACTGCCTTCCTGTTGCAGAAGCGGTTTTACGGTTTTGTCAGCCGATTTGCCGTCCTTAGCGTGGCGATGGAGGCTCTCATCCCCGTGATAAACAAGCTGCAGGATGTGTTCAACACCGTGGGGACAGATTCCATCCAGCTACCGCAGATTGTGGTGATCGGCACGCAGGTAAAAACCGTTGACCTGACCGGGGCGGGCCGGTAAAACTCAAGGCCCTCCCTCCTCTTGCTCTTCTTCTATCATTCAAAACTATATATGTGACCTTCGAAATACAAATATCTTTATGTAACAAATCATTAAGGTAAAGTAGTTAAGAACACTATCATTTATGACTTATCTGTTTTTTCCACAAAGAAAGGGAAAGTATAATATGCTAGAAGTCAATTTTTTGTCATTAAATTTAGAATAACAGATTATTTTGCGTCGTTAATTATTCAGATTTAATATACTACACTGGTTCGTAAAATTGGGATGAAAGATGTTTAAAAAAAAGAGCAAGAATGGACACGTATCGTTTGAGGCAATTAACGGTACAGACAGCTATAAATATGCAAATTATATTTGTCACCTCCATGTAAATTACTCATTAAAACGTCACATACAAATCATTGGATTTTGCATTAGGAATAGGAATGGGATGGCACCAGATTCATATTAAGAATAAGATATCACATGAAGCATTTTGAGCTTAGAATTGTTTAGACCACATGTAAATTTTGTGTAAAAGTTTAGTCGTAGAGTTGTAACACCATGCTTGCATCAGTGCCAAGTAATGATGATGATGCTGTAAATAGATACGGTTGTAAAAGCATGTAAACAACCAGGTGAGTAATGGCCCAGCACATGTTAAGATGAAAAATCATACTACTGTCTGGCTATTTTCATGATAGGGGTGCTTGACGGAAAAATGGGCACATAGATGATAGAAAACGTTACGATTTTCCACTCCAACATCTGCTTGGAGATTAGAATCTCGTTCAATCCATGACTTTTATTTTACCAGAAGGTATCATATAATGATGAAGTCAAGAGCGGACATTGGTCCACATGGCACAGATGTGGTAATGTGAGCATGAAAGGTCAGAAAATGTCTGCCAACCAAAACTGGCAAAAGGTCAAAGATGATGAATTGTGGGCACAGAAGGTTTCATACTGTAGATCATGAAACTTCCGTGGTGGTTTCATTTACAAGGTTTTTCTCAGTGGTTACTTAAGTTACAGCACCACAAATACACCTTTTATACTGTGCTACCGCAGAATTGTCCAACCTCAAATTAACGCAGTGAAAACCTTCTTTCCCCTCCAACCGGGAAATCAAATAGATTCAAACGAAAATGAATGAATTTACTAGTGCTGTAGTTAGGGACCACGTCTAATTGCAGATGATCATACAATTGACTTTTTACACCTTGTACTATAACTATTGATTTGTCAGTGTCCTTTTTCTGGCACTCTTTCAGTTCCAATTCAATGACACTCATACTATGTATGTGACCTTTAGGCTAGCAGACTATGGTGTTTGGCAACTTGTGAAACCGGTATCAGATAATCTGTCTATTCCCCTGTACCTAATACGGTACTTCTAATCTAACATACAGCTGTGTCTGTGACAATGTCTCTCACTAGTTAGTTTAGACCATGTATTCCTGTTTCAGTCTTTGACAGTAGATTGGTTAAATGATATTTTCCTGGCTTTGTTTTGTTTTCCAAAATGCAATACCAATCGAACAAACTGATAATTGTGATGGGCATAAGTTACATGATTGTATACATTCTGAAAAGAGGATTAGATTAGGAATGATGAAGACCTGACGTCTGTACTAGTCTTACAATGATATACTAGTTCTATAGTCCATCTACTTCTTGTAATGTGTCATCCTCAACTGAGATGAAGCATGTTGATTTTTCAACTAGCTAATGTTTGTGCAATTCACAATGGGGTAATGTGTTCTTTTATCATCTTATTCTAAGCCTCGTTTTACTCACCTTTACACACATTGTATTAGTTGTCCAACATCATTTATTTAGCCTTCTAGTTCTACTAGTTCTAGGTCAGTAAACTAGGGATCTAGTGGCTGACCCTGGTATTGATTTTTCCAGTCCTGATGACATGCCTCGGCCCGTTGTAGGGTCACATTGCTATCACAATGTTGAACCATGTATTGATCATGTGAGCAGAAATATGGAAATCCTTATGTACGTTTTACTTTTGTGTTCAATACATTTCAGGAAGTTATTTTACTAATCGAAGACCTTCACTCATGCTGTTTTGTAATCACATTTACAAATAGAAAAGATTTTTCTATTACTTACAAATAGTACAATACACAGCAGATATAAATTGGGTGTGTCTTGACCCAATTACATACAAAGCTTTAGCTTGGACTTGGTGTCAAGTAGATGTCATCAAAGGAAACTGTATTAAAATAGCTTGTGATGTATGTACATGTACATATCTACTCATAACAGACATAAGTGAGCCCTGCTAGTGTCAGGTTTTGAGATAAATGTGACTTTTAGATAGGCCCAATCTTGGCAAACCCTTTCAAGGTAATTGTGTGTAAGATCAGAGGTGAGAAAGCCATGCTTACCAGACAGTGTAACAACATAACAGCCAGGTTTTCACAATCAGAGTCATGCTAGATTTCAGACAATATACAAACAGAAAGTAAATGTACTAAATATGAATATTCTGGGTCCATAATGATAAAGTAAGCACACAAGGACTATTATATTATCGAAAGATATAACACCAATTTATCCAAAAATTCACAACTGAAGCATATTTTTCCCAGTAGTTGTGATTTACAGACAATGTATATTTTACCTTTAAAGACGTATGCGTATTTATATTCCCCTTCCAGTGGGAAGGGGGATATATTGTTTTTGCTTGCCTATTCTTCTTCTTCTTTCTTCTTCTTCTTCTTTCTTCTTCTTCTGCCAAAAACCAAGTAGATGTGCGGTGGTAGCTCTACTAATGGTATTGCAGAAAGTTATATTGTACCTTATGTTACAATGTACGGATGTTATATTTGAGATGTAGGTACCTATAAGAAAGGTGAATACACCTGACAATAAATTATGCTAATGAGGACCTCATTTGCATAATTTATGCTGAAACTTGTATTTCCCTTACCGTTAAAGCTACAGATGTCATATTTGAGATGTAGGTACCTCTGGGAAAGGTGAACACACCTGGACATAAATTATGCTAATGAGGACCTTATTTGCATAATTTATGCATAAAGTTGTATTTCCTTTACCGTAAAAGCTACAGATGTCATATTTAAGATGTAGGTAATTTTAGGAAAGGTGAACACACCTGGACATAAATTATGCTAATGAGGACCTCATTTGCATAATTCATCCATAAACTTGTATTTCCCTTACCGTAAAAGCTACAGATGTCATATTTGAGATGTAGGTACCTTTGGGAAAGGTGAACACACCTGGACATAAATTATGCTAATGATGACCTTATTTGCATAATTTATGCATAAAGTTGTATTTCCTTTACCGTAAAAGCTACAGATGTCATATTTGAGATGTAGGTAATTTTAGGAAATGTGAACACACCTGGACATAAATTATGCTAATGAGGACCTCATTTGCATAATTAATCCATAAACTTGTATTTCCCTTACCGTGAAAGCTGCGGATGTCATATTTGAGATGTAGGTACCATTACGAAGGGTCACACAACCTGGCCATAAATTATGCTAATGAGGGCCTTGTTTGCATAATTTATGCATATCCCTTACCGTAAAGGCTATGGATGCCATATTTGAGATGTAGGTACCTTTAGGAGAGGTGAACACACCTGTATATAAATTATGCTAATGCGGACCTCATTTGCATAATTTATGCATAAACTTGTTATATGTATGTTCTGTCAGTAGTCATGACACTTATATTATCTAGCCCTCATTTAACAATATCTGCACCATTTCTTTCCCAATGGTTATGAAGTACCTTTACTACACATACAGACTACGAAGCATAGTGATAATCGCATTGTACATCCATAGGGTACAGATTCTCCCCACTAACGAGCATTGATCTGTGATAATTAGATCTTGGGCACAACCAATGGCAAGTGAGAATGGTGTGCCAATAGTCTTGATGTGTTCATGTAGTGAACTAACATGATGTGTTTGTTTTTATGTTGTGTTGTACAGAGCAGTGGGAAGAGTTCAGTGTTGGAAAGCCTGGTGGGGAGAGACTTCCTGCCCAGAGGTAGGTCATATGATGTCCATTTATATGTGTATAGGTAGTGCATGAGAAATTATACTATATTTATAGTAACTCTTTGTAAGGCTGTTAAGGGAGGGCAAATGTATTATATTGAACAAAACCATAGCTACTACATGTAGTACACGTCTGCTAACTCTATTGGTGCTGTTTTAAATTTTTTGTTTTTCTAATTTGCTATTACTAGATTGTGTTTTTTTTTTAGGTGTAGGTATCGAATGTCACCGTGAACTTGATATATCATATGCAGTTGTGTAGAATGATAGAAAGGAGCATCACTATAACTGTTGTGCTTGTTATCTTGATGGCAGGTACCGGGATAGTGACCAGACGACCCCTCGTGCTACAGCTTGTTCACGTCAACTCAGAAGAAAAGAAGAGACCTTCAGAAGATGAAGGTAAGGAATGCAATGTAGAATTCCAAAATTTTAAAACGGTCCCTTCTATACAGATGCAAACCATGTTTACATGTACCTTGTACCAGCTCTGTTCAACTGAACACAAGTGTCAAGCCAGAAGACTGTTCAAAAACTGTTCTTTCATACCTCTTTAGTTTCTTATAATTGTTGACACTTCTTTCGACTCTTAAAGATATGGGATTAACTGATTAAAACATTTAAAGAACATATCCTTGTGTTTTCTTGTATCTTCCTTTACTAGATTAGATAATTCTTCATGTTGTTGATGCCTTTCTCTTCTTCCTTTTTACACAAAGTGACCTTTCCCTGGTTTGCTATGTACATATGTAGTTGCTTTTATGTGTCTGGAATTTGGTAGCCTGGTATCCGTTCTTTTCTAGCTCCGGGTCGCTCGTCTGATCGCTTCCGGGCCGTATAGTGTGGCATCCTTGGCATTCGAATTCGCAGCTGTTTGCAAGAGCTCTAATTGGCGTTGAGTCACAAAGTCCTCTGTAATGGCATTGTGACTGGTTTCTAGGAAGCATTTTGAAGATCAATCCCTGTTACACTGCTTCAGGGAAATATTACGTACATTCCTGTGCCAGACTAATGTGGCCTGGGGGAAAGCGATCAGAGGAGAGGAGAGCTGGAGCTAGAATAGGATGGATACCAGGCTAGTGGTCTCTGGATTAAGGACCAAATTTCATGCACATGTTACATGACAGAAACAGCCTATGTTCCCCCTGTAACCATTAATGTTTCCCTCTCTTACATTGAACCCACCCAGATGGAGGGCATAAACAGGAAATAAAAGGTGTTTCTTAGTAGTTCACTTTCTCCCTGTGCACTGTTCTTGTCCTTCCACTCATTGTCTACGTGTTTCTACCCATTCCTTTCTTTCTGTCTATCGCTTCAGTTACTTCTGTTTATGTAATGGAAAATGGACTTAAATTGTTGAAAGAATTAATCCATGGCTTCTTTGTTGTTGTTTTTTTAAACCAGTTTTATGAAATTTTGTTTTGCCAATCAGAAATGAAGATGTAACTTGTTCTCTGTTTTTTTCACTTTTGTGTTAAACTTTAAGATATTTTGTTTTTTTCATAATTATATAACTAAAACTAAGTTTGATTTTACTTTTCATACTGTTCTTTGTTGATTTTCTGTGTGGATCTGTTTCTAATCATTTAAATAATCATCAATGTAACTCGAAAAAAATGATTGTGACATAAATGATGAAGAAAATGGTGATACCTGTAGTGTGGCTATATTGTGCTATGACAGTTATCAGTGTAATAGTTATGTAATGCAGATATGTATTCTTCTTTGTACTGTTTTACATAGAACATGCACATGTGGAAGAATGGGGAAAGTTTCTACATACAAAAAACAAGGTGAGAAACCCAATGTAAATCTAAGTATTGTGTATCTTCACTTATGAATCGGTGATGATCTGTAGCAGTGAAACTTGTGAATCGGTATGCATAAATTTGATAAATTTTCTGCATGTCTGGTATATTATTTTTAAAAGCTTAACAAGCAGTTTTTTGCTGCACGAAATGTATACTTTAGATGGTTAACATGATGCTAAAGTTTTGGCTTGTACTACACATTGTTCTATTTTTGCAGATAGAATTTTTACTGTATGGGAAAATGATAATGCATTGGCTACATGTATCTACATGTAATGGTATGTGTGAACATTACAAATGGTACTCATTATATCATTACAGGTCTACACAGACTTCGATGAGATTAGACAAGAGATTGAGAACGAGACAGACAGAGTCACTGGAACCAATAAGGTAGGACTTTATTGTGTTTGAATCGGACCCTCATTATTGTTACAAATTTGAACCAACTTTTAAAGAGAACATCTATGTTACTGTAAATGCATTTTAAGTTCGGGTGGTTTGTATTTCGCGCTATGGCAAAAATGGAGTGTTTGCGGTGGTTTTAAGTTTGCAGCAGCACTATAGCAACATACTGCTACAGTATTGGACAATGATGTTCGCGGTGGTTTTAAGGTCGCGTCGAATCGGCAAAGCAAAAAACGTGAACATAAAACCACCGCGAATATTTCTGCATTTACAGTATACAACAACCTATGTACTAGTATAAATGGAAATTATGCAAATGATGATCGGCGCACTGTTCTTTCTTTTCCCCAGGGTATCATTGATGATGCCATCCACCTGAAGATCTACTCACCCAAAGTACTCAACCTCACCTTAGTTGACCTACCTGGCATCACAAAGGTAATCAGATTTAAAGAAAAACTAATTAGAATTAGGCTTGTAGGCAAGTTGTGTCAGGAAATTTGCCAACAAGAATTGCAGGTAATATTGCAGAATGCATCTTTAAGTGCATCAGATCACTCCCAATACTTCTTGTTGTATTGAAATGTGACACTAGATGACAGAGAATGCTTCTAGAGTACTTCAAGCGTCAAACCTCTACACGTAAAATACACTTATCGAGAAGAGTAGGGGTGACCCGGTGTGCTTGGCCATAAAAGCGAGCTGTAGCGAAGCCGCATTGCACTACCACTAGCTACTTGTAAAAGCATCATGTTTCACCTCAAATGACGATGCCTTGAAACGAAAACAACAGCATTTTTTAACAAGTGTTTTTATTTCCCAGGTTCCTGTAGGGGACCAGCCCCCTGACATCGAGGTACAGATCAGAGAGATGTGTCTGCGCTACATTGCCAACCCCAACTCCATCATCCTGGCCGTCACCTCCGCCAACACCGACATGGCCACGTCCGAGGCGCTCAAGTTCGCCAAGGAGGTGGATCCTGACGGTCAGTCCTGTTTATTTATTTGTTTCATAAAGATTGGTTACTGCAAATCACTTTATCTTCACTTAGGCAAAATTTCATGATGTCAGGAAAATGGACATTTTCACTGAACTTTAACTTCACGGTGGCGGCAATTGATTTACAGAACGGATGTGTGAAAAAATCATAAATGATAACAACAGTTTTTTTCGCGGTGATGATAAGTTCACGGTACAGAGGTGACCGTGGAAACAGTGACCATAAAGTTACACTTTGAAAGAAACAAGAATTACAGTATACACTGCTAGGTTTTAAAAAATCTGAGCCTATATGACTGGTGTTTTATCGTTAAGAAACTCTTGGTAATGAATTTGTAGATATGTTAGATAACATAAGCAAAGCAGTACGGGTGATTATGTCATAGGATGTATGGTAACCTGATTGGGGGGTGAAGTCTGCCATCTCTGATTGCCTTGTATCCATTTTCCATCAGTTACATCAAAGCATTATAGTAACTAACCAATAGAAAACACAGTACACTGATACAGACAGATGTACAAGATTGCTTCATTCAACTTACAAAAGCCTTAATCTTTTTTCCTAGGACGTCGTACGCTAGCGGTCATCACCAAACTGGACCTGATGGACGCTGGCACGGATGCCCACGACGTCCTGATGGGACGGGTCATACCAGTCAAGCTGGGCATCATCGGTGTGGTCAACCGCAGCCAGATGGACATCAACAAGAGAAAACCCATCGAGGAGGCCATGAAGGACGAGGCAGCCTTCCTGCAGAGGAAATACCCGTCACTAGCTAGTAGAAATGGTACCTTACATCTGGCCAGGACTCTCAACAGAGTAAGTCTGGGACTGTCCATTTGGGGGAACCAAGGTCCAAAGGAAAATGTTTTACCCTGAAATGATACAAGTAACATTGATCTTTACTATACAAATGCTTTTCTTAAAAATAAAATGTCTGATTTTACGCTATTTTAGGACGATTTCCTACGGAGTACAAAAGTTATTTGGATAGATCTCCCACGGGATTTAGATTCCTGTTACATGTACCTGCAATTTGAAGCCAAGCTGATACAAGGATTGATAATTATGATGATGATTGTTTTAAAAATCCAGGACCCATATCTTTCCCAAAATTTAGCCACTTGTTCTTCGCTACAAAGAAATAACTTTTACTTAAAATATTGATGTTTATTTAAAACTGGTTGGGGGACATTGTGGCTTTCAAAAACATGATATCTTTAACAGATGTTGCATTGTCTTGTCGCCATAGTTACTGATGCACCACATCCGTGACTGTCTGCCTGACCTGAAGACCAGGATCAATGTCATGGCCTCACAGTTCCAGCAGCTCCTCAACTCCTTCGGGGAACCTGTGGACGACAAGGTCTGGGTCATCTCTGTGTTTTTTAGTTCTCCCACTAATAGAACATATAGAACCCTCTGTTCCATTTCGAACACCTCTGGTTTCAGAGCCAAAAAAGCTCAACAGAAGACAGCCAAGTGGAGGCGGACATTTTTGTCTGTCAAGCGCTGTTTTTGACGGAGGTGTTCGGGACGGGGCTTATGGTGTTTGCCTGGATCAGTCCATCATAGTAGCGCACATGCAAACTGGAGAACCTAGGGGCACTCTGAGTCACTCTGTGTGTGCAAAATGGAGTGAATACAGTCATGTAGTGCAGTTATACAAGTTGCGTGCATGCCCATTTATTTCTACATGCTTAAGAGGGATTGGAACAATCAACATTTATGTGTCCAACATTTACCCTTAAATTTCACTCAGATATGGACCTGGTAAGGCATTTATACATTGTATGCAGTGATTAAAGTATTGCTGTACTGGTTCTTATGTTTACAGGGAACAACACTGCTACAGATCATCACTAAGTTTGCTGCCCAATACTGTAACACCATTGAGGGAACAGCCAGAAACATAGAGACGACAGAACTGTGAGTTATACTTAAAGAAGAGATACAGATTTTCTTTGGTGTGTCTTAAAATCGATAGACGAATACAAAAAAAGTGATTGATTTAATTTTTGATAAGATCTTTTTGAAAAAAAATTTGGTTCAATAAATACCTGGCATTTTATATTTGTTAGACCCGTATGTAAAATTGTTGTTTTTTGTCAGTTATTTTGGGATACTACAGGTTTCTATGCTGTTGATGTGTGTTTCTGTGCAAATAGAAAGCCTGAAACACACCTGTCTCTTGACCCTCTCTCTAGCTGTGGTGGTGCGAGAATATGTTACATCTTCCACGAGACGTTCGGCCGCACGCTGGACTCCATCGAGCCACTGGGAGGGCTATCACAACTGGACATCCTCACAGCCATTAGGAACGCTACGGTAAGTGCTACTACATTTCC
This sequence comes from Branchiostoma lanceolatum, assembly GCF_035083965.1. NCBI lineage: Eukaryota > Metazoa > Chordata > Leptocardii > Amphioxiformes > Branchiostomatidae > Branchiostoma > Branchiostoma lanceolatum. The sequence continues at coordinate 15,679,195 of NC_089726.1, read as the reverse complement.
AGAAAAGTAAATGTTGACATTTTTGGAGTGGTTTAATGTTCGCGGTTTTCAAGGGATCTTTTCACTGCGAACTCGAATACACAGTGAATATGCGTGTTCTGTCTTCTGCCTGCCTATCCTCTTGAATCAAGTGCAAACTAAAACCCACCACAAACACTCTATTTTCTCCCTGCCATGAAATTCGAATCCCTGTGAAATCCATGTACAGTAACTTACAGAGATTTCTACCACATTGATAAGAAAGTTGCTGTCCTTATGCATTTTGTAACAACACAACTAAAATTGATTTCTATGACACATTTCACACAGTTAGAGTAAGGTTTATCAAAATAACATTTTGTACATGGTAGAGAAAAAATATTCTGAGCTTTTTGACATTTTGCACGTTAGCACGGCAGCATTATATATTCAGAACTGTATATATGATATTTTCAGAAATATGGATTCTGAATTTAGGCAGGAATTTTTCCAACCTGTTATGTTCTTTGATACCCCAAACATGCTGTCACCTGCCTTTCACCCCCAGGAAAGGAAGTTTTGGATTGGTCCTGACAAGGGGTAAATTATTTTCCGCCATTTTGTAGGGGCCACGGCCGGCGCTGTTCGTGCCGGAGGTGTCGTTTGAGCTGCTGGTGAAGAAGCAGATCCGCCGTCTGGAGGAGCCGAGTCTGCGCTGTGTGGAACTGGTACACGAGGAGATGCAGAGAATTATCAACCACTGTGGAACACAGGTCAGTCATAAACATCTTTTTTTGGCAACATCTCAGGGGCAAGGCCATTAGTATATTGTACTGGTAGTGATTGCGTTTCCAAATATTCTAAAAATTTCACCAATAAATGCATTCCTAGGGAATCAGTTTTTGGTAACACCTTATTAATTCTTTTTTTTTTTGATAAAGACATTATTCAAGACATGTTCCAGTCTTTGAAATGATCAATCCAAAAGTTGTAGATACCATCCTACATAAAAACCAGATTTGAACAGTATTCATGTATACAATTTCATCAGAGGAAAAGGCAATCATAGAACATCTTTTATGGGAAACAAGAAGCAGGCAATATCTTATTTTCCCGATGATGTCTAACTTGAAGATCTGTTGAAAGGTGTATTAATACAATGTAAATCCAAGCTAAGTTAATGTCCATTCAGATGTATGATGATGATTTGTGTTGTGTGGTATCTAAATGTGTGTTTACCACTTTTGTTGTTCAGGAGTTGCTGAGATTCCCCCGGCTCCATGATAGAACAGTGGAGGTCGTCACAAACCTGCTCAGAAAAAGGCTACCAGTCACAAACTCCATGGTCAGTACTGGCACCTTCTAACTTGTAACAAATAAACAATCAAAAACTTGTAAAAATACACAGTCAAGTACTAAATGTACTATAAGGACAGTACAAGTAACAGAATAACAATTTCCTAATAATTTCTTTTTACCTCAAGAAATTAGACGGTAACTGTTTACTGCATGTGCTAATAGTGCGGAACGATGTGGTTGTCGTAGACTGGATTGTATAGATATTTACAATTTCCTAAATGAGGCAGAGCTAAGTATAGATTTGAGACAATTAAAGAATTGTGTTGTGAAAATGTGCATTTGAGTAAGTGGTTTTTTGGTTGCATTAGCAGTTGGGTGACGTCTTACACATCAATTTGTCTCTAACTTTACCTTCTCACAGAGCCATGTGGATTTTGTTACACCTGTAATAATCACACATCAATCTTAACTTCTAATTCGTTCACATATAAAAAACCAAACTGTTTGACACATTCAGATCTTGCTAGCCACAAAGCTAACTGTTTTGTGTGTATTGAATTTGGGCATACTGAATGAGAAAATAACAGAAACCATTCCTCCCATTTGTTTAGAGTGGACTGACTGTTCTATGCTCTGTAACAGTAACTTCACTATGTCTACATGTGTTGGACTGCCACAACTTTCCTGCATACATGTATAGGCACATGGTATACCGTTCTGTTCACAGGTTGAGAACCTAGTAGGTATCGAGCTGTCCTACATCAACACCAAACACCCCGACTTCGCAGACGCCAGCCTCATCTCGGCGCTCGTCAGCAGCCAGGAGGTACGACGCATGTTTAACGCGTTGACGAGTTTCTCTTTTGTCTCCTTGCCCTCTCCACACCCCAGGTTGAGAACATAGTACAAATAGAGCTTGCATACGTCAACACCAAACATCCCGACTTTGCAGACGCCAGCATGGTCTCAGCGCTGGTTAACTCCAAAGAGGTATGGTCTCTGCTTGGTGTTCTGTGGTCTCCTGTTGGTGTTCAGTCACACTAATGTTTTCTGCAGTTGCATTAGAAATGGATCTTACAAGAACTTATTTTTGTGTGATAAATATTTCTTGCATATGTAATGCTGTGAAGCATGTGATTTTTTACCTGGTCTATACCATCAGTGTAGTGAAATGGTCGAAGGAAGAAATTACTGTAAGTTCATTTATTTTTGCTGTGGTATTATTTCAGTATTTTCAAAAAGAGAAAGCAAGGTTTTCGTTGTGTTTTAAACTTGCGGTTGAAACAATTCTCTAGTACAGAGGTAATTTTTGCGATGTCATGATTTTGCGGTGGAGAATTCACCGTGGAAAATAAAGCCACAGCAAAAGTTTCAAGATTTACAGTAGTGGTGTACTGTTGGATGGGATTGATGTTGTAATATCGTCAACAGGAACTCCGAAGGCAGCAGCGGAACCGATCTGTTGGTCCAGGCGACCACGGTTTCCACTCCGTCACAGCGTCAGGCGACAAACCTGCTGCAAAGGTAGGACCACGGGAATGCATCAGACATGTTAATATGACTGACAAAGAAACTGTGTACATATATGTGTGCATGACTGGTCTTGTACATTGTGCTGCTTGTCTGTGTGTTATGGCATAGGGTGTCTTGTTGTCTTGCTGTATTCTTGCCTCATGAAATTTTCATCTTTTACGTTCTGTGCTCCCCTCCACCCCCCAACATGGCAGTTATGTTTTTTGATAATCGTTTTCAAGGAGGGGCACAAACATTTTGTTAAAGGACAGAGAATTTGTAGTATTTCAACATCATCATATCATGGAGTAACAGGAAGACAGAATATAGATAAATCATGCTGTATTATTTCATAAAATGATGATTATATTTCCATGATGAACGGAAAGCAGACTACCAGGCCAGCATGGTTATATGCATGTTAAGAAGCCCACAAATGTACAATATATATTAAGTTCCTAAAAACTGTAACTAAAGTAGCTTTTCTCCTTTCCTACTAATCTTCCCTAAGTTTTGTATCCTTTTGCTATTCTGTTCTTTTACAAAATGTACTAACTTCAAAGTGCTAACCCTCTTGTAGCTTAGAAGGCTAAGTTTTCAAACCGGATTAACTTTTCGTTCACGCTGCTTGTCTGGGCCAATCAGACTCAGTCGAAGATTCTGACCAAAGTCGGTCTGAACCAGGAGAACTGGAGCGCGCCCGTGTCCCCCGCACCTACGGTCAGTCGTGTAGATTTCCTAGCCGTGTGTCATCTCTGCGCAGTCCTTTTCATTCCTCCATTTTCCGAGTGAGAGAAAAGAAGACAGAAAAGAGAATATGAAGAAATGCAGAGTTTTGCTAGCGTTTTTTGGCGATGCCTCGGGGGAGGAATTTTGTTTAATCCAGTAAAATCTATTATATTTCTCTCCATAAAAGTAACCATGAGATAAAGGTTAACTGTTTTTTGTAATGTTAACACTGTATCTTCAGAATGCTAAAGCTGCTATTCAATAATTTCTTTCATCAAAGTTAAGTTACAATTTTTACAAATTCTCTCTTATAGGTTTTATTGCCCTACTTTCATTTTCAGAAACTAAGAAGTTTTTTAAACCGATTTTCCCATTTGATGAAACCCATGATAAAGACTTCTATCTGATCATTTTATCTTCTCAGTAATAAAGTTATTACCATATAGAATGTCTGAGGAATTCTTCTTCTATCTCTGGGTTTGACTCTCATGGTTTGTTTTCTCCTCCTGTTTGATGCCTTGAGGACCGGGAACATCTCTCCCTCCACCTCAAGGTGCTTCTGGACAGTAGTCAAGTTGGTTTTGCTGTTGAAGCTCCATCCATGTTCTGATTTGTCCAACCATACCATTCCTCTAACTCTAAGTCCTCAAGCCATGGCCATATTTCCCCCTCAATGCTTTCTTGTTACATTTAAGCCAAGGACTTTGTGAAGAGTTTATACAGACATATTCACATGTAGAAGACCTTTAAGAAGTACATATTTGCCAGTTTTCCTGTTTAGAAAAAATCTAAGGTTATCAATTCTCTGGTGTCTTTGAGTTTAACAATCTTATTTCAAGTTGTAATGATCTTGTCAGATAATGTCACAGTCCTATTTGTTATATAATGGAATATTTTTCTCTGTAAGAATCTTTCATAAGTTTTTTTATATTTTTCTGAGAGAAAAATAGTGCGATTTAAAAGGGTTAAGGAATTATATTCTCATCCTAAGGTTTTCAGCAAGGCTGCATAATTCCATTTAGTAAAAGGTCTTCGATAAATTCCTGTTCCTGAAAGCCACTTAGGAGAAGAAAAAAAAATTTGCATGAGTTCTTAGGGTCTTGGAAAAATGTTTTTTTTCCTTCCATTAAAGACAAATATAGGTTGCTGTCACTAGTACTTAAACAGTTGGTAGAAACACTTCTATTGGTTGTTTATTTATCTGCAGTCTCCAGACAGTATATATGGTACATCCCACATGAGATCACAATCCAGGACATCCACAGGCTCCAGGGTGAATCCATCTCATATTCCACACCACTTCCCACTCCCACTGTCTCTGCTTTCCATGTTTCAGTCTCTCGCATCTGCTTTTCAAAAACCCCTGTCTGTACTAGATTAGTTGTGGTTCTCTCCTGTATGTAGTTAGACATTAAATATACATTTGAAGAAATAAAAGTCTAAATGTAATTGTTAAACCCAGGCTAGTCGAAGCAAAGCATTCCCAGGTTTGTAAAAGATATCAAAATTTAAAATTTGTAAAATGTTATTTGTAATTTGTGCTATTGTAGGATTATTCAGAGCCCATTGTACATAAAATCATTAGCCCAGATATGAATTATAACATTCATAGCTTTACATCCATTGTGTTACATACATGTATCTCATTGGTGTAAATTGTTGGCTTCGTTTTCTAGTAGAATTATGTAAAACCAAAGAATAGTTTTTTGGCAAGACCTCAGGGATGAGGTATTTTTTTTAGTCCCGTAGATTGTCTACGCTACCATACATTGCAAACTTTGCTTTTTATGACAAGAATTAGTGTTTATAATGTACAGTACAAGAATTGACTATGCTACTTAGTATGTACATCTAACCACGTACAAACTTTAACCCTAACATCACACTCAATCTCCTACCACATGCAGCCCCCGCCTGGCCCAGCAACGCAGCCTGATCCGCACAGCGCAAACACCGAGGACAAAATCCTCGGGGCGAGTGCATGGAAGCTGAATAACTGGCTACGCGGCTCAAACCAGTCGTCGGAGAACACGCCCGCCGGCACGCCTCCCCAACAGAACTCACCAATCCACTCACCCAAGACGTCCGTCAGCGTTGGCCCGCATGGCGTTAACCTGCTCGATACTGTAAGCCTTTAACACAATATACTCTTAAACATCTAGGGGGCTAGAGTAACAGTAGTCTCACATTTGGCTTCCCCACAGGAGGTTGCTGTTGGCAAGAGCATGCTGGAAAATTTGTGGGTGAATCCGGTAAGCAAAATTTCGCATTTTTATGCAAGTTCGAAAAAAATGTTACAGCTTGAAAAAAATTTACTTTTTCTGAAGACGTTCACACAGTTCTAATATGTACATTTCAAAAAGGTACATCTGTGCATTGTTGAAGACTTGCAATATAACTTGCATCATGGTACAAAAAATGTTTGAAAAAATGAAAACAGTGCTTTTTGACCATCTGGACTATCTTAGCAGAAAATTTGATAACAAGCATGCTCTTGTCTTCCAACACGTAATCAATCTCACCAAAATCCCAACGGAGGCTTTCATAAGGTACTCCCTAGGCATTATGGGAATGTTGTCCTGTTACAAGAGACTGAGAACTGAAGAGGTTGAAATACAGAAATGCAGTGCTCTCCGTACAGAAATATGTGTTGGACACAATACTAGTTCGGACAATATTGAAGCAAATCAAAGTCATGATAAATTGATACAAATTGAAGCCATGATAGCTGCATGCAACATGCATTGTTTGCATGCAAATGTTTACTGATCTTTATCAACATTAGCGATATGATAAATGAATTTTTTTGGACTATATGTTAGACAGGTGCGTCTAGGAGAGTGCTGCATATGATGTACTTCAACAATGTCCTTGTATGTACAATATGAGGACAAAATAACCCACTCTCTTGCAGCAGCTTGAGCCGGAGGACTCCCCTTCTAAGGTAGCTAGTGGCATTGCTGCAGCAGCCAAGGTGGCAGCAAGAACAGTAAGTCTGCAGACTGCCTGCAGCACATATTCTGGGAGATTGCATGCGGAATACGACATCACTGCAGCTTCTACAAAAGTATTGCAGTGTCTATCTTTGGAATGTGTTTGTCTGTTGATATCATATGAATGGGACATTTGTGTCTTGTTTAATTGTATGTCCTCGATTTTGATCTTGTGTCTGTGTGATGCCAAGGGTGTGTGTCTAGCTGCATCATTATTTTGTTTTTCTTTTTTTGTTTGTTTGTGGAAAAGAACCCTGCATCAGAACAGTTCATGGTATGGTTGGAGGCAACAGATTCTGGGCACATATTTTCAACTGGCCTCAGGCCTCGAAATTAACTTTTTCCCCTACTGTCCCAACATTGTCCCAAAAGTGGATTTCAACTGTCCCGAAAGTGTCCTGAAGTGTCCCAACCAGGGCCAAAGATATGAACTTAGTGTCGGGTCTGCATTCAGTTCCAGAGGTTCATGTTCAGGTTTGGACCTATACTCAAGTCAGGACCTGAGCCCAAGCCAATCTGTGTTAGAATATTTTTTTTTAGTTATATACAAAATTGTGTATTGTAAAATAGAAAATTGCATGAAATTTGAAAAATATAATACATACAAAGGTATATACACTCAGTAGTAAACACAAGTTTCAACAAAGTTAACAACCAGAAATATTGTTAACAACCTGAAATAATGTATTCTAATAGGTTATAAAAGAAAAAGCATAATTCTGCAGAGTTTAAAGACTTCATTGATGCGGTGGCTCTTGGGGAGGTAGAATAAATCCGAAAATGTTTGATTTCTAATCTTGCAGGGCAAGTAAATGAGGTGTGACCATCCCTCTGCTGACCCCCTGTCAGGGGAGCAGACATGTGCCACAGCCTAGCTGGGACAGGCTTTCCTTTCACTATGCTGAGTGATAAATGATGATTGATTTTGAGAAGACTAGTACCACACCAAAAACAGTGGGTGGGACCGGTATACAGTTTCACAAGGGAAGAGCACAGTGGAACTCAGGAGCCCTGATTGTCCCAAATATGTCCCAAATTGATTATTGAGTTGTCCCAGGTCAAATTTTGGTGGCCCCGGGACATAGGGACATAGTTAACTTCGAGCCCTGGGCCTTTTCAATGATATGGTACTTACTAGCCTCTCTGGATGCCTTCTCATGCAGTATATTCTGTTGTTCTAAGCCAACCATGCAGATACCTGAAAACATGGCTGTCCCATGGTTTCTTGTCTCAGCCAGTTGACAATGTGCTCAGTGTAAGATTGTGTGGAGGCTCGGTTACTAACAGCCATTGTTGTGAAGATTTGAATGTCCCTCTGTCCAGTTTCAGCATGTTTTGGCATTTGTGTTTCGCTACCCGAACCACCAGGTTCTCCCTCCTCAGGTACGAGAAGCTGGCTGCAGTACTGTCTAACTCCTCTAGGGGGCATTTCAACCCAGTGCAGTAGCCTAGGGGTTAGAATGTCAGCTTAGAAATTGTAGTCGGAAGGTTTTGGGTTTAAATTCAGGACAGGTCATACCAATGACTTTTAAAATGGTATATACTGCTGTATCTGCTTATCACTGATGAGAAACAGTATTGTAGTTGAACGTGCACCACCACCAGGGCCTGTGTGGCCCAAGAAATGAGGATGGGCACTACCCCCTATACCGCCCAAAAATGTTTTTTTAAAGGATTTTAACAAACTCTAGGGTCATTTGCTGTTCTGGAAAATATAAAATGGGTCTCAAAACCAGTATTTACATTAGATGGCACTGACCCAACAAAAAATAGAACAATAATTTTGAACACTTCCTTTACTTTTTGTAGAGCAATCCCCTATGTACACACTTGCTATGAAATGGATGCTTAAAAAAAGATCAACGGTTGCTCCAACAACCTACACCTGACAAAGTATTCAGCAAAACTGATATGAATGTTTTATAACATTGAAATCTCCCTTAGTTTTAGGGCTGTGAATTTACTAACTCCTTGAATTTGACAAGACAGCTTTGAATGTGAAGATATGGTGAGTTGTCTGCCCTTAATCGTACTGTCAGTCCGCCTGACATGATGATGATGATGATGAATTGTACTGTACAGATTCCTGGATGATGCATCTTTAATTCAGTTACAAATGCTGTACAGTGTTCTAACAATCTTTCCTGAGTAAGTCAGAATTAACACAGCTACGTTGTCCTTTGCAGGCAACTCCCATCTCACGCAAGCTCAGTCCCAGGGAACAGAGAGACTGTGAGGTCATAGGTAAGTGATCATGAATTGATTCCCCAAAAAATTGAACAAATTATGGACACTTCTTAGTATGAAAAGTCATACTTGTGGGAAATTATGTACGTGGCAAGCAGACCTAATAAAATCAAACAAAAATTGTCAACAACGACAACAAATGTGCCTGAATCAGCATATTTTTACATTTAAGGAGGATACTTAAGATAGACAGAGATGTTACTATTAACGTAAATAAAACTGTAATTGTATAAATTGATATAATCCTTTGAAATACTAGTAGTCAGCCAATAGCTCAGTTTGTCAAGAAAGGTTTTTTTTTTTCTCATTTCAGAACGTTTGATCAAGTCCTACTTCCTGATTGTAAGGAAAAACATCCAAGACAGGTATGTACATGTATGATAGTCCTACTTCTTACATTGAAGTGTCTTCTGCTGACTTCAAGTGAGAAAATTAAAGAAGTATTATCAGCATGAAGTTGAAATAAGATGAATCTTGATGGTGAAGCCTTCAAGCTCGCAAGAAAGAATGGCCTATGAAATAAATTTGTGTAGTTCGAAGATTGTTGGATCACAACATTGTGTCCTCCAATGCTGCAAACTATCATCATAGTATCTGATATGTTTAAGACAGTAATTACCTGAAGATTTGTATCCCAGCTTGGTGTTGGATATGTTAATACTACCCTGATTCTGATGCACCTAGTTTGAAAATTTACCCTGATCCTTGACGCCCACAGTGTCCCAAAGGCCATCATGCACTTCCTGGTGAACTTTGTGAAGGACAACCTACAGAGCGAGCTGGTCAGCCAACTCTACAAGACGGACTTCTTCTCGGACCTGCTCCAGGAGTCCGACCAGATCGGCACACGTCGGAAGGAGGCAGCAGAGATGCAGAAGGTAAGTGATGGTTCCTAAACCATGATAGAAGCCTTTCTTAGAACAACTGACAGGTGTGTTGCGCCGAAGGTACCAGAGTTATCAACCAAGGATTGATGTGTTCAAAAATTCGTATTTTCCGAGAACCATAGTCATCAAGTACTGTAGGAGCATCCTCACTAAATAGCTCTAGAGAATGGTGGCAGTCAGATGTGCAAAGACTAGGTGTAACATGCTGTTCAGTGTAATTTAACCAGCTGCTGCCGCGCCGCTATATACTATAGATACAGATACAGAGTATGTGATTTAGTTTGTTTGAAGCCTCTTTGTTAGATAGCTGTTAAGAAACCATGGTCACTGTGATTCTTGTAGTTAGGCTGAGGGATAAGTTGTAAGGAACCACAGGCCTGTTAAGCTGAAGTATAGTTTTACCATTTCAATTTTGATGAACCTTTTATATATACTAAGGCCTCATCTTGCATCCACGCTGTATTGCACAGGAGAGGGAGTCTCAGAGTGTTGATACAGCACAGATACTGTAAATGCAGAAATGTTTGCGGTGGTTTTATGTTTGCGGTTTTTGCGGCGACCGTTTCACCGCAAACTTAAAAACACCGCAAACATTTTTGTCCAATACTGAAGCCGTATGTAGCTATAGCGCTGCCGCAAATTTAAAACCACCGCGAACACTCTATTTTTGCCTTAGCGCGAAATAAAAACCACGCGAACTCAAATGCATTTACATTATACGATTGTATAGTTTGTTCAGAAAAGATTACATCTCTCTATGCAATGGAGGAATAATCTTTTGTTCCAAAGGGAAAGTGTTTTTAGAACGGAAATGTTTTTTTTGTCTCTCCAGGCCCTTCAGAAAGCTGGTCACATCATCAGCGAAATCAGGGAAACCCACGTGTGGTAACCATGCCAACCATGGCTGGGTCATGGACAAGAGAGGTCAACCACTACGATATAGCAAAGAGGGATGTCCAACTTTGGCAGTATTAGTCACGGAGTAGACAGCCATAGAACACTGTGGTACAAACCATATAACTCTTACATACAAGTAGTTCAAGGAAGGGATATGGACAGTGCTTGCAGAATCAAGTTGTAGCATTGTTTGCACCAAAGCTTTGTACATGCCAATTTCAATTTAATGATAATGGTTTCAGCATACAACCAAGGAATTCATAGTCAATGTCAGCTATCATAGCTACATGGGCATTGTAACTACAAAATACAGGCATGAAAGTTTAAGTACAGTATATTCATTGTCTGCTATGGCAACTACTGGACTACACGGGTGAAGATTCAATGCTTGTAAAAATGCTGTTTTTAGAGTCGCTATGGGTTTGACGTGAGGTAATTCGTTATGCAGTTTCTCCCCCAAACGTTTTCTGTACTTAAACAATTAAGTTAAATCGTTTTGACTTTGCATGCCTCATATTAGGATGTCATTTCCCCCCCCCCCATGGATTTGAATTTTTAAAAATTGACTAGTCCTAACAGTTGTAACTGTAGGTCTGTTGTTGTGCTGCTGCTGCTGTTATCTAAGTTTGCCTGCAGCCATTGGTGTATGGGAGCACATTTGATAGAACTGTAAAAAAAAAAGATGTATCGTCAGCTCGTTAAATTATTCCACAGCTTTTCTATCATCTAAGTCTAGGTAGGAAAAATCCTGAATGCAGTTCCAGTGTCTATTGTCAAATTTATTACTGAAAACGTATACATTTATGTAGTTGTTGCAGGCGGAAGTGTTAACTTGCAAGAGATCGGACAACATCTTTCGGTGTGCGAAATCTTGTGAAAGGAACATAAATAGTTGAACAAAAAATTGGAATAAATTATAAAAAAGAGATTTCTTGCTTATTGTGTTCAATTAAGTTGCCCCCTACCCAACACTAATACCAAATGTTAAAGTTATCATCCTTAACAGACAATTTGTTGTAAATGTATATATTATGGTCTCCGATTTCCTTAAAGGTTTCTGTGAAAGTGGCCATGTAAATTTTGTGATGTGACGTTCTTCTGTGTTCATCTGTATGTAAATGTGTGCTGTATGATGTCATCATGATAGAGATAACACGTAAACTCATCATTGTATTCAGTGTCATCAGAGATGTCCAGAGTGAAATGAAAGAATCTGTCCTTTTGTCCATAACTGGAGTTCCAAATACATGTATGGCAACTTTTACTGGACTTGGCAATGCCATAGGCTCCACTGAAGTTGTTTTCACATGTTTAACAACTACATGTAAATGTTGAATTATTACCATTTCTACAATAATTATTGTACATGCTGCCATGAACTAAGCAATGACAATTGCACAACAAAAAAAAGTTATGTTCCAGAAAGAATGTTTGTTTCAGAACCTGCTATAACCATTATTTCCAGCTATGGACATTAGGGCAGTGGTGCTACGATATTCAAAGTGAGTTACCCATCTCTGGCACTACAGTTTTTTGGTGATGCCTCAGGGGTGGAGCCGTTTCCAGTTCTATGCAGATATGGAGACAGGATGAGCCAGTGTGATCAAACTTTCCAATCATTGTGAAAGGACTATAGAATCGAAATTTGTCAGGAATTCAAGATGGCACAGTCCCCATTCAATAGTAGGGCTAGTGTCCTGGAATCTATATGAAATATTACATGTATGAGAAAACTTCACTTGTGAATACATGGTACTTAATACATAACCACCTTTCAAGTGAAATGTGTTATCGACTTTAAGATTTTTTAGAGTGTGACTACAGCAAGGGTTTTCAAATGTGACTGGTGTGAAAGTTTCCCTCTTTAAATTAGACAGGAGGTCTCTTATGTGATAACCCGTATCTGCTGCTGAGCGAATCTGGGACTAAGTAACAAGGGTTTATATGTAAATCTCTGGATGTTACCATTCATTTTGAAGTACAAGTGTAGTTAAGTAGTGATGTTAATGGGTAGTTAAATGTCAATGTATGTTGAATTTCTTTTCAAAGAAAAACAATTGAAGACTTAAGAATAAAGGAGCATATGAAATTACAGAAGTGAGTACAATTTTTATTGTTTTTTTTCCGATTGTAACAATGGCAAAGTAACTTTTCACATGAAAAAATATGTAGTTTGTGACATATTTAGAATGAAAATTTCACATATGTAGCTTTGCCAAGCGTAATACATTGCAAAATTATAATTGCAAGAAATTGTGTGATTGCAACACAACTCGTAGCATTCAATTTCTACTGCATAAATCTTGTGCAGTTACACTTATGATATGTTAAAGTAAATATAACACATTTATTGCTACTAGTCCAGTTCACTCGCTGGTAGCGACCTCATCATAAGTACTTGACAGTCCTGTAATTTTCCAATTAGATGAATTGTGGTGTTTTTGCATAAATTATGCAAACTAGGAATTTATTTGCAGGCTGGGTTTATTTCATGGAGATAAACAGCCACAGGCAAGGATGGGCTTTACAGAGGGGAGGTTACCACATAGTTTCAGACTTAGTGCTAGTGATGTACAAACAAGCACGGCGTCATACGCTACTGCAGTGCAAATATATCTGATGGATAGTGACATAGATCAAGTGTTGTCCAGGGACACTTCCATGTCCTGGGGCGCATACATGTCCCAAGATACATGTCCAATAGACCAATCCCAATGGTGTGCACTTTACACAAAGCTCCTGGTAGAAGATCTGATACCACCAATTGAAGTTATCTGGCCTCAGACCTGATACATTCATGTTCACAGCCATAATGGCCCACCTTGCTTCATCTCAGAATTAAAACACCTGTACCTGGGGGCTTAGCACTGCTGAAAAATGTTAAGTTAAAGTCCCTCCTGCACCAGACAGTGCTCATCTCCGTTTTGGCAGCGCTTGGGCCACACAACTATGTGCAAGTCACTACAACATGGGGCTAGTCCACTGGTAGTGGTGTGTGTTGAACTACCATACTCTTTCCCAAATGCTGAGTGCTAAGCAGAGAAAGCAGTATGTACCATTTTTAGAGTCTTTGGTATGACCCAGCCAGAGTTCAAACTCACGACCTACAGTATGCAAGGCGAACACTCTTTCCACTAGGCCATTGCACCGGTGCTGAAAATTGTGCAGCAGATGAATGAGTCTTCACATCACAGTCACTTTATCCGTGGTAAGGAGGACAATGCTGGTGTTGCTGGAACTCATGGATGAACGGCCACTGTCATCTTCGACCTGAGACAGCTCGTATCCCTGGGCAGTCTTACCTGGTTCCGGCACTAGAAATGAAAATGGGATAGGGTCAAGTTGGTATCTTCTGACATGTTCTATACACATAACGTTACATGTACAAGCTAGTATGGTACACATACCCTCATCGGTGTCTGATCTTCAAGTAGATGTTTGAGTGATATGTCCTCAAATACTGACACTACTCAAACCATGTACCACATAGGCATAAAATGCCAATGTTGTAAAGCATAAATCCTTGGCTTGGATGTGTTCCATTACGAGTAGCTAGCTACCAAAATATGCAGTATAGTGTACTATAGACTCAATGTAGATAGGAATATGGAACCACAAGAATGAGAAGTAGGGGATTAAGATATCTCTCAACTTTCTTCTCACATTGCAGTATATATTGTGACTTATGGCATTTTCAATAACATTCAAGTATCTTCAAGGAGCTAGACTAGCTGCTAGAGAATGTTAATCCATTAGCTAACCTTCAGGAAACTCTTGCCCACAGCATCTGCACACACCCCTGCCCGGACCACAGCGGACCCACACTGCTGCTCCCAGGCCCATGGCGACTAGAACAGCTGCAGTCGTCAGGGCAGCCACTAGGACTGTGTTATCCTCCAGTCTCAAACCATTAGGTGCCTCTGTATCGGAGCAAAAACATCGGAATACACTTAGATGATGTCAAATGTCGTGAGATCAACTTGGCAATTTGAAAGTAATATTTATTCACATATCTCGATTGTGAATGTACACCCCTGAAAAAGAGCAAAAGTAAAGGAAAGCAGCAAGTGAATTCAGCATTAGATATATTTGGATATAAAGCCGGTTTCTTGGCACATGACACACAATTCCTTTTGTTTGCTTCATGTTCGTAAAATCACAACCTTCTCCCGTTGTGTTTTTTTTTAATACAAAATAAAACATCTACACTTGTACTTTACTAGTTATACGGAAAGAAGGGTCACTACATCCGGCTGAAAATAGAGACCATAGAGATCTTACCTGTTATTGGAGAGACCGTAGGACAGAATCGGCAGACAGGTGTGCCTGGATGAGTCTCACACACCGTGCAGTTAACGCACTTTCTCAGGAAACCGTCCCAGACCGCCCCCTCTGGACATGACGGCGGCTGGGTACCGCCAGACGTCTCGCCCGTACACTGGCCACAGAACGGTGTGTCCGGGTAGGTGTCACAAACACCGCAACTGAAACACTTGTTTTGAACAGCGTCCCATGCGTGCCCGTCCTCACAAACTCCAGTAATCACCTGTTGTGTCGACGGTTCAGGACTCGACGTACAGGACTCACACAAAGGTGTGTTCGGGTACTTCTCACACACGGAACAGCTGACGCACCTGCCCAGGTGAGAATCCCACACCGCGCCCTGTGGACATGCTGTAGTAGCAGGGAACCCGGAAGTAACTTGGGCCTGAAAAATCGAACAAATTAACGCTAATACAGCGATACTTTCCATTTTCTTCCCCTACATCGTCCCTGCTTGAATCTTTGATAGCCACTGTTAGTGTGAAGAAAAATACATTTCATTGACTGTTTTAACTTACCCTTACACTCACATCCTGTTTACAGTGACGAAGTAACTTTGAACAATAGAGAACATCGAAAAACTTAGTCATGATAATCACCGTGACAAGTTTGACTCACCCAGAGACTTGTTTTGATCGTGACGTTGCTCATGAGACCGCAACAGAGCGCAATTAGACTGCCTGCCATTATCGTAATTCCTGCCGGTTATCTAAACAAAATGATACAGGGAAATAAATAGATAACAAAGTAAGCATTACGCAAACCATTTCACAAAGTCACAAAACTCAAAGTGTGCCAATAAGTGACTGACGATAACCGACGATGACAGTCGCGTTTCTTTGTTACCATCGTAAGAAGAGAAAGTGAGTGGGCGATGTTTTGAACGGAAACACTCGCTGATGACGTGTTACGACTCGAGAATGTTCAAGAAGTGTTGCGAAAAAACACCAGGTAGTTGCTTACCTTGGTACATCGGAGATGCAACAACTCCCGGTTGGAATACCAACCTCTTGACTATGGGTCACATACGATTCAATACTTGAGAAAAGTGTATATAGCTACTTCTATTACGTTATCCGACAGTTGTTTATTGCGATATAACAGTATCTCGATATATGATATATCGATATACTGGCTATTCATTGGGGGGGGGGATAGCTGAGAATGACCAAGGAGATTCCATAAGCCTAGGCTTTTAAGGTTCGACGTAGTGATTTGAGTCAACATAGATTCGAAGATGTTAGGCATATAGATTATAGAGCAGTGTTTTCCACGAACCAGTTTTCCATGAACCAGTCTACATAAAGTCAACCTATACTTTGCAAGTATGTCGTTGCTACGTCATGGCCTAATATGCAGATCTTTATCATATAAGCGGATAAATGGTTGAGTATGGGGCCATATCCATATATATATAACGTTATAGCCTTTGAAACTGCTGCTTACGCACGAAAAGTGACGTACATGCACAGTGTACATGTGTACAGAATGTAGGCGGCGCTTCTACGGGTGACCACTGAGCTGTATTACATATGGCTCCTCGAGTTGCGCCTAAAAATTGATCATTTGTGCGTTAAATAGTGTCTTAAAGGTCATTCTAAGGGTATGGGAATTCGAGGATGCCTGGACCTAGTTCGGAAACTTTAAAACGACGTTTTTGAACCACGACATGCACATAACAGTTGCGCAAGAGGGGTCAAAATGAACGTTCGCTGTGAGCGCTTCAGGCATTCAACTGAGGAAGTCTGTTGGATGACGAGGAAATAAAACGAATATCTTATTAATACTCTTTGATTTAAGGTATTTAGGAAGATAAGCTTTCATGCTCATAGATTACAAACCAGAGACAACGAACACCTGTCAAATATCTGTCTTCTTGAAGACACAAAATTTCAACGTTATATATATATATATATAACTTATAGTTTTCACTACATTATCAAGGAATGAAGTCCTGTTTCCTGTAATAAATAGGGGTGAAAGTAATTAAAAATCAGCACAATGTAGTTTTACTGCAAGTCTGACACTTGAGCTGGATACAATCTCGTAGCCTTACAAACGCTTGTAATATAACACTGTTGACTTTCGAAAAAGACCAAATAGAACAAAGAATTTCTAGTAAATTCTCCAGGTCGAATATGTCCATCTCCACAGGCAAGGAATCTATATATATATAAATGTATAGGGGGAATGATACTATTTCAAATTACATGTACATGCGAAAGCCTTATAAATAAATATTCCGTGCTGAGTTCAACCTGCAACGTAACGTAACCTTGCATTGAAGAATGTCCATCCTACTTTCGAAACCTCCTCTAACATTCTTCAGCAACATTTTTGTGTTTACAACTCCATCTCATATTTCCTCATCACTGCTTTTAAAGCTCTAAACTCTTCTCAAACAAATTGGGCCGTCAATTGGGCCGTCAATTGAAGACAATTGTAACAACTTTGTTACAACAGTGAACCGAAAAATCTCGCACTGAAAAAGATTTTTGCAACATATAGGGTTCTCCATGAGATAATCACAGTTTGCTGCCCTTGTTTAGCTGTCATTTTTGCTGCCCGGATTACACGACGTTGTTCTTGTCGTCTTGCGGCTTGAGAGGTTCCATGACACAGGTGTCGCTGTCGCTGCGACTGGACACCAGAGAAGACCGGCCGCTGTCGTCCTGGCCCGCGGGATGGGCGATCCTTTTTCCGTTATTCGTCTGGTCCCCTACACAAGGAAATAAGATCATTTTAATTTGGCGATAGACCAATGTGTGTATGACCTAGCCAACGCGGACGGAATCAACAGTGGCACTGTATCACTGTTCAATGTAGAAGCATCAGTGGATTCTAAGGCCAACGACGTGTCAGATATCACTGGCATGGGGTTATATACCTGTCCAGTGACAGTGTAGTAAGTACAGTTGCAGGAAGGGAATGTCTCAAGATAAAAACTCAAACGGCATCTGAAGGAAAGGTATCATGGATACGGGTGTAAGAGACATACTTAGTACTGTGCGAAAACAAAAAGTAGTAGTTACACAATGTAATCAGATTATCAGATCAAGAAAAATACTTTTTCAGGACATACCTTTATGCTTCTTCTGGCAGCACTCCATGCATCGTTTGCACCTGTCAGGTACACAGAGCTTGACGACGAAGAAGGCGACAAGTACAAGGATGAAGACGCCAAAAAACGCCAGAACGGCCGCTAGGATGATAATCATTTGGCCAGGGTCATCAGGGTCATCGGGATCTGGAGTCACTGAAAACAAATAGAACACTTCGTGATTCTTTTCCCATACGTCATGGTGTTTTCACCTTTCAAACCTATAGATCGATTCTCTTCAACAGTGATTTTGTGTACCTTGTGACGTATGTACTATCACCTTTAAACTACAATACGAAATTCTACCCGACAAGAAAAATACAGCGGCGAAAGAGAGACTACACTAACAAACTTTACTTGTGGATATGCTCTGGAAAAATTAGGCTAAAAACAGAAGTTATAACACAAAAAGTAACGCCAAATTCTGTGGGTATAGTATGTGGTTAAGTGTGGTATATCTCACCTGTTGGAGCTATGGTAGGGCACACCTGACATATATAACTGTCTGGGTGCGTCTCGCAGATCGTACAGCTCATGCAGTTCTCCAAGAACGGATCCCACGCTCGCCCTTCTGGACATACAGGCGAATCTCCTTGCCTGCTGCATGCTGTGCAGATAGGAGTGTCCGGGTGGGTCTCACAGACCTTACACGAAACACAACCATTCTGGAAGGAGTCCCAGACTGAGTCTTCTTCACATGGTGTCTGTGTTACTTTAGAGGCTAAGATGTGGTGAGAAGTGGCGGTCTCCGGACAGAACGCGCAGTGAGGCGTCTCAGGAAAGGTCCGGCAAATAGAGCAGGAGACGCAGCTTCTTATCGTGTCGTCCCATACTTGACCGTCGCCGCAGAATGTTTCTGGTCCGGCTGTAGGGAACCCGGAAGTGACAGCTAGCTGTAGGGCCAGTAAAACATAGAAGATGTTCACTTTTAGATATGACGCACCATGAAATGTTCCGCGGTTTTCGTCCATGTTGGCACTAGACTGACGTGGCGACTAAAACCTATGAAAGATCTAGAATATAAGGGTATGCAATACTCACCGGGGAAAACCAAGGTGACTCATACCGCCGGGAATACCAGTGACTCATTCCCTGACGTGCATTCATATTTGGTTAACCTCTATCGTTACACAACGTACATGACTTTCGTCAAGAATTCATGTTTCAAACTGCTTAGTACATAACTATATATAAATATATCTGTATATATATTCCCTGTTTTAACAAGAGAAATGTTTCGTGATGTCATTCCGCGATTCAGATGTTCTACAGCGCGATATAAAATCGTTTGCGTGTGGATGCGCACATGACCTACACCTAGCTTAACGACACACCCATACACACCTGTGGGTTAGCGTGTAAAGTGCACCTTGTTATGGTACGATGTATTGCTTCAGTGAAGAGAGACGACGTCACACATGTACAGTCAGGCGGGAATTCAAACCTGTTCGCGGGAACACCGGGTTCGCCTTCTGATTTGAATGATAATTAGCATACGTTGATGAAGGTTAGACATCCAGGTAATAAGATACGCCAAAAATAGTTACTGACGAAGATAGCGGATGCTGTCTGAAACGACATCTGTTTCAAAATTTTATCCAGTTGCTTGAGTAACTATTTTTGGCGATACATATGTAAATAGTATAATACATATAACGTTACTTCTAATTATTCTAGTGCACTTGAGATACACCATTGTGTAACACGTTCGGCCAATTATGGCCGATGTGACATGGGCTAAATGTCAATTTCTTATTACCGAATAAAGAACGATTTTATATACGTAAAAGATATGGCAATGATTTTTTTCGATGCTGCAATAATTGCCAGGGACTATTGAATTAAAGAGTGCACCAATATTTTCACACAACATATCGATATCAGTTCTTAGTTGAGCTCATCTGTCCCCATCTGATAACTTAGGGAATACGAAGTTGTTTTCCATTTGTTTGACAGTCCTAGACCACAACTACACCACCTCGTTCACTTCATTTTCGAATTTCCCAACGGCTTCTTTATTTTCGTATTGAGACATAAAACAGAATGCCAAGGGAGTTCAACAAACAGAAATAAAAATTCAGTGGCGCCCTTCTTTTCGTCTTTGTCGCAACTCCACTGTTACTCCGAGATTGGTCCCACAACAACCTTCTTTCCGTTTTTCCCCACACGAGTGTCATAGTATCATATATGATGGTTGGGAATAGACATTTGGTCGTTAAACTAGTGAGCATACTATGATATTAACCGAGCCGTTTTTTTACCAAAAATTTACTGGCATTCTACTGAAAAGGTTTGCCCGTGACAAGTCCCTCTGCCTAGTAAAATGCAGTAAAACGACTTAACTTGTAATATGCCCCCTCTTGGTACATACAATCTGTTCACCACACGGGGCGTGTCATTTACTGTATCTGTATCAGAAGAACGATACTGGGCAGATAAAGGTGTATCTGTTTACGTATTGTCTTTTATATCGTCTGCACATTCCGTTATAGCTGTGCAAGGGGCTAAGCAAAGAAATGTGGACTGTACCATTTGATATGCGAATATTCTGACGTCGACACTACGATTTCTGACAGAAAACTTGCAGATATAACATGAAAATCACCATTTGTGTAAATAAAAAAGGCAGTTAGCTATTCCAAATCGTAAAATAGCCAACAAACAGGTTTCAAGTGTGCACACCCCCATCGTAAAACGAAATAGTTTGGTCTGTCGTGAGGAGCCTTTCAAGCCGTAAAACTTGTAACAGAGGAAATCAACAGGTAGTTGTCGCGCAGTGCGCAGTCTCGGGACAATTAACTTTCCAATAAACACCCTGGAGACGGTCGCGACTGGGGGTCAGTGAAGATACGGCCGTGTTGGAAACTCTAAAAAGAACTCAAAACTCTGTGGAACACAGTGGCCAGGACTTTTGATTTTGGACTCTTCCGTCGACGTTAGGTGAGTAACAGGTGTCATAGATACACCTGCAAGAGTGGCCTACGTACTGGTCACCCCGGAAGTACCGTGGCCGAAGGACCCTGACAGCAAGACCGTCCACAGTTCGGCTAGAGCACGATGAGATACCACAGACGACGGCATTCTTGAAGAAGAAGGAATCGTACTAGCTTCCCGTTTATGCCATGACCAGCTACGAGTCGTACGACTACCCCACCTCAGCCGACCCGATCTTGGGACGCCTGCGACCAAGAACCGCGACAAGTTCCCGAGCTAGCAGCGCTCTGTCCCACAGACAGGTAGGCTAATTTTCCACTCATTAGCGACAGACAACAAGCATTACACCCTCGTTACGTCCTGTGAGCTCTAATCCAGTATTTTCTACCCGCAAACAAATAGGTCACAAATAACTCGTCAGAAAGTTTGGGGTCAGCTTAAGTCACCCTTAAAGGAACAATGGGTGTAAGTTTCCTAATCGAAAACGAGCCCGAAGGTCTACATTCCGTAGCTAGGCAGTAAAGACAAGTTAAGACTACCGCCTATCGTCCATAGAAACTTCGCTTTTTGTCACCTAGGTGTTAAATCGATAATGTTGCTTGTAAAAACATAGTCTTGTGTGCCTAGTTTTCCCATGGTTAGACATACTAGTATAGTTACAAGGTTCACCAACAAAGCGTGAATACTAACGCGACAGGTTCGTTTAGAAATAAGACATTCACAAATAAAGCAGGACACTGAAAAAACAAAATTGGCAACTGTGAAGTGCGTCCATAACGCGAAAATAAAACGCTTCCCCCTTTGTAATTTTGCAAGTATGCGGGCGTATGAATTTTGTCTGTCAGACGTTGTAGAAACGGTTCAAACTCGTAAATTTTACAGTTTTCAAAAACAGTTTTGGCAAACAGAAAAACGCAAGGCGATTTGCCGACAAGAACTACCAGTAACACTACAATAATGTTCTGTCAGGATATTTCCGGGCAATCAAACTCGTTTTCTGACGTGGTGATTTTTCAAAGGAGCCGCGGCAACAAAACGACCATTCCAGGCAACAAAGAACACGGTTTCAATTACAAACGGCTCTTACTATTACCTCACAGTTAATAATTACCAATTACTGCCAAAAAGTAGTCTGCGAACGCACAAATTTGTAGATAAAAGTAGAGGACTTAAATAAATCAGATTATTTATTTCTGAAATAAGTACTTAATAAGTACCTGGGCTACCTGGAAAATTTATGTGGGCAATTAAGGGACGGATAGGCCACAGGGATCATATTGTTTGCAGTGTAAATTTACCTAGCCCATTGTCCACCAGTCGACCCCAGATACTAAATAACATGTTGCAACAGGTTGTGTTCCTTAAGGTCAACAATATTGTTGAACATTTTTTTCTTCCATGGCATCGAGTGAATTTTTCTGTCTACATTAGAACTATTCTTTCTGAACATCACTAGTTGTTGTAAAGTTGTAACAGAACCTTGGCAAATATAATCATTGTGATTTATTATGTTTAACGCAAACATACCTATCGCAGAATCTGATATAATACCAATAAAAAGTTGAAAAGTATGTGGCATAGATAAAAGAGAGAGTTTTTACCAATTTTCTATGTTAATTATCTTCATAATGACCTATTTAGACGCATTAGTAAGGGATTGTTATTGTTATCTTCTTAAAATCTGGTTTGCTTTGTGATTTTTATCTGAAGTCTGCCACATTATACCTAATGCTCCTTCTGTATGTGAGGTGGAACTACACAATAGCTTAATTAGGAACTTCCTCAGGTATAATCCACCGGGCTTTGGATTCACAAATATTGACAGCCTAGGTTTGATCTAATTATGAAAACAGACATGTACAGCTGTTCTTATATCAATCTGAAAATCAACATTGAATATTGTTTATTTTCTATTTTTTGGCAAAGCTTCAGGAGCAAGCCTAATTCTCCTTTGTTTTTATTACTATCCCAGGAGAGAGATAGTACAAAAGCCATAGCTGCAGTAGGAGTAGCCAACAGAATAAAGTCAGCGTCACACTTGAAAACACGACGGGCAAGGTCGCCAACATCATCCGGGTGCTCAAGTTCACGACGATCGACCTCACCAACATCACCTGGAACGTCAAAGTCAAGGCCAAGTACAGGAGTCAAAAGTCAGGTTCAGTACTGGAACAAAGGTCAAAGGTGGCAGACCACAGCATGGGACAACTTTACCGCACCAAATAAGGAAACTACTACTACTAGTACTAGGAAGTCTGCAGAAGAGAAGAGGAAAGTTCAAAGGGTAAAGGGTAAGAGGTCGTCACCAAAGAGAAGGGTGCCTTCCCCCAGGGTGTCCAGTCCCACACACAGCCATGGGTCAACACCCAGGGGCATCCTTAGGAGGTCAAGCTCCGGCAGGTCATCGAGACGGGGCAGCAGGCTGTCTGTAAGAACACCTGAAGATGACAAGGAAGAGGATAAGGAGGAAGACAAGCAAGAAGGTGGGCAGCAGCGAAAAAAAGCACTTAACATATTTGAAAGCAACACTCAATTGATTAAGAACAAGAGTTCTACGACCTCATACCTTCGTCAAATGATTTTGACCTTTATGACTGACGTATTAGGAGTGTTTTTCATCAATCATCAATCATACCAGTTGACCCTCTTCACCCAAATAACATAAGTTGTCCAAACCTCCTTGTTATGACTATGAGCTTAACAAAGAAGGTTATGCTAACATTTATCATCAATTATGCAAATAAGCTCCCTCCTTATTAGCATAATTTGATTCCATGGTGTTCACATTCACACAACTTCCTAATGCCACAAGTATGAAATTGCCGTCATTTACTAGTATGGAATTATAGTAGTTTCTCATTGATTATGCTAATTAGGCCAACATTTGCATATTTCCTATCTATCAACATTCCTCTCTTCCTTAGTTACAAATGTCACATATTTGAATAGTCATATCATGGAACACAGCAGATTTTTAAAATTGCCTCATTAATCATGTGAGTTAGAATTTGATTTGCATAATTATCATCCAATCATACAAAGCATCACGTAAGCTATCTACATACCAAAAATCATGACCATCCATCAAGACCATCTCGAGTTATAGTTTTTCTCATTAATTATGTCAATGAGGTTCTCATTTGCAAAGCTGATATCTATTAATATTTCTCTCTTCCTTAGTTACATATGTCACATGTTTGAGAGTCCTATCATGGAAATTGATGGATGTATAAACTTTCCTCATTAATCATGCAAATTAGATACTGATTTGCATAATAAGTATCTAATCATGTACATCAGCACTCAAGCTATGTACTTACAAAAATTTATGACCATCCACCAAGCCCTTCTTGAGTAATTCCCTTTCAAAGTCTGAAGCAAAACCTGCCCCTGCTATAGCCAACCCATACGTCTGCTTGGAGACTACCTTACCAATGCCAACAGCTGGCTGACAGCCAATTTGTGTAACTGACGTTTCCTGCCTCCAATATGACCCCTCAGGACCCTTGCCCCTATGCATGACGCCTTGGAATAACACAGCCAGCACGTACACATACTTCAGCATACAATGTAACACATTTTTACACTTTTCTCGTCAATTATGCAAAACACTTCGCCCAAAATCTAATCATCTTGAGATTTCCCACATACACACCGACACACCAACTACGACAACAAACCATCCAGGCGTTCTCGACTTATTCTGTTCACTAACAGACACACAGACAAGCACCATCGAATAACCTTGTCGACGAAACCATTTCGTCGACGAAGGTAATTATTCTAAGATTCTGCATGATTCTCTAGGACAAAAGGACTAATTTGCTGTCCGGTTACCTCTAAAGAATCTTAATTCAAATCCTTAATGTAGAAAACACTTACTAAAATCCACATCGGTAGTTCATAAGCTACGTGTGTATTAAAATCATTTCCACATCTTTTGGTGTATAGGGCAGTGCCCATCTGTTTCTAGAGCCCTCCAGCCACACATGTACATTTGTGCAAACACTGCAGCAGGGGGCTAGTCCACTGGCAGTATTGTACTCTTTCTTCTAAGTGCTGATTGCATAAGTAGAGAAAACAGTACGTACCATTTGATGTTAGGCCATGTTGATTTCATTATATGGATGACATCCTCTGAGAACTCCAAAACTGATGCGAGCGTGCAAATAAAAATAAAGTTGGGCAAACAAAAAGGTGCCTTCATTATGAAATCTATGTGGTCAGGAAGGATGAGCAAAACTAAACACGCATAGTATGGTGTACTGAATGATATGTTCATCATTTTTGTTCTTTCACATCTTCTTCTTTGACTGTGGAATTGACTTTGGCATTCTACAATATTAGCATCCGTTTTCCAAAATATTCTTTTGCAATCTACAGCATATATTTTCTGATTTTGAAGCTGCTTTGTATGAATCACTGTTTGGCTGAAATTTTTATTTATTTTTGCAAACGGACGAAAATTGATGCGCGGGCGGATGTCATCCATATAATCAAATCAATGTGGCCTTATGAAAATGTAGGATATTTGATCTCCATCCTTCCAGATGAGGATGTTCCTGTGGTCCATGATGAGGATGGGAGTGACACAGACTGGGTGGTACCCAGGAGGAGGAGCTCCTCCCCCACGCGCCCCTCCACCTCACACACTCACCACACCTTCTCAGACATCTTAGACATCACCGCGTCGGACGAGGAGTTTGACACAGACTTGGAGGAAGACTTCCCCCCACGTGAGTACATAGTGAGCTTCACTGACACTAAGATGAGGCCATACCAATTCAATTTGTTTGTTCTTTGACTCTAAGTCTGTCTTGAGTCTGTTTTATTTATTTATTTTGATTTACCACATTTTGTGGAAGGATTGACATAACAGGTGAACTATCACCTTTTCAAGATGTCATCCCAGACCGGACTGTAAGATTTGGACCATCGCACACCGGGGCATGCCCCTACTCTTTTTTCGAAAGGTGTGGTGGGTTCTTTAACGTGCGCGGGGTGTTGCTCTCCCCAAACACGGGACCTCCATTTAACGTCCTATCCGAGGGACGTCCCTAACCCTAGATGAGCTAGGTACTCATTTACATCTGAGTAAAGTGAGGAAAGTCGTGTTAAGTGCCTTTCCCAAGGGCACAACGTCGGGGCGCAAGTTCGGACATGTCTCTGGGCGCACCTGGGATTAGATCCCGGGACCCATTGTTTGACAGCCGCGTGCTCTACAGTTGCGCCACACGACGCCACGATAAATGTTTAAATGTTAATGATTAGGCAACAAGCCAGTAACCCCCCAACTGGATCAAGAAGTACAAATTAGACTACTAAATTTAAGGTCCCATAGCCTATTAAGCTGTAGGGGCAGTGGGTTCTTAATACATGGTGTCTATAGGGCATGGTATTGGAAGGTGGAGCTGAACTCCTTCCTTCCATTGCCTTTACCTCCCAAACCGCAGTCAGATACCCATGTTACTCCTGTGTGGAGTGAGGAAAGTCGCAAACAGTGCATTTTCCAAGGACACAACGTGGAGCCAAGGAATGATAAGAATTGAACCTGAGACCTCTTGATCCTGTGTCTAAGCCACTCGTCCATTTGATGGCCACATTACAAAATAGACTAGCTCTTAGACACCTTAATCAAATGATATCATGTATTTTTGCAGCTCCAGAGAAGCCCTATGACCCAACAGGAATGCACCTGTATAAAGAACAGTGTAAAAAGGATGGTAGGTACTCACAAGCACATTTGATGATGAAAGTACATGATTGTATACATGGCGTATAGCTGAATGCATTTTAAAGAGAAACAACATTAACAAATCATTTGTAGCTTATTGACATCTTTAAGTTAAATATCTACACATGAATAGTAAACTTTCCCAGTTGTTCCATGAGCAGTAAGTTGTGTTAGATAGTGCCACCTTTTGTGGATATAGTTTTGACCTGTTCTATACTACAGGTGTTGTCCCAGCTACATACCTGATGAAACACCTGGGAGATGAACACCTGGTGATGAGACATCACTACCTGGGAGAGAGAGGGTGGAGACCACTAGCCATGGCACTAAGGGTATCTGAAACACATTCTGTTATGAGACACTTCCTTCCTTTTTTTTTCAGATACAAATTTGTGTTTGATTTTGACACACTCTTCCACACATTGTCAAGTCAGGTACCATTTAGTAGTGACAGCTAATTTGGAAGTAGTTTCAAATGGCTGTTTTAAATTCGTGTATGATATCTATCTTTTGGTTTCCAAAATAACTTTACTTTCACAAAGCACTTGACTTTGAACATCCATGTACTAAGTATACTTTGTGTACTATGTTGATCGCCACGGTACAGATAAGTATTTTAGACAGGCATAAACATGTCTTTCTTTTGTACAAGACAATTAATAATTATCTATTTAGTCTTATTGCAAATAGACCTGGTGAATGAAAGTGACCTTTGCAATTGGTCTCACACAGATGTTGAATTGGTTTTTCACAGAAAAACGTCTGTGTGAGACACCTGGACCTGGTGGACAACCATCTGGGTGTAGAAGGGGCGGTAGCCATAGCCAGCGCTGTGAAGGACAGCTCCTACATATTTGAAATGGTGGGTGTGAAAAAACACTTTTTGTCTTTTTGCATAAATGTACAGATGTTGTCTGATAATTTATGTAATATAAACTTATTTCATTGCCATGTTTGGTTTCACACCTGAAAGCTGTCTCACACAAACTAACAAAATATGCTTAAATTGTTCCAGAATCTATCAGAAAACTTTCTTGGCCATGGTGGAAGTGCCATTGCCAGTATGTTGGAGACTAATTCTGACTTAAAGACTCTAATATTGAGAGGTAAGAACTATTTCAGTAAAAAAAACGATGATTTTTTTCAGTTCCAATTTATTGCTTCTGGTATTCCTCTTGAGTATTGATAAGAAACGTACTAATTTCATGGTTTTCAAAAAACGTTCTTCTTCAGAGAAACTGACTGACAGTGTCCATTCATGACTTTTTCCTCAGCTAACCAGTTAGGTGACCACGAAGCCAAGACTTTTGCAGAAGCCCTGAAGACAAACCTTACCATGACAACACTGGACCTGAGTCAGAACCAGTTTGGAGAGCTGGGAGGCATTTTCCTCGGAGCTGGCATTGTAAGATTTACGATTATAATAAGAAATGCAGCCCTTGATATTTCTCTCTCTGTTTCTGTGTGTTTTATAATGTTACTGTAAGTTGTAAGATCTTTATCTCAATCAGTGCACTTTCAATGGATATGAAGTTAAAGTCTTGACTTATTTCAGGGTGCAAACGAGGGTTTGAACTGTCTCAACCTGAGCTGGAACCATCTAAGACTGAAGGGAGGTGTGGCCATCGCCATGGGGATCAAGGTCAGCATGTCAAGTGTTCTTGTCTTCTTCTTATTCTTAAAGTTTGAAGGTGTTTCAAGTCTTAGACAAATATTCAGAGTAATAAAACACTTCTTTTATGCATTGTCATTGCATCTCTGGTAAAATGAGAAGTTTTATTTTTTCAACATGCATTGTCACAGGCTGATTTAAGAGTCAACAAATGATGGTCTTGCACGGTTTGTGTACATACATGTTTGAACAGCACATGTTTGACAAAAACCTATTCTATTGTCTTTTTCTAATCCAGGTGAACCAGAGCCTGGAAGTCCTAGACCTGTCGTGGAACGGCCTGGGTGATTTGGGAGCAATAGCTTTTGGGAAGGCACTAAGGTTCAACAAGACTCTCAGAATGCTGGACCTCAGGTAATGTTACAGATATTTCTGTGGGTAAAGAAGTCTACAAATCATGATGAACTAATATCTAAACTCTAGTTTTGCTGTGTTTGAATGTGTCAGGTATTACTGTACAGTATGTATCACTTAGCATGTACAATGTATCAAACTTTTATCTTGTTTTAAGTGTCTCAGTTAATGCCATTCTAATCTCTGTTTCCTGCTATGTCAATTGAAACAAGAGTCCGAAGACCCAAAATCTCCATGAAATTTGTTTTTATATGAGATGTGTTTATTTTCCCTAGTTATTTGTTGTTGCCGCTGGTTGTTTTGTTTTGTGTGCCAGAGGGTATCCACGTAATAGAACCTAGAAAGGCAACATTTTCGGGAAAATGCAGGATATTCCCCTCCCGTTACCTACACCTCAAATATGACGCCCTTAGCATTTACTGTAGTGTAAGGGCATCCTGAAGTTTCTGCATAAATTATGCAAACAAGGTCTGTATTAGCATGGTCAGGTGTGTTCAGCTTTCCTAAAGGTACCTACATCTGAGATATATCATCAGTAGCTTTTAAAGTAAGGGTTATGCATATATTATGCAAAATCTCCTCATTAGCATAATTTATGGCCAGGTTTTCTGACCTTTCATAAAGGTACCTACATGTCAAATATGAAATCCGTAGCCTTTACAGTAAGGGAAATACAAGGTTATACCTAAATTATACAAATGAGGTCCGCATCAGCATATTCTATGGACAGGTGTATTCACCTTCCCTAAAAGTACCTACATCTAAAATATGACATCCGTAGCTTTAACGGTAAGGAAAATACACATTTATGAATAAATTATGCAAATGATATTCATTAGCATAATTTATGGCCATGTGTGTTCACCTTTCCTAAAATTACCTACATCTGAAATATGACATCCGTAGCCTTTACGGCAAGGGAAATGCCTAAATTATGCAAATGATGCCCTCATTAGCATAATTTATGGCCAGGCTTTTTTACCTTTCCTAATGGTACCAACATCTCAAATATGACATCCATAGCCTTTACGGTAGGAGATATACACATTTACGCATAAAATATGCAAATGAGGTCCTCATTAGCATAATTCATGGACAAGTGTGTTAACCTTTCCTGAAGGAACCTACATCTCAAATATGATATCTGCAGCTATTATGGTAAGGGAAATACAAGTTTCTGCATACATTATGCAAATGAGGTCCTCATTAGCATAATTTATGTCCAGGTGTATTCACCTTTCCTAGTGGTACCTACATCTCACATATGACAGCCACAGCTTTTACGGTTAGGGCAATACACGATTATGCATAAATTATGCGAATTAGGTCCTCATTAGCATAAATTATTGTCAGGTGTATTGACCTGTTCTAAAGGTACCTACATTTTAAATATAACATCCGTACTATTAAACAAAAGGTACATATAACTTTCTGC
This sequence comes from Branchiostoma lanceolatum, assembly GCF_035083965.1. Classification (NCBI taxonomy): domain Eukaryota; kingdom Metazoa; phylum Chordata; class Leptocardii; order Amphioxiformes; family Branchiostomatidae; genus Branchiostoma; species Branchiostoma lanceolatum. The sequence goes on along the minus strand of NC_089726.1, from coordinate 15,649,121 downwards.
AACACCATTAGTAGAGTTACCACCCTTACATCTACTTGGATTTGGGCAGCGGAACCACCAGCTGTTGGGAATTGGGGAATACTCGCCCTAGATAAGAGACCAATGGATTCAACAGGTGTGACCTCAAAGCCCATACCCACAATGGAGAAGTAGATATTCCTCATTACTTATGCAAATTCAGTCCAAATTTACATAATTACCACTTCAGTTTGTACATCTCTGCCCAACTCACTTGCGTATCAAATAACATGAAAATCTGTCGCTCCTTTCTTCAGTTATTCTCCTTTGAAAATATTTACAAACACGCCATTGCAGTTCCAGTGACACATACCAGGGGCCCCAAAATCGACCTTGACCATTCTCCTCCCAGCACCTACCCACATACCAAATATCATTTCAATCCATCCACACGTTCTTCAGTTATGCTGATTTGAAGCGTCCGGTGACACATACATACAAACACGGTGACACAAACATACACACGCGCACACACACACAAACACAATAACTTCGCATGATTTGCACTTCAGTGTGTACATCTCCGTCCAACCTACCAGCGTACCAAATAACATGAAAATCTGTTGTTCCTCTCTTCAGTTAAACCCCTTTAGAACATTTTTACAAATAGGCCATTGCAGTTCCAGGGACACAAACCAGGGGGCCCAAAATCGACCTTGACCATTCTCCTCCCAGCGCATACCCACATACCAAATATCATTACAATCCATCTACACGTTCTACAGTTATGCTGACTTTAAGCATCCGACGACACACATGCAAACGATTTACCTCCTTACTTATGCAAATTCGGTCTCATTTGCATAGTTTGCACTTAAGTGTGTACAACTTGGTCTAACCTACCTGTGTACCAAAGAACATGACGATCTGTCCATCCACTCTTCAGTTCTTCTACATTTAAGATTTTAACAAATACGCCATTGCAGTTCCAGTCACACATGCCAGGAAGCCCAAAATCGACCTTGACCTTCCTCCACCTGACACCCACCCACATACCAAAAATCATTTCAATCCATGTACAGGTTCTACAGTTATGGCGACTTTAAGCGTCCGGTGACACATACATACACACAGACACCAAACGCAAGCAAAACAGTATCTCATGAAAAAGCCTTTTTTCATGGAGATAATAAATTTATCTTATTTTATTAGAATTGCAACGGTGCAATACACGTGGGACACAGGCAGCTATGCTGGTGTTGTGACCCACATATAATAAAACATTACAGAACACATAACAAAACATATCTTTAAAAAAATCATTTCCTTTAGATCTATGAAAATGTTTCCTAGAAACTGCTTAGCCTGAAATGTTAACTTGACATATGACCTTGCTACATGTATGATGAAATATGTTTGTCTGTCTGCTACAGTAACAACAGGATTACTGTGGAGGGAGCCAAGAAACTCAGCCTGGGTCTGGGCAAGAACGAGGGGCTGGAGACTCTCATGGTCAGTCCTTGTTCAAATAAAACATGGTAGTCCTCAGAGCAGTAAAATCTCCAGCAATCATAGGAGTTTGAATTGTTTATCTACTAAAAAAAGTGTGAGACTGCATGGGGTACACTGAATGGGATGCGCCGATATTGACATTATGCACAGCTGATTATAGCCTAGTCTGAATGCCATCCGATCACTGAAATGGGGCTTCTACACTCGCTACCCTGATTTTTTTCCAGGAGTAATTGGATCGCACACTGAGGCTAATTCTTGCCCTCCTTTACCGCTATAGTTGGGAACCAATGCCATAGGAGATGAGGGAGTGAAAGCCTTGCTGAAGGTGCTGGAGAAAAAGAACACAACACTGAATGTGCTGGGACTACAGGTGAGAATTTCTGAAAACTATGAGTAAGATTATATCAATAAACAATAAATCATTCACCAGTAAGCAAATAATAATTTTGATCAGGTGTTTGGAATATATTTGAAAAGTTGGTAGAAGTTCCTTAAAAGCAATTGGATTGAAACTTTTTGTCTATCCTTTTGTGAAAATTTGTCAGCCAGCTTTGTACTTTTCCTGGCGCGGTTGTTACGGCTCCCACCGTTGAGTCATACCGCGCCAGGCTGGAGGCCTGCCCGCCTTAGCCTGGGACCTCCTCCCCCCCTACTTTGCCCCTCACGGGGTTATCTGGGGGTATTTAATCAAGTTGAAGTTGAAATACATGGGATAATGATGACTAATTATGTATATTTCATGTTGTTTTAACTTCTGTGGTCAACACTGCTGTGTGTTTTTCTCCCAGGACATCACAGTAACTAAGGAGGTGTACAAGTCCATCAGGGAACTGGAGGATATGAGAGGCATCCAGATCATCCATGGGGGACTCGGGGGGTACGAGAAGATCAAATATGTGCCGGTAGGTTTTATCCATGTGACACAACTTCTTTGGTTTAGATAGACGTTTAAATCAGTAAGGTTGTGTTCCGTTTTACACACTTGGACCAAAACTTTATGCAACATGCTATGGACATCCTTGTGCAAAAGATACTGTAAAAATCTATGACTTAACAATTCTTAACTTAACTTAACTATCTTAAAAGTTAGCCTTAATTTTCTGTTGATGCTTTCTCAACAAATTCTCACTTAATCTACATACTGTAATTTTTGTTTCTTTCACAGTGACTGTAACTTTTTTTCACGGTTTCCAGTCACCTCTGTACCGTGAACTTATCACCACCGTGAAAAAAACTTAATGATTCCTTCACACATCTGTTCTGTAAATCACTTACCGCCATAGTGAAGTTAAAGTTCAGTGAAAATGTCCATTTTCCTTACACCGTGAAGATAAAGTGAATTACAGTACTTTTGATATTGGATGTAAAGCATAATGAATGGTCATTGTCTCAGTCAGGATACAACACAATCAAGCTAGATTAAATAATTGCTATTTACAAAATTTGATGCAATAAATCTGATAGATCATGGAGATGTGGCAGGGATGTCACGCAAACTACGACCCCGCAGATGATTCCTCACCCCCAGATGAAAACCAAGATGATTCCTTCTGGGTAACCCCACCCACATTCAGTGTTTTTAAACACTATACATATACACGAACTGTTTGGTGCTTGCTGTGCAGGTATACTGTAAAATTCACATTGCACAGTAGAAAGTAATGAAGTCTGTGGTATATAACCCTATGGTTTATTTGTTTATTGGTCAGAATTTGCCTGTGCAATGGCAGCCAGTGCTGAATTGCTGCAGGAATTACAATCACATAATACACAACAGATACATACTTGCTCCACATTTGCACTTTGTGGAACTGTCACAAGGGTCTGTGAGGCTGCCATTCGGCGCCAGCAAGTGACCTCAATACGACCTTCCCCAACCAAAGTCAGGTACCCATTCACACCTGGGTGGAGAGAGGAAAGTCGTGTAAAGTACCTTTCCCAAGGGCACAACATTGGGGCGTAGCAGTGGTTTCGAACCCGTGACCTCTCGGTTCTGGGCGAAACACCCTACTATGTTCCAACCCCACTATATTCCAAAAACCCTATTTTCTGACCCCCCCAAACACTAATATATAGGGGTGTTGGAAAATAATGCTGTTGGAACATATGGCTGTCCCCACTGAAATCAATGCCTTTTTTCCGAAGAGAACACACAGGGGAGCCTAAGGTGTTGTGGTCATGGCAAACTGCAGTATGACTTTTCATGACCCACAATAAGTGTGACAAGTCAGTTACAGACTTAAACAGGCATTGCAAGGATCAGAAAACAAGTGTTCAAAAAGTCATCAGCTTGCATGTCATTTTCAAGTCACTCAAAAGATAATTCAATCAAATTCCCAAAGTTTGTAAGTTTTGTAGTGTATCTTCGGAATTCATTTTCTGAGCCCTGTAATGTCTGTTACAGACCTGTGACTTACGACTCTTTCACAAGTTTTTACAGATCATCATGATGCTCAATGTCATCATAAACACAAACACCAGTTTGTAACAAAATGATTAGGCCAATGCATGTTGATTAGATTATATGGATGACATCCTCTGGGGACCCCAAAACGTGCGAGCGTGTGAATAAAAAAAAAAGTTTGGCAAAAAAAAGGTTGCCTTCATTATGAAAATCTATGTGGTCAGAAAGGATGAACAATGTCATGGATGTCATCCATATAATCTAATCAACATGGCCTTAAAGGAAACAAAAGAAAAGGGGTTAATGTTGTTTGTAAATTTTACCTCCAGCCGCCAAGTGCCATGTCCATCCTGGACACGTTCGTGCAGGAGAACCGGATGAGGATGATTGACATGTTCCGACAGTTTGACAAGGACCAGAGCGGAGACATCTCAGCAGAGGAGTTCAAGAGAGGGGTGCAGGAGCTGGGGTTGGCAGTGGATGAGGTAGGGGGCGCTTTTGACAGTTTTCAAGGTGTCATACTGTAAAACAGTTGAAAGATGCCTGCAGCAAGCTATTCAACAAGTTTTCAAACTTTGAAATGTATTTTACGGTGTGTGCACCACCCTAAAGAATGTTCAACCAATGACAGAGGTATAATTTATATTGGATTTTGTATTGTGAAAAGTCAGATGAAGGACAACACTTGGTTGAACTGACTGATATGTCAAACACGTAATGTTTCTTCCTACTTCCATTTGTTTAGGACCAGTTGGATGAGATGATCACCCAGCTTGACACTGACAAGAATGGCAGAATAGACTACCAGTGAGTATGATATTCTGAGAACTGGCCAAGAATCTTACACTAAGGGCAAAGTTGTCTTGAAAAGGGTGAATGCACATGCCAACATAGCTGCCACCATGCTGTTAGCTGGTTGACCCTGTATGAGTCAGACCTAGGGCTGCACACTTGAACATAACATCAAGTACAGTTACAGGTACAGACCTGTATCTGAACAATATTTTGTATGCATATGTGTGTTTACACTTATATATTATAATATATATACATATTGAGTGAGTGCAAGTATCCTATAGATTCTAAATACATCACAAAGAAAGAAAGGATTACTAAATCAAAATTGTGATTATTTGAGCTTTGTTTTGAGTTAGTCATGAAGTAAAGTCCAACTCACATGTTTTGCTTCTTGTGTCCCAGGGAGCTGATGACAGGGAGAGTCATCTTCCGCACGGAGCAGAGGTACAAGGCCAGGAGAGCAGCCAGGGTGGAGAAACTGGAGAAGGAACGAGAACGGCAGCAACTAGAGCTGCCTACACCGGAGCTGAGGGGTCTCTCTCTGTAACCTCACTCAGCTGCCTACACTGTAACCTCACTCAGCTGCATACACTGGAGCTGAGGGGTCTCTCTCTGTAACCTCACTACAGCTGCCTACACTGGAGCTGAGGGGTCTCTCTCTGTAATCACACTACAGCTGCCTACACCGGAGCTGAGGGGTCTCTCTCTGTAACCTCACTACAGCTGCCTACACCGGAGCTGAGGGGTCTCTCTCTGTAACCTCACTACAGCTGCCTACACCGGAGCTGAGGGGTCTCTCTCTGTAACCTCACTACAGCTGCCTACACCGGAGCTGAGGGGTCTCTCTCTGTAACCTCACTCAGCTGCCTACACTGGAGCTGAGGGGTCTCTCTCTGTAACCTCACTCAGCTGCATACACTGGAGCTGAGGGGTCTCTCTCTGTAACCTCACTACAGCTGCCTACACTGGAGCTGAGGGGTCTCTCTCTGTAATCACACTACAGCTGCCTACACCGGAGCTGAGGGGTCTCTCTCTGTAATCACACTACAGCTGCCTACACCGGAGCTGAGGGGTCTCTCTCTGTAATCACACTACAGCTGCCTACACCGGAGCTGAGGGGTCTCTCTCTGTAACCTCACTACAGCTGCCTACACTGGAGCTGAGGGGACTCTCTCTGTAATCACACTACAGCTGCCTACACCGGAGCTGAGGGGTCTCTCTCTGTAACCACACTACAGCTGCCTACACTGCAGGAGCTGAGGGGTCTCTCTCTGTAATCACACTACAGCTGCCTACACCAGAGCTAAGAGGTGTCTCTTTGAAACCTTCCTCTTAATTGATTGTTTTACAAGCAATACTACAACATGTATATGTCACTGACAGATTAATGTCATTAAATGCAAGAAAAGCCATCTAAAATTTTGAGAGCCACATGATCACAAATGATTACGTACAAAATGCTTTTAACAGAGATTTAAAGAATGGCAATGATTTATTGTTGCATGACCATATAAATCAAGAAATGATTAGGTTGTATTTCAATACTTACAAGAGATTTATTTTTGCACTAACATGTGTTTTTGCGCTGCACAGGAATATAAGCCATCATGTACAGAGTCTATTACAGTTGTACTACCTCACCCTAGATTTCTAAGAAACAGAAATGTTCTTCAATTGAGTTGCTATGATTTGCAGTGAATTTGAAAATCTAAAAATGTACTACACATTACTGTGTATTCTATGGATATTATATAGACACTAGATTTAGAACAGATTTCACAATATCTTTGCTATCAACACTTAGTTTTCAAACTTTTTGTGAATGATGCTATATTGCAATGGAACTTTGTACACAATCATGCTTGTATCATATTTCACTTTATTTTATCAGGAATGTTTTGTGTCCTACTTTGCAGTACAACTGTAATAAAATCAATGTTTGTTTTTACAAATTGCCTTGCTCTTCATGGTTTACATTTTTTCTCTAATACATTGCACATATTAGCAAAGTAAGGGTTGAAAGGCTTGACTAATAGTAGAGGTAAGAATAATTCATTTACCTGCTTTTTATACTTTTCAAAACCAAAAAAAAGTAAAGGGTAAGTTATCAAAGAGCCAAAACAAAAATTTGGTACAATTGAAGAATTATATAGCTTACTATTAAGCAGGCGACTGAACTATATTTGACTTAATAATATAGTATAAATATGTACTATTCCTTAGTGACGTAATTCTAAATTCCCGGACATACATCATAGAAAATCAAATGTAGTTAACAATAATAGAGCACATGGAATTCATAAGGCATCAAAAATCTGCCACATTCAAAAATAGTCATACATTATCTTGCTGTTCCATTTAATACAATTGCAATGTACAAAATGTACAACTGTTTGAAGCCTAGATCTTGGCATGCCCCCTCTAAAATGATTTATTTGTTACTACCTAAAGTCTCTGTTGCCAAGCATAGCTGCCATGTACAAACACTGTGAAGAGTAGGCCCGTGCCCAGGTGGACAGCCACCTGTTCCTCACACAGTCTCTCCTCCCACAACAGCACCAAGTTTCACCTATGGCTGTTCTTTCTGGTACACTCCAGTAGGGGGCGTTGCTGTACTGTTCACTGAACTTGTGTGCATTCATGTTTTCACCATAGGATGGATACTCTTCTTGGTATGGTGGTGGGTTATGGTTAGGGTAGTGAGAGTAAGTTTCATCAGGTTGGTGATAGTAGTTCTCTTGGTCAGTAGGATAGAAAGGCCTTTGTTGGTTGTTGTAGCTGTCGTAATCCTCCTCACTGTATTCTTCATCATCCTCACTGTATTCTTCATCAGTCTCTGTCTCATCATTCTCATCCTCCTCCTCCCATTCGTCATCAGTTTCTTCTGCATCACTATCCTGCCACTCCTCCTCACTAACTCCCTCCCCACCGTAGTCAATGGTTTCTTCCTCCTCTTGTTCCCATGAGGCATTGGAGTTAGATTCAGTGCCCTCCCCTTCTGTTCTTTTCAGCCTTTGGATTCCATGATCGTTCATTCCGTTGAATTTTGATGAATCTTCTTTGGTAACATTACTACTTCCCTTTGGTCTTGCTCCTTGTTTTGTCCAAATTGACATGGTCTTTTCACCAGTTCTCTCATCTACAATTGTTGCTACTTCAGAGTCATGATTCTTTGTTTCTAATCTTTGTTCTATATACTCTTTGTCTGGCTGAGCATTCGTACCTTTACCCTCACCATAACTGTTCAAGATTTCTTCTATATGGTCACCCATGTTGGATAGTTCATCCACCAATCGTAGTCTTCCACTTCCAATTCGCCTTTCACGCTTTAAAACAGTTTCACGAACTCCTTGACGGCTAACATTCCCGTTATGCACAGTTCTCTCTGTTCGTTTTACATTGTACTGTTGAACATTGTGGGCTCCATACTTCTCTGTGCCATGAGTTAGAAAATGTTCCAAGTCTTCTGACGCCTGTTGGAATGTTAGCCTTACTTTCTGGCGTCTTTTGAAGGAAGCTAGGGACGGAATCTTAACTTCTCTCACTGGCAACTCAAAGTCATTTTCCAACTTTGCTTCAGTTTCCTTTTCCATTTCACTTTGGCGTAAGAAAACTTCATGTGCTGACTTGTCCAAACTGTTGGACTCAGCCTCTTCCTCATTGAGGGAGTAACTTCCTTGACTGAAACTATCAGATAAACTCAGTGATTGAGTTGATCTTGACACTATTGAGCTGCTGCACTCATTACTGCTACTGGATAAGTTTCTTGACTGTTGATGAAACTGTCTGCTTCTCTCCTGCTCTGATTGGTTGCTCAATGGCTCCCCTGAATGGTTCTTCAAGAGTGCCTCTGATTGCCTGCTCAAAGGTTCCTCTGATTGGTTTTTGAATGACTGCTCTGATTGGCCATTCAAAAACTGTTCTGATTGGCTCTGAAGTCCCTGCTGTGATTGAGAGCTTGGTTTTTCCCTTATTAGGCTGTTTTTGTCTTCTACTCCATTTGTTTTAGTTGGATTTGAAAATGCAGGTGTGGCCCTACCTGCTATAGATGTATCAGGGTGGGTTCCGTGTACATTGGAGTCTGTAGGTGATCTAAGGGACTCTTGCTCTTTACGATCCTTTGCCATGGTGGAAATAGTTGTCACTGTAACCTGGTCACCTGATGACATCACCTCCCATGATGTCATATCTTTGCTTGTGATGAGAGTAGAAGGGATTGGGTCTGAAAATATAAATCATTTCTTTCTTAGAATGTGTTACTTCATTGGATATATAGTTACTGTATTGCATTGTATTATTTTCAACATGCTGGGTAAATCAATATGTTAATATCCACTCAGTGACATTATTTTGCAAATACAAGAGAAAAAATCAAAAACTTTGTTTGTACATGTAAGCTACGACATGTAGCTTTCCACTTATTCAGAAGCTTGTTTCATCGGTGTAAAGTTGTGCTGAATTCATTTGTGACCTGAAGAGGACAATATTCTCAAAATCGTTTATACCAGAGGTACAAACTCACTGGGAAGAGTCTGTAGAGACAGGCGACAGTGATGGGTGATTGTCTCCAGCCTGCTTTCCTCTTTCCCACTGTAGACCAGTGTCACAGCTGCACCTTGGGTACCTGTAAACAATACTAGAACCTTAAAATCACTAAAAAGTAAAACTTGTAATATCTGCTAGTCTCACTAAAACTTTACATACACAACACATAAAGTCAGTTTATATTGAATGGTTTGGACTACAATCATTAGTACTAGTAGAGGTGTGAAAATGGAAAAAACAAAACAAAATGCCTTCTATGCATGGAGACAATGTGCATTTATATCAAAATCCAGATACATGCACCATAGAAAAAGAGATAAGATTTTTCTACAATGTGAAGGTTGTGGTGAGGCATGTACTAAGTATAACTTTTTCAGGACCTTTACGGTTAATACTGGTTTGTTCCTTACCAAACCGGCCAGCCCTGCCTATCCTGTGCATGTACGTCTCCCAGTCATAGGGTACGTCCAAGTTCACCACCAAGTTCACCTTCTCTGCATCAATACCTCGGGCAGTCTGGGGAGAAACAGCCATAACATGGAGAGAATGAAAAAAACTGACCATGGCGATGGTGGTTTCAAAATTATAAATGTCTGATAAAGAAAAACAAATGTTGCATCAAATGCTTTCTACTATGATCATTCCAAAAAAATTGCCTTATATTTGACAGAAGATAATAGCATTACTGAAGGAATGACATACATTACATGACAGTAGGATTAGGATAAATGGTATTCATCATATCAAAAAGCACATAAAATTGCAATATAGCAACACACCAAATCTGTGGACACCAAGACCCTACACTGGAAGTTCCTGAGTTGGGACATCGCATTCAGTCTCTGGGTCTGCTCTTGACTACCTACAGTAACACAAACATCAAGTCAATCTAGCATACTGGGTAAAGTTGTGAAGGAAAACAACTTTGTTAATCAAGATATGACTTGAAGGCCTTACCTGCAATGTATGCTGTTGGCCAGCCCTTGGAGTTTAGGTCCTCACATAGACTCTGTGCTCTGTAATATCAAAATACATGGATACTGAAGCAACTTCAATGACAAAATATCTTGTTAACCTGGTATTCTTTAGCATACTCATTCATGAAATATAAGAGTCAGAGTAACGGCAAAGCAGGCAACCTCAGACTGGGGACTAAGCATGATGTTTTTTTCATTACGGTAGCTATAATTATAGTATAAGTGCAATATGGCTTTGCTGCAGCTCAGGTATTTTAACCAAGCACACTGGGTCACCCCTACTCTTCATGATACATGTGTTGGGTTCTTTTACGTGCAGAAAACATGGGCTGCGAAAACGTTTGATGCGGGTGTTCCGCGTCGTGAGATAATTTTCTGTATCACACGGGGTTCAACTTGTATCACATGGGCTTCCATAGAATATTTTGAATGTATTTCAAGTGCGCCGGTTGCGCCGCTGTCGAAAATTTGAATACCGGATTCGGAGGTTGGAATCAATGTTGGTAAGATTTTCTTGTTCGAGGACACAAAACACTCTCAACTTCAGGCGCATTTCACATTGAAATGTGTGTTTTGTTGGTGCGTATGACATAGATAAAATACAACACGGTGTATTCCGCATCACCCTCGGTCCTGGCCCTTCCGCGGGTTGCATCGCCCTCCTGCCGCGGTCAGGCCAGTACCTCAGGCGATATGGAATACACCGTGTTGTATTCTATATTTATACACGAGGCACTTGAAATTTATTGAGAATCTTCCCTACCTTCCCTGGTCGTTGGAGAAGACGAGACATTGGTGGAAAGGCACTCTGGACAGGAGCTTGATCAGCTGATCTGTCTTGGCTTGGAAGGACTTGGATGTGGAAGACAGCTGAGGTATCACACTGAAGAACTGTTTGATTCCTAGAAAGAAGATTCAATAAAACAAACTTATATCATACATATACAAAACATTATCACTCTAACTAGTCTAAGATAAAAGAGCATAATAAAACATGTTGCGTGTAGTATCTAGTTGACCAGGTGCACGTGCATTTGGTCAGAATATTTTCACTTGGAAAAATTCCCAAGAAGACTGAACTAGCCAAAGTTTTAAGTACAGAAAAGGCATCAGTTTTTCGTTGTCTTTTTTTGTTTCATCTAATTTTACAAAGAGTAGTTTAGCTTTTAGATTTGTTAGTATTGAATGTACTTTTCATTGTTACAATTGATCAGCAATTAAGTTCGATTGATTTAATATACGAGTATGTAGACATAACATGGCCAAGTTAATTAACATCGGGACTACTTTGTTGGTTGTAACTTTTGCTGATTGGTTATTGAGTAAAACTTGATTACCTTTTAAGGAAAGGTCTTGGATGTCCAGTCTGACGAAGGTGGGGTCCCTCATGTACACCTGGAGGTGGTGTGCAAGGGATTCTGGGTAGGTCGCGGACAGGGCAGCCATCTGTTTATTGTCAGGTAGTGAGGAGTAAATCCAGCTGTCAATCAAAAACATATTCCAGTCAACTTCAACTTTACACAAAACAGTCCTTGAAAATGAAATACCAACATTTTGACATTAAAAGATATCAACAATTGCAACTTGCAAGCCAAAGAATTACTGCTCATTAATATGAATCACACATTGCAGAAAACAGAAATAAGTATTTTGACACCTGCAACTTGTGCAAGACAAATAAATTACAAATGTATATAAAACTTATAAGCTGATGAGTTAAGGTATAAGTATGAAGTATGATATTGCATACTTGATCTGTTCCTGAAAGCTGCCAGTCTCCAAGAGTTTGTCTGCTTCATCTAAAACAAAAAGCCTGATACTGCTGGTCTTCAGTAAGCCTAGTTCAATCAATTGCTTGATGCGCCCTGGGCAAACAAATAAACAAGATGTAAGTTAAAATAGGGTTTCTATTACTGTACAGTGTGGGTAGGAAAAGTGTCAGCTGACCAATTTGTTTTCTTCAGGCATCATTGCAATGATTCCCTGGTCCCTATTATACTTTGGTTGTCCATAATCATATTCACATACTTTAAATTCATTTACTTTTGCTATGGTTTTCCTGGTAGGAGGGAAGATGAGTTTTTTGCAATGCATCAATTTACTATCAAATATGCAGTTGAAAAAATTCTGTAGTATAGTAGTCATATAGATGTAACTTGATAAAAGACAAACATTTGCATCATGAATTCACAGTGGAGAGGACATCCCAAAAACTACAAAGGTAAAAGCACTGCAAACATTTCAAGATTCACAGTACGAAATTCCAAGCCCTTAATTGCATCTGTACCTGGGGAACCAATAGCAATGTGGCATTTCTTGAGTTTCTGTTTGTCCTCGTGGACAGGTAGTCCACCAATGAACACATGACACTTCAGGCCTGCCATGGCCTGTCCTATAGACACCACAACGTCATGGATCTGTACTGCTATCTCTCTGGTGGGGGCGAGAACTAGGACCTGAGACAAGCAAAATGTAACATAAAACAATATTATGGTAACTTTGTTTAAGCTTGCGGGCACTAAATTTCACAGGAAGGGAAGGGCTGTGTGACGAGTCCACAGTGAGAGGTTACAGTGAAAACTGTGAACGTAAAACCACTGCGAATATTCCTCCATTTACCAATACAGTAGCTGCTAAGGCAAGAATTGCTATAAAGTTGCAATTGAATTGTTAAAGGAATAACTTAGGCTATACACACAAAAATCTCCCATAAAATTTACAACTTTCCAGATAAGACTCTACACGTACCTGTATCATTGATATCAACAAAGTAACATACAATGATCATGATGTATCATGTTACAATCAAAGCAAAATTGACCTGTGTTATTTCTAGTATACCATCATGTGCACCATGATTTAAACAAGTGTAGCACTGTGTAGAACTGTTATAGGAGACCTAATGTAGAACTGTAGGAGGAGACCGGGAAAGGTCCCGGATGTAGCATGACCCCGAAACGAGGTAGAGTCCAGATATAGCTAGGTTCACGTTGAGCCTTCACGTTGTATTGGACCGTTCCGTCCCGTAGCTAGAGTAACAGCCGTAGATCACGTACAGTCTAGAGAACGAGGCCAAGTTCATTGTCACACAAGTATAACTTACCTGAGTACTGAAGGTCTCTAAGACCAGACTCTCCAGAGCGATGACTCCAAACACACAGGTCTTTCCTGTCCCTGACTTGGCCTGTACGATAAGATCTAGAAAAACAACAACAAAAATTTATGTAGACGATCGTCTCTTGAACATGTGTAGGATGCAGCACAGCAGTATTTGTTGCCGGCAAGTACAGTAGGAGCGGTTTTACCGAATACTAGTATACGGATACAAATGTTGTTGAGACCGCTAAATTATGATTGGATATTAATAATAAACTTTTGTGCTGTTAATAGCACAGAGAAATCTAAACCCATACTTAACGTTGTATTTGGTATCTCTATGGGTACACTCTTTAACGTTATGTTGAAAAGCTCCGTTGGATTTCTTGTATCCAACAAAGGAAGTTAAAGAAATAACCTCCTTGATTGTAATCTACTCTATGAAGTTGTTGTTGAACTGAAACACATTCATGCATGCTGGTGATTTACATGTGTATGACTATGGGGTCTCAAAACAATTTGTGTACTGTGGTATCACGCTAAATGTGCCAAGATTTCAGACAGCCTGTACCGTGTTATAACGGAAGAACCAGATGATTGCCATTGGTACTGTCAAAACTGCAAGAAGGGAGCAAAGAAACTTTACCTCAGTGTTGTGGCACTTACGGGCGAGATCCAGAAGGTGAGCATGAAGCTAGAACAAGTAACTAAAGAACTAAAAAATGCAAGGGAAGAAATGAAGAGTGGCATCAAAGAACTGAAGGACAATGACAAAAAGCTAGAGGCTAGAGTTAAAACTTTGGAAGAATCAGTACCAGCACCGGGGAAAGAATTGAGTACTAGCAACTTGACAGAAGAAGAACTCATAGAGAAAATTGTAAACAAAACTACAGAAACAGTTACAAAATCTGTTACTGACAAGGTTGACAGGAAGCTGAGCGAAAGGGAAGACCAAGAAGCTAGAAAGCTGAACCTTATCATTCACAACTTACCGGAAACAAACGTAAAGGAAGAGGACATTGAAAGTGTTACCGAGCTTATCCAGGAGGAATTTAGACTCAAAGTGAAAGTTACGAATGCACAAAGGATGGGGAGACCCAATAGTGAATACATGAGACTGACAAAAGTAACCATGGCCACCGTAGGTGACAAAAAACAAGTGCTGGCCATGGCAAAGGACTTGAGAGAGAGTACACACCCCGTCTACAGTCAGATCTACATTAGACCAGACCTAACCAAACAGCAGCTAGAAGACTCAAAAAACTTGAGAGAACTACTAAGGACCCAAAGAGAAAACGAACCGGACAAAAAGTGGTCAATCAAAAGAGGAAGGGTCGTCCAAGTAGAATAGAAGACCAAGAGCTCCACGAATTACATGTACTCTACACAAACACTGACAATTCCCTCATGAGCAAATACGAAGACTTATGTGCAACCTTGGTCAATAATCAGTACGACATTATGTGCCTAACTGAGATCAAACCCAAACATGGAGAGACTCCGGACGTGTCAGTATTGCAGTTGGACAACTATGATCTATTCTTGGGTAACTTAACGGCCTGCAACACAAGAGGAACATGCATATACGTCAAATCCAAACTCAACGCAAAGAGTGTTAAGCCACCAATCGAATTCCAAGATTGCACATGGGTCACAATAAATGGTAGCAACTCAAGTAACATTCTCATAGGAGTTATATACAGATCGGGTTCTCCGGCAAGAGCTGCCTCTATGGACACAGATCTCCACGAGCTTATCAGCTGGGCGTCGAACACAAATTGCACAAACGTACTCATCACAGGTGACTTCAACCACCCAAGTATATTATGGAGCCCTGAACCCCACATGAGGACAACACATGCAGACAACTCTGACAATCCCACATTCCGATTCATTGAATGCATAAGAGACAATTATCTATATCAATATGTCACGGAACCCACAAGATTTAGAGGGAACCAGACTCCTACACTGGACGATTTGATTTTCACAAAAGAACCAGACATGGTGGAGAGAATCTGTTATGAGGAACCACTGGGATCAAGCGACCACGTGAAGTTAACGTTTAAATGCAACTTCTGTGTGTATCCTACTAAACGTCAAACAAAATCCTGGAGTTATGACAAGGCAGACTATAACAAGATGAAGACAGAGATCAACATTGACTGGGACAAAGCACTAAGCAATAAGAAAACACAGGAAGCTTTCAGTACATTCCAGTCTATTCTCACACATGCGGTACAAGTCAATGTCCCATCAAAGCTTATTGACAACTCAAAAAGGAATTTCAAACCTAAATGGATGACGATGAGAGCCTTCCGCACTTCACGAAAGAAATTCCATGCATGGATAAGATATTTGAACACTAAAAGCAGTCAGGATTGGGCTGCATACAAATCTGCCCGAAACACTGCCACACATGAGGCCAGACGTGCAAGGAAGAACTTTGAAAAAAGAATCGCCAAAGAAGCAAAAACCAACAACAAAGCCTTTTGGAGCTATATCAACAGCCGCAGGAAAGTAAAGTCACAGGTTGGCGACCTGAAAAATACACATGGGACCTACACAAGTAATGATCAAGAAAAAGCTGAAATTCTGAATGCTCAGTACTTCAAAACTTTCACACGAGAAAACCTTGAAAACATTCCTGAATTCGTACCAAAGCCACTTACAACACCGGCGCTAGAAACAATCACAATCTCGGAAGAAGAAGTATTAGAACAACTGAACAGTTTGCGAACTGATAAATCACCTGGGAACGATGGTTTGCACCCTAGAATACTCAAAGAACTGGCACATGAGATAGTTTACCCCCTGACCAAAATCTTCCAAAGCAGCATTGATGAGTCTACTCTACCAGAAGAATGGAGAGAGGCAAACATCTCTCCATTATTCAAAAAGGGGGACAAGTCCGACCCTGCGAACTATCGCCCGGTATCATTAACATCAGTACCATGTAAAATGCTAGAGAAGATCGTATCCAAGAGGATCATCGAACACATGAGGGCTAACAACTACACATGTGACCAGCAGCACGGATTTTCCAAGGGCAAATCAACTATTACAAATCTTCTAGAGGCACTGGATGTTTGGACTGAGGCGCTTAGTCACGGTTTACCAGTTGATGTCATCTTTCTAGACTACGCAAAAGCCTTTGACACTGTTCCACACACGAGATTGCTAAGGAAAGTTGAGTCATTAGGCATTAAGGGTGCGCTACTGCACTGGATAAAGAATTTCCTCACATGCAGAAGGCAGAGAGTCTCAGTAAATGGAAACACGTCAAGTTGGAAGCCAGTAACCAGCGGCGTTCCGCAAGGAAGTGTACTTGGACCACTCCTTTTTACGATCTTCATTAGCGATATTCAAGATGAGCTCCACAACTTTGTTTCCCTTTTCGCTGACGATACAAAAATCTATGCAGCAAACTATGAGTGCGGGAATGACAACCATTCGACTTGCTTACAAGCTGACCTGGACATCTTACATATGTGGTCATTCAGGATGCAAATGAAATTCCACCCAGACAAGTGCAAAGTAATACATCTCGGGAGGGGGAACCAAGGACACAAATACAATCTAGCTGACGAGAAAGGAGAAGTACACATACTGAAAAGCACACGGGAGGAAAAGGACCTTGGAGTATTGATTGACGACAAATTGAACTTCAGTACACACATGCAGACTCAAGTAACAAAGGCAAACAGGGTACTAGGAGTTATAAAACATACGTTTAAATATCTCGACATGGACACATTCCTGCTACTCTATAAGAGCCTAGTGAGACCACATTTAGAGTATGCAACTGTGATCTGGAGTCCCAAGACCAAGAGAGATTGTGATTTAGTAGAAAGGGTCCAGAGAAGAGCCACACGTGTAGTGGAATCTATCTCACACCTCCCGTATTCAGAGAGACTCAAAGCGCTACAACTCCCTACCCTTTTATTCCGACGACAACGAGCAGATATGATTATGATGTAAAAAATTGCACATGGGTTGGTGAGCTTGAGGACGGACAGTCATTGCAACATATGCGACAGAGCTATGTTCACTCCTAGCTACGCCAAAAACACCAGAGGTCATCCTTACAAGAATCAAATTCAAGATGCCAGAGGACCTAGAACAAACTTCTTCCCGTCGAGATGTACACCCACGTGGAATGGTCTCTCTGCGAGAACAGTCAGCAGCAGTACAGTCAATACTTTTAAAGGAAGACTGAAGGAAGAATGGAAGCACCACCCATTCCAGTACCAGTATACCTTCTCGTACTAACCACATGAGCCATGAAGGAAGGACGTTTGGAAGGAAGGAAGGAAGGAAGGAAGGACGGAAAGAAGGAAGGAAGGAAGGAAGGAAGGAAGGACGGGAAGAAGGAAGGAAGGAAGGAAGGAAGGAAGGAAGGAAGGAAGGAAGGAAGGAAGGAAGGAAGGAAGGAAGGAAGGAAGGAAGGAAGGAAGGAAGGAAGGAAGGAAGGAAAGAAGGAAGGAAGGAAGGAATGAAGGAAGGAAGGAAGCTTATACCCTGCGCCATCTACATATCGAATCTACCAGCCTCATTACCCGACAAGGGTACCTACCGGCTGATGCAAGGTGAATATGCAAGGTGAATAATACGTTTTTTTCACAATACCTAAACCACATCTTCCAAGCGGAATGGCCTTCAGTTGAATAGGAGACGGCCTCTCGAAGCCAGCCAGAGTGAGTCCCCGCTGCACGGGCTCGGACAGAAGCAGCGAAGCGAAGTCCGCTCCCTCTGCGTTCAAAACGTCTTCAGTCCGCCAGCCCTCCCTCAACTTGTGCGCCGGCTTCCGAACATTTTCAGAGCTCATTGCGGCAATACGGCTTTCCAAAATGATTCTTAGCTATCGTCTTGATAAACACCTTCAAATGTCTCCAAAAATACACGAGACATTTATTCTATAACAAAGAAAACCAAGCGAAACCACAAAACAACGTTTTTCTCGACGCATGGTGGTCGCCATTTTGAATTCCCGCCAAGCTAACCTATGTCACTTCCCATCTGATTGGTTGAAGGAAAACATATGGATAAACTCTATCCAATCAACAGGCGTGTGACAAAGTATGATAACCTTTGACCTCCAGCCAATCCCATATCTCTCACATGACCAAGAGGAAGTGTCACACAGACATTCGTGTACAGAAATCACTCTCTCGCCGGGCTAAATATATCCTAAAAGACCGGCCTCTGGCAACGGATCTAGTCCCCAACAGGCCAGCTCCTTGACGTAGTTGAACACGCACAGATAAGAGGGAGAGAAAGCGGTCGGAAAATGTCGCATCAGACGGGAATATTGGGTGAGTTCTCTTGTTAAAATTTTAGCAGTGTTGTCTTCCGGAGATTTTTGTCGGCGATTTTGTGGGAGGGGCGGACCGTAAGGTGGGTTGGTAGTGGGCCTTTTGTGTATCCCCTTCTAGTATATTTCTGTATGTCTATGAGTTCTGTTTTAAATCGCATCAACGGAAGGACAAAGAACTAGCTCTTGATACATAAGAAGGGGTTTCTTTCACAAACTTTCGATCTTTCGTATAATAATTATTTTTGATCACAATTTTCAATGCTGTAACGTTACTTGAAGTAGGTTGAAAGGCCACTCAAAAAATGATGTAACTTAAGTCGATATAGCTGTGTGAATAAGTGTGAAGGACAAATGTTTGTTAGTATGAATCATCCTAGCTTTTCAATTTCAGTGCCAAGGGTGACATGACAACAGAATGACTAGATAACATTTAAATTGCAAAAACATCCCATCACTTAATCATAGACTAAGAAAGAGAAGTTGTTTGTGTTGGGGAGTCCATTTCGTGACCCTGCGTAACTTGTTGTATCATGTTCCTCGGCTTTGACTTAATCGGTCCAGACGTATATATGACTCTATGGCAACCCTAAGCCCTTTCATGGCCTTCTTGCGCAACTGGAATATATTGGGAAGATGGCGTGCCTAAATATAGTAGCCAGTCTATGTAGTGTAGTACAGTAGCATTATATGGGGGAAAATGTCAGCCCGGATATGCTTGTTAAAACTGTATGGACTTCTAATAGTCCAATGATTATTGTTGTATGCACGGATGAAACATTTTCCATATTACTTAGTAAGTAATTGTCAGTCATTAAAATTTTCTGTGAGTGTGATAATGTTTGCATACGGCTTTGTAAAATTTAAGTGTATGAAGGAACAGATTTTAAACTGGTGTGTATGTATGCGATTCAGAAAGCAAAGTTAGACTGCTGGGTATTGAATGTCTGACTGTACTGTAGTTTGCCTTCTGCCAATGCTGGTACCAACAAGGGAAACTGAATTGTATCAACTACCTACAAAAAACAAAGGCATCAATATTTATGTGTTACTTAGTGTTATTGCACGGCTGCCCCTCATTTATGAATTCTAGGCAAAGTGTGGAAAAATGAATTGCGAATTAGATCAGGAGCCTTTATAGCTTGATAAATTATTACTAAAGCAACATTAAAATGTGAAATAATCAGTAGCAATGTTGAACTTCAAGTTACAATTGTATATAGGTCACCTGAATATTTGCATGAGATTAATTGATGCTGATCTGAGACCCTGAGAGCTTGATAGGAACCTTCAGGTGCAATTAAAATCAATTAGTAAAAATTATATTAGTATGATAGGATGATCCTTTTGTTCATTTTGAAATGATAACACTTTCACTTTTCCACTTTTAGCTACTGATGAGCTGCGGGACTTCTTTGCGGCCAGCAAGGAAGGTGGCGCAAATGAGGGGAGGTACAGGGCGATCAAGGTGTCCATAGAGAATGGTGAGTGTAGTTTGAAGTCTTGGTGGCACAAATTTTAAATCTCTCCATTCAGAGCTCTAACAGTCCTTTTTCCTGCAGAATCCGTGGTCATGAACCTCTAACATGGGAGGTGACACAAATGTGTTGGAAAGTGGTAGTGAATGTGAATTATATCAAGATATCATATATCTAGAATAATACAAATTTCAGCGCTTAAAATTTACATAGAGGAGCTTTAAACAGATACACGAAGGAGGCCGTTACTATTAATACTAGTATGATCATCACAAGGAAACAGAAGAAAATATATTGAAAAGATCAAGTTCATGTACCATGAATGCAATGTGGCAACTGTTAGCTTAAGCTTGAAGTCGATTTACAACATACATGTATAGTAGCCCTACGTAGGCCTTGCACAGCAATGTATTTGCAGAAGTATTTCTCAAATCACAGGTAAATTTTTGGACCACGTGCAATATTGCAGGTAGCAGAAAAACAGGATTTCAACCCTTCCAGTACTGGTAGATAAATGTCAGTTCTTAAAATGGAAAGTTGTCCTATCTGTTGTCCATATTCTTCTGATATATCTCTGTGGCATACTGAAGATGAACAGGGATGATCCCTTGGGACAACAGTTCATGCTTTGGATTATTGATTTTTGATGAGGCATAACTGATGCCGTGATACGGTCAATTTAGATGTCCACCTGATATATGAGGCTGCTCTTTCCAATCTGATGAATGCTTTATCATGTCGATCCTTCTGGGAAAAATGCATATGAATGGTACAGATAAGGTGACCCAACAAAAACAACCCTCAGAAGTTATATGTTATGTTTATACATGTGTATAATATAAGCACATTCCTATTATTACTAATACTATTAGATTAGATACTGATTTGCATATCTTTTTTTTACAGCCAAATGCATATTAAATCAAATCAAATCTTTTTTTTAGCAGAGTCGATCTTAAGATAAAATGATACTATTGATAGTAAAAGAGTGTGTCATGCAATGTTAATGTAGATGAAAGAATTTATCTATCATTCAAATGCAAGCAATTTTGTGTAATAAAGCAGCTTGACAGTAGGTCACTAAGTAGATTTATGAACTTAGCATAGTACTGGTGTGGTACAGTCATGTTTGTTGAGTCCAATTTTTGTAAACTCTAACTATAGCCTTGTGACCTCACAAGTCAAAGGGCATAAGGTCATGACTCGAGTTATCTATCAAACATAGACAGTGTTCATGAGTTGGTGTTTTGGCGTCCTGATTGTAAGCAAGATACATGTACTAGTACCCCTTTCCTAGAATTTCTTCTACAAAAAAACATAATGAATTATGCAAATCACTTGTATGTGTTTTGAAAACATGGCAATGATATTAGAGGCATAGGCCATTGACAATGTACAGTCAAACCTGTACAAGTGACCAACTCTACATAAGGACCACCTGGCAAGGGGACCACTTTTGATAGTCCCCTAATGTAATATTCCCCATTGACACAAGTATATTGACCACCTGCCCACATGTACATAAACCAGATTTTATTGGTCAACCGAGTGGTCTTCTTGTGTATGTCTGGGGGGCTGTACCCAAAAGAACAACTGCCTCTCTAGATCATAAGATTCAGTGATACATTATGATTTTGTATGTGCACAGTTTGTCTGATATTACGGTATTTCTGTTGTAGCTACCATGATTTGTAATAACAGAGTATTCTTTTCTTCTTGCTTTCAGAGACTCTTGTTCTGTCAGACTCAGGCTTGGCTGATGGGACATTTGAAGAAGATATCCTTTTAAATCTGTTGCGTTTGTTATACTTTTGTTTGAATATATTCCTTTCTATAGCCGACTGCTGTGCATGGATTTACAGAAGGACAATTATTAATATGTTCATACAATAACATGAAAATTAGGTTGCTCTTGCAGTAATGACAATTTTAGAAATACATGTAGCATACTTACACTGTGAATACAAGTTTTCAAACCAATTTCTTCCCTTTTCTATCAAAACAGAATGTTAAAACTACCAACCAGGACCTACCCTACCTGAACTGTAATGTGTTAAGTGTATTTGTTTGTTTGAGCCTTTACTTTACTTTTTCATGAAAAAATCCTGTTGGCCTCTTTTCACACAGATCATGAGGAAAGAGGTAAGGGTCAGACAAAATATACAAAAGACACAGATTACATGTCTTGATTGAAGTCCTAGTAATAAATCTATAGAAATGCAGTCCAAGTAAATCCATGAATATATCCTTGCACATACTAGTACATGGTACACGTGTAACAAAAACACGTAACTAAATGAAAGTTGGCGTATGGTCCATTACTTTAGTCCGTTAATTTGGGTGATTGCAAAGTCTGTAGAGTTCTCTTGTGCGTAGTCCTTAACCTGCCCACATTGGGACACCATCGTCCTGCCCATGTTGGAAGAGAAGCAGCCGTGTTATATCTTCTACAGGCTGGACAGTCGGGAGAGCCATGGGGGCTTCGAGTGGCTCTTCCTCGCATATTCTCCCGACCTCGCACATGTGAGTGAACACTTAGTATTGTTGTGAAGAAAAAAAATTATGATAAGAAAGCATTGTGTGGCCTTGTAATTGTAGTAGTTAACTCAGAATTGATTGAAGGTTCAGCTGGGTTTGAATTCCTAGCAAGCCCCAATATTGTATCCATGGTAAAGGCACTTAACATTCATCAGTCTAGTTTCTTGCAGTTTGTACTTACTGTAAATGCAGAAATGTTTGCTGTGGTTTTATGTTTGTGGTTCGCGGTGAACTCATTACTGCGAGCTTCAAACCACTGTGAAAAGACATTCCATTGTGTGACTAGTGCTACTATTGTTTCAAACACAAACTCAAGATCATCGCGGACACTCAATTTTCTCCCTACCGGGAAATCAAATCCCTGCAAATATTTCTGCATTTACAGTAATATGTACAAAACTGGTGTACACCAACAAAACAGAGCAGTATGAGCATCATGATCTACCAGAAGTGGGTCAATCTATGATATAATTTTACAGCCAAATTATTCATTCATGATGTTACCTATTCTGCAGATCTTTTGTATCTCACTGGGAGTGCACACATTTTTTCTAATCTAACTATATGAATGCAAAATATTGGCCTTTCCTTTGTTTACTTTTTGTGGTAACTTTAAGTAAAATTATAGATGAAGCCAACATTCTGTGGCCCAACTATTACTTAGAAATTCTGGTGCATTGCCATATAACAAAACCTTTTTGAGTAAATCACCTCGGGCACTAAATCTAGTTACATGTACGCTGTACCAAATTTGAAGATAAAGTTGATTACTGAGCGGAAATGGTCTTTGGCAAGATGTCAAACTGCCCCCTGGAGTTTACCAAATCTCTACTTATTGATTTTTGCAATGGGTCGTCAAATGTTGCCAGTCACGTAAGCTTTCAGGACTGCTCATACAGCCCTAGACAATAGTGAAAATTGTTTGACTTCTTTTCTTTGTTGGCAAATAACACCAGAAACATATTGCTTCAAAATGGTATTCTTACCTTTATCTTTTCTTTTTAATACGGTAGGTAAGGGAAAAGATGACATATGCTGCTACAAGGGCTACCCTGAAGAAGGAGTTTGGACAGGGCCAGATCAAGGAGGAAGTGTTTGGAACAACACCTGTAAGTACTAATATTACAACCTTAAATCCATTTAAATTTGCAACACTTAGATGTCGTTTGCAATGCTTAGAATTTAAATGTCAGAACACTGTGAAAGATTTTGTGGAACCTTGGATTTCATGGTTGAAACAGTCAAAGTGATGCAATGGAAATCAGATTACATATGGTACTAATGTGATTATTATTTATTTTGGTTATCTACTCATTATTTATACTTGTTTTATAATATTTTTATTTGTTTATGTTTTTATACAGGAGGACATCTCTCTTGCAGGGTACCACAAACATTTGCAAGCCCAGAATGCACCTGCACCGCTGACCGAAGCAGAGGAAGAGCTTAGGTACATCAAACAACAAGAGGTGTGTGTCAACTGCCCTGATTGGTTGAGTCTGTGTCAGCCACCATGATTGGTTGAGTCTGTGTCAGCCACCATGATTGGTTGAGTCTGTGTCAACTTACTTGATTGGTTGGGTCTCAGCAACAATGTTAGAGGAGTAAAAGTTATCTGTATTATGACATCAGTCCCCAAAGTACCTTTAAGTTTATGCAAATTGCCTCTTAAGATACTCAATGAACCACAACGTTTCAACAGGCTTTTTTTACAAAATGCAGCAGCATATCTAAAGACACTCACTTGGGTTTTACACAAATAAAAGAAACTAAAGCTTGCTGTTTGTCAGACATTTAGACTTTTCAAACATGAACTGGATTTTTCTTGTGTATCTTCCATATCTTACCTCTGAACTCGTATGCTCACATACAACAATGTACCTCTGCTTTTAGTGGTCATAAAACCTCTAAAACTATTTCCTTCTTACTGATTAAGGTAACTACATGTACAAACAACAATAATAGCAGCATTCTCCTCAATGACAAGGTGTGCCTTTCACTTACTGTTGCAAATTTCTAACCTTTCCCTGCTACATGGCTTCATCATTAGAAGCGCATGGTGAGCCCAGTTTATTTTCTATCATGTACACTGTCTCTACCTCTACAGCACTTTATAATTTTTAAAGATGATATTAGATGCCCTGTAGTGTAGCTATAGAATTTCTAGTAGCTTCTTTTCTTCTCAGCTGGTAGATGATAGTAATCTGTAATGTATTAGGAAAAGTGCTTCTCTTTGTATAATAGATTGTTTGCTAATCCTCTGATTCTTAAATCTAACTCTGTCTATGCATTTATATTTCTTGCTGCACGGCTTGGTAGAAATTTCCGGTGAGCCTTTTTGCACCCTTAGTATAGATTACTGTTCTGTCATCATGTGCTTTTCTGTCACTCATTCTGCAACTCATTCATTCTCATTCACTCAACAACTTGGTCTTTTTCTTGGTTGTCACAAGCTGTATCTTCTCTGTCTCTTCTGTATTTGTTTTTCTATGTGTGTGTCTGTGCGTAGATGCAAATGAGTTGCATTCAGGACTCACGGTTTTCGTACTACAACCGCGAGATGCCACCGCCCGTGGCGCCACGCACACGGCGCACTAGGGTGAGTCCATAGTCCTTCCACTAAAGTATGAATGAACCGGACTTGGAGACATCCATGATCATGACCTTTTCCCTGTGGATATCATGTTATTTATGCTTTATTCCCTTACACATTTGACCAATGTTATATAGTGTTATTGTCTTGTACGTGTTTGTATGTTCACAATAATAAGTTATTTCTTTGTTGCTGTGACTTATGATAATTGTTTGCTCAACATGGGTTTAGATTGTTTGGTTGACATTTTGAGCTGAAAGCTTAATACATTCTCAACAGCAATGACCATTGACCTTTCTGATAGATGATCCTAAGAGGGCTCAAAGGCACTTGGAAGCTTGTAGCATTGTCAGTTTATAGTGTTAAATTATGGCTTGTATAGTTGTTTTTTTAAAATTCAGAATTACTACAAGTTAAATGTTTAAATCATTTTTTTAAAACTTGATATGCAAATGTTTCATTTCAGATATTGTTTTACTTGAATATACAAATTTATAATTTACAGTCATGATTTCTGAAAAATTAGCAATTTGCATGTTTTTTTGTTGTTGTGTTGACAGGGGGTGAGCACCCACATCCATGTGGAGACGCGGCAACAGACAGTCCAGGGCGTGGCCTTCCCCATAGCGCAGGCTGCCGTGGCTAAACTGCAACAGCTGAAGGAAGGACAGATCAGCTATGTCAGATTGGTAGGTTGGGCATTATTTGAGGCAATGTCAGTGATAGTCCTAGAACAACCTAGAACACATAAATTGTTTGAAGAGATATGAAGGAAGTGTTTTAGAAATTTTATAGAATGTATAGGGTGGTTAAATCACTGAAAAGAATTCCTTTTTTTTTAATGATTTTTTGGGGAAAAAAGAAGAGATAAAATGTAAAAGAAGCCTCCCAATTTCTTTGTTGTACCTGATTTTGTATACTTTTTTCATTGTTGGAATGATCATGAAGAAGCCCTAAAATTTATAAAATGCACACAAAAAGTGTTCTGGTAATGATACAACAGGTTTGGACATGATTGAATGTTGATAACATCCCTCAGTTTTTTCCAAAAGATACATATCTTTGCCCACCATTAGTCGTACTAAAATAGAAGAACTTTATTTCACAACAATTGTACGTGCCTTGGTACAATGGTAACAACTAATAAACATATACATAGTACAAAATAGAGGTATAGAATAAAACTTAATGTCCTAATATAAGATTGCTTGAAATTTTGCATTTTGTACACTGCAGTTTTGTTGATATAGCACCATTTTCCTTGTTCCCCAGGAACTAGACATGGACAGGGAGACCATAGAGTTATCTGGTGCTGAGGACACCACAGTGCAGTCCCTCCCACAGAGGGTACCCGAGGACCACCCCAGATATCACTTCTTTGTCTTCAAACACACACACGAAGGAGACTACCAAGAATCTGTTGGTAATTACTCTTAATTCATCTAAGTTCACGGTGAAGCAAGGGGGAGGGGCACGAGTAATACCAGAAACATGTTCACTGTGTGATGATCATAGTTGAGAGGTCACTGTGAAGGCAGCAAATATAAGGTCTCATTCATGAGTTTTTCCGCCCCATAGGCTTACATGTTATAAAACGTGTTTTACATGGGCGCGTTCGTAATGAAGCTATAGGAAATGCACCGATGTCATTCATTCTCTGTTGAGCTCATCTACCCTAGATCATTTGAAAAAATTGCCAACTACCAGTTGGCATACAATACCTTTTTATGGCAATTAAAAACGGCACTTAGCTAGACCCCCTAAATAGGCACTTTCCAGCTGAAAGTGATCGACCGAATTACCGCTAATGTCCGGCTGTGGACGTCCGACCTCGCGCGCGGCTGCCGAACTTTACCTGTTAATTTCTTCAGTTACAAACAAGCTTTCATCAGTTTGACGCTTGATATCAGCTGGCCTAGCTAAAAGGGATTTTTACACCGATATAGACACATGTACATGCAGCCGTTCATTTTTTTGGGCAACAGACTCTTTTAGGGTACCCATCCGGAGTAATACATAAATGAGACCATTAACCACAGCAAACGTCTCACAATTTACAGTATAAGTCAACAGTACTTGTGACCTTATCCTGAAAACATCATGATATACATTTGTATAACCTTATATGGTTTGTTCCTAATCAAGAGCATTGTCTTTATCATTGAATTTTATCTACCTTTTAGTGTGACATTTGCTCAAGATGAGCTTTATGAGCTGTTTAGTTAATCATTGAATAAAGAAAGAAATCTTTTCCAGATGATATAGATTTTTGTTGGGAAAGTTGCATGGTGATCAGGTGTTCATGCTTGTTATCTTGGAATTAAGAAGAAGTCGTTGAATTTGGAAGAAAAACAGTTCAATGATTGTCCTTTTTGTGTAGTTTTCATCTACTCCATGCCGGGGTACAAGTGCAGCATTAAGGAGCGTATGTTGTACAGCAGCTGTAAGGCACCGCTGCTGGACCAGACAGAACACAACATCGGCATCACTGTCTCCAAAAAGGTCAGAAAAACAGCATTTGAAGTGTGAACTGCGCATGCACAATGTTAAAGGTGAAGCCCCTAACTTGTAAGCAGTTCTTCCCTGAACCATGCTTGATACATGCCCAAGCATATTTCCTTTAATTCATGTCTCAAGGGCTTTTGATTTTGGCATATTACCCATAATACATCACACTTTTCTTGTGCAGTTCAAACCGTGAATTGACTTAACATATTTCCTCTTAATTTGACCCTCTCACAGCCGAGGGTGCGCTCTTGCATCAAAAATTTAGTTTTCTCAATAGAATTCAGTAGGAAGAGTGTTAACTTTTGACATGATTCTGTGGTGCAACCAGTGACTCAAATTCCCTGGGTGCCATCCTAGTTAGTTTCCCACGGCTCCCTACTCTCAACCATGCCGCAGAAAACTAAGCTAGGATGGCACCCAGGCTTTGAATCGTATAACAATCACAAGTCTGCTTGGTCGCCAGTTTTCTTATATTTATTTATTTTAAAACATAAACAAGCTAAAAAAACTACCTGAATTTTTAACAAAGAGCCAATTAATAGCGACTTGTTGGTTTACTTCACCATGGGATTTTGTTTTCTGTCCGCAGGTTGAAATCGATGATGGTGCTGAGTTGACAGAAGAATTCCTGATGGACGAACTCCACCCGAAGAAGAATGCGTACCGAGAAAAGTTCGCCAGGCCGCAGGGGCCCGCGGGAAAGAGAGGACCGCGGCGGATGATCAGGGGTACAAACACGCCTTCAAGTTAAACTTAAACTTTAGGGAAGGATGTCAATACTGGCAAACTTTTGGAAATCTCACTTCTTCTGTGTAGATAATCAATGGACAGCTATATGGCCATATTGGAGTATGATTTTAGGTTTTACAAAGATTTTGATTTCATCAAAATGCTGGTGTGTGCCTGTAAAAACAACCTGCAATGACATATTAGTCTTTCCAAAGTCGAATTGAATGTCAAGCTTTCACAGTGATCATACAGACCTTTGACATAATTAGCATATTAGGGCTTCAACTTTGTTTTTACTGGTCAAACATTGAGTAGCATACATTTAGGCCCTCTGATTGGCCAGGAATCAGCCAATCACACAGTAATATGATTATATGGCTTGGCCAATCACTTTGCTTACTATCTGTTCTACTGTGAATGTTACATACTAGTACATTGCAGACAGGTGTTTACAGACTTTCTTGAGCCATTTGCAATACAACCCTGGTCAACTTCCGATTTTGTACTGCCAAGAAAAAATGGGAAATTAGAATACAATGTTATTCCTTACAAAATAAGATACGGCCTGCAGTTAGGTAAAATAAGCCTTTAGATAATGAGTGAATGACCATGAAGACACACCACAACTTTTTGCCATCTTTTATTATAACCAAGTGATTGGTTGTTATGATAATCAAATGATTAGCTAGGTATGCAAATGAACCATAACATATGGATGGGCTGACTATACTGTGCAGTTTCTTTCAACATTGCATAATTCAGATAATGGAACTTGACACAAAAAAGTATGAAAAGGGCTGATTAGTCCGTAGTTAGTTACTGCAAAATTGACAACCAAATCCAAGGTACAAAATAATGCAATAATGCACAATCTCTACCATTCTATACTCAGATTGCAACTCCAGTGTGTAAATGAACTTTCAAGAATTACTGGTTAAGTCAAAATATGTGGCTTTTCTAATGGTGGCATTTTCAACAAGTTGTGAAAATGTAATGCTGTGTTTGAAGTGACATGTGGAAGATAGTACGGTAATCAATGTTTTGAAACAATTCAATCAAAAAAGATATGTAATAGTTAGATAATGTACTGTTATGTGATGTTTCTCTACCCTAAAGTAGCCTTTTCTCTTGTATGTATATGTGCATTTATATGTAGTAGTTAATGTCAAGTGTGTAAAAAAGATTACAAAAAAGGCTTTGATATGAAACAAAGAAGGGATTATATTGCAATTTTGAGGTGATTTCATCAGACATTTGTAATTCTTGTTTTTATTATACTACACGAGTGATTGTATCAACATACATGTAAAATATGGTGTATTCCTACATTTTGTATGTTAATGGTGGTGGAATGTCAATTCTTACACATACTCATACTAACTCCTGCTGGCCGGGCTATATTGGTCCCCCCAACAAGGATAAAAATATGATAATAAGGACAAAGATAGATCTCAATACTAACATAGAAAGGGACATGTTTGGGTTTCTGCTTAGTACATGTGTGTGTAATTGTATGCTCATGCTGGTGCTCATTAGCATTAATGAGTTTATACAGGCTATATGGAGGAGCAATTGTGAACAAGGAAGAGGTTTCAGAGAAGAGTTTTGTGGCATGAAGCCTTATAAAAAAATGCCAGTAATATCAAAGTTTAGAGTCAGACGGCCAAAGTATTGGGACATTCCCATGTCTTTAGTAGTGCTCTAAAAGTTCTTGTCATTTGTATGATTCTAAGTGTAAATTTGAAGGACTGTGTGATAGTAAAGGTGATTTTTTGCATGGAAAAATCAGTCTTCACTATGCAGTAAATGTAAACACTGGGAAAAATAAGAATCATTGCAAATTTCTATTAAAGTAAGGGGGGCCTTTTCTACATGAATGTGTTACCTAAAGTGTAAGCTGTGTAGCAATCTTTCTAATTTAGCATAAGACTGAACAATTTTCTTGAAATTTTGCAAGGAAATGCAACTTTCTAATATACATAAAAATTGGAAAGTTGTGTGTTTGTGTTTATTCAATCGATGACACCTAGTTTTAGTCATATCAATGTCACTTTACAGTGTATACATGTATGTAAATGATTTTAACCTTTACGACTGACGTATCATGAGCGTTTCTCATCGATTACATATCATACAAATTGATAATCTTCTCCACCCAAATAACAGAAGTTGTCCAAAGTATAAGCTTAACAAAGAAGGTTATGCTAACGTTTTAAATAAATTATGCAAATGAGGGCCTTATTACCATCATATAATTCAACGATGTTCACATTCACGTAACTTCCAAATGCCATAAGTTTGAAATTGCTGTCATTTACCAGTATGTAATCAATTTAGCGTATTTTCTTCATTTGCATATTTTCTATCTATCAACACTTCGGGGTACAGACGCTATAGCTCGGGGTACAGACGTTACAGCTCGAGGTACAGACGCTACAGCTCGGGGTACAGACGTTACAGCTCGGGGTACAGACGCTACAGCTCGGGCGCGGGGTAAGCTCGGGGTACAGACGCTACAGTTCGGGGTACATACGTTACAGCTCGGGGTACAGACGCTACAGCTCGGGGTACAGACGCTACAGTTCGGGGTACATATGTTACAGTTCGGGGTACAGACGCTACAGTTCGGGGTACAGACGCTACAGCTCGGGGTACAGACGTTACAGTTCGGGGTACAGATGCTACTGTTCGGGGGGAAAATGTTACAGCTCGGGGTACAGACGTTACAGCTCGGGGTACAGACCCTACAGCTACGAAGTCTATAGTAGCCGGCCCGTCGTAAATGACATAGCATTACAGACCTTAGAACACAATTTCAAGCTTAAAAACTTCGGATCACATTTTGAAGTTGAAAAGTGCGGTTACATAACCTGTGGCGCATAACGTTTTATCAAGTCATCACGTATGAGGTAAGATAACTTCTCCGACCTTCTTCCCGAAACATCGTCTTGTCTGAGAACCATTTTTCGTAGACGTTGAAAGCTGCTAGCGCTGTTACGAACTCTGTCCATCTTGAAGGCTTTCGTACAGTAAACAGAAGCATACATCGAACGTGAGGACGTAAACAGAACGTCTGACTTGTGACGTCTTGGAATGGAACCGTTACATTCGAAGTTCGAGCGTACACAACTGTGCGTTGCCTTGGCAATGTGACGTCGGCGACATTCACATGTAGTTGCAATGTCATTGCACGTTTCAAAGAACCATCTTTATGGAAGGGAAAGGCTAACCCTAATAAGAAAAAACGGTGGGGCCATGAAAGCTCTTCACTGAATGCTTTGCCGTATGTGACTATGTATGGGTCACTGTAAGTATATTTATGCTTGCGTCGATTCTATGTACGCGTTTTTACGTCCACCTTCTGAGCGCTGACTCATCTCAACGCGAACTTGTTTAATTACATGTTACACTGACTGTCGATAAACAAACACGTACTACTAGTAATGACAAGAAACACTTCTTCTTCAAGAATGAAATAAAGATCTATATTGAAAAAAACATGCAACAATTCATCGGTAACAAATCATACAAACATTCTACATACTGTACTAGTATACAGGAAAGTTCTCAAGAAAATCTACCCGACCAAGCGGAAAAATTGCATCATTATTTACCCTACCGTTACACGAAAAGCGAATTCTAGGATGTGAAAAATTTACAGCAGGTTTACAAGAAAGTTCACGCTATACTAGGACCAAAAATATAAAGTTTCTACGGAAAACCCAACTCTTAATTCAGGCGATTTGGTGGAAACATGGCGGCCTTTGTTTTACAACATCTATCGGCAATCGGAAAATGGCGTCGGTCTTTGTTTACTCTACCGTCAGTTGCACGAAAATGGCACAAAAGTTACAAATTCAAGAATATGAGAAATCAAAAGACGTTTACAAGGAAGTTTGCGCTGTACTACAATAAAAACAGAATCAAATTTGTACGGAGAAATCGAACACTTGACTCAAGCTATTTAGATCAACATTTCACGGAGGTCTGTGTCCTACGGACTTTTGTTTTAACATTTGGAATCATGCTGTAATCGGCCCAACGCAGAAACAAGATAACCTCTACCATGTCTATAGTAGCCGGCCCGCCGTAAATGACATAGCATTACAGACCTTAGAACACAATTTCAAGCTTAAAAACTTCGGATCACATTTTGAAGTTGAAAAGTGCGGTTACATAAGCTGTGGCGCATAACGTTTTATCAAGTCATCACGTATGAGGTAAGATAACTTCTCCGACCTTCTTCCCGAAACATCGTCTTGTCTGAGAACCATTTTTCGTAGACGTTGAAAGCTGCTAGCGCTGTTACGAACTCTGTCCATCTTGAAGGCTTTCGTACAGTAAACAGAAGCATACATCGAACGTGAGGACGTAAACAGAACGTCTGACTTGTGACGTCTTGGAATGGAACCGTTACATTCGAAGTTCGAACGTACACAACTGCGCGTTGCCTTGGCAATGTGACGTCGGCGACATTCACATGTAGTTGCAATGTCATTGCACGTTTCAAAGAACCATCTTTATGGAAGGGAAAGGCTAACCCTAATAAGAAAAACGGTGGGGCCATGAAAGCTCTTCACTGAATGCTTTGCCGTTTGTGACTATGTATGGGTCACTGTAAGTATATTTATGCTTGCGTCGATTCTATGTACGCGTTTTTACGTCGACCTTCTGAGCGCTAACTCATCTCAACGCGAACTTGTTTAATTACATGTTACACTGACTGTCGATAAACAAACACGTACTACTAGTAATGACAAGAAACACTTCTTCTTCAAGAATGAAATAAAGATCTATATTGAAAAAAACATGCAACAATTCACCGGTAACAAATCATACAAACATTCTACATACTGTACTAGTATACAGGAAAGTTCTCAAGAAAATCTACCCGACCAAGCGGAAAAATTGCATCATTATTTACCCTACCGTTACACGAAAAGCGAATTCTAGGATGTGAAAAATTTACAGCAGGTTTACAAGAAAGTTCACGCTATACTAGGACCAAAAATATAAAGTTCCTACGGAAAACCCAACTCTTAATTCAGGCGATTTGGTGGAAACATGGCGGCCTTTGTTTTACAACATCTATCGGCAATCGGAAAATGGCGTCGGTCTTTGTTTACTCTACCGTCAGTTGCACGAAAATGGCACAAAAGTTACAAATTCAAGAATATGAGAAATCAAAAGACGTTTACAAGGAAGTTTACGCTGTACTACAATAAAAACAGAATCAAATTTGTACGGAGAAATCGAACACTTGACTCAAGCTATTTAGATCAACATTTCACGGAGGTCTGTGTCCTACGGACTTTTGTTTTAACATTTGGAATCATGCTGTAATCGGCCCAACGCAGAAACAACATAACCTCTATCATGTCTATAGTAGCCGGCTCGTCGTAAATGACATAGCATTAGAGACCTTAGAACACAATTTCAAGCTTAAAAACTTCGGATCACATTTGAAGGTGAAAAGTGCGGTTACATAAGCTGTGGCGCATAACGTTTTATCAAGTCATCACGTATGAGGTAAGATAACTTCTCCGACCTTCTTCCCGAAACATCGTCTTGTCTGAGAACCATTTTTCGTAGACGTTGAACGCTGCTAGCAGCTGTTACGAACTCTGTCCATCTTGAAGGCTTTCGTACAGTAAACAGAAGCATACATCGAACGTGAGGACGTAAACAGAACGTCTGACTTGTGACGTCTTGGAATGGAACCGTTACATTCGAAGTTCGAACGTACACAACTGTGCGTTGCCTTGGCAATGTGACGTCGGCGACATTCACATGTAGTTGCAATGTCATTGCACGTTTCAAAGAACCATCTTTATGGAAGGGAAAGGCTAACCCTAATAAGAAAAAACGGTGGGGCCATGAAAGCTCTTCACTGAATGCTTTGCCGTATGTGACTATGTATGGGTCACTGTAAGTATATTTATGCTTGCGTCGATTCTATGTACGCGTTTTTACGTCGACCTTCTGAGCGCTAACTCATCTCAACGCGAACTTGTTTAATTACATGTTACACTGACTGTCGATAAACAAACACGTACTACTAGTAATGACAAGAAACACTTCTTCTTCAAGAATGAAATAAAGATCTATATTGAAAAACATGCAACAATTCACCGGTAACAAATGGCACAAAAGTTACAAATTCAAGAATATGAGAAATCAAAAGACGTTTACAAGAAAGTTTACGCTGTACTACAATAAAAACAGAATCAAATTTGTACGGAGAAATCGAACACTTGACTCAAGCTATTTAGATCAACATTTCACGGAGGTCTGTGTCCTACGGACTTTTGTTTCAACATTTGGAATCATGCTGTAATCGGCCCAACGCAGAAACAAGATAACCTCTACCATGTCTATAGTAGCCGGCCCGCCGTAAATGACATAGCATTACAGACCTTAGAACACAATTTCAAGCTTAAAAACTTCGGATCACATTTGAAGTTGAAAAGTGCGGTTACAGAAGCTGTGGCGCATAACGTTTTATCAAGTCATCACGTATGAGGTAAGATAACTTCTCCGACCTTCTTCCCGAAACATCGTCTTGTCTGAGAACCATTTTTCGTAGACGTTGAAAGCTGCTAGCGCTGTTACGAACTCTGTCCATCTTGAAGGCTTTCGTACAGTAAACAGAAGCATACATCGAACGTGAGGACGTAAACAGAACGTCTGACTTGTGACGTCTTGGAATGGAACCGTTACATTCGAAGTTCGAACGTACACAACTGTGCGTTGCCTTGGCAATGTGACGTCGGCGACATTCACATGTAGTTGCAATGTCATTACACGTTTCAAAGAACCATCTTTATGGAAGGGAAAGGCTAACCCTAATAAGAAAAACGGTGGGGCCATGAAAGCTCTTCACTGAATGCTTTGCCGTATGTGACTATGTATGGGTCACTGTAAGTATATTTATGCTTGCGTCGATTCTATGTACGCGTTTTTACGTCCACCTTCTGAGCGCTAACTCATCTCAACGCGAACTTGTTTAATTACATGTTACACTGACTGTCGATAAACAAACACGTACTACTAGTAATGACAAGAAACACTTCTTCTTCAAGAATGAAATAAAGATCTATATTGAAAAAAACATGCAACAATTCACCGGTAACAAATCATACAAACATTCTACATACTGTACTAGTATACAGGAAAGTTCTCAAGAAAATCTACCCGACCAAGCGGAAAAATTGCATCATTATTTACCCTACCGTTACACGAAAAGCGAATTCTAGGATGTGAAAAATTTACTGCAGGTTTACAAGAAAGTTCACGCTATACTAGACCAAAAAATATAAAGTTTCTACGGAAAACCCGACTCTTAATTCAGGCGATTTGGTGGAAACATGGCGGCCTTTGTTTTACAACATCTATCGGCAATCGGAAAATGGCGTCGGTCTTTGTTTACTCTACCGTCAGTTGCACGAAAATGGCACAAAAGTTACAAATTCAAGAATATGAGAAATCAAAAGACGTTTACAAGAAAGTTTACGCTGTACTACAATAAAAACAGAATCAAATTTGTACGGAGAAATCGAACACTTGACTCAAGCTATTTAGATCAACATTTCACGGAGGTCTGTGTCCTACGGACTTTTGTTTTAACATTTGGAATCATGCTGTAATCGGCCCAACGCAGAAACAAGATAACCTCTACCATGTCTATAGTAGCCGGCCCGCCGTAAATGACATAGCATTACAGACCTTAGAACACAATTTCAAGGTTAAAAACTTCGGATCACATTTGAAGTTGAAAAGTGCGGTTACAGAAGCTGTGGCGCATAACGTTTTATCAAGTCATCACGTATGAGGTAAGATAACTTCTCCGACCTTCTTCCCGAAACATCGTCTTGTCTGAGAACCATTTTTCGTAGACGTTGAAAGCTGCTAGCAGCTGTTACGAACTCTGTCCATCTTGAAGGCTTTCGTACAGTAAACAGAAGCATACATCGAACGTGAGGACGTAAACAGAACGTCTGACTTGTGACGTCTTGGAATGGAACCGTTACATTCGAAGTTCGAACGTACACAACTGTGCGTTGCCTTGGCAATGTGACGTCGGCGACATTCACATGTAGTTGCAATGTCATTGCACGTTTCAAAGAACCATCTTTATGGAAGGGAAAGGCTAACCCTAATAAGAAAAACGGTGGGGCCATGAAAGCTCTTCACTGAATGCTTTGCCGTATGTGACTATGTATGGGTCACTGTAAGTATATTTATGCTTGCGTCGATTCTATGTACGCGTTTTTACGTCGACCTTCTGAGCGCTAACTCATCTCAACGCGAACTTGTTTAATTACATGTTACACTGACTGTCGATAAACAAACACGTACTACTAGTAATGACAAGAAACACTTCTTCTTCAAGAATGAAATAAAGATCTATATTGAAAAAAACATGCAACAATTCACCGGTAACAAATCATACAAACATTCTACATACTGTACTAGTATACAGGAAAGTTCTCAAGAAAATCTACCCGACCAAGCGGAATAATTGCATCATTATTTACCCTACCGTTACACGAAAAGCGAATTCTAGGATGTGAAAAATTTACTGCAGGTTTACAAGAAAGTTCACGCTATACTAGACCAAAAAATATAAAGTTTCTACGGAAAACCCGACTCTTAATTCAGGCGATTTGGTGGAAACATGGCGGCCTTTGTTTTACAACATCTATCGGTAATCGGAAAATGGCGTCGGTCTTTGTTTACTCTACCGTCAGTTGCACGAAAATGGCACAAAAGTTACAAATTCAAGAATATGAGAAATCAAAAGACGTTTACAAGAAAGTTTACGCTGTACTACAATAAAAACAGAATCAAATTTGTACGGAGAAATCGAACACTTGACTCAAGCTATTTAGATCAACATTTCACGGAGGTCTGTGTCCTACGGACTTTTGTTTCAACATTTGGAATCATGCTGTAATCGGCCCAACGCAGAAACAAGATAACCTCTACCATGTCTATAGTAGCCGGCCCGCCGTAAATGACATAGCATTACAGACCTTAGAACACAATTTCAAGCTTAAAAACTTCGGATCACATTTGAAGTTGAAAAGTGCGGTTACAGAAGCTGTGGCGCATAACGTTTTATCAAGTCATCACGTATGAGGTAAGATAACTTCTCCGACCTTCTTCCCGAAACATCGTCTTGTCTGAGAACCATTTTTCGTAGACGTTGAAAGCTGCTAGCGCTGTTACGAACTCTGTCCATCTTGAAGGCTTTCGTACAGTAAACAGAAGCATACATCGAACGTGAGGACGTAAACAGAACGTCTGACTTGTGACGTCTTGGAATGGAACCGTTACATTCGAAGTTCGAACGTACACAACTGTGCGTTGCCTTGGCAATGTGACGTCGGCGACATTCACATGTAGTTGCAATGTCATTGCACGTTTCAAAGAACCATCTTTATGGAAGGGAAAGGCTAACCCTAATAAGAAAAACGGTGGGGCCATGAAAGCTCTTCACTGAATGCTTTGCCGTATGTGACTATGCATGGGTCACTGTAAGTATATTTATGCTTGCGTCGATTCTATGTACGCGTTTTTACGTCGACCTTCTGAGCGCTAACTCATCTCAACGCGAACTTGTTTAATTACATGTTACACTGACTGTCGATAAACAAACACGTACTACTAGTAATGACAAGAAACACTTCTTCTTCAAGAATGAAATAAAGATCTATATTGAAAAAAACATGCAACAATTCACCGGTAACAAATCATACAAACATTCTACATACTGTACTAGTATACAGGAAAGTTCTCAAGAAAATCTACCCGACCAAGCGGAAAAATTGCATCATTATTTACCCTACCGTTGCACGTAAAGCGAATTCTAGGATGTGAAAAATTTACAGCAGGTTTACAAGAAAGTTCACGCTATACTAGGACCAAAAATATAAAGTTTCTACGGAAAACCCAACTCTTAATTCAGGCGATTTGGTGGAAACATGGCGGCCTTTGTTTTACAACATCTATCGGCAATCGGAAAATGGCGTCGGTCTTTGTTTACTCTACCGTCAGTTGCACGAAAATGGCACAAAAGTTACAAATTCAAGAATATGAGAAATCAAAAGACGTTTACAAGGAAGTTTGCGCTGTACTACAATAAAAACAGAATCAAATTTGTACGGAGAAATCGAACACTTGACTCAAGCTATTTAGATCAACATTTCACGGAGGTCTGTGTCCTACGGACTTTTGTTTTAACATTTGGAATCATGCTGTAATCGGCCCAACGCAGAAACAAGATAACCTCTACCATGTCTATAGTAGCCGGCCCGCCGCAAATGACATAGCATTACAGACCTTAGAACACAATTTCAAGCTTAAAAACTTCGGATCACATTTGAAGTTGAAAAGTGCGGTTACATAAGCTGTGGCGCATAACGTTTTATCAAGTCATCACGTATGAGGTAAGATAACTTCTCCGACCTTCTTCCCGAAACATCGTCTTGTCTGAGAACCATTTTTCGTAGACGTTGAAAGCTGCTAGCAGCTGTTACGAACTCTGTCCATCTTGAAGGCTTTCGTACAGTAAACAGAAGCATACATCGAACGTGAGGACGTAAACAGAACGTCTGACTTGTGACGTCTTGGAATGGAACCGTTACATTCGAAGTTCGAACGTACACAACTGCGCGTTGCCTTGGCAATGTGACGTCGGCGACATTCACATGTAGTTGCAATGTCATTGCACGTTTCAAAGAACCATCTTTATGGAAGGGAAAGGCTAACCCTAATAAGAAAAACGGTGGGGCCATGAAAGCTCTTCACTGAATGCTTTGCCGTATGTGACTATGTATGGGTCACTGTAAGTATATTTATGCTTGCGTCGATTCTATGTACGCGTTTTTACGTCGACCTTCTGAGCGCTAACTCATCTCAACGCGAACTTGTTTAATTACATGTTACACTGACTGTCGATAAACAAACACGTACTACTAGTAATGACAAGAAACACTTCTTCTTCAAGAATGAAATAAAGATCTATATTGAAAAAAACATGCAACAATTCACCGGTAACAAATCATACAAACATTTTACATACTGTACTAGTATACAGGAAAGTTCTCAAGAAAATCTACCCGACCAAGCGGAAAAATTGCATCATTATTTACCCTACCGTTGCACGAAAAGCGAATTCTAGGATGTGAAAAATTTACAGCAGGTTTACAAGAAAGTTCACGCTATACTAGGACCAAAAATATAAAGTTTCTACGGAAAACCCAACTCTTAATTCAGGCGATTTGGTGGAAACATGGCGGCCTTTGTTTTACAACATCTATCGGCAATCGGAAAATGGCGTCGGTCTTTGTTTACTCTACCGTCAGTTGCACGAAAATGGCACAAAAGTTACAAATTCAAGAATATGAGAAATCAAAAGACGTTTACAAGGAAGTTTGCGCTGTACTACAATAAAAACAGAATCAAATTTGTACGGAGAAATCGAACACTTGACTCAAGCTATTTAGATCAACATTTCACGGAGGTCTGTGTCCTACGGACTTTTGTTTTAACATTTGGAATCATGCTGTAATCGGCCCAACGCAGAAACAACATAACCTCTATCATGTCTATAGTAGCTGGCCCGCCGTAAATGACATAGCATTACAGACCTTAGAACACAATTTCAAGCTTAAAAACTTCGGATCACATTTGAAGTTGAAAAGTGCGGTTACAGAAGCTGTGGCGCATAACGTTTTATCAAGTCATCACGTATGAGGTAAGATAACTTCTCCGACCTTCTTCCCGAAACATCGTCTTGTCTGAGAACCATTTTTCGTAGACGTTGAAAGCTGCTAGCAGCTGTTACGAACTCTGTCCATCTTGAAGGCTTTCGTACAGTAAACAGAAGCATACATCGAACGTGAGGACGTAAACAGAACGTCTGACTTGTGACGTCTTGGAATGGAACCGTTACATTCGAAGTTCGAACGTACACAACTGCGCGTTGCCTTGGCAATGTGACGTCGGCGACATTCACATGTAGTTGCAATGTCATTGCACGTTTCAAAGAACCATCTTTATGGAAGGGAAAGGCTAACCCTAATAAGAAAAACGGTGGGGCCATGAAAGCTCTTCACTGAATGCTTTGCCGTATGTGACTATGTATGGGTCACTGTAAGTATATTTATGTTTGCGTCGATTCTATGTACGCGTTTTTACGTCGACCTTCTGAGCGCTAACTCATCTCAACGCGAACTTGTTTAATTACATGTTAGGCCACACCAACTTAATTTTATGGATGACATCCGCGCGCGCATTGATTTTCGCCTGTTCTCCAAAAAAAAAAAAAAATCACCTCCGAAGAAACTTGTAGACTCATATTGCCGCAAAGGGGCAGCATTGAGCCGGCTTGTCGTAATACACTATATACACTCACATTGTCCAACACAACTGGTATGTATGTGACTCGTTGCGATTGAAGTGGGCGCCGCCCCTCATGAGCCCAGTAGTATATTGTTCATGATATGACAATACTTGCTCTGACTGAAGGCGTGATGTTGTGTACACAGCCGAACACATTTTTTTCTTTGAACGGCCAAATGTTACATATGGGTCTTTAAACCAGGCATCATCCATGTTAAAAGCACTTTAATATTAGCCTGGGTGCCATCCTATTTCTACCGGGGCTCCTACACTCGCTTCCCTAAAAAAAATTTAGGGAAGCGAGTGTAGGAGCCCCGGTAGAAATAGGATGGCACCCAGGCTACTTTAATATGAGCTAATGCCAACAAATAAAGACTTGTTTGTTTGTTACACTGTGTTCTGTGGTTTAATTGGCAATACCAGCTATTTAGTCCTCCGGTTTATCTTTTTTTTTTGGCTAGATTTTTCTTTTTTTCGCCCTCGCGCATTAGTTTTGGGGACTCCAGAGGATGTCATCCATAAAATTAAGTTGGTGTGGCCTTACACTGACTGTCGATAAACAAACACGTACTACTAGTAATGACAAGAAACACTTCTTCTTCAAGAATGAAATAAAGATCTATATTGAAAAAAACATGCAACAATTCACCGGTAACAAATCATACAAACATTCTACATACTGTACTAGTATACAGGAAAGTTCTCAAGAAAATCTACCCGACCAAGCGGAAAAATTGCATCATTATTTACCCTACCGTTACACGAAAAGCGAATTCTAGGATGTGAAAAATTTACAGCAGGTTTACAAGAAAGTTCACGCTATACTAGAACAAAAAATATAAAGTTTCTACGGAAAACCCAACTCTTAATTCAGGCGATTTGGTGGAAACATGGCGGCCTTTGTTTTGCAACATCTATCGGCAATCGGAAAATGGCGTCGGTCTTTGTTTACTCTACCGTCAGTTGCACGAAAATGGCACAAAAGTTACAAATTCAAGAATATGAGAAATCAAAAGACGTTTACAAGAAAGTTTACGCTGTACTACAATAAAAACAGAATCAAATTTGTACGGAGAAATCGAACACTTGACTCAAGCTATTTAGATCAACATTTCACGGAGGTCTGTGTCCTACGGACTTTTGTTTTAACATTTGGAATCATGCTGTAATCGGCCCAACGCAGAAACAAGATAACCTCTACCATGTCTATAGTAGCCGGCCCGCCGTAAATGACATAGCATTACAGACCTTAGAACACAATTTCAAGCTTAAAAACTTCGGATCACATTTGAAGTTGAAAAGTGCGGTTACATAAGCTGTGGCGCATAACGTTTTATCAAGTCATCACGTATGAGGTAAGATAACTTCTCCGACCTTCTTCCCGAAACATCGTCTTGTCTGAGAACCATTTTTCGTAGACGTTGAAAGCTGCTAGCGCTGTTACGAACTCTGTCCATCTTGAAGGCTTTCGTACAGTAAACAGAAGCATACATCGAACGTGAGGACGTAAACAGAACGTCTGACTTGTGACGTCTTGGAATGGAACCGTTACATTCGAAGTTCGAACGTACACAACTGTGCGTTGCCTTGGCAATGTGACGTCGGCGACATTCACATGTAGTTGCAATGTCATTGCACGTTTCAAAGAACCATCTTTATGGAAGGGAAAGGCTAACCCTAATAAGAAAAACGGTGGGGCCATGAAAGCTCTTCACTGAATGCTTTGCCGTATGTGACTATGTATGGGTCACTGTAAGTATATTTATGCTTGCGTCGATTCTATGTACGCGTTTTTACGTCGACCTTCTGAGCGCTAACTCATCTCAACGCGAACTTGTTTAATTACATGTTACACTGACTGTCGATAAACAAACACGTACTACTAGTAATGACAAGAAACACTTCTTCTTCAAGAATGAAATAAAGATCTATATTGAAAAAAACATGCAACAATTCACCGGTAACAAATCATACAAACATTCTACATACTGTACTAGTATACAGGAAAGTTCTCAAGAAAATCTACCCGACCAAGCGGAAAAATTGCATCATTATTTACCCTACCGTTACACGAAAAGCGAATTCTAGGATGTGAAAAAT
This sequence comes from Branchiostoma lanceolatum, assembly GCF_035083965.1. Taxonomy (NCBI): domain Eukaryota; kingdom Metazoa; phylum Chordata; class Leptocardii; order Amphioxiformes; family Branchiostomatidae; genus Branchiostoma; species Branchiostoma lanceolatum. The sequence goes on along the minus strand of NC_089726.1, from coordinate 15,606,160 downwards.
TTCCTGCAGGTTTACAAGAAAGTTCACGCTATACTAGGACCAAAAATATAAAGTTTCTACGGAAAACCCAACTCTTAATTCAGGCGATTTGGTGGAAACATGGCGGCCTTTGTTTTACAACATCTATCGGCAATCGGAAAATGGCGTCGGTCTTTGTTTACTCTACCGTCAGTTGCACGAAAATGGCACAAAAGTTACAAATTCAAGAATATGAGAAATCAAAAGACGTTTACAAGGAAGTTTGCGCTGTACTACAATAAAAACAGAATCAAATTTGTACGGAGAAATCGAACACTTGACTCAAGCTATTTAGATCAACATTTCACGGAGGTCTGTGTCCTACGGACTTTTGTTTTAACATTTGGAATCATGCTGTAATCGGCCCAACGCAGAAACAAGATAACCTCTACCATGTCTATAGTAGCCGGCTCGTCGTAAATGACATAGCATTACAGACCTTAGAACACAATTTCAAGCTTAAAAACTTCGGATCACATTTGAAGTTGAAAAGTGCGGTTACATAAGCTGTGGCGCATAACGTTTTATCAAGTCATCACGTATGAGGTAAGATAACTTCTCCGACCTTCTTCCCGAAACATCGTCTTGTCTGAGAACCATTTTTCGTAGACGTTGAAAGCTGCTAGCAGCTGTTACGAACTCTGTCCATCTTGAAGGCTTTCGTACAGTAAACAGAAGCATACATCGAACGTGAGGACGTAAACAGAACGTCTGACTTGTGACGTCTTGGAATGGAACCGTTACATTCGAAGTTCGAACGTACACAACTGCGCGTTGCCTTGGCAATGTGACGTCGGCGACATTCACATGTAGTTGCAATGTCATTGCACGTTTCAAAGAACCATCTTTATGGAAGGGAAAGGCTAACCCTAATAAGAAAAACGGTGGGGCCATGAAAGCTCTTCACTGAATGCTTTGCCGTATGTGACTATGTATGGGTCACTGTAAGTATATTTATGCTTGCGTCGATTCTATGTACGCGTTTTTACGTCGACCTTCTGAGCGCTAACTCATCTCAACGCGAACTTGTTTAATTACATGTTACACTGACTGTCGATAAACAAACACGTACTACTAGTAATGACAAGAAACACTTCTTCTTCAAGAATGAAATAAAGATCTATATTGAAAAAAACATGCAACAATTCACCGGTAACAAATCATACAAACATTCTACATACTGTACTAGTATACAGGAAAGTTCTCAAGAAAATCTACCCGACCAAGCGGAAAAATTGCATCATTATTTACCCTACCGTTACACGAAAAGCGAATTCTAGGATGTGAAAAATTTACTGCAGGTTTACAAGAAAGTTCACGCTATACTAGACCAAAAAATATAAAGTTCTACGGAAAACCCGACTCTTAATTCAGGCGATTTGGTGGAAACATGGCGGCCTTTGTTTTACAACATCTATCGGCAATCGGAAAATGGCGTCGGTCTTTGTTTACTCTACCGTCAGTTGCACGAAAATGGCACAAAAGTTACAAATTCAAGAATATGAGAAATCAAAAGACGTTTACAAGAAAGTTTACGCTGTACTACAATAAAAACAGAATCAAATTTGTACGGAGAAATCGAACACTTGACTCAAGCTATTTAGATCAACATTTCACGGAGGTCTGTGTCCTACGGACTTTTGTTTTAACATTTGGAATCATGCTGTAATCGGCCCAACGCAGAAACAAGATAACCTCTACCATGTCTATAGTAGCCGGCCCGCCGTAAATGACATAGCATTACAGACCTTAGAACACAATTTCAAGCTTAAAAACTTCGGATCACATTTGAAGTTGAAAAGTGCGGTTACAGAAGCTGTGGCGCATAACGTTTTATCAAGTCATCACGTATGAGGTAAGATAACTTCTCCGACCTTCTTCCCGAAACATCGTCTTGTCTGAGAACCATTTTTCGTAGACGTTGAAAGCTGCTAGCGCTGTTACGAACTCTGTCCATCTTGAAGGCTTTCGTACAGTAAACAGAAGCATACATCGAACGTGAGGACGTAAACAGAACGTCTGACTTGTGACGTCTTGGAATGGAACCGTTACATTCGAAGTTCGAACGTACACAACTGTGCGTTGCCTTGGCAATGTGACGTCGGCGACATTCACATGTAGTTGCAATGTCATTGCACGTTTCAAAGAACCATCTTTATGGAAGGGAAAGGCTAACCCTAATAAGAAAAACGGTGGGGCCATGAAAGCTCTTCACTGAATGCTTTGCCGTATGTGACTATGTATGGGTCACTGTAAGTATATTTATGCTTGCGTCGATTCTATGTACGCGTTTTTACGTCGACCTTCTGAGCGCTAACTCATCTCAACGCGAACTTGTTTAATTACATGTTACACTGACTGTCGATAAACAAACACGTACTACTAGTAATGACAAGAAACACTTCTTCTTCAAGAATGAAATAAAGATCTATATTGAAAAAAACATGCAACAATTCACCGGTAACAAATCATACAAACATTCTACATACTGTACTAGTATACAGGAAAGTTCTCAAGAAAATCTACCCGACCAAGCGGAAAAATTGCATCATTATTTACCCTACCGTTACACGAAAAGCGAATTCTAGGATGTGAAAAATTTACTGCAGGTTTACAAGAAAGTTCACGCTATACTAGACCAAAAAATATAAAGTTTCTACGGAAAACCCGACTCTTAATTCAGGCGATTTGGTGGAAACATGGCGGCCTTTGTTTTACAACATCTATCGGCAATCGGAAAATGGCGTCGGTCTTTGTTTACTCTACCGTCAGTTGCACGAAAATGGCACAAAAGTTACAAATTCAAGAATATGAGAAATCAAAAGACGTTTACAAGAAAGTTTACGCTGTACTACAATAAAAACAGAATCAAATTTGTACGGAGAAATCGAACACTTGACTCAAGCTATTTAGATCAACATTTCACGGAGGTCTGTGTCCTACGGACTTTTGTTTTAACATTTGGAATCATGCTGTAATCGGCCCAACGCAGAAACAAGATAACCTCTACCATGTCTATAGTAGCCGGCCCGCCGTAAATGACATAGCATTACAGACCTTAGAACACAATTTCAAGCTTAAAAACTTCGGATCACATTTGAAGTTGAAAAGTGCGGTTACAGAAGCTGTGGCGCATAACGTTTTATCAAGTCATCACGTATGAGGTAAGATAACTTCTCCGACCTTCTTCCCGAAACATCGTCTTGTCTGAGAACCATTTTTCGTAGACGTTGAAAGCTGCTAGCAGCTGTTACGAACTCTGTCCATCTTGAAGGCTTTCGTACAGTAAACAGAAGCATACATCGAACGTGAGGACGTAAACAGAACGTCTGACTTGTGACGTCTTGGAATGGAACCGTTACATTCGAAGTTCGAACGTACACAACTGTGCGTTGCCTTGGCAATGTGACGTCGGCGACATTCACATGTAGTTGCAATGTCATTGCACGTTTCAAAGAACCATCTTTATGGAAGGGAAAGGCTAACCCTAATAAGAAAAACGGTGGGGCCATGAAAGCTCTTCACTGAATGCTTTGCCGTATGTGACTATGTATGGGTCACTGTAAGTATATTTATGCTTGCGTCGATTCTATGTACGCGTTTTTACGTCGACCTTCTGAGCGCTAACTCATCTCAACGCGAACTTGTTTAATTACATGTTACACTGACTGTCGATAAACAAACACGTACTACTAGTAATGACAAGAAACACTTCTTCTTCAAGAATGAAATAAAGATCTATATTGAAAAAAACATGCAACAATTCACCGGTAACAAATCATACAAACATTCTACATACTGTACTAGTATACAGGAAAGTTCTCAAGAAAATCTACCCGACCAAGCGGAATAATTGCATCATTATTTACCCTACCGTTACACGAAAAGCGAATTCTAGGATGTGAAAAATTTACTGCAGGTTTACAAGAAAGTTCACGCTATACTAGACCAAAAAATATAAAGTTTCTACGGAAAACCCAACTCTTAATTCAGGCGATTTGGTGGAAACATGGCGGCCTTTGTTTTACAACATCTATCGGCAATCGGAAAATGGCGTCGGTCTTTGTTTACTCTACCGTCAGTTGCACGAAAATGGCACAAAAGTTACAAATTCAAGAATATGAGAAATCAAAAGACGTTTACAAGAAAGTTTACGCTGTACTACAATAAAAACAGAATCAAATTTGTACGGAGAAATCGAACACTTGACTCAAGCTATTTAGATCAACATTTCACGGAGGTCTGTGTCCTACGGACTTTTGTTTCAACATTTGGAATCATGCTGTAATCGGCCCAACGCAGAAACAAGATAACCTCTACCATGTCTATAGTAGCCGGCCCGCCGTAAATGACATAGCATTACAGACCTTAGAACACAATTTCAAGCTTAAAAACTTCGGATCACATTTGAAGTTGAAAAGTGCGGTTACAGAAGCTGTGGCGCATAACGTTTTATCAAGTCATCACGTATGAGGTAAGATAACTTCTCCGACCTTCTTCCCGAAACATCGTCTTGTCTGAGAACCATTTTTCGTAGACGTTGAAAGCTGCTAGCGCTGTTACGAACTCTGTCCATCTTGAAGGCTTTCGTACAGTAAACAGAAGCATACATCGAACGTGAGGACGTAAACAGAACGTCTGACTTGTGACGTCTTGGAATGGAACCGTTACATTCGAAGTTCGAACGTACACAACTGTGCGTTGCCTTGGCAATGTGACGTCGGCGACATTCACATGTAGTTGCAATGTCATTGCACGTTTCAAAGAACCATCTTTATGGAAGGGAAAGGCTAACCCTAATAAGAAAAACGGTGGGGCCATGAAAGCTCTTCACTGAATGCTTTGCCGTATGTGACTATGTATGGGTCACTGTAAGTATATTTATGCTTGCGTCGATTCTATGTACGCGTTTTTACGTCGACCTTCTGAGCGCTAACTCATCTCAACGCGAACTTGTTTAATTACATGTTACACTGACTGTCGATAAACAAACACGTACTACTAGTAATGACAAGAAACACTTCTTCTTCAAGAATGAAATAAAGATCTATATTGAAAAAAACATGCAACAATTCACCGGTAACAAATCATACAAACATTTTACATACTGTACTAGTATACAGGAAAGTTCTCAAGAAAATCTACCCGACCAAGCGGAAAAATTGCATCATTATTTACCCTACCGTTGCACGAAAAGCGAATTCTAGGATGTGAAAAATTTACAGCAGGTTTACAAGAAAGTTCACGCTATACTAGGACCAAAAATATAAAGTTTCTACGGAAAACCCAACTCTTAATTCAGGCGATTTGGTGGAAACATGGCGGCCTTTGTTTTACAACATCTATCGGCAATCGGAAAATGGCGTCGGTCTTTGTTTACTCTACCGTCAGTTGCACGAAAATGGCACAAAAGTTACAAATTCAAGAATATGAGAAATCAAAAGACGTTTACAAGGAAGTTTGCGCTGTACTACAATAAAAACAGAATCAAATTTGTACGGAGAAATCGAACACTTGACTCAAGCTATTTAGATCAACATTTCACGGAGGTCTGTGTCCTACGGACTTTTGTTTTAACATTTGGAATCATGCTGTAATCGGCCCAACGCAGAAACAACATAACCTCTATCATGTCTATAGTAGCTGGCCCGCCGTAAATGACATAGCATTACAGACCTTAGAACACAATTTCAAGCTTAAAAACTTCGGATCACATTTGAAGGTGAAAAGTGCGGTTACAGAAGCTGTGGCGCATAACGTTTTATCAAGTCATCACGTATGAGGTAAGATAACTTCTCCGACCTTCTTCCCGAAACATCGTCTTGTCTGAGAACCATTTTTCGTAGACGTTGAAAGCTGCTAGCAGCTGTTACGAACTCTGTCCATCTTGAAGGCTTTCGTACAGTAAACAGAAGCATACATCGAACGTGAGGACGTAAACAGAACGTCTGACTTGTGACGTCTTGGAATGGAACCGTTACATTCGAAGTTCGAACGTACACAACTGCGCGTTGCCTTGGCAATGTGACGTCGGCGACATTCACATGTAGTTGCAATGTCATTGCACGTTTCAAAGAACCATCTTTATGGAAGGGAAAGGCTAACCCTAATAAGAAAAACGGTGGGGCCATGAAAGCTCTTCACTGAATGCTTTGCCGTATGTGACTATGTATGGGTCACTGTAAGTATATTTATGCTTGCGTCGATTCTATGTACGCGTTTTTACGTCGACCTTCTGAGCGCTAACTCATCTCAACGCGAACTTGTTTAATTACATGTTACACTGACTGTCGATAAACAAACACGTACTACTAGTAATGACAAGAAACACTTCTTCTTCAAGAATGAAATAAAGATCTATATTGAAAAAAACATGCAACAATTCACCGGTAACAAATCATACAAACATTTTACATACTGTACTAGTATACAGGAAAGTTCTCAAGAAAATCTACCCGACCAAGCGGAAAAATTGCATCATTATTTACCCTACCGTTGCACGAAAAGCGAATTCTAGGATGTGAAAAATTTACAGCAGGTTTACAAGAAAGTTCACGCTATACTAGGACCAAAAATATAAAGTTTCTACGGAAAACCCAACTCTTAATTCAGGCGATTTGGTGGAAACATGGCGGCCTTTGTTTTACAACATCTATCGGCAATCGGAAAATGGCGTCGGTCTTTGTTTACTCTACCGTCAGTTGCACGAAAATGGCACAAAAGTTACAAATTCAAGAATATGAGAAATCAAAAGACGTTTACAAGGAAGTTTGCGCTGTACTACAATAAAAACAGAATCAAATTTGTACGGAGAAATCGAACACTTGACTCAAGCTATTTAGATCAACATTTCACGGAGGTCTGTGTCCTACGGACTTTTGTTTTAACATTTGGAATCATGCTGTAATCGGCCCAACGCAGAAACAACATAACCTCTATCATGTCTATAGTAGCTGGCCCGCCGTAAATGACATAGCATTACAGACCTTAGAACACAATTTCAAGCTTAAAAACTTCGGATCACATTTGAAGTTGAAAAGTGCGGTTACAGAAGCTGTGGCGCATAACGTTTTATCAAGTCATCACGTATGAGGTAAGATAACTTCTCCGACCTTCTTCCCGAAACATCGTCTTGTCTGAGAACCATTTTTCGTAGACGTTGAAAGCTGCTAGCAGCTGTTACGAACTCTGTCCATCTTGAAGGCTTTCGTACAGTAAACAGAAGCATACATCGAACGTGAGGACGTAAACAGAACGTCTGACTTGTGACGTCTTGGAATGGAACCGTTACATTCGAAGTTCGAACGTACACAACTGCGCGTTGCCTTGGCAATGTGACGTCGGCGACATTCACATGTAGTTGCAATGTCATTGCACGTTTCAAAGAACCATCTTTATGGAAGGGAAAGGCTAACCCTAATAAGAAAAACGGTGGGGCCATGAAAGCTCTTCACTGAATGCTTTGCCGTATGTGACTATGTATGGGTCACTGTAAGTATATTTATGTTTGCGTCGATTCTATGTACGCGTTTTTACGTCGACCTTCTGAGCGCTAACTCATCTCAACGCGAACTTGTTTAATTACATGTTAGGCCACACCAACTTAATTTTATGGATGACATCCGCGCGCGCATTGATTTTCGCCTGTTCTCCAAAAAAAAAAAAAAATCACCTCCGAAGAAACTTGTAGACTCATATTGCCGCAAAGGGGCAGCATTGAGCCGGCTTGTCGTAATACACTATATACACTCACATTGTCCAACACAACTGGTATGTATGTGACTCGTTGCGATTGAAGTGGGCGCCGCCCCTCATGAGCCCAGTAGTATATTGTTCATGATATGACAATACTTGCTCTGACTGAAGGCGTGATGTTGTGTACACAGCCGAACACATTTTTTTCTTTGAACGGCCAAATGTTACATATGGGTCTTTAAACCAGGCATCATCCATGTTAAAAGCACTTTAATATTAGCCTGGGTGCCATCCTATTTCTACCGGGGCTCCTACACTCGCTTCCCTAAAAAAAATTTAGGGAAGCGAGTGTAGGAGCCCCGGTAGAAATAGGATGGCACCCAGGCTACTTTAATATGAGCTAATGCCAACAAATAAAGACTTGTTTGTTTGTTACACTGTGTTCTGTGGTTTAATTGGCAATACCAGCTATTTAGTCCTCCGGTTTATCTTTTTTTTTTGGCTAGATTTTTCTTTTTTTCGCCCTCGCGCATTAGTTTTGGGGACTCCAGAGGATGTCATCCATAAAATTAAGTTGGTGTGGCCTTACACTGACTGTCGATAAACAAACACGTACTACTAGTAATGACAAGAAACACTTCTTCTTCAAGAATGAAATAAAGATCTATATTGAAAAAAACATGCAACAATTCACCGGTAACAAATCATACAAACATTCTACATACTGTACTAGTATACAGGAAAGTTCTCAAGAAAATCTACCCGACCAAGCGGAAAAATTGCATCATTATTTACCCTACCGTTACACGAAAAGCGAATTCTAGGATGTGAAAAATTTACTGCAGGTTTACAAGAAAGTTCACGCTATACTAGAACAAAAAATATAAAGTTTCTACGGAAAACCCAACTCTTAATTCAGGCGATTTGGTGGAAACATGGCGGCCTTTGTTTTGCAACATCTATCGGCAATCGGAAAATGGCGTCGGTCTTTGTTTACTCTACCGTCAGTTGCACGAAAATGGCACAAAAGTTACAAATTCAAGAATATGAGAAATCAAAAGACGTTTACAAGAAAGTTTACGCTGTACTACAATAAAAACAGAATCAAATTTGTACGGAGAAATCGAACACTTGACTCAAGCTATTTAGATCAACATTTCACGGAGGTCTGTGTCCTACGGACTTTTGTTTTAACATTTGGAATCATGCTGTAATCGGCCCAACGCAGAAACAAGATAACCTCTACCATGTCTATAGTAGCCGGCCCGCCGTAAATGACATAGCATTACAGACCTTAGAACACAATTTCAAGCTTAAAAACTTCGGATCACATTTGAAGTTGAAAAGTGCGGTTACATAAGCTGTGGCGCATAACGTTTTATCAAGTCATCACGTATGAGGTAAGATAACTTCTCCGACCTTCTTCCCGAAACATCGTCTTGTCTGAGAACCATTTTTCGTAGACGTTGAAAGCTGCTAGCGCTGTTACGAACTCTGTCCATCTTGAAGGCTTTCGTACAGTAAACAGAAGCATACATCGAACGTGAGGACGTAAACAGAACGTCTGACTTGTGACGTCTTGGAATGGAACCGTTACATTCGAAGTTCGAACGTACACAACTGTGCGTTGCCTTGGCAATGTGACGTCGGCGACATTCACATGTAGTTGCAATGTCATTGCGTGCGCACGTTTCAAAGAACCATCTTTATGGAAGGGAAAGGCTAACCCTAATAAGAAAAACGGTGGGGCCATGAAAGCTCTTCACTGAATGCTTTGCCGTATGTGACTATGTATGGGTCACTGTAAGTATATTTATGCTTGCGTCGATTCTATGTACGCGTTTTTACGTCGACCTTCTGAGCGCTAACTCATCTCAACGCGAACTTGTTTAATTACATGTTACACTGACTGTCGATAAACAAACACGTACTACTAGTAATGACAAGAAACACTTCTTCTTCAAGAATGAAATAAAGATCTATATTGAAAAAAACATGCAACAATTCACCGGTAACAAATCATACAAACATTTTACATACTGTACTAGTATACAGGATAGTTCTCAAGAAAATCTACCCGACCAAGCGGAAAAATTGCATCATTATTTACCCTACCGTTACACGAAAAGCGAATTCTAGGATGTGAAAAATTTACAGCAGGTTTACAAGAAAGTTCACGCTATACTAGGACCAAAAATATAAAGTTTCTACGGAAAACCCAACTCTTAATTCAGGCGATTTGGTGGAAACATGGCGGCCTTTGTTTTACAACATCTATCGGCAATCGGAAAATGGCGTCGGTCTTTGTTTACTCTACCGTCAGTTGCACGAAAATGGCACAAAAGTTACAAATTCAAGAATATGAGAAATCAAAAGACGTTTACAAGGAAGTTTACGCTGTACTACAATAAAAACAGAATCAAATTTGTACGGAGAAATCGAACACTTGACTCAAGCTATTTAGATCAACATTTCACGGAGGTCTGTGTCCTACGGACTTTTGTTTTAACATTTGGAATCATGCTGTAATCGGCCCAACGCAGAAACAAGATAACCTCTACCATGTCTATAGTAGCCGGCCCGCCGTAAATGACATAGCATTACACACATACAGACCTTAGAACACAATTTCAAGCTTAAAAACTTCGGATCACATTTGAAGTTGAAAAGTGCGGTTACAGAAGCTGTGGCGCATAACGTTTTATCAAGTCATCACGTATGAGGTAAGATAACTTCTCCGACCTTCTTGCCGAAACATCGTCTTGTCTGAGAACCATTTTTCGTAGACGTTGAAAGCTGCTAGCAGCTGTTACGAACTCTGTCCATCTTGAAGGCTTTCGTACAGTAAACAGAAGCATACATCGAACGTGAGGACGTAAACAGAACGTCTGACTTGTGACGTCTTGGAATGGAACCGTTACATTCGAAGTTCGAACGTACACAACTGTGCGTTGCCTTGGCAATGTGACGTCGGCGACATTCACATGTAGTTGCAATGTCATTGCACGTTTCAAAGAACCATCTTTATGGAAGGGAAAGGCTAACCCTAATAAGAAAAACGGTGGGGCCATGAAAGCTCTTCACTGAATGCTTTGCCGTATGTGACTATGTATGGGTCACTGTAAGTATATTTATGCTTGCGTCGATTCTATGTACGCGTTTTTACGTCGACCTTCTGAGCGCTAACTCATCTCAACGCGAACTTGTTTAATTACATGTTACACTGACTGTCGATAAACAAACACGTACTACTAGTAATGACAAGAAACACTTCTTCTTCAAGAATGAAATAAAGATCTATATTGAAAAAAACATGCAACAATTCACCGGTAACAAATCTTACAAACATTCTACATACTGTACTAGTATACAGGAAAGTTCTCAAGAAAATCTACCCGACCAAGCGGAAAAATTGCATCATTATTTACCCTACCGTTACACGAAAAGCGAATTCTAGGATGTGAAAAATTTACTGCAGGTTTACAAGAAAGTTCACGCTATACTAGAACAAAAAATATAAAGTTTCTACGGAAAACCCAACTCTTAATTCAGGCGATTTGGTGGAAACATGGCGGCCTTTGTTTTACAACATCTATCGGCAATCGGAAAATGGCGTCGGTCTTTGTTTACTCTACCGTCAGTTGCACGAAAATGGCACAAAAGTTACAAATTCAAGAATATGAGAAATCAAAAGACGTTTACAAGAAAGTTTACGCTGTACTACAATAAAAACAGAATCAAATTTGTACGGAGAAATCGAACACTTGACTCAAGCTATTTAGATCAACATTTCACGGAGGTCTGTGTCCTACGGACTTTTGTTTTAACATTTGGAATCATGCTGTAATCGGCCCAACGCAGAAACAAGATAACCTCTACCATGTCTATAGTAGCCGGCCCGCCGTAAATGACATAGCATTACAGACCTTAGAACACAATTTCAAGCTTAAAAACTTCGGATCACATTTGAAGTTGAAAAGTGCGGTTACAGAAGCTGTGGCGCATAACGTTTTATCAAGTCATCACGTATGAGGTAAGATAACTTCTCCGACCTTCTTCCCGAAACATCGTCTTGTCTGGGAACCATTTTTCGTAGACGTTGAACGCTGCTAGCGCTGTTACGAACTCTGTCCATCTTGAAGGCTTTCGTACAGTAAACAGAAGCATACATCGAACGTGAGGACGTAAACAGAACGTCTAACTTGTGACGTCTTGGAATGGAACCGTTACATTCGAAGTTCGAACGTACACAACTGTGCGTTGCCTTGGCAATGTGACGTCGGCGACATTCACATGTAGTTGCAATGTCATTGCACGTTTCAAAGAACCATCTTTATGGAAGGGAAAGGCTAACCCTAATAAGAAAAACGGTGGGGCCATGAAAGCTCTTCACTGAATGCTTTGCCGTATGTGACTATGTATGGGTCACTGTAAGTATATTTATGCTTGCGTCAATTCTATGTACGCGTTTTTACGTCGACCTTCTGAGCGCTGACTCATCTCAACGCGAACTTGCATGTTTAATTACATGTTACACTGACTGTCGATAAACAAACACGTACTACTAGTAATGACAAGAAACACTTCTTCTTCAAGAATGAAATAAAGATCTATATTGAAAAAAACATGCAACAATTCACCGGTAACAAATCATACAAACATTCTACATACTGTACTAGTATACAGGAAAGTTCTCAAGAAAATCTACCCGACCAAGCGGAAAAATTGCATCATTATTTACCCTACCGTTACACGAAAAGCGAATTCTAGGATGTGAAAAATTTACAGCAGGTTAACAAGAAAGTTCACGCTATACTAGGACCAAAAATATAAAGTTTCTACGGAAAACCCAACTCTTAATTCAGGCGATTTGGTGGAAACATGGCGGCCTTTGTTTTACAACATCTATCGGCAATCGGAAAATGGCGTCGGTCTTTGTTTACTCTACCGTCAGTTGCACGAAAATGGCACAAAAGTTACAAATTCAAGAATATGAGAAATCAAAAGACGTTTACAAGGAAGTTTGCGCTGTACTACAATAAAAACAGAATCAAATTTGTACGGAGAAATCGAACACTTGACTCAAGCTATTTAGATCAACATTTCACGGAGGTCTGTGTCCTACGGACTTTTGTTTTAACATTTGGAATCATGCTGTAATCGGCCCAACGCAGAAACAACATAACCTCTATCATGTCTATAGTAGCTGGCCCGCCGTAAATGACATAGCATTACAGACCTTAGAACACAATTTCAAGCTTAAAAACTTCGGATCACATTTGAAGTTGAAAAGTGCGGTTACATAAGCTGTGGCGCATAACGTTTTATCAAGTCATCACGTATGAGGTAAGATAACTTCTCCGACCTTCTTCCCGAAACATCGTCTTGTCTGAGAACCATTTTTCGTAGACGTTGAAAGCTGCTAGCAGCTGTTACGAACTCTGTCCATCTTGAAGGCTTTCGTACAGTAAACAGAAGCAAACATCGAACGTGAGGACGTAAACAGAACGTCTGACTTGTGACGTCTTGGAATGGAACCGTTACATTCGAAGTTCGAACGTACACAACTGTGTGTTGCCTTGGCAATGTGACGTCGGCGACATTCACATGAAGTTGCTATGTCGTTGTATGTTTCAAAGAATCATCTTTATGAAATGGCTAGCCCTGATACGTAAAATGGTGGGGCCATGAAAGCTCTTCACTGAATGCTTTGCCGTATGTGACTTGCATCGGTTCCATGTACGCGTTTTTACGTCGACCTTCTGAGCGCTAACTCATCTCAATGCGAACTTGTTTTACCACATGCACACTGTCCCCCTTCCCCACACATTAAGCTTCTGTAGTGGTTATCCTTAATGTTCTTCATATCTATATACATAATACATAATTACATGTTACACTCACTGTCGATAAACACGTACTATATACTAGTAATGACAAGACACGCTTCTTCTTCAAGAATGACACAAATAGCAACAATTCACCGGTAACGAATCATCAAACTTTCTACATACTGTACTAGTATACAGGAAAGTTCTAAAGGAAATCTACCCGACCAAGCGGAAAGATTGCATCTTTATCTACGAAATTGAAAATTAGGATGTGAAACATTTATAGCATGTTTACAAGAATGTTTACGATATACTAGAATTAAAAAAAAACAAAGTTTCTACTTCAACTCTTACTTTAGACGATTTGGTAAAAATATGGCGGACGATGTTTTTCATCTAGTCAAGTAAAAATTTGCGTCGGTTTTTGTTCGCTTTACCGTCAATTGCACGAAAGTGGCACAAAAGTTACAAATGTAAGAATGCGAGAATCAAAAGACGTTTACAAGAAAGTTTACGCTTTACTACACTAAAACAGAATCAAATTTGTACGGAAAAATTTACCACTTGACTCATGCTATTTAGATCAACATTTCACGGAGGTCTGCGTCCTACGGAGTCTTGTTTTAATATTATGCTATAACAGGCGTGTTTGCTTGTGTATGGTGTACAGCACCAGGTGTGTTTGCCTGTGCATGAATGGTGTTCAACACCAAGGACAGGTGTTTTTGTATGTGGATGGTGGTTAGCACTAAGGGAAGGTGTGTTTGCATGAGCGTGGATGGTGTTCAGCACCAAGGACAGGTGTGTTTTATGTGGATGATGGTTAGGACCAAGGGCAGGTGTGTTTGCATGTGTGTGGATGGTGTTCAGCACCAAGGATAGGTGTGTTTGTGGAGAGCACCAAGGTCAGGTGTGTTTGCATGTGTGTGGATGGTGTTCAGCACCAAGCACAGGCGTGTTTTATGTGGATGATGGTTAGCACCAAGGGCAGGTGTGTTTGCATGTGTGTGGATGGTGTTCAGCACCAAGGACAGGTGTTTTATGTGGATGATGGTTAGCACCAAGGATAGGTGTGTTTGCATGTGTGTGGAGGGTGTTCAGCACCAAGGACAGGTGTGTATGTGGAGAGCACCAAGGGCAGGTGTGTTTGCATGTGTGTGGATGGTGTTCAGTGCCAAGGACAGGTGTATGTGGATGGTGGTTAGCACCAAGGGATATGTATGTTTGCATGTGTGTGGATGATGTTGAGCACCAAGGTGTATTTATCTTAGCAGCAGTACTAAATCTAATCATCTTGAGATTGATACATACCTACAGACCTACTAAATATAAGACAATCCATCTAAGCATTATTGACATATCGCGTTCACTAACAGACACACAGAAACACGCTTGGTAAAATATAACCTTCTTGGCGTAGGTAATTAGGCAAAGGTAAGTATGTAAGGGAGAAAGATAAATATAGAATACAACACGGGTATTCCGTATCACCCAAGGTACCAGCCGGACCGCGGGTAAGATCGCCTGACAGCCGTAGACCGTAGGCCGACCCGACCCGCGGGAGGGCTGGGACCGAGGGTGATGCGGAATACACTGTGTTCTATTTTTTTAATGTCATAACTTGGTCATACCCACCCGAGAAAACACACATGTTAATGCGGAATGCGCCAGAAGTTGAGGGAGAGACCTCGAACAAGAAACTGTAACAACATCGATTCCAATCTCCGAATCGGGTATTTTAATTTCCGACGGTGTTGCAAGCTGCGCTTTCAAAATGCATTGGAAATATTCTATGTAAGCCTGTGTGATAGAACTCCCGAACCCTATGTGATCGGGATAGTTATCACACGGTCCGGAACACCTGTATCAGGCCTAGGCATGACATAATATGCAGGATCAACTTAGAACTTACACATTAAAACACAACACACAAAATTCAGGCATTTTATTAATTCAATTAAGTTCTATCAGGCTTGCACATATCTAACTTCTTTCAGATTTTGTTACATAAACTGTGAAATTACAAATTAAAACCATGAAATAGAACCATGCCATTCTTCATTGGAAGTCCACTTTCAAAAGTAAGCTAGCAATAAATTTCTTTATGTCACGTCTTTTTCTGTCCTTCTGAGTTAGTAAGCTGTGTCGCCTGGCTAGAGGTGCTGGGTTCTGTTCCCGGTGGCTGGTCTGAGGTGACAGAAGCCTCACCAGAGGTGCTGGGTTCTGTCCCCGATGACTGGTCTGAGGTGACAGAAGCCTCACCAGATCTAGAGGTGCTGGGTTCTGTTCCCGATGGCATATCTGAGGAGACAGAAGCCTCACCAGAGGTGCCTGGTTCTGTTCCCGATGGCTGTTCCGAGGAGGTTTCAGAGATGAAATCATCCATCAGTTGAAGGCGAGCTTTCCTACAAAAAAATTATATACACAATTCACCAGTCAAACACATCATACAAATGAAATAGACATAATTTTACATGTTAACATCTGCTTGGAGATTGCTGTAAATCATAACACTTATGGGGTGATTTTAATCTTAGGGTGACCTCTCCATGGAAAATTTATGACACTGACACATATGTCTCCCTTGTACAACTACTGTAATACAGAATTGTTTCAACTGCAAATTTAAAAAAACAGCTAAAACCTGCCTTTCCCTCCTATTGCAAAATAAAACCAATGCAAAAAAGTAACTAAAATTACAATTCTCCCAAGTTTTGTATTTCTCCAACAGTCTATTTAAAGACTCTAGATCTGCTGTTAGAGAAATACAAAACAAAAAGACAACTCAACAGTTACCATTCCTCCTGCCTGAGCTCCAGGATGTCCTTCCTGAGTCTCCGTCTCCTCTCTACATACGTCTCTCCCTGTAGGGTCTGTCCCAGCTGGGTCAGCAGGCCTGTTGGAACACTGGAATCAAATGGAATATCAGTATTATCACAATATTGATTATTATTGTAACCTGTAAATTCCAGACTTTATTCATTAATACACAAACATGTACATGGTATAGTACTAAAAGGAACAGAAGGGACGCTTGAAATATTGGTGGGGGACCATTCTTGTACATTAAACAAAACACGCATTAAGCCTTTTAGGGGTCCAAATATGACAAGAATTCTTCTTTGTGCATATGTCGTTTACTGCCTCACACCAAACATTTATTAAATAAAATAAGTCATAGTGGTAAATATTGCCTACAACGGGTCTGGCACTATGTATACTGCTATTCATACTGTAAATTGAATAATCTACCACACTGTTTGTCAGAGTAAATTTGAAGATATTCTAAGAAGGATGTGAGTCAATAAGTGCAGGAGTAACAAAGCATACTTACCCCAAGAGAATCCCCAGGAATGACCCACCAATGATTCCTCTCAATCCCAGAGTGATTTTATACAGACCGCCAGCCAGAGCTGTGGGTACAGAAACAGGCTTGTTACAAATTACGTCATTAGAACATCATGCTGTGCTTTCATTCCTCTTGTTAGGCCAGGCAAATACAGTTTAACTTTTGTGTTTGTTTAAAAATGGCTAAAGAGTAGGCAGCATGTACATTTAGACAGTGTTACACTGTCTAAAGGTACATCCGTCTGACTCTACTAAAAGTAAAACAAGTCAGAAACAATATTAACATACCTCCAGCAGCAGAATAGTTGAGAGCATCATCCTTGTCTCTGTATACAGCTAGACATGTGGACACTCCACTGAAAATAACAATTTAAAGTATATTATTACTTATTTACCACGACATTCAGGACAAACCAATAGGTGACTGTAATAGACATGATTTAGGCAGCTGGTCTGATGATGTCTTACATATAGACTTGACACTCTCCGGATGGGCATCATGATGCCGGAATGAATGTTACAAGCACTATCTTTTGTATAGTTTTTTTTAAACCAATAATCGTTGTTAATTTATACTTGAAGTTGTGTATATGTGTGTATGTGTATCTACATGCAATGTGCAATATATATACAGGATAGAAAGCTACATAAAATAAACCTTTGTGAGTTTCTTTCCACCAGAAGGATTTCATTTCCCCCTATAGTGTAAGAAATGTTGCATATTTTTGGCACTGCCTCAGAGGCAGTTCCACTTACTGGAAGATGCCAGCAAACACAGCCACCCTCCAGCCCCACCTGTAGCCATATCTGATGAATCCTCTGTGTGCGGCCTTGTGGGCATCTCCCTGTAAACAGCACAAAATCAGCTCAAGATGAAATACATTTCTGTTAATAATATCAATACCAAATACATATAAATGTATATGTATGCAACCTATGACAAAACTGAAAATGAGATGATTGTGATTTCATTATATAATCACTTTTAAGATGATCTATGACATGTTTTTCTATTCAGAATCAGACATAACATTGTTGTTTTCTATGTGTGCTGATTAAAAGGAACGGTAAAGAATGACTGTAAGTGGATTACAAGTTGCGATATTATGGTAAAAGCTTAGCTTGGACAAATTGCCCTGATTACTTGTGACCGTAGGCCAGTAGCTATGTTCTCCCTGCTACCTAACCCTATAACCAATTTACAAATTTGGTGCCAAATGGGCGCTTCAGCAGGAAGAATTCTAAAATCCATGAGAACATATAATCAAATTTGCAATTTTTGATTTCCCCCCCTTTCACTATAATCAATTTAAATGCGATAGGTTTTTTTAACGTCGAGCATTCAACATGGAACAGTTGTGACTCACCACAGCGTCACGTTGCCCCTGGTAGACCTGCGTGTGGCTCAGCTCGATGTACCGTAGTCTGGCGTGGCGAGCGGCGGGGACACCTCCGTACACAAACCCCATGAGGAACCCCGCTGCCATCACATTGATCCAGTCTGTAACCTCTCTACTGTACTTCTCAAAGTATCTGAACAGACAAAAGTAATATAAGTAGAAAAGTGGAAAGGTGTATTTCTAAAACAACATAGCAGTTAGTACATAGCAGCCAACCGGCTGAATTGTAATACCTGCCTTACAGGTCGTATTCAAAAACCAACTATTTACCGCTTATACAAACAATACTTTCAATTGGCAGAGACAGATACATTACGATTCTAAAAGGCAACTTAGCAGTTAAAACAACCGGTAAGATGGAGCATATACGAGTCAATCTATGACTATGTCAAGACCATGATACCATAAATCACATATACTTTTGTAATAGTTATTCAAATACACATATCAGATATTATAACTGCTGGCTGTTTGTACTAGTACTACTACTCTGCAAACATACTACTAGTAGTATTCATATACTTGTACTGGTTAATTAGTAAAAATTAATAACTACATGTAGCGTTATTATATAACATTATCATACCACTGACGCCATTATTATCTCCTTGATTATACTTATTCATACTATCATAGGTCAATTGTAGATTTGTAGTAAACTCACATTTTCTTGTCCTTTTTGATTTCAAAGACTTCTTTCAACCTCTCCCAGCCTGTCTCAGGGACAGGTCTAGTTCCTAAGAACCATGCTGGCACTACAACGTCATCATTCTGTACAGTCTCCTCTTTTGCATCATTTGTCGGTCCATCCGAAGTCTGCTTCTTTGGGGAATTTGTTACTTCGCTCTCTTTTTGGTCAGGTGGTATTACTTTGGATGGCTCCGCTGCATACACACTTGTTGTGAGTAATACTTTGTTCTTGGCACATTTTAGAAGTTCCCCTAAGGTTGACATAGAAGGGAGTACAAACTTCTTATCTGTCCTGCATTCGTGATGACTGGAAGTGGGAACGTCAACTCTTTCAAAGTTCCTGAGAACAGCTAAACTTTGCAAACTTGGTTTTGGACTATGTTTTGCATTCGGTAAAGTCACAAGCTTTGATAACGTGTTCCTGTGCAGTAATTTTGGTCTACTGCTGTTCAGCCAACGGGCGCTGACAAAGCTGCCCGATACTGAATAGTATTGTTGATGTGTGAACACCATTTCACCTAGTACAACGCCCAATGAGCTAAGGTTGAAGTATATGGGTCGACGGACGACGTAAACATCGAAGACGATTGTTGCAATTCCACGCCGTTTCCTCTTCTGAAACCTTGTACAGCATAAAGAGAACTATTATTCCTAAAGTTTAGATGATATTCATAAGGCATCTAAGGTTACTGGTTGAAGTTATAGCAGGAAAATCACAAAATATCAGTCACCGGCCGATCTATCACATGGGCGCAGCCATTTTGTTTTTCCCGGTGGCTGATGGTTGTTTTCGCAAAGGCTCTCGGGAACTGGACATCAGGGAGTGGGGTAAGATTATTCGCCAAGCCGCCATCTTGGGAGTTGTGTGTTTTCCCGCGAAAGTGGCAACAAAAATCGTCCAATTTTGCAACAAATTACCTCAGTTGGAGCCTAGTAAGGTAGGCAGAGAGTATCTTTTATGATTCAAGACCTCAAGGAAGTAGAGATGTTGTGGGAATATCCTTGACGAACAAAGATTTTGGTGGTTGATTGGGAGAAATCGGACGAGATTTTTGGTTTGCTCAGCAAGCTTGGCTTGGCCTTGGTTTGTGGGGGCGTTGTTGTTTCTTTACGATATTTTTTACCAAGGAGCTGTACAGATATGTCGTGCTTTCCTGTCTCCAAGTTGAAACCTTTTTCCAAATTTGTGTTAACCAAAATCCCGAGAAAAGTATTGTGCCTTTGACGAGTTATTACTTACCAAATAATGTCTTCCTCTATTTTTGTGGTTCAGGAGAACTGAAGGAATGTGAAAGCACAAACAAGGCTTTAGGACCATAGATACTTTGATAATGGTTCTGTTAGCAAGTTGTATCTAAAATATCCCAAATGATCTGTTAAACATGTTACACAATATACTACGTGGCTGACTTCTGTGTTGCTTGTTATTTCTAGGGTTCATTAGATTACAGTAGCTTTAGTTGGGCACGCTGTACAAACTCGCCTGTAGAAGAATGGCCAGATACAACAACAACAACGGCCGCGGTGGATCTAGTCGAAACCACTTCGAAGAAGAGGACAATTTTGAGGCGGAAAAAGACGACTACTACTACGACACTGACCGGTAAAGAGTTAACATGATAATTCAAATGCTTTTGTGATGAAAAATTCACTGTAGATGCAATACTAAACAAGTCTACTAGAAACGAAAAACCTGTGCTGTTTTACAAAGAAAACGTTTGCTCATAATCACACTTGTCGTGCCATTTGTACTTCTTGAATTCAATGTAAACTGAAGTGTGAGACCATTTACAGTGGCAATCAGAAAGTCATTAGCATTTGTTTATTTTGTAGGGATGAACGAAGGAGGGACAGAAGAGAAGGCCGCTATGGTGACTTTACGAACCGCGAACGTGGGCCTGAGTGGGACCGGGAGCGATACCGGGACCAGGGAGGCGACTACGACTACCGGCGCGCTCCGAACCGTGAGAACAGGGAGTGGGACAGAGAGCGAGACTACAACAGAGAACGGGACAGGGATAGGGAGAGAAATGACAGATATGAGGTTAGTTTCACTTTGTAACAATGCAAATATGCTTGTGTTTGCATTTTATTGTTTTAACAGCAGAAATAATGTATTTCCTCATTATACATATGCATTGATATTCTGAAGTCAAAAATGATTGTAAGATATGCATATCAATGTGATCCAGACACATAGTCATTGTGTATCATGTGATAAAATATATTATTTGCATTTGAAAAACAGTGCTAGACACTGGGAGCTATGATTGTCAAAGAAAACAAATCAATAAGGAATAAATCTTTAATCAATATCTGATAACTATTAAACAGGAAAGAAGAATCTTAGTTCATAAAATCAAGTATGAGAAATCTTATCACTGGGATGAGTTTTATGTAAATGACTGATCCAAATGTATGTATACTGAATGGACAATTGTAAAATGACATGTGGTTGTTGCTCTTCACTTAGGAACGCCCACGATACGACCAAAGGAACTTTGACCGAGATTACGACCAGCGAGATCGTGATTCCCGAGGTCCCCCGACGTCGGCCAGTGAGAAGCCCAGCAAGATCATCATGCTGAGGGGACTGCCACAGTCAGTAGATGAAGATGAGGTAAGTTTAGGGCCTTTGACATTGTTGTCTTCAGTCACAACAACTGTAACACACGCTCAATATACATCACGAAAGTTCACATATACATCAGATACACCTCTCTCATTTTCACATTATGTGTTGTGTGTTTTGCTAGGCATATTGTAAATAAGTCTAAAAGAGAGCTGTTGAAAGTTGGATGACGGTTTGAGGTTGACTTGGATTTTTGGAGTCAGCTGTCTCAATTTCCATTTGACTGATATTACACCATCCTGTAATTTATAACAGAACTGCAGCTGCCACCAGTTTGATACTTAAGAGTTGCTGCTGTGCAACAGTGCCATCTAGCGTAGAGAGCTGGAGTTGCAATTAGCAATTGGAATTTAGAGATTCTGTCCATCAGTTTTAGTATCTGAAGGCCTTGAGGGCACTGTGCAAGAGCTGATAAGTGTCATGATAATAATAATTTATAGAGACACAAGTTGATTTTCAACCTAATGAGCTATGGAATATAGTCCTTAACTCTGTAACCAATAGAGAATGGGGTGCCAAATGGTTACTTTAATCAGTGTGCTATTTGGCTGTTGTGACAGTGCATTGTGGCCACTTCCGTTACAACTGTGTTTGACGTTTTACGAGGACTTTCTATTTCTGTTACGCCAAAGCCTTTATGTTATGTGGCCCAGAGAGAGGTGTCCCTGTGTTAGTTGACGTCAGAAGTCCTAATATAGTCTTGCCTTTGCTCTTTATAGCAGGTATCATAGGAATGCTTCTATCAGTATGCCATGCAGCTTGAGCTTGTTCATTCAGTCAAAGGGTGGTTATACTGTCAAAATGCATAAGTATCATTTATATATCTATAGACCCTTGTAATGTTATTGCAGTTACAATTTTTTCTGGATTAATCCTTTGGTAAAGAAGGTGTCAGGTCGTGATTATGGTTGTAAAAATGTTTGTTTGCTGTTGAGTTAGTCTAATTTGTATAATACTTTTTTAATAGACATCTTTCCTATTCATTTTATTGTTAATACAAATAAGTGGTACTACTAACCAGCTGTTGGCTTCGTTCAATATGCCAATCCTCTGCGTTTCGTGTCTGGTGGGTAGCAATTGTTGTCGCATCTTCTGCTTTAAATCGCGCGCTCAATAGTTTCAACGCGGGAAACTTGCGCAAAATGTCGGTCAGCATTGCGAGGTGTACGTGATATATCACTTAACCCCAGCTGGGGCCGGCATGGCGTTTTTATAAGTGATGACGTCTGGTATGTTTACAAATGACGTTAGCAATTGGCCGGGGTCACATGACTCGCATCTATGACATCACACCTCAGCGACTTACTGACAAGTGAAGCCTGGCCTGTCAAGAGTCCATTAAATGAATCATCATTTCGCAATGGTTTCCCCTGGCAGCGGGCTGGAACACGGTTGAATCGGAAGGCACCGATTGTTTCTGCTCTGTAGCTCACTACGGCAACCTGGATTCGTTACGACACTCTTACTGATGATGACTCGGCAAGGAAAAGCCACGTAGGAAGAATGTCCTTCCAAATGCCTTGCTGTATTGTCACTTGCTTCTGCTTATTACGCTGAAAACTTGATCCATGTAAACATGTGCAGGATGGCTACAAGACTACAATATTCAAACACTGAAGGTATACTGTTTGAACCTTACAAAGCTGCTCTTACGCTAGTGACTATAGTCTGGTTAAGTGATGTTTTATACTGGTGAATGGTCAAGAGCCCCTCAGACTACATGTATTCACAGCTACTGTTTCATCTGCCCTAAAAATACACATGACCTTGGTATCCACTCCTACTCTGTCATGCCCTTGTTATATGGACTTCAGTCTGTTGGGAAGGGCTAGGACTAAGATTAGGCCAATTCCGCCATCTTTGTCGTCGCCATGCCAACAGTTGCTAGGACAACTTCCGCCAGGACATGTCTTCACCTTGGTAACAAGAGCATGCCACCAGCACGTCCGGTAATCAGGTATTACCCTTTCCCTCCTTTAGCAGAGGACCGCTATATATAGGAGAATAATTATAAATATGGCAGATGAGGCTTAGACTGGCGACTGTTAGGGGTAACACTACAGGACATCTGCTGAGACTAAATCACGTCTGACAGTTGGTGTGCTGGAGTATGTCACCCCGGAATCACTCACGTCCATATATAAAATTGGGACCCGTATTTACGGGGTGCCCGCTGCGTGATTTATTGAAATTTATCAGATATTTTTATCCATACATTTAACCCGATGGCAGCGGTCACCACTTTCCATAGTCTCATCTTGTCGTGAGACATGAAGAAACAAGCTTTGGAAACCAGCAAGTCATTATATTATCAACTGAACGCGTCCTTTAGTAGATGTCAGCATCTCAGCTCGTTAAGCCCACCCTTCACCTTGAATAGCTGTGGATGACCTTTTGGTGATTAAGGATTGATCGCACAGTGGGAGTAGTGTCATGGAGTGAATCCTGTTTCAGAATTCCTCCTGTGTTACAGGTGGTATGTAGTTTCCATGTCTGGACCCTTGCGTGATCAGGCCCTGACAGAAGATCCATTGGGAACTTCAATCCTAATTTGGCATCCATGACACTCTGCCTTATAGGGGATGTCCCTTCCAGTGACCCTGTGGGTTGTGTTGCACCCTAGTGGTTCACCAGTGTTACAACAGGCGCTGGTTTGTAGGATTGTACCCTTACTCCGCTCTGGTTCTCTCTCAGAGTTAACGGTTTATTCTGCGTTTTCCCTTTCTTTCCCGTCTCAGTTTTCTTCGCAAGGTCAGTCCTGAATGTGATGCGTTGAGTTTCGTTTGTTGACGATTCTTGTTCCTGTTGTGAATTGTTTGGGATTTTTGTCGGTTGCTTCATGTTTACCAAATGGCCTTCTCTGTTGGTTTCCCGTTGTTTTCTTTCTTTCCCGTCACGCAGGGGCAAAACGCGAAATCCGGCAAACATGGCCATGGATGTGAGGCACTGGATCCATCTCGGAGACGGCGTTTACATGCAGTCATTTCTTACTCCCTCTAGTATCAAAAAGGCTTGTCTTTACCTTTTTGTTTCTGGACCTCCAACTATGTGTTACGCAGCTTATAAGATTGTCGATGAACTCGCTTCTGGAAATGGTCATGACTCCCTTGTAGAGTTGTCTGACTTTTGGTAACCTCTCAGAAAGTATGGGAGCTATGAATGACGCATACACACAAATGTGTGATTTTGGTTTACCTCAGAAGACAGGTGCAGACATGGTTTTAGACAGGTGTTGGTAAAAGATGGTCCTGAGAGATTTAGAATGTGTGCCTGGCTTTCCTTTTCTACTCACCCATGAAACAACTGTGAAAATTGCCATTTTATCACTGTCAGTTTAGTCTAGCACCAAGGGACGAGCAGACAGTTAACTTTTGGTAGTGATAGAGGAATGCTTACATATTTAGTGGAGTGCTATTATAAATGTTGGAAGATATTCTTCAACACATAAAATGTTGTTCTTTCACGGTTGTCTAAAAGAATCAATCGTATCTGAGAAAATTTTTTTGAACAAACGATGGGTCCACTGTTAACAAGGGAGACAGATAGCATGAATAGATTATGGATTTCAACAATATTGTTAGGAAATAAGAGGTGTTTTGCCATAACCTCTTTTGTAAATGTTTTTAGTTGGAAAATCCAGTGGAGGAACCCATCATGGATCCAAAGGTTTGTCCTCATTAGAGTTGTAGCTCAAGTTAACATTCTTTATGTGAGCACAGATGCCTAATTTACAACACACACCGTGACACACTCTTGACACGTACACAACCCTCTTGACATTTTTAGTTGTATTATTCTGACTAACAGTCATCTTTGCAGAATGTTCTTCAAATTAAAGATTGTTTCAGTGTCTTTTTTGTTGAGAGAAAAGACTACATTCAACTTACTGTTGCTTTTGGGAACCACTTCAACCAGTGACTGATAATGTGTGCTAAGTCGTTGTTGTTTTCTTTGTTTCCAGATACGATTAGAGCTGCAAGCTTTCGGTGCACCCCTGAAGGAAGTCAGGCTCATGAAAAGAAAAGAAACAGGTGAGATACAAACACGGTTCCCTTTCTCTGTGTTTTGTATTGTACTTGAGTTTTGAAAAAGGCATCATGGCAACATTGGCCAGGCAGCTAGGCAGTCACTCACTGAAAAGCACTATGTTGTTGGGTCTGGTGGAACGTTATACACGGGGATGGGTTTCATGTGGTATGCTCTGTCAAAGACAACTGGCACCAGCGGGTCACATTTCTAAATGAACCAGTATCATAAATAGTAACCTTGTTGTTCACATTGACTGTGGTAAGGATCCATGACAATGAGGTATAGTTAGCCTGTCACGTTTCGGGGGCATAGCGAAGGCGCCCCCTCACGTCCGCACTCCCGGAAAAGGTAACGCGAGAATGTTGAGCGCGTCCTGCCCTGTTTCATATTTGACGAATGTGACAGGTAAAGATGATTCTTTGTAAGGTGATAGCTATTTGTGCATCTGGAGTGGTAAGTAAGGGTGAGTATACTCTTTCCCTATGTTATGCCAAAGCTGTGGTGATTGTATCAGGCCATGTAATTCTATCTTATGAAGTGCCGGCCAGTGGGTTCAAGGGTACACTAGGGGTTACTACTATAACTGTGCTTGGCTAAAATCCAGACCATACAGTATCAGTTGCCAGTTGTTTGTAGATTTGGGAAATGTGCTTTACATTTTGTATCAGGGGTTGGGCTTCTTGTATGATTCTTTGTGATACAGAGTGTTGAGTGCTCTTCAGTGAGTGATGATGTGACAAATTTGTAAAGAAAAGGAAAGTAAAGAGTGCCTGCACTGCCATGCCTTTACAAGTGTTGTCCGCAATACCGCAGGGTTGGACGACCCCACACTAACACCCCACGTTCTGAATGCCTGTCCCCAGGTGCCTCCCGCGGCTTTGCCTTTGTGGAGTTTGAAAACTTGCAGGACGCAACTCGCTGGATGGAACAGAATCAGGTTTTGTCATAAGTTTACACCACTACTGCAGTGTCCACTACTCTTCCCAGTCAAGTCAAGCCTCCATTGGTAGTTCAAACTGGAATCACCAGGAAAAAAACAAAGCAAAAGAAAAAAATATGGAAACGCTACCATTTCTACAAACTTCTTGGTGGTCTTTTCTTTCATTCATTCGTTGTTGTGTGCTTTCACACTTGTGATTCAGTGGGACTGAATTCCCCAAAAGGGGTGCCAGTTACGGAGACGTTTCTTTTTAAATCATAGTGTAGACTGCTTCATCTGCATGTGCTTGTTGTCTTCCATATATGTTATAAAGCTAGCTAGGTGAGGGAATAGGGATTAGAGTACTGAGCAACCCATACATTTACATATCACACCTGATGTCACACTGTGATTGGCTAGTAACATGATAGAGGCAAAGATAGAGATGCGCCACCCTTATACGTCCACGAAGCCGACACGTCACCAAAAAGAAAAGAATGAAGCCGTTGTCAACAGCCTATCACAGTGTGACAAGGTTGCACACGTCTTGAAATAAAGGAGCACTGGGTATCTTGTAAAAGAAAAAATGTAGACACCAGAATTGATGTCCATTTATTTATTCAAAAGAAAAGCCTATCACATTTCATCCAGGCATCCAGGCACAGTTTAATATTAATTGATGCTGTTTTGAAGCTATTCAGGCATTGACTGTATATGCCCAAATCATAAGGTCAAACTTATAGAAAATTTACATAACTAAATCCAAGCCTTCCATTGTTTCTCTCTTTTTTTTTAAAGTATCCAATCTTTTTGTATCAATGAAATTTTATCAGTGCTCCTTTAAAGTTTAACACTTTATCCACACATAACATCTGCTATTCTAAACAGATCTGCAAGTTAACTCAAAAGAAAACTGTTGGATTGACTTTCCATGTTCTGAAATCTGATTGGACAAAGTGATAACTTGATTGCAGGTCTGTCTAGATGTGCAGTGAGATGAGACTATTATGGGTTGCCTGTAGTACTTGTTAGTTACATGGTGAATCAGTAGCCTACATCTCTTCATCTATGGGTGGGAGCATGCTGCTTAATGTGATGTAAAATCAGAAAGTTGTCCAAACAAACCAAAACAGTCTTCAAAACAACCTGCAGTCACAAGTTATGCTATGGAGGCAACAGTTTCCATATTCTCGCTGTCACTGTTAACGTTTTCAACAGGGGTGTTAAGTTGCTTGGGTGGTCAAGTCATGGGGTTAGGGAGGGGGGCAGGATTAGTGTGCTATTTGAACTGTCCAAAACTGCTTCATCTAGTCTTAGCTAGAATTCTTTGACATCAGAAAATATCCTAAAAAGGCAAGATGCACATTTTCTTGCCAAAGAGCAAAATAACGTAAGAAGCAACAAATCGCTAAGAAGCAAATATTCTAGATGGAGCAGTTGACGTTGAACCTTCTAAATCTGTCTTGACAAGACTGAGCTATGAGGGAGGGGGTCTCCTTGTATATACCCTCTGTGAAGTTCAGAACACCAAGCACTGTGATGTCCGATAACACAGTCCAACTGCCGATGTAAACAAGCTCTGCCCCCCACCCCCTCCGCTCTTTCATGGATGTGCTTCCCACCGCTTCTACCCCGTGAGACGCAGCAAAAAAACGGACCAGTCAATGCATGGATGGCATGAGGCCCGACACCGCCACACTCACCCGTTCTCTTTGCAGGAGGAACTCCCAGAAGCTCCCTCTACCAAACCAATGACTAACTGTCCCCCCAAGGTTGAAGGGTTTCCCATATTACGCTGTTGTCTGTGTTGCGTTGCGCCTGTACTGACGGCCGGTATCGTTGTCTTCCCCTTACAGCACCAGCTGATGCTGCGTGGCCAACGTGTGAACATGCACTACAGCACGCCCAAGCCGCAGAAGGAGGAAGACTGGCAGTGCAGTAAGGTGTGGATCCGTACAATCTCTATTGTCTAAGAGAAAAGTGTTCCCCACTCATACCCCCACACACACGCCTCTTTCAATTCCCTCCCTACAAAGTTGTGGCCGTAAAAAAAGAGGACATGAAAAGTCTCAAAAAGAAGACCAGAATTTGTGGATGTGATTTTTAAATTTGTGACCTTTTTTGTAAAGACACCTAAGGCAAAGAGAAAGCACAGGTTTTTATTGTAACAGTTACAAGTTGTATAAGGAGCATGACTGTTGTGTGTTTTCTGAGTGATAAATTCATATATGATTCATCATTGACAAGGTAATTGCTTGAAAAAAAGGGGAGAAGGATTGTGGCAGTAACAGCAAGTCATTGGAACGTGTCAGTGAAAAGACTGTATGAATGGTTTGTCTCTGTGTCTGAATTTACTGAGTCAGTTCATCACATAATTAGGGACTTAAAAGGATTGTAGCAGATTGGATTTGCCCAATACTGTACAGCCCTCTCAAGCCCTCCTGCCCACAACTAAAACATCCACCTTTTTGCTGAGGTTTGACCACTGCTGTGGAATAAACTATATCGAGTTGTGCATAAACCACACACATAAAATGTTATGTTAAATGATCTCTTTTAGTGTGGGGTGCACAACTTCAAGCGCCGAGACCACTGTTTCAAATGTGGCATATCCAGAGAAGGTGAGTGCTCCCCCTAGCTTAGACTGAGGCAAAACCCTGTTGTGGAGTAAGTACAATGGACTAGAGCTCTCTGGCTAATGCTATGTTGTTGCACTAACACTACAGGTTGTGATGTTCTTGGTTCAACCGTCCAGTACTAAATCCCACGTTCAAGGAAGCTGCACTCCCATGCTGTGGTTTAAGAGCACGGCTTGGTACACAGCTTAGTGTAACGTCCTGTTATAGAAAATAAAGCAAGTTTAAAGCTGTTGGTAATATGTTTGTATTGCACTAAGAATGAGGACCTCATATTGTGGACTTTGGTTGAATACTCTGTTGAGATACGCTTAAGCTTGACAACATACAGTCATCTAGATACATTCCATACATACAATCTTCATTCTTTGAAGATGGTCTTCTGTTCTGGGGTTAGAATGTTGTATATTTGATCCCTAATATAATTAGGAAAAGAAGTGGCATAAGTTGTGGCAGCATTGCACAGCTTTTTTGCCATTTGTGGTACTGGTAAATGTTCTGTACTACACATTTTTTTCACGAATTCGTTATGGGCAATGGTTTATCAATGTGTATCAGCTGGATATTGCCTCTTTCTTCTGCTTGGAATGATTCAAAAGTGTGTCTTGGAAGGTCCCCTTGTGTGAGACCATAGAAGGAGCCGCATTAAGGGAGTTGCTTTAAGTTGTCTTCCACAGTGCATGTCATAGAGGATCTTTTCTAAAGCTACTGGTAAGTGTCTAATGTATGTGGCCAAGGCTCGGAAAGCCACAGCATGGCAGTGCAGATGCGAGGGTAGGACCGACTCCACGCACATGGTGGATAACAACCGTGTTCTTTTCCACAGAGTCGTCCAAGACGCTGAAGGAGGGAGAAGGTTATAATGAAGTGGGCTCACTGCCGTCCAATAGTAAGTCACTACCATGATTAAGTTAAATAGCACCATGTAATGATGTACTTTTTACCTAACTAAAGGGATTGAAGTATTGCTTTTGGCTCATCTATCTGTCTGTGTGTGTTCCTGCAATTTCCACTATTGTTGGTATACATCCTCAGAGTTACTATCTTTGTGTTACTGGGAAGGTCTGCCATCTATGACTGCCTTGTGTTTTGATTGTGGCAAGACCTACCTGTAGGATCCATGTATTGCTCTTTCTTCAATGGTGAACAATATAGTTTTCCAAAAAGATGATAAGGATAAATATAGTTTTCCCTAAAGCAATCCTAATCCTGTCTATCATTGGTCCACACAGCTCTCATCTTCCGCGGTCTGGACACCCTCACAACGGAGGAGACGATCCGCTCGACACTGGGAGCGCTGTCCACGGTACACATCCACAGTATCCGGCTGATCAAGGACAAGCTGACGCACACGTCACGCGGCTTCTGTTTCGTGGAGATGAACACGCTGGAGGAGGCTGCACAGATGATGGAAGTGCTAATGGCAGTCAGGCCTGCCTTTGCTATAGATGGGAAACAAGGTACATGTACTTTAAAAGGATTTAAACCAACAGATACTGTAAACGCAGAAATGCTTGCGGTGGTTTTATGTTCGCAGTTTTTGCCGCAATCTTAACACCACAGTGAAAAGCCGTTCCATTGTGTGACTGTAGCGCTACTACTGTCTCAAACGCGAACTCAAAACCACCATGAGCACTCCATTTTCTCCCTACCGTGAAAGTAAATCCCCGCCAACATTTCTGCATTTACAGTATTCTATATCCATCCCAAAGACAGCTTTGAAGAGTTTGTACCCATTGAAGTGTTCATGCAATTTCCCAATTACTTAAATATGTATTCATCATGTTTATTTACATAGTTTCCCTGCGTTACTCACATTTTTTCTGTTTATTTTTCAGTGAATGTTGCCTTTGCCAAACAGGGAAAAGCAGGGTAAGTTTGAGTTTATACTTGTGCATGAATTTCTCTATGCACACTTTCTTTTGTATAATTCTGACAGGCAATGTTTCTGAGGAGAGTGTATCTTTACACATTGTGTCATTGGTAGATTTTAATGCATTTTTCTGTGTGATGTTATTGCAGAAGTAGTGCCCCCAGTGGTGTGGCTGCAGCGGCAATAGAAGCTGCCCAGTGGTCGCAGGCACAAGCACAGGTAAGGAATCTCACAGTCTTAGCTGTGACAACAGAGGCATGTTAAGCTTGTTGTCTGTGGCTATTATTAATGTTACAAATTTGTCTGTATGTGGCCACCTGTGGCGACGGCACGGCCTCAGCTTTTAGTAGTACTGTAAGTTCATTTACTTTTGCTGTGTTTAAATTTCGCAGTAGGTGGGAAAGGGTCATCTTGCCATTTGCCATACAAACAATTTTCTTTTTGACATATTCATAGTCATGAATATGTGGTAGAGAGGTCATCGCAAAAATCGCAAAAATAAAACTAAGTTTAACTGACACGAATTTTTCAAGATTTACAATAACACGCTATGATGCAACTACAACTAGAATATGAGCTCTATGGCTTGACCAGATGTTTGGGGATGCTACAGTGTGGTTGAGTTACATAATCCCCTCCTAATCCCTGACTTTAGATTAACTTTATTAAAATTACCGGTATCCAACAGTGCTTTGAAAGGGAAGAACACATGTATGTGCCCTGTGCAACTACATGGCCAACGCCTGCATTAAAAAGATATATTTACGTCAAGAATTTCTTCAGCGATAAGAAAGCACAAAACAGATGTATCACATGGCAAATGCATTAAAGCAGTCAAATAAAATCAGATAGCTGTCTCAGAGGAAGATGACAGCATTACAGTTCAAAAGAATACAAAGTAACTTGACACTAAATGTAACGTAGACTGTTAGTTGGAGATGTGCTGGAAATGAGGGAATATTGAGAGGTGGAATGTTTATAGTTTTAGTGTTATTTCAAAAGAATTAAAATCTTAAGAAATGTTGAAAGGCTGAACTAATTTTGACCAATAGACGCATCTGTCTCTTCACCAGGGGACCGACCAATCATGGGACCAGACACAACAACAGTACAGTACAGAACAAGGGCAACAGACATTCGCCGCCGCCCAGGACGGACAGGTCACCCAGGACCAGATTACGGACTACGCCGCCTACTTCCAGAGCGGAGACTACGCTGCGTACTACCAACAGCACGGCATATATGACCTGGCCCAGTACCAGCAGCTGGCTGCAGCTGCGGCACAGGCGGCTGCTGGTTAGTCTCACATGTGGCTTCCACATGCTCCAGCCAACATTCCTTTGCCATGTGATATACTGTAGATACAGCTACTTTTGCAGTGGAATTTTCCTCCTATTTTGTAGTTGGAGGGAAAAAGAGGTTTTCCAACTGTTTTGAATTTCAGTTGAAACAATTCAGTAGTACAGTGGTCATACAAGGGAGACATATTAATTCGCTGTGAAAGTTTCAAGATTTACAGTACATGTATATGGCTATGGCCAATTGAATGCATGTTGGCAGCAAGATGGATGCTGGCTGCTCTTTATGTTAATCATATGATTGGAGACTTTTAGAAAATATCAAACTTGATACTAGACAATCCTTCGAAGATCCCATGAAAAAACATGAAACAGAGCCATCATTTCTATGAATAATAAATAGAGTGAAATCTGTGCTGTAAGCTACATCTATACATACATGTTACATGTAGTCCTGTTAAAAATCAAGTTAATGTTTCTCTGTGTTGTGTGACTGTTTGCATGGGGTGATATTAATATTGGATGCTCATATACAATCAAACCTTTCTATTCTTAATGCCTGAGTTGCTGGAAAAAATAATCTAATGTCCCACCAAAAATGGCATTTAAGATGACTATAGATATAGTTGGGGGGAATATCATTGAAGAGAGCAATGCTGTGATGTTAAGTAGGAAAATGAGTAGGATGAGCTAACTCTGTAATGAATTCGCCAGCTGCGGGAGGCACAGGTGCCGCCCAGACTGCCCTGGAACAGGTGCAGGCGGCGCAGCAGTTCCAGAAGCAGCAGCAGATCATCCAGCAGCAGATCGTCACCCAGATGCAGCAGCAGCAGAAACTCAGCGAGCTCTCCACGGAGGAGAGACTGGCATTGCAGGTGGGTGAAATGACAGCACAAGAGCTCGGGCGACAGGTGGGTCCCTTACACTTGCTTCCATTCAACGGCTTCTCCGTCCTGTTTGGTGTGGAAACTCTTTTTTTAAGTTTGGCTTTCTCGTCTTTTCTCTTCACATAAATTTATTTCTTTTTTTTTTGTGTGTGAACCTGAGTAAGTTGTTGTTTCCTTTTAAATTAGTGCTTGTAAAGCCTGATTTCGTGGTTGTGTGTCCGTCATCTTTGAAATTTTGCAAATTTTGAAACTTCTATCTGTGAATTTTTTGTATTTGGATGCTTGTAATTTTGTTGTACCCTTGAATGAGAAACAAGTATACTATGTATACCCACTTCTTGCTTGAACCACAGAAAATGTATTGATGTAACACCAGTAGTAATAGTTTTTAAACGTCAGGAAATAAGTCAGCCTGTACTTTGTAACTTTCACTCGTCTAGAAGCATTGATCATGTCACTGCATCTTTCCTCCACAACTTCCAGTTTCTTCAGTGCAGTGAGTTCCTTTAAGCTTTAAGCCTTCACCTAGTAGTAGAATTATAAAGGAGAACCTTTTTGTCGTACTTTGTAGTTTCTCCCTTTTCCTCTCCTACTTTTTGTAAGTGTTTGTCATGTTCAATGATGTCACCTTCCTGAAAAGATTTAGAACCAAGATTTAAGTGGTCTGTGGAAAGATTCAAATTAATACTCCAGTTTTAGTCAGGATTTCTCTTTTATTCTCTTTTTTTAGTGGTATTTTTAAGAAAATGTTCAGCCTTTGTTAGCTATGTTGTACTGTATGGAACAAGTAACTGACACAGCTGTGCACTGACAGCTGTGGGCACCTGGAATCTTACAGGCGCAGCAGTGGTCTCAGCAGGTGGCGCAGTACCAGCAGGTCGTTGACCCCGCCGCCGTGCTAACGCAGGTTATTGCGGCCACCACCGCTGCTGCCGTGGCCACCACTGTCCCAGTTGCCACGGCAACTCCCGCCGCCGCGGTGACCCAGGCTGCCGTCTCCACGGCTGCCACTCCCGCCACTTCAGCACTGACCATCCCCTTTGTTTCATTGGACCAACCTAACTACCAAGTATACCGTGAGTACAGGCTTGTTTCACCAATGAAAATAAAAAATTTGCTCAGTGCATTGTTTTGGTTGCCATCCCCCTAAGCATCTAGATTAACCAATATAAAGCAAGGACCATATATAGTTCTGCATGGTACAAATTTTAGTGCAACAAAAGACAAGAAAAAAAGGAATAATCATACGTTGTCTTTCCACAGCTACCCCGGACCTGTCCACTTTCCAGTATGATGAGACATCAGGGTACTACTATGATCCTCAGACTGGACTCTATTACGATGCCAGCACCCAGGTTAGTCCACATGCAATCCTAGGGGCAAGATACAGTATTCCTAAAAGGACGAATGATTTTCAAGTTAAGAAAACAACATTCTTAACTTAAGTGTATCTGTCTTAGAAAAAATTGAGTTCGCATTGGACACTGGTATTCTGCAGATGGCACAGAGTTGTGTATTTGTATTAAAACGGCATTCTTTTTTTCTTTCCAGTACTTCTACAATTCTCAGACGCAGCAGTACCTGTACTGGGACCAGGAGAAACTCTCCTACCTGCCTGCACCGACTGACGCAGCTGAACAGCAAGCTGGGGACGGCAAGGACAACAGGGAAGAGAAGAAGAAAAAGAAGGAGAAATCAGCTCAAAAGGTAATTAGATTCAAGTCTTCCTGGCCCTCTTGACCAATCATTGACGTTTGAGTACCTGCAAAGTCACATGTTCTAAGTGATGGGTCATTTGAACCTGATGACAGTTGAAGTAGAGACAGTCATGTTTTTTGTGTTGGAACAGTGTAACTGTTTACAGAATCGTAGTCTTATTGAGCTAGAGAAAGTTTTTTTCTTGTTCTTTCTTAATCATTTTAGTTTTAGGTGAGGTAACTTTTCCCTTTCTGAATCCACCAGCTAAAACATCCTATGATGAATTCTAGATAACTCTTTTCATTCTCCACTAAAAGAGAACAAAAATCACACCCCTGAAATCTCCAATGGATGAGTCCCCAGCAGCATGCCATGAACTTTATGCGGCCATCCATGTTACTGCTGACAGAAATGGGGCACAGAACACTTGTTATCCAGTTGTTCCCATAGTTAGATGACAGGGGGGATCATATTCTTCTTCTCGTGACTACCAAACAGTTTAAGTGGGCTGTAAACACAAGAGTCTGTTACAGTAAGAGTGTCGCCTTCCATCAGACGCATTCCTATCTTTGCACATCACGAGGAGAATCAATCAAAGGTGTCAACTTGTTTACCATCCTATATGGGTCTATCTGTAAGGATATATACCACTGGAATTAACAGGAGGCCTTGGATATAACATTTCATGTAAATTCTTCAAAGTATTTTGAGTTGAATTCTGCTCTGCATATTGAGCGAGGAAAATTACTCCGAAATATTGATCATTTCTTGTTGGATATGACAGCATAGCTAGAAATGTACTAGAGACACACTAGACAAATAAATTGGGAGAACTCTTAGTATGTACTCTAAGCTATACCTAATCATCCACATTGTAGATTTTTTGAATATTTTTTAAATGTTTAACTTTTTGTCTTATAGTTTGATTGTAATTTTGTAAAGCAATGTCCATTGAATGACTTCTTCCTTCAGTAAGTGTACAAATTTGATAACTTGTTCTAACAGTGCCACATACAGAGAACAGTACGCTTTATTAGATTAAGGAACATTTTTGTAATCCCATAGCCTTTTTTGAGGCTGTAATGGCAGTGGGCTGTTATCCTTCCACTGCCTTTTACCTGCCCAATTTAAGTCAGGTACCTATTTTTACACCTGGGTGGATTTTTGTACAATTTTCTTGTTTTATTTGACAGATTGCTAAAGACATGGAGAGGTGGGCCAAGAGTCTGAACTCCATGAAGGAGACAAAGAAGTTTGTTCCCATCGGCATCGGTCTGAAACCTTCCCCGAAGTTTGGGGAGGAGAAACTGTCCGCAACTGCTGATGCCGGATTTGCCATTCTAGAAAAGAAGGTAAGGCACAAAACTATTTCTAATGTGAAGGCTAGAAGGTAATTGTAGTGGACAACCTCAAGTCAACCGTACACACTTATGCTACATCTTTAGAAAGGAATTAATGTGAATGCTTGGGACACTTGGCATTGAGATGACATTTTAGGTTTAAACTTATAATTTCCATGGATATTGATATGAAAAAAGCAGGTACTAAAATGTGTATTTTTATCAGGCTTCCCTTGCGGAGAGACAGCAGTCAGTGTTGGAGGCTCTGCAAAGAAAAAAGGAAGAAGATGTCAAGGTATGTCATACTGGTGCATGTACATGTATGTGTGTAATGATGTTGTGATGCCTCATCTCACAGATGACCATTTTGAAGATGCAATAGCTCTGCACAGAACAATTTTTACCTGGAAAATTTGGTGTGCGTTTGGTATTTGGTATAAAGCTAGTTTCTCTTAAAGATTTTTGTGCCATCAGTTTCCCTTAAAAAGAACTGAAAAGTCTTAGTTTGTGCTGCAGGGGAAATCAAAGTGCTTTGAATGGTTTCTACTGAAATTAAAATAAGTAGGTTCTCACTCAACTGCAAAACAACAGCTATCTACCACTCAAAAATCAGGACCATGGCAGAAGTTGGTTTTCCGCACCAGAAGTTCCGCAGCAGTACCATAACAAATCGCAAAATCTGATCCTTTCTAGGTCTCATCAAGACATACCCACATACCATATATCAAGACAGTCCACCCAAGCATTCTCAAGTTATCGTGTTCACAGACACATACTCAAACACACACAAATACCCAAAAACATAAACTTCTTGGCAAAGGTAAATACTGTCGTATTCCGCCCTCAGCCTAGCCCTGTGGCACAGAACTCCCTAGTGGATGCCTACGGAGGCGGCAGTGACAGTGAAGAGGAGGAGGATGACTCCCAGAAGAGACAGACGTCTCTAGCGCCAGACGAGGAACTGCTGCTGGACTGGAAGAGGATGGCCTGTCTGCTCTGCAAGAGACAGTTCCCCAGCAAGGAGGCACTGTCCAGACATCAGCAGCTCTCAGATCTACACAAGGTATGCCCATTAATAGTTTCATCAGATTGCTAAGTCACTGGATAAAAAGACTTGTTATACACAACCAAGTGATTTATTCAACCAATGTTTCTGTTACTGTCTGTTACATTCATCAGGGCAATTCTGACTGATTCACTTTGCACTGCAGCAAAGTAAAGTATTAACATACAAGAACAGAGAGATAGTTCATGCAGCGTTTACAATGCACAAAGTAAGGCTGGGCACCCGTAATAAAACCACAGTCACAGGGGCATGTCTTACCTGTGGGCCAAGAGAAGCTGACTCAAAAGGAAGAGTCTGATGCAAATAAATTATGCATGACTCTTGATACAGTCATTGCTTTCTTTGCTGTAAGTTGAACCATGTCATTTTTTAATGGTAGAAGACCAGTTTTGATGAATGGCTGGTCTGATTTACAAAAGAATCTTACCACTGGAAATTTTTAACAAAGAACCTTTTAGATCTAACTATTACAATATGAAAAACTGTATGTTTGTCCCTTTGTTCCACAGACTAATCTAGATATGAGAAGAAGATCAGTGATGAGTGCTGAGGAGCTGGAGGCACTAGAGAAAAGAGAACGAGATGTGAGTGGGTATCTTAAGGCTTCTTAAGGTTAATGAATATACATAGGGTGTAGTTAAAGTTAAAGTCCTCCCGCACCACTTGGTGGAGCCTATGGCGGCGCCCATCTTAGATTCGCAGTCCTTGGGCCACACGGCTTTGTGGGTTTGTCTGCTGGTAGTGATGTGTGTGTATAACTTCCATACTCTTTCCCAAACACTGAGTACTAAGCAGAGAAATTATTATGTACCATTTTTAAAGTCTTTGGTATGAACCGGCCGGGATCGACCTCACAACCTACCGTGTACAAGGGGAACACTCTACCCATAAGGCCATTGCACCTTATGATGCTTGTATTGCAAAATTCAAAGCATCAAGCAAATACACACCTCTTATACTGTTCTCTTTCACAGAATGTTGCTTAAGTGGTTGTTTTTTCATTCCCACCAGATGAAGTACAGAGACAGAGCAGCAGAGAGAAGACAGAAATTTGGCATTCCAGAACCACCACCTCCCAAAAGGAAAAGGGAGGACTATCTCGGCAAAGTGCAAAGGTAGGGGATGCCAATCAGTAGAAATTTGAACAGTGGTTGATAGTTCCAATGGGTAGTCAGTTGTAGATAGTTGAAAGGATATAATTTTGATAAAACTTTATGAAAAATTGTTGAGCAAATACAGCTTAAGTGCTGACCACAATGTCCAAAATTTCTTTTTTGCTGGATACTGTATATTGTCAGTGCATACTGTTGTTAGTGTACACTTGAAACTTTTGCAGTAGTTTTAATTTTGCACTGACGAATGTGCGATTTCCAATATATTACTACTATATTACAGAATTGTTTCAACCATAAGATTTAAATCACTGCAAAAACCTACCTTTCCGCCCTACCACGAAACAAAATTACCACGAAAGTAAATGAATTTATTGTTTAACTATGGCCCTTGTTGTTGTTGAAGTGTCAGTGAATGAATTTAATGTTTTTACTGTGTGCCTACGCCATGGAATATTGTTATACAATGCCAAACTGTCATCCAACACTAAGGTATTCACGGATCACTGTCGCCTTCTTCAGGATCAATAATGACCAGTCACTATACCGAATGTAAAATGTCATATCCGTAAAAACACATGTCAATAAAGTCACGTGTCTGTAACTCTTGCGAGTTTACGTTTGGAAGTGATTAGTCATTATTGATCCTGAAGAAGGCGACAGAGGTTGTCGAAAATTTGATTTGTGAATATACCTTAGTGTTGGAAGAAAGTTTAGCATTGTATCATGATTACTACTACATGTACCAACACAGATGAGCCACCATGATAATATTGAATGTTGTTGTTGATGTGTCAGTGCTCTCTGTCCCACAGTAAGTATGAGGAGCCCACCAAACATGGGATCGGCAGTGAGAACATCGGGAACAAGATGCTGAAGGCCATGGGGTGGGCCGAAGGCACCGGGCTGGGGAAGAAGAAGCAGGGAATAACAGCACCTATCACGGTAGGTTTAGTGAGATGTCTATCAACATAGTAACTGGGTGTTGTAAGTCGCTGGCATGTAACTTTGAGATAGATGCGTTGTTAAGTCCTTCTCTTTTTAACGTCTGTTTACCAGTCTGACAAATATCTAATGGATATTTGCACTGCACATCTGAGAACTCATCGCACAACAATTCTGTTTTCCATTTGTCACTTCCGTAAATTTCAGTACTGTACGTTGGATAGATGTGTGAAACCTTCTTTCTTTTTTGTGACCTGTGACCTGTAGTTAGTAGTCTTTACCAGACTAACTACGCTGGCTATAGGGAGAATATTTGCCAGGGTTTCCTTAGCATACTATTCACTCTATTTGGCCAATTTCTACTATTTTCCCAGCCATCTGCGGGGCCTGGTAGAGGCTATGTACTTAGCCAATAGGGCATAGATGTACACTAAAGGTCTTTCCGGTTTATCATCTGTTGTTCCCTGTCTGAAGTGGGTTAGACTTGCTTACATATAGTTGTAGTGGCATGATGGCA
The DNA here is from genome assembly GCF_035083965.1 of Branchiostoma lanceolatum. Classification (NCBI taxonomy): domain Eukaryota; kingdom Metazoa; phylum Chordata; class Leptocardii; order Amphioxiformes; family Branchiostomatidae; genus Branchiostoma; species Branchiostoma lanceolatum. The sequence goes on along the minus strand of NC_089726.1, from coordinate 15,566,226 downwards.
GTTTTGTAGTTTGAAGAAGTCAAAGATATTGTTCGCTCTTGATTTTCAAAGTGCCGAAAAACGGAATGTATGAGTAATATAAGTGATTTGTTTTGCAGGCAGAGAAGCGTACAATGGGTGCAGGTCTGGGGATGAAGGGGAGCTCCTACGGCTCCGAGGCCGGAGACACTTACAAGGAGTCTGTCAAGAAGATCATGAGACAAAGATACTACGAGACATCATAACAGGACTCTTCCCATCCTAGGCCTTTCTGTATTGTATGTAGTAAATCTAAATGTTGAAAAGTCTTCAGAAATCATTCCTATGTGTAAGAAAAAAGTTCATAAGCAGGGCAAAATTTGTGTTGGGCTAAGGCCAGTGTTTTTTCCTGGCCTCCACAACTTATAGGCAAAATCTTCCACTAGATCATGTGTTTAACAACAGTAGCCCTACTATACACTTCACATGGAATAGAATCTGATCTTGTAATTAACAAACGATTTGTTAAACTTAACTCTTGTTCAGTTATAAGTTGTACATATGAAAAGTTTATTTCTACGTAATATTTCATTTTTCACGAGAACTCTACAGCACTGTTATCTTTGCAGCCCCTGATGAAAATCATGTCAGATACGATACTAATGGTGCTTTGGTGATGAGTTAGCACATTGTTTAGTTGGTAGTTATGCCATCATTATAGACTATCATTAACATCAATTGTGTAGCTTAGTACCAAATACAGTCCCTAGCTTATACACATGTGTAGCACTAAAATTGCTAGATGTTGAAAATATTTGTCTAGTCTTTTAGATTGAGAGAAAAAATACAGTACCCACTCCAGGGTAACTAATGAATGCATTGTGCCATACACTTCATTTAGGCCAAAGCTTCTGTATACAATTTATGTCCAGTGGTATAACAATACTTCCAAGGGATGCTAGAATCTGACCAGCATGTCCTTATAGTTGGTTACACAGGAATATTGCTACACTACAGGCACTTCCCAACCATGTACATACATCCCCTCAATGTTTCATTAGTTGTTACAAGGGACACAATCACTGCCAAGATGTTGCACCCTTTGGTTTGTATTAAAAAGAAAACAGTGCTGAATAACCTTTTTTTGTACCAAAGTTGTATTTCTGGCTCTGTTGGTTATGTAATGCGTCGTTGGTTGAGAGAAGTATGATGAAGATATTATAGTGTGTCATTGTGTGTATCACACAGCTTCTACTTGAAAGTACAAGGTGTTTGGTAATCCTTCACTGATTGGTTTGATCCACTCACTCCAGGGTGTTTCTTGTGGCTGGTGGGTTTCTCAACATTTGGCTGTCCTCAAAACATTGGTCCATTTCCTTAACCACTCACCCCCAAATGACTGCTGTCTCTACCAGGGGGACACTGAACTGCAAGAATCTACATTCTGGCCTGCTACACCTGGATTTGAAAACTGGGTGATTTAGAGGCAGGGTGCAAATCTAACACTGCCTGCTGGTTAAGATGCCTAGAGTCTTGTAGGCCAAAGGGTATTACGTTATCAGTGATGAACCCTTTTTTCACCATGTCATCATGCTATAGGAAAAGATGTTCAGTCGGAAAACAAAGCAACATATTGGTATCAGTTGCAAAAACGCGAAGGACATCGGATCATTATATATTTCGTGAAAAGAAAGATGACAATTGACTCAGCAACAACTAATATCGAAGGCTGAAAAGAAATCAGCTAGTATAATTGTCAGCAATTTCCATGACAGTGCAATTATGCGTCAAAGAATAACATAAAAGTTCACAGGGAAAAGTTGCAACATTTTCTGTCAGGATGAATGGCCAAAGTCCGCTTACATAATGTCGACCGTGGACATTACATAAGTGAACTTTGGTCGTGCGTACATGCGATCACCCAACGCCATAGTTCTAACTAGGTCATCTTCCCAACACTACTCCATCTTGAAGTGCCTGGTCAAGTATGGCTACTGCGTCTACCGTGGTTTTTAAACTCTTGGCGGTTTGCCACATCCTAATGCTCCTTCACGTTGAAGTAAACGGAGACCTTATCACAGTAAATGCCCTGAACAGAAGGATTGCACGTCAACAGGTGTTACACGATGAGGACTCCATACCTGGGCAGGCCAGACAGAAGGGACTATATCATAGTGAGGTAGGTGATGTAAATTTAAAAAAAAAAATTATCTGTTTAAATCATCCTTGAACTATTGAAGACGATAAAATTGCTGGGTCCTGTAAGAGGGAAAATTGGCGGGAAAAGTTGCCCAAATAATGAAAGTCAAGGCTATAACTTATGAATTAAGACGTTATGATTAAGTTAAGGAGTATATGCAGCTCATAGGTAGCATTCCCTATATTCTAGGCCCCTTAAATCCTTCAATTCTTCACCTACTGTATCCAAAGTCGGAAAAGCCAGAGTGCTACGTTACCTAGCGAACGCTTTGCACAGATCGCTATGAAATTACAGCGCTTACGGACGAAGCGCCACCGACGTCCTTAACCTTTCCTTCAGGGCTTTTCTTTCCGTATCTTACAACTATTTCAACTCAATGCAAGTTTTAAAATGTAGAAGCTGAAAAATACACATTTCTTTACCTTTTAACTTCTTAAGCCATGTTGTATTTGCACTGGCGTTAGTTTGTTTGCAAACAGGATAGGTCACGAGGGTGTCCAAGGACTATGTGTAAAAGTGTGTAGATCTAAGACTTCAAGGAGAAGAGAGTTGATTTTCAAATCAATATTCAGTATTGGTAAGGATTTTTAAGGCTACATAAAACCGAAGAAAGGACAATATAGCTGAAAGTTGAAACCAGGGATATATAGTGCCGTTGCTAACCTAAAACAAACCGACTAGAAACAGGTCAGCCTGACCTGCCCTTTGGCTGACCCTGGGAGAAACTGTACTATGGCAAGCCAGTGAAGCCACTCTATCAAAATGCAAATAGATTATCTAATAGAATATTCTTTCAATGCTAATATGCCTAGCCTTTGGGGATGGATTTGCACTCTCCTGTTTGCTTTACAGACAAATGTAAAAATGTGTCTAACATTTGTTCTTAGTCCGTTGCCTTGTCAGGTATGATATTTATACCTTTTGTTAACATCGTGATATTCTATTGTAACTTGTCCCGTATCCCCCCCCCCCCCTTTTACTTTTAGATAAGGCTGAACTTCCATGGCCCGACAGAGACGTCCCTCCTCCGAGACATCGGTCTGTACGACAACAACGCCTTCGCCACGCTGTGGATCGTCACGTGTCTGCTGGAGAGTCACACCTACGGCACGGCACCTGCACCGGACCCCGCACGGCTTCAGCTGGCTGTGGACGCCATCAACACCTTCCACTCCAGAAACCTGCCCGTATGTTCAATCGCTGTTTATTGCTAGGGTCACATTTCCAATCCGGGGCCCGGCCGGGCAGTCTTGGTGAACGAAAAGTACGATATAAAAGACAACAAAACACACAAAACGTACCCACACTGATTCAATAATTATTGTATAATTGTGTATATTTATTGAAATACACTTTACGTTTTCTTTTCCACAAACAGTCCGGTCGGACCCCGGTTGGGAAATGTGACCCTAGCATACGTTTCACTGTCATACACATTGTAAGTCTTTGGACTCACAAAAAAAAAAGTTAGCCAGCTTTTGTATCCTACGGCATTTTAAGTCACGAACAGACAACATTCTTTTTACACTACACCTGAGAGGGAGGACGTCTGTTGTGCAGTATTCAGCGTTTCTCAAGGAGAATTGATTGTATTTTGTTATATCCTTTGTTTCGATGACGACACTAGCATAAGCCACCAGCCTGAGTACAGTATGTAGTCATCAAGTCCTGTAATTAAATGTCATTTGATAAAAAAAAGAAAATAGCCGACAACTTTGGACATGTAACCTTACAGTCATGTGATCCCAAAAGTGACTTGGATGTGCATAGAAGTCTGTAACGTCCCCCGTCTCTATTCAATGATTGTTTCTCTTATTGTCTTGTTGCACCAAAAATTATTACCGCTGTTCCATGCACGTGGTAGGGCGATGCGGCCATGGACTTCTGGCCGCAGGTGTACAACAAGACAACAGGTGTGTGGGAGCAGTCACCTGAGAACCTGTTGCAGGTGCTGCACCTGGGAGAAAACGACTTCCCCTGGAACACCATTAAAAAGGTCCTGTTGGACCTTGGTCTGGAGAAGCTGTGGAAGGACGTGGAAACGATGCATGAATTGATGTATGTGTTTTTCTCGGCTTTTCTTTATATTAATAGTAATCGATCTCAAGACTAGGTGTCTTTTAAATCAGTGCATCAGTTCCTTGTGATGAACTCCGTTTCCTCAAAAGTCCTCATTAGGCACATACCGTCATTCATGATTTTGAAGAATTGTTAATTTCTTATCTAAAATATTTCCGCTGTCTAATTGATTGGAGTTTGTCATTTTCTTGATGAAAAAGGCCGGTAAGAGATATCGATACAAATATCTAAGTGGCTAAGACTTGATTTCATTTTGACACATCCCTTCAGAAAAGACACAGAACACGCTTACCGGATTCCTCCGGACTTCGACGACTCTTTCCTGAACCTGGGTCTTGGTGCCCAGTTGCTCCAACTCAAGGACAGTTTTCCTCTAGCCTATCAGTCCTGGGCGTCCAACAACACGGACCTACAGTCGCTTCAAAACCACCTGAAGTCGTACGCGTACCGTCCGCTGTCGAAGGACAACAATGCTAACACGATCGACCCGAGGACGTACTACTACATGCGGCCATTCATTGAAAAGGCTGTGAAGGAAGGGGATGAGGTCGCCTTGGTAACTACATGGGTGAGTCAGGCCTCTTTTATGTTTCTCATTTACATTCTTATTCTTTGTAGCAAGAACGTTATGTTGTTTTATGAACATTAATCGAGTTTGTAACTAGGGGACCCAAATTCTAATCCTTTTGAGGTCTCACCAAGAGCTACCCACAAACCAAACCATTTGACCAATTATGCGTAAAGAATGAAACCCTTAGACAACATGTAAATCTGTGTCTAGCTAGATACAGATTTCCATGTTTTCTAAGGGTAGATTTCCTTCAAAATACGCCTGTAGTCTTTTTTATGAGTATCCAAGTTTGGACATTTCGTCACGTTTAACATCAAGGCAGCTTCTTTCTTGTAACCCCGAGTTTTAATTTCCCTTCGTTGCATAAACAGACGACAAATGAAAGAAACGCGTTCTTACCATAACGATTGTTTGCTAGATTCAAAATCTCGCAGAAACTCGCGAGATGTCCTTGGCGGGCAAGGGCGTGGTCATGCCGTTCTACCTGAACAACGTGGACGTGACCGTGGCCGCCAACACTCTGGCGGGCATCACGGAGGCCCTGCTGGCGGGGCTGGTCAAACCGACTTGGTTCGACCGGGAACTACAGGTAAAAAATTAATTTGATTACCAATTTGTTAAAACATGTCCCCCAATACTACAATGTATTCTGTCATCTATTTAAGGTAAATTGGATCTAATGTTTTGAGACCTGCTATTTCCCATCCTTTTACTGTTTAAGGGGGCCTAGCTATGTCGTATTTCAAGATTGGCTTTAACAGAGGTTCTGATTGGTCGAATTGCTCTTAAGCCCCCCTCTCACTGGACCCGCGGCACGCTGGCGGCGTCGCTACGTCCTAAACAAGATTTGTGTTACCCTTGATGGTTTACAATGGAAATATCATTCAAAACATACAAGTATGACCAAAAAGACAACAAAACACACAAAGCTTAAAAAGATTCGTTTTTTTGTCGATGAAATTTGTTGAGTGCTTTGTCAATTCGATCGGCCACAGCGACGCCGCCAGCGTGCCGCGGGTCCAGTAAGAGGGGGGCTTTATGCCATCTATGACCAAGGGCATGTTTGCTCTAACAAACGTCTTCGTCTTCAAAAATAAAGGAAAGATGAGATCGTGGATAGATTAAATCGCTGTTTCCTCACAGAGAATCTACTTGAACACGACCGCCATGATTTCTTGGGCCGTGACGTCAGAGGCCATCTTTACCCGACCTGACCTGGTGATGACGTACTACCCATCTCTCTACAACTTCCTGTGGTACTCCTCCCGGACCCTCTTCCTCCTGCAGTCCAACCAAGACAAGATACAAGACTACCCTGACTGTGTCAAAGATGTACAGCAACTTCTTACTACGACATTCAGGTAATCAAGAGCTTTCACGACCTACATATACATGAACAGTCAATCTTTTGCCACTTCTTCCAAGTAACCTACTGTCTTTGGAATTACACGTCTCTTTTTTTTCAATATTTTGGCGACACCTCAGGGACGGGACCTTTCGCGATCTTCAATACTCATTGACACTCATGTCTCAATAGCTTCCAGTAACCTACGGATAGAGACGTATTTTGTCTTGCCTTACCGCAGGGACCACGTCACGCCTTGGCTGGTGAACAGTGCCCAGACAGAGATAGGAAGCGGTAGGTTCTTCGACGATTTCTTAGGAGACGGAGACAAGGACATTCTTGGGCGACCAAAGGTTTGGTTATGTAACAACGAACAGAGCTATAGAGAACCAGCTCCAATTCCATATTGTAGTTTCCAGTATCCATGTCACATACAATGTACATATATTTCATTGAATATGTACCAATGTGGAAATCTAAGCCTAGAACCTTTTCTGCTGCTCTGCACTGGGCTTTGGTGAACACGTTGTCTATGTCGCGCTATGTTCTTGTTGATTTTGTGTGGTCCATTTTCTTTGCCCCAACGTACATTTAAAAGTCCTTGTTTCTTTCGAAAGCTGCGTTTAGTTTAGTTTTTGTTTGTTTGTTTGTAAGAGGGCGTTTTGTTTTGTTTTGCTTTTCTCTCTTAATCACCTTGGTGCAAATTGACCTTTTATATCCTTTCTGCTTTGTAAGACAGTTTAGAACGTTTGCCTCTCCTTTTCAGATCCACGGGGAAGACAGAATCTTCAGCACAGCACAGGCGGTAAACACACTACTGGCGACCTGGACAACGTTTGATAAGACTTCCAAAAAGCTGATGTGGATAAACGGTCAGTTTTTCTTCACGCTTTGCCCATTAAGTACAAAAACAATTGTAGTCATAAAAATGTCCAACAAGAGTTCGGAGAACTCATGCCTCCGTGGGACATTTAGAAAATTTCTTGTTTTATCTTGCCTCACGGATTATGCAAATAATTAATTTGCATAATAATGGTTGCATTTAGTATAATCTAACCCTAGCCCAAATTACATATATTGTATGTGTTAAAGTCCCGCCCTTTTCCAGAATTAAGCTTCAGCGTCTCATCATTGATTATGCAGATTACTTCCGCATTCACATAATCTATGCACGGTGACCTTCAACTGACTTAAACATGTCACAAGTATAGACTTTCCATCATTTGCCGCTAAAATGCCATAGCATGCCCAGGACAAAAGATTTTTAAAAATGGACGTTCTACTGTATGCAGTACCAAGAAAAAAACCCAGGAGGACCAAAATGAACCTTGAGCTTTGTCTTCCCAAGACCTACTCACATGCCAAATATCATCATTAATCCATTCAGAGCTTCAGAAGGTATGCTGACCAAAAAAATCCGGAAACACAGACAGACAAACAAACAGACAGACAAAAATACCTCCATTTTTCACGGAGGTAACAACTGTGTCTTATCATTTCATTGTAGAAACCCGCGCAGACGTCAAGACTCTCGTGTCTCAAGCAGTGTCTTGGTTAGAGAAGTACACGCTGAGTGGCAGGTTCAAGACGTACAACGCCTTCTTCTCCGGGTCTACCAAATCGGTCTCCGTAAGTTTGGATTCTTTATGTGTTCGACTTCAAGCGTTCATGTTAGTCACAAACAAATGTTTCTCTCACGGATTAATAAAGGTTCTGTATTGTGATTACCAAACAAATCATCTAAAACGTTACATTGACAATCTAATACATGATGATCTAAGTCACTAGAACAATTCTACTGGAGAAATGTATGACGCGCTGGGATGATCTTTCTTTTTACCTGCTTTACTGTTGCTAAATATTGTATGTAGGAAGCTTCTCAGAGAGCGATTTGTGTCCGTATTTTTTTGTCACAGTCACTACCTTTCCTGTACCCGGCCAACTTCCTGCAGTACGTTAACGGTTCGACACTGTCGCCTACTGCTAACCTGACTCGTGGCACATCGTTCATCGCAGGAGTCACCGGTGTCATCGGTACGTTACGTGTTATTTCAATCAAAGCAAAACAAGAATTGCCCCAGAGGCGTCTAAGAAAAAGAAACTATATGTGACGTCAGTTCAGAATTTAAAGACAGCTTTCTAACCTCCAAGCAGATATTGAGATGGTTATGACGTTTTCTGGATGCCAAGTTGTGTGCATGTAAAGCCCCCCTCTCACTGGACCCGAGGCACGATGGCGGCATCGCTGCGGCAGGTCGAATTGATAAAGCACTCAACGAAAACGAATCTTTTAAAGCTTTGTGTGTTTTGTTGTCTTTTTGGTCATATTTGTACGTTTTGAATGATATTCCCATTATTAAGTCAAGGGGAACTCAAATCCAGTTTCGGACGCAGCGACGCCGCCAGCGTGCCCATTTTCTGCCCTTTTTCTGACTTACTACTCTAATTCGTCCCATGACTAATCCCCAAATTTATTCATGTCTTTCCAGATCCTGATGAATACCGGAAGATGGTTGACCAGCCCCATTTCGGATACGCCACGCCTACTAAGTTTGATGGGTTTAACGGACCGGAAACCGTGTTTCCCTTCTGGTCCTCGGAACCCTACACGTACGCCACTGTCATGTTGGCGCTTGCGCAGTACGACAATATAGTATGATTCGTGGAATCGTAGTCACCACAAACGATACCTATGGAATAACTGCAAATATACATACACACTGGTCTTCAAATATGAATAAAGTATATGCTAATGACCATGGGGACTGCATTGTGTCTTCTGAAGAACGATAGTTAGCCAACACCTACCATACTACTACCTGTATTTAAAATCTATTGTCAAGCTCTTCATCTGATCAAGCATTTGAGAGAGAGACAGAGAGTGAGTGAGGGAGGGAGAGAGAGAGAGAGAGAGAGAGAGAGAGAGAGAGAGAGAGAGAGAGAGAGAGAAGATAGAAAGCAAGAACAAAACACCATTGATAATGCCTTCTAGCTATGCTAATGTTACTGCAACTTCCGCTCGTCACTTACATGACATTACGTCATATCAAAGATATCAGCCAACCAGGTGCCACTCACTACTTGCTCCTAATTACATATGCATGACGTCACGTCTGTCACGGAAACGTCGTAACGTTATCTGAACTTCACGGGACGTCCGATTGAAGTCCAATGACATTGCTTTGATTATTAGAGGTCATATGAGGCCATAGGAATGAGCTTTGGTCGACCGGTCGCGTTTGAATACGAGCAATAGGTCATTTTAGGAACGCAACACCTGTAAATATGACCACCAATTCTACAGTATTTTTCAAGCTCCTTGCAGTTTGCCTTAGTCTGTTGATTCTTCAAGGTCAAGTGAACGGAGACATTCAATCTACTATCACTGCCCTGAACAGAAGGATTGCAGATCTACAGGTGTTACACAGTGAGGACTTCGTACCCGGCCTGTCGTGGGGAAAGCAGTTGGGACTATACGCCAGTGAGGTAACGATTATCAAAAGTTAGCGATACTGTAGGGTGCCCAGGTAAACAATGTGGGTACGGCGCTGAACGTGATTGTAAGGGCCCGGTCTCGTAAACTGTACGGTAGGTTTGCGACATAGGAAGCATTCCTGGGACAGTGGTGGTAATGTCGTGTAAATCCAGCTGTCTTGTGTAGGTGAACGTTGCCGCACGTCAATGTCGACAGTCGGTTCCGTCATGGCCTGGCTGAAAATCCTATGATAAAGGAACAATTCGTATATATGACGTATGTGACCATGTTTTACGTAAATCGCGTTTTGGTAGGTGACAGCGTAAAATTAACAAACAGTTATGTCTCAACAGTCACCATAATTGTAATCTATGATATGGAGTCTGCATAGAGGCAAACAATTTTAAACATATATTGACCTGAAAATTCCACCTGTAAGGGGTGGGGGGGGGGGGGTACTTCCGGGTTCACGTGGCTGACACGTGATACCACCTGTTGAATACCAGTGTTTTTACCTGATTGTTATAGAGTACTGGTAGGCTTTTAGAAGGGCACAATTTTTAGTTTTCTAATCTAGATACTGCTAATTAAAAGCACTTTTCATAACTGAGTCTAAACATTTAAAGGGCCAGATTTCAGAAACGAAAAGTAGGTTTTTGTTCTGTAATGTTTTTTTTTTCATATTTTCACCAGCGTTGGATAGAAAAGCTTTGATTCTATTGTTTATCTCAAACTTTTTGACTGGGTTCTCTACCTGTAGACACTCTTGTATATGTCCTTGCAGCGTTGAAAATATGTTATTGATATTAGGGCTTATGATAGGTAAACAAGCAGTACTGACTCTTATCAAACGACGATGGTAAAAGTAGAAAGTTTACATTTTCAATGAAATAATGTTTACCTTCACGTGGTCTAGCCTATAGATAAGAAACTTGTGCTCTATCTATACTTACTCAAACACATTCATTTGAAATTCCTATTCACTAGTACATGGTGACCTGCAGCACTTGGTTCATGATGTAATCGAACACCACAGGGTGTCTGCTACTTTACCAGTAACCATGGTAGAAGCCGTCTGGTCCAGGTCGTTAATTTTCTTTGTTTGGAACGGACGAAGTAGAGTTAGAAAAGCGTAACAAAAACAATATGTTTCATTTCTGTGAAGGTAAACAGAAAAACAGAAAAATACATAGTCTATATGATCCTCACACTGTAAAAAAACAACCCTAGGCTATCTTTTCTCGCTACTTTTAAACAGGTAAGGCTGAACTTCCATGGCCCGCCAGAGACGTCCCTCCTCCGAGACATCGGTCTGTACGACAACAACGCCTTCGCCACGCTGTGGATCGTCACGTGTCTGCTGGAGAGTCACACCTACGGCACGGCACCTGCACCGGACCCCACACGGCTTCAGCTGGCTGTGGACGCCATCAACACCTTCCACTCCAAAAACCTGCCCGTATGTCCATTTGTTCTTATTTCATCGACAAATAGGAATAGTATGACAATAGTCCTTGGCCATAGGAAAATTCGAGGTGCCTGGAAGTATGTAACGCCCCCCGTCTCTCTTCAATGATTGTCGATGAGCTCAGATGGTCTTCTTGCAAAATAATTATTATTGTCGTTGCTTGCACCTGATAGGGCGATGCGGCCATGGACTTCTGGCCACAGATGTACAACAAGGCAACAGGTGTGTGGGAGCAGTCACCTGAGAACCTGTTGCAGGTGATACAGCTGAGTGAAAACGACTTTCCATGGAACACCATTAAAAAGGTCCTGTTGGACCTTGGTCTAGAGAAACTGTGGAAGGACGTGGCGACGGTGCAGGAAATAATGTAAGTTTTTTTTTTAATGCGCATTCTCTTTGTCGAGGAAACATCATGCAGCAGATTTATAGAACTGATTGCAATACAATACATAAAGGGCAAGGACGTAATTATCCAAAGACGGAACCTAGCTCATCTTGTATTTGTGTTTTGACCTGCTTTCTTGAATTTTCTTTTCTAAATGGCATTCTGTGTTGAGGTGCAAGTTACCGTACATAGAGTTCAATGCAAATTTCGCTTTCTTCTAGGAAAGACGTGTCGAACGCGTACAGAATTCCTCCCGACTTCGACGACTCCTTCCTGAATCTGGGTCTTGGTGCCCAGTTGCTCCAACTCAAGGACAGTTTTCCACTAGCCTATCAGTCCTGGGCGTCCAACAACACGGACCTACAGTCCCTCCAAACCCACCTGAAGTCGTACGCGTACCGTCCGCTGTCGAAGGACAACAATGCTAACACGATTGACCCGAGGACGTACTACTACATGCGGCCGTTCATCGAAAAGGCTTTGAAGAAAGGGGATGAGGTCGCATTGGTAACTACATGGGTGAGTCAGGCATGTCTACGTACCTAGCTAGATGTAATAACGTATCACTATTATCAAGAAAGCCACTATGTTACGTTTAAATGTGTTCGTTGGTATCTGCACAGAATCGAGTTTGTAAAACGTATGATTAAAAAGTTATGAATGATTTTGTAGCGGCCATTTGTGCCGTGTGAGCTTGACAGTAGAATTTCTTTCATACCACACAATGTAGCCTGTTTCAGTGTTGTTTATCCATTATCAATGTCCGCTAGATTCAAAATCTCGCAGAAACTCGCGAGATGACCATGGCGGGCAAGGGCGTGGTCATGCCGTTCTACCTGAACAACGTGGACGTGACCGTGGCCGCCAACACTCTGGCGGGCATCACGGAGGCCCTGCTGGCGGGGCTGGTCAAACCGACTTGGTTCGACCGGGAGCTACAGGTAAAACGTTTCCATCACTTTTGACTGTCCCAGCACGTTTTTTTGCGAATTTAAGGTTAATATCTCGTCTATAACTTCATACAGTTGTGTCCTAAGACATATCCTATGCAACGGCTGTTACACTGCAGCTATGATAGGTGTGAATAGCAAGCTAATAATTACCGTTTGCGCATTACGTTCTGAATACGTGCATGCCAACATTACTACTAATTCTAATCTTGCTACAGAAGTGACACACAGTGACACAACGGTTAGACACTCCAAAGTACGAGCAATGTATTTCTGACATCTGCTAATCGTTTAAAGTAAACTGGGTATTGTTTCTTTTATTCTGAGGCCTGTTTTCTCTCATTTCTCACCACTTTTTAAGGGCCTAGCTTTGTCCTTTAAGAAGTACTTTGAAACTGGCGTTGATATAGATTCTGATTGGTCGAATGGTCGACTTGTGAAATATATTGGATATCCTCCCTGATCAACGGCTCTGACAAACATCGTCGCAGAAAATATTATGAGGACACTTAATCGCTGTTTTCTACACAGAGAATCTACTTGAACACGACCGCCATGATTTCTTGGGCCGTGACGTCAGAGGCCATCTTTACCCGACCTGACCTGGTGATGACGTACTACCCATCTCTCTACAACTTCCTGTGGTACTCCTCCCGGACCCTCTTCCTCCTGCAGTCCAACCAAGACAAGATACAAGACTACCCTGACTGTGTCAAAGATGTACAGCAGCTTCTTACTATGACATTCAGGTGACTGGGACCTAGCCTGGATGCCAGACCCCCAACACAATAGATATAATAGAGATTAGGGGGTCTGACATCCATGCTAAGTGGGATTTTTACAACGTAAATATACATGTACACTCAATCTTATGCAAATACTTCCAGGCAAGCTACTGTGTATGGGATTACATTTTTAGATACATTTTTTGGCGACGCCTCAGCGACGAAGGCATTATTCTATTTGTTCTCTGACTCGTATTGAGATGTATTTTGTCTTTCCTTACCACAGGGACCACGTGACACCTAGACTGATGAACAGTGCCCAGACAGAGGTAGGAATCGGAATGTTCTTCGACGATTTCTTAGGAGACGGAGACAAGGACATCCTTGGAAAACCAAAGGTCAGATTAAGTACCTGTCACATCTATCGCACGACAGGTTTGCGTGCATTCACCTGCCTTGTAGCGGAAACTTTTGGTTCTGTCATAGTTAAAGTAAGACGCATAGGGGTGGCGCCCATTTCCATTTCTATTCATAATAATAACTTTATTGCACAACAATTGTACAAGGTACAAAGTATGGCATTCACATTTGTGCAAATCACTGCAGCAGGGGGGGGGGGGTCTGCTAAACAGAAAAAGCAGTATGTACCATTTTCAAAGTCTTAGGTATGGGCCGGCCGGGGATCGATCTGACGACCTACCGTGTGCAAGACGAACATTCTACCAACTAGGCAACTGCACTCTTGGCAGTCATAGCCTCATTGAAAATTGTACGATAAAAACTGTGTAAGTCACTTCAATATGTCATTAAAACATACAACATGAAACCAGCTCAAATTCCAGTTGTCTTCCTATTTTAGATCCACGGGGAAGACCGAATCTTCAGCACAGCACAGGCGGTGAACACACTACTGGCAACCTGGACAACATTCAATAGGACTTCGAAAAAGCTGGTGTGGACAAACGGTAAGTATCTATTTACGCTTTTCCCATTTTAATCTGAAAACAATAATAGTGAAAAAATGTAAATAATCATAATATTCTTAAAACGTATATGTATATGTATATGTATATGTATATGTGTATGTATATGTATATGTATATGTATATGTATATGTATATGTATATGTATATGTATGCAGCCTGAAGAGTCTTTTGATAACAACTTCAGCAATTGATTACGAAAACAATACCTCCATTTTTCACGGAGGCAACAACTGTGTCTTATGATCTCATTATAGACACCCGCGCAGACGTCAAGACTCTCGTGTCTCAAGCCGTGTCTTGGTTAGAGAAGTACACGCTGAGCGGCAGGTACAAGACGTACAACGCCTTCTTCTCCGGGTCTACCAAGGGGTTATCCGTGAGTATGCGCTCATTCAACTTGGTTTCAACTTTCGGTGGAAGCCTGGATGCCAGCCGTTTCAGATCTACTCTGCTCTCTGGGTCGCTTCCCGGCTACGGAGTAAAGCTGAAAAGGCTGGCACCCAGGCTATTTCAGGTGTTCAATTTCGTAATTCAGTCGAAGATAAAAAGAAAAATTCTCTCACAGATTTATTAAGAGGCTCTACTCTGAACTATAGCATCTGAAACGTTTCAACATCATTTTAGTTATTTTTGCACGATAATCACTAAGTCAGGGATACAATTTTACTGGACAAATGTAAGCTTAAGATATCATTGATCTCGAGGGATAATCCGTTGTGTGTTTTTTTTGGTCACAGTCGCTGCCTTTCCTGTACCCGACTAACTTCATGCAGTACGTTAACGGTTCGGCACTGTCGCCTACTGCTAACCTCACCCGTGAGACTCAATTCATCGCAGGAGTCACCGGCGTCATCGGTACGTGTCAATCAAATTAGAAAAAAAGGCCTCCGCCTCAAAGGCGTTACCAAAAAAAATATGTACGTCCTTTAAAACTTCAAGGATAGCTTTTTAATCTCCAATCAGATGTTGGGATTGGAGATCTATGTTTTTTTGGCTGCCACGTTGGGGGCATGTAACGTTAACTTAGGGAAAGCTAGCGATGGCCAGAAGACGTTAGGATCTCCCAAGCCAACATCTGCTTGGAAACCTAGACACATTCATGGTGATTGGAGTAGAAAAAAAGTCATATGTCAATAACCACTGTGGAAACCTGCATTCTATTACCCATTTTCTGACTTACTACTCTAATCTATCTATGTCTTTCCAGATCCCGATGAATACCGGAAGATGGTTGACCAGCCTCATTTCGGATACGCCACGCCTACTTAGGCCCAATTTATACAGAGTTTTTTCAGATATCTAAAAATCCGCCGACATCTGAGCCTTAGATATCTGGACGCATTTATACACACCGACAGGATGTACCGCAGGACTCACGCAGCGCGCTGATTTGAATTGCACTCGTGACCCTATTTAACCTTTTGCGCGCGTTTCAAAATGGCGGGAGAACCGCCTGTGTTTTTCGTCATGATGAATATGGTATTCTTTCTTTATCTGACTCGCGTGTGGCTAAACATGAGGCAGCAAGCAAGGGTTGAGCGTAAGAGACGTTTGAGGTACCGGGAAGACGACAGCGACCGGTCAGAATCAACGCTGCGTTCCTACTCGCTGCCCTTGTTGTGGCGGAGGGGGGAGGGTCGATCCACCGAACGATCTGGCATCACGAAAGAAGTCCGTCGTCCGTTTGGGAACAAATGGTCCTTGATGCTAAGAAGTTTTCCCGCTTTATCGCCCGCCAAGTATGCAAACTAGCGTGAACCCCGACCTCCAGATGTCTACTACGCGACACATTCTGTTTAGACGTCCGGCTGGAGCGGTCGGGGACTCCCGCTGAGTTGTCGGGCGAATGCTTCAGAGTGGTCGGCTGAAATTTTCCCGACATCTAAAAAAACCCTCATTAAGACCATAAAATTCCTGTTTAGACACAGAAAAAAGCTGTCGCCTGGCAGATATCTGCAGTTCAGATATCTAGACAAGCTGTGTGTAAATTGGCCCTAAGTTTGATGGGTTTAACGGACCGGAAACCGTGTTTCCCTTCTGGTCCTCGGAACCCTACACGTACGCCACCGCCATGTTGGCGCTTGCGCAGTACGACAATATAGCATGATCCGTGGTCTCAGGAATGCCAGTGCTTTAAATCGTACATGATTATAACGTTACCAGCCTTTCTGTGGCAAATATATGGTATCTCACAGAGGAATCAGCTATGGATTGGATGTCACAAATTGAGTATTGATACAGTTAGATTTCAGAAAATTTATGTTGATAAAACTTCAAATGAATCGTCCATTTTGTCCATGATCCAGGGCATGAACAGGAAAATCACTTTTTATCTAACGCCCCAAACGATAGGCGCAATACATTCTGTACATGTCTAGTTGTCTTCTATTATCATATTTTATTATGATATCAGAATTTAGAGAGGAGCAAATCTAGCTACATGATTTCTTGAGCTCCGCAGTGGAAATGTTGGACAGTACATGTACGTAAGAAACTCTTATAAGGAAATGTCAGAAATTCAGCCAAGAGTCTACAAGTGTATATTCTCACCCCCATACTACCCAGTGTTTCGTAGAGTAGATTAAATACCCGAATAATTGTACAAGTTGCCATGTATGTTCTTTCATATACCATAAATTTAACATGATATTCCTACTAATACGCATATATTCCTACAGATTTGAATAGATCCTTGAGTTTCTATTAAAGGTCAGAAAGTAGGATAAACAACCTGGCTCACGTAAAACAACAATCAAATCAAACGCGTCTGCTAAAGATGAGAGTAATGCAGTAGTTTGATAAAATCGCCAGCTTTGAGTCCGTTCATAAATGCTATCATTTATCTCAATGGATCAAATATGAAACAGTCTGCCTGAGCGTAAGAAATTCGATCAAAGGCTCTTCAAGTAAATACTCTCGTTGCTACAGTCTTTTGTGGAGTATCAACATCAACATCATCAACATCAACAAAAATACCCCCAGATAACCCCGCTAGGGGCAAAGTAGGGGGGGAGGAGGTCCCAGGCTAAGGCGGGCAGGCCTCCAGCCTGGCGCGGAAAGACTCAACGGTGGGAGCCGTAACAACCGCGCCAGGCAGGGCGTTCCACTCGGGTATGGTGCGGGGAAAAGTATGAATATTTGTAGGAGTCTGTTCGGGCGTAAAGAGGTTGAAATTTGAGCGTGTGGCTTCCCCGGGTGCGCCCCTGAGCTGGTTTCAGTAGACTATCTGTATTAATATTGATGAGGTTATTAACTAGCTTATAGAAAAAGGTGAGGCGGGCGTTCCTCCTCCTTTCAGAGAGAAGGGTCCACTGCAGGTCATTGAGCAGTAGACCTGCAGTAGATAAGTTACCAGAATTGTTGCCGTAAAAGTTGACATATGTTGAGCAATAAAGTTATCATGATACTTCTACAAATATGCATAGATCTACTCATTTGAATAAAGCCTTGAGTTATTGTTAAGGGTCACAAAGTAGGATAAACATCCTGGCTCACGTGAAAACAACAATCAAATCAAACTCGTCTGCTAAAGATGAGAGTAATGAAGTAGTTTGATAAAACCGTTAGCTTTGATTCTGTTTGTAAATGCCATAATGAGAATTCTGCACGATGATTTTAATGTACTAACTAGTCTACAATGAGTCTTTTGTCTCAAAGAACATACTTCGCAGGTTGCGTGGTCTTGTCTGATTTTATTCGCGCGCGACGTCCTTCGCAATGTATCCAAAAGATCAGCGTTATTTGTATTAAAAACCAAACTTTGTTCAGAGCTTTAACATAAAACATATTCTACACATATGTGTACATTGATCTCGTGTAAAGTCACAGTAAAGCTAGCGCTGAATTCAGTCGTTTGAACATTCATGACACGATTCAACCCATGTCACCTTCCACTGTTCCACACTCTCCAGCCTGGGACTTAACTGATAATCAGTTGGCCAGAATTTTTTTTGGGGGGGGGTGGATCACGTGTAGCCTGACACTCAGTCTAGATCAGTAGATGCACGCATGAAAACACACACACACACACACACACACACACACACACACACACACACACACACACACACACACACACACACACACACACAATCATTCTGGCGTTTTATTCTCCGGACAATCTGAAGTTGAGTAAACACCGGTTACCGTAGCTGTCGTTAATGGTTAATGAAATTGGTTGAATAAAAACAGCAATCAAAACAATCTTGTATGGTACAGATTAAAGTAGTGTACATGTGTTATTACTTTCATAGAGCTGCCATGTCTGAAAAAAAAGGATAAGCAATATTATGAGAACGCTGCATTTTATGGACTTCAATATTTCGTTACCCAGCATGTTTTCAGTTTTGTGGTTAAAATCTAACACCTTATATTTACAAACAAACAAACAAACAAATAAACAAAGGTCTGTTGTTCTTTCAAATGTTTTAATCCAGCGTCACTCATTTACTTGTAGTTCAGCCCTGGTTGACTATGAAACCAGCATGATGAATAATGTATTCTCGTAAGCAGAAGATTTGAAATATCTTTTCAGAAATAAAAATAATCATACTTAATGTCACTCAATTTTCTTATACAGCTGTAGATTGGTCTATTTAGCTGGTGGGTGTGTGATTGGTCACGTGTTTTTAGATTAGTCTCGTACTATTTTTGCAAGCTATTTAAAACGACGCACATAGATCGAATCCAAGCTAATGCAACAGTGCTCACACAACGTATGAACAGTGCTCAAACCGCCAGAAATGGCGACAACCGACCACAGCGACCCGCACCCTGGTCCACCCGTCGAGCCTCGGTACCTGACCATAGGAGACCACGTAGTGGAGTATCCGCAGCCAGAAGAGGAGTGTGTTTACGACAAGCCAGAAGATGTCTACGGGTACAAAGAAGAGGAGTCAACTTACGACAAACCAGAAGATGTTTACAAAGCTCCCGAGGAAGTGAGCCTTGCTTACAAGGCTAAAGGTACGTCTAAAGATACATTCACAAATCAGGGACTAGCCATTGCTGCTACAGTTAATAGGGCCAGGGAGTTCCAAAGCAACTAAAGTTCGGCGACCTCATACCCCCATGACATGTTTAGAGCTTTTGTACGTTTTATGCAAATGACTTAGATATTTACATAATTTGTCCATGGTGATGTTCACCTTCAACTTACTTACACATGTCACAAGTATAAAATATCCATCATTTATCACTAAGCGTTTTTGCAATTTTTGTACTAATTATGCAAATTAGGGTCTCATTTGCATTTTTGGTATCTGCTTATGTTACACCTGCCATGAATTACATGTATTACATTTATTGAAGTCCAGTTACGGAAAACAATGGGATTATAGAATTTCCTTACTGATTATGCAAATTTAAGTCCTCATTTGCATAAAATGTATTTGATTGTGTACATCTTTGCCTAAGCCAGCAGCATCCCAAAGATGATAGAAATCCTTCGTTTCTTTCTTCAGTTATCCTCTTTGGAATATTTTGACAAAATTAAATGTTGGTGGTGGGGGGGGGCTACCCTGCCTCACTTTGTCCTGACGTCAAAAGCAAGACCATAGCATGTCCGGGACAAAAAAAATACTGCTATGCTAGAATTTTCTCATTAATTATGCAAATGTCCCCCTATTTTGCATTATTTGTATTCCATGCTGCACTGTACATCTCTGTCCAAGCTACATGCATGCAAAAGTCATGAAAATCCGTCATTTTTCGGAAATTTTTCCATATCTGACTGGTCTTCAATTCAATTCAATTATTCATTCAAATACCAACATTGCAGACATACAACAAACGTTAGTTTTTGCATTAGAACAGTCTCTTTTTGCATGGGAAGGGTAATGGGCGATACATGTTGTATTTGCTCGTGCAAATGTTGCCTTTCTAGTTTATATGAGTGTCATGTGCGCTTGTGTGTGTATGTTTGATGTATCTGTGTATGCATGTATGTATGTATGTATGTATGTATGTATGTGTGTATGTATGTGTGTGTGTGTGTGTGTGTGTGTGTGTGAGTTAGTGTGTGTGTGTGTGTGTGTGTGTGTGTGTGTGTGTGTGTGTGTGTGTGTGTGTGTGTGTGTGTGTGTGTGTGTGTGTGGGCGTGCGGGGACCTGGCTCTGAAGAAGGTGACATTCATTTTTGAGCTTCCTATCGGGTTCCCATGGGTCTCAATGAGAATGCCCGGTTTCTTCATCTTCTGTTGTGGACATTGTATGGTTTGGACAGTTGGGTTACTGATAGCTGTTGGCGTCGGGAAGAAGTGGTGTAGGTTCGGGTCTCTCTTAGCTAGTTATGTTCTGTGCTCTATCTTAGCACTTGTCATTGGCATGTGGACTAAGGTGACATCTAACAGAGTGATCTTGCCTGCACTGGGTTGTGGGATATTGGTGATGGTGTCTGTTATCACCGCTTCAATCCTGGCGACTCATCTCGTGGTTGAAAGAAAGGTAGGTGAAAAGGTTTTCATTCATAGATTTTGTGTAGGTAGAACCCATTCTAAAGCAGGGTTAAGCTGTAATTTTTAGATTGTTAACATGGGGGGTGCATCGATTTTTCACTGAACAGCACCGTTCAGGACCATTTGAAACGACTGTTCATCCGCCTGTAAAACCTTCTTCATCTACAGTGCTTTGTTGACCCAGGTTACGCATGTTATTTTTGTATGCTAATATCGAATGAGAATTTAGGGACAGTCCCGGTTCACCAAAAGAAATTGTCGTTTACTTGCTCCATTTTATAGCTTTATTAGACCTACGTAAGACAACACTGGTGAATGAGTATTTTACTCACGAATTCAGTGCGAATCGATGCGATCTTGACACAGATTTTCGTTAACATGGTTGTAGGAGACACACGGTTCAAACATTCAAGAGGCCGTGATGATCGGGGCAACCATAACCTCATTTGCTTCACCATCTGAAATGGAATCGACAGAGCCATTTGCAAACACCAGCCTAATCATCGACAACCTGCCACTAACCGTCAAATCTCTGCCTGCCACAGGTAAGCAAAGTTTTTTTTAGGTCACGCAGACAGACACGCAGATAGACACTCACACATAGACACATGGATAGGAATACAGATAGACACGCAGATAAGTTACTTTGACAGGCAGACACGCACATAGACACACTTTCACGCAGATACACAGCGACAAGCAAAAGACACACAGGTAGACACACAGATAGACATAAAGATAGACACAGAGGCACAAACTAAGATAGAAACACATAGACACACTCGCAGATAGACACGCATATAGACACACAGATAGACAGACACGCAGATAGACACAGGCACGCAGATAGACACACAGATAGACTGACGTACAGTCAAACAAGTCTAAAATAATGACTGTTATTTGTTTTCCACCACAGTCATGAACGGATGTATGCCGAAGCCCTGTCAGCATGGCACCTGTGTGAACAAAGATACTGGATACAACTGCATCTGCTCTCCGGGATGGACTGGCCAAAACTGTCAGCAAGGTGACATATGTTGTCACTCACTCACTCACTCACTCACTCACTCACTCACTCACTCACTCACTCACTCACTCACTCTCTCACTCTCACTGCTTACAATACGTAGTTTGACGAAATTTCCCCTCGTTTTGACACAGACCTGAATGAGTGTACCAGGAAACCATGCCAACATGGACGCTGTCTGAACCAAGATGGCGGATACAAATGTACCTGTGACCCTGAGTGGACTGGACGGAACTGTCAGCAAGGTGAATTCTTTTTGAGTGGCGGTCAAACTTAAAATGCAGTGTGACTGAACATACAACCACACTGATTATCTTCCTACTGACTTCACATTGCCACTGTCCCTGAACGTACGTTCACACTGATTATCCTCCTTCTGACGTCTTAGTAGTTAGTCCTGTCCCTGGTGCTGAACATAATTTACAATGATTATCATCCTACCCACTTCCCACTGGTACTGTTCCCAGTGCTAAACGTACATTCACAACGATTATCATCTTATCCTATTGACTCCACCCTTTTTTTTGGTTTTGACACAGACCTGAATGAATGTACCAGGGAAACATGCCAACATGGACGCTGTGTGAACCAAGATGGCGGATTCAAATGTACCTGCAGTCCAGGATGGACCGGAAAGAACTGTCAGCAAGGTGAATTGTCTGTTTGAGTAGCGGTCAAAGTTTAAATGCAGTGTGACTGAACGTACATTCACACTGATTATCTTCCTCCTGACTTCACACTGGCACTGTCCCTGAACGCACATTCAAACGGATTATCCTCCTTCTGACTTCACACTAGTCCTGTTCTTAGTGCTGAACGTAATTCACAGTGATTATCATCCTACCCACTTCACACTGGTCCTGTGCCCGGTGCTAAACGTACATTCACAATGATTATCATCTTATCCTATTGAATCCACCATTTTTTCGGGTTTGACACAGACCTGAATGAATGTACCAGGAAACCATGCCATCATGGACGCTGTGTGAACCAAGTTGGCGGATACAAATGTACCTGCGACCCTGGATGGACCGGACAGAACTGTCAGCAAGGTGAGTTCTTTTCGCGTAGCAGTCAAAGTTTAAATGGCGTGTGACTGTAGCCTTTTTCTTTATAATTTTTAACATTCTTGTCCAATTGAATGTCATCTTATTTGATAACTGTCGGGCATCTATGTGCTGTAGTTGCTTTTTGATTAGTTCCTTTATGTGCTGTAGTTGCTTTTCAATTCGTTTCATTTAGCATAATAACCTGTTTTCCATTTTGACACAGACCTGAATGAATGTACCAGGAAACCATGCCAACATGGACGCTGTGTGAACCAAGATGGTGGATACAAATGTACCTGCGAACCGGGATGGACCGGGAAAAACTGTCAGCAAGGTGAGTTTTTTTGAATATCAGTCAAAGCGTAAATGCAGTGTGACTGAACGTACAATCACAGTGATTATCTTCCTACTGACTTCACACTGGCACTATCCCTGAACGCACATTCACACGGGTTATCCTCCTTCTGACTTCACACTGGTCCTGTGCCCGGTGCTAAACGTACATTCACAATGATTATCATCTTATCCTATTGAATCCACCATTTTTTCGGGTTTGACACAGACCTGAATGAATGTACCAGGAAACCATGCCATCATGGACGCTGTGTGAACCAAGTTGGCGGATACAAATGTACCTGCGACCCTGGATGGACCGGACAGAACTGTCAGCAAGGTGAGTTCTTTTCGCGTAGCAGTCAAAGTTTAAATGGCGTGTGACTGTAGCCTTTTTCTTTATAATTTTTAACATTCTTGTCCAATTGAATGTCATCTTATTTGATGACTGTCGGGCATCTATGTGCTGTAGTTGCTTTTTGATTAGTTCCTTTATGTGCTGTAGTTGCTTTTCAATTCGTTTCATTTAGCATAATAACCTGTTTTCCGTTTTGACGCAGACCTGAATGAATGTACCAGGAAACCATGCCAACATGGACGCTGTGTGAACCAAGATGGCGGATACAAATGTACCTGCGAACCGGGATGGACCGGAAAAAACTGTCAGCAAGGTGAGTTTTTTTTAATATCAGTCAAAGCGTAAATGCAGTGTGACTGAACGTACAATCACAGTGATTATCTTCCTACTGATTTCACACTGGCACTGTCCCTGAACGCACATTCACACGGATTATCCTCCTTCTGACTTCACACTGGTCCTGTCCCTGGTGCTGAACGTAACTCACAATGATTATCACCCAACCCACTTTACACTGGTCCTGTGCCTGGTGCTGAACATAATTCACAATGATTATCATCCTACCCACTTCACACTGGTCCTGTCCCTGGTGCTAAACATGCATTCACAATGATTATCGTCCTATTGACTCCACCCTTTTTTCGGTTTTGACGCAGAGCTGAATGAATGTACCAGGAAACCATGCCAAAATGGACGCTGTGTGAACCAAGCTGGTGGATACAAATGTACCTGTGACCCTGGTTGGACCGGAAAGAGCTGTCAGCAAGGTGAGTTTTTTTCTGAATATCAGTCAAAGTTTAAATGGCGTGTGACTGTAGCGTTTTTCTTTATATTCTTTATCGTTCTTGTCCAATTGACTGTCATCTTATTTGGTAACTGTCGCGCATCTATGTGCTGTCGTTGCTTTTGAATTCGTTCCATTTAGCACAACAACCTATTTTCTGTTTTGACGCAGACCTGAATAATGAATGTGCCTGGAAACCATGCCAACATGGACGCTGTGTGAACCAAGATGGCGGATACAAATGTACCTGCGAACCCGGATGGACCGGAAAGAACTGTCAGCAAGGTGAGTACTTTTTTTAGTACCAGTCAAACTAAAAATGCAGTGTGACTGATATTGTTTTGATTGCCCGACATCCATTTGTTGCATTTGATTGTCCTGGCTCTAAACTCACATTCACATTGATTATCCTACAACTGGCCTCACACTGGCCCTGACCTTGGTGCTGAACGTACATTTACACTGATTATCCCACGATTGACTTCACACTGATCGTAGTCCCTGGTACTGAACGCACATTCACGCTGAGTATCCTCATTCTGACTTCACACTGATACTGTCCCTTGTACTGAAGGTACATTCACGCTGATTTTCCTCCTTCACAGTTTGCACTGGTCCTGTCCCTTGTGTTCAGCACAATTTTCCGTTTGACGCAGACCTGAACGAATGTTCCAGGAAACCATGCCAACATGGACGCTGTGTGAACCAAGCTGGTGGATACAAATGTACCTGTGACCCTGGATGGACTGGACAGAACTGTCAGCAAGGTGAGTTCTTTTTGAGTAGCATTAAAACTTTAAATGGCATGTCACTGAATTTTTTTTTAATTGCCCGACATCCATGTGTTGCAAACTCTTCTCAATTTGTTCCATTTAATGGTCCTGTCCCTTGTGCTGAACTTACATTCACACTTATTATCCTCCAACTGGCCTCACACTGGTCCTGTCCCTGGTGCCGAACGCAAGTCACATTATTATCATCCTACTGACTTCACACTAGTCCTGTCCCTGGTGCTGAACTAACATTCATATTGATTATCCCACGACTGACTTCGCACTGGCCCTGTCCCTGGTGCTGAACTTACATTCACACTGATTATCCCACGATTGACTTCACACTGGTCCTAGTCCCTGGTACTGAACGCACATTCACGCTGAGTATCCTCATTCTGACTTCACACTGATACTGTCCCTTGTACTGAAGGTACATTGACGCTGATTTTCCTCCTTCACAGTTTGCACTGGTCCTGTCCCTTGTGTTCAGCACAATTTTCCGTTTGACGCAGACCTGAACGAATGTACCAGGAAACCATGCCAACATGGACGCTGTGTGAACCAAGCTGGTGGATACAAATGTACCTGCAGCCGTGGATGGACAGGAAAGAATTGTCAGCAAGGTGAATTCCATTTTTGAGTATCAATCAAAGTTATGAATACAATGAATCTGGAACATTTTGTCATTGCCATTTCGTTTGGTAACTGCCAAACATCTATGGGCTGTAGCTGTTTTTCAATTAGTTCCTTTATTTGCTGTAACTGCCTTTAAATTAGTTCCATTCAGCAGAGCAACCTATTTTTCCGTTTTGACACAGACCTGGGCGAATGTAGCAGGAAGCCCTGCCAACATGGACGATGTGTGAACCAAGATGGTGGATACAAATGTAACTGCAGACCTGGATGGACCGGACAGAACTGCCAGCAAGGTGAGTTCTTTTTGAGTAGCATTAAAACTTTAAATGGCATGTCACTGAAATAGTTTTAATTGCCCGACATCCATGTGTTGCAAACTCTTCTCAATTTGTTCCATTTAATGGTCCTGTCCCTTGTGCTGAACTTACATTCACACTTATTATCCTCCAACTGGCCTCACGCTGGTCCTGTCCCTGGTGCCGAACGCAAGTCACATTATTATCATCCTACTGACTTCACACTAGTCCTGTCCCTGGTGCTGAACTTACATTCACATTGATTATCCCACGACTGACTTCGCACTGGCCCTGTCCCTGGTGCTGAACTTACATTCACACTGATTATCCCACGACTGACTTCACACTGATCCTAGTCCCTGGTACTGAACGCACATTCACGCTGATTATTCTCATTCTGACTTCACACTGATACTTTCCCTTGTACTGAAGGTACATTGACGCTGATTTTCCTCCTTCACAGTTTGCACTGGTCCTGTCCCTTGTGTTCAGCACAATTTTCCGTTTGACGCAGACCTGAACGAATGTACCAGGAAACCATGCCAACATGGACGCTGTGTGAACCAAGCTGGTGGATACAAATGTACCTGCAGCCGTGGATGGACAGGAAAGAATTGTCAGCAAGGTGAATTCCATTTTTGAGTATCAATCAAAGTTATGAATACAATGAATCTGGAACATTTTGTCATTGCCATTTCGTTTGGTAACTGCCAAACATCTATGGGCTGTAGCTGTTTTTCAATTAGTTCCTTTATTTGCTGTAACTGCCTTTAAATTAGTTCCATTCAGCAGAGCAACCTATTTTTCCGTTTTGACACAGACCTGGGCGAATGTAGCAGGAAGCCCTGCCAACATGGACGATGTGTGAACCAAGATGGTGGATACAAATGTAACTGCAGACCTGGATGGACCGGACAGGACTGCCAGCAAGGTGAGTTCTTTTTGAGTAGCATTAAAACTTTAAATGGCATGTCACTGAAATAGTTTTAATTGCCCGACATCCATGTGTTGCAAACTCTTCTCAATTTGTTCCATTTAATGGTCCTGTCCCTTGACAGGAAAGAATTGTCAGCAAGGTGAATTCCATTTTTGAGTATCAATCAAAGTTCTAAATACCATGTATCTGGAACATTTTTTCATTGTCATTTCGTTTGGTAACTGCCGCCAATCTATGGGTTGTAGCTCACATTCGCACTGGTTATCCTCCTACTGACTTCATACTGGTCCTAACCCTGGTTCTGAACTTACAATCACAATGATTATCACCCTACTCAGTTCACACTTGTCCTGTCCCTGGTACTAAACTTACAATCACACTGATTATCATCCAACTGACTTCATACTCGTCCTGTCCCTGGTGCTGAACTTACATCCACATTGAATATCCTGATACTGAATTCAAACTGGTCCTGTCCCTGGTGTTGAACTTACATTCACAATGATTATCCTCCTACTGACTTCACACTGGCCCTCTCCCTGGTGCTGAACGTACATTCACACGGATTATCATCCTACTAACCTCAATCTGGTCCTCTCTTCATGTTACAGCCAAACCATGTCTTGCTGGATGGAGTGGATATAAGAACCACTGCTACAAGTTGATGACAGACGCGACCGACTGGAAAACAGCGAACTCGCGGTGTAAACAACACGGTGCAAATCTGGCTTCTATCACAAGCCGTGACGAGGCCAATTTCATCAACCGTATCATCACCGGTGGTGGGTAACATTCAAAGATCCTTATCGAAATCGAGTCGATGTAGAGCTAAAAACACAAAAGGTTAGCATATCAAATTTACATTTGTCCTACTGAAGTCTTCCAGAAAGGTGACCAATGACATAATTAGGTCACTCGACCTTAGGGGCACGTGACTGTGATAGCATTATTGCATGTTTGACTGTCTGGCTTGTAAACCCTAATTTGCTGTCTTATGATTACAGCTCCTGTGGGGAAGTGGGGTGTCCATTTCGTCTGGTTCGGACTGCACCGCAAAGATGGATTCAGCAAGTTTACGGATGGGTCGCAGGTTTCCTATACAAACTGGGAGTCGGGTCAGCCTAACAACCACCTCCATTTGTTGTCAGGATTCGTGGGACAGGACTGCGTGGGGATGTACTCAAAGGTGTGTGCAGAAATAAGCTGATATTGCATATCTAAGGTTTCCTAGACTATTCGGACTGTTATATTAGCATTGTGTTTATTGTAAACCATATTTGTGATTAAGTACAAAACAGCAAAACTAAGATAAAGTTTCCAATTGCTATAACAGGATTTTGAGATGCGTAAGGCATTGATCAATTGGACAGCAGTAAAACCGTGCATGGAGAAAAGGGCACGGAAGAAGACTGATAAATGTCATTGCATTGCAGAGATTGACACCAGCAAGACATATACTTGTACTACTTGATTTTAATCGTGTAGGTTCTTGTTTCAACAGACAGGCAAATCCGGCTGGGTTTTCCCGGATTCACATGTGAAAAGGGGACAGTGGAACGATGACCAGTGCTACCGTGACTACCCCTTCATTTGCAAGCGTCCAAAATGACAAAACTCCATCCTTACCTGCAGCACATGACTCTAGCAATTGAGGGCTAATCTGACCCACCCGACGTTTTTATGGTAACATAGAGCCTTAACAGTGACCTATAACCACCGAATAAACCATCGAGTGAGCAGAGCGCTATGTCACTGTAAACACCGAGACAAAGGCGACACTTTAACGTTATCATAATACAGCCAATTCCAACTGACATTGTTAAGAAGTTGAAATTCATCATTTCTACATCTAATTCATTGTACGATCATTAGATTTTCGACTTTCATCTTCATTAACAAATAAGAATGGAGGGTTTTGATTGGTCCATTGGCTGTATATGATAATAACTAATAACTGTAAAGCCCGTGGCGACCTCGGACAGCACTGGTGGGTGTCTAGTTTGATAAACATTGATTCATTTCAATAGGGCAAGGCAGGCCTTTTTTTCTGCGAAACTAGAAGAAACATGAAAAAGACATGTGATTTAACGGTTCTTATTTTTTTTACCTGTTCAGTAATGGAATAGCACTGGTAACAGGTGTGCGTCACCAAATACACTGCATAGGATGCATCGATGATGTTTAAAATACAATGTATCAAAATTTAAAATGTCTTATTATACTATATGTATCTCATACTAGTTTGGAATAACTTTGTTAATAGACCTGTGTGCCTCTATGTCAGTAAAGATTTCTAAAACGTTCTATGGACGCTTGGCGAACTTGAATCACGTTGTGATGGGTAGATTCGTAGATTTGAAGGAAAGCAAACAATGTGTTATGCTAGGAAAATGATAACCTTTAAGAGGAAATAATTTCTTTGTGCACTTGGCCTTATCAGGAAGCCGAGTTACACACGTATTTAAAAGTCTTCACTGTTGTGGTTGTTTTTACATAGCATTCAGAGTAAAATAGCTGCTAATGACATTATGTCAACATTCAACAACAATCATATTATTAAGTTTTGATTGCAGATTATTGGAAGGAAGGAATGCTTGTATGAAGAAAATGTTGTGAAAGATTGTATCACTTAGTATCTATCCTACTTTAGTTTGAAATTGTAGTATGCAATTAAGAAAGACAAAGTGTATGTACGTATCTACATAGTTTGTATTGGATGTAAGTCATAAAATGTACTTGTTGCTTGCCATGTTCTGCATCAGATGAGATACCATGGTAATGACTTATTGAAAAGTATCCTACCGAGTAGCCACATTCAATTGAATGGCAGATGCATCAATAATTCTGTTGTATGGACGTGTTTGTGTGTCTGTATGTTTGTTTGTGTGTGTGTGTGTGTGTGTGTGTGTGTGTGGTACATACATGATGTAAAATGAATGACACATACACTTATTGTCTACAAAATGAAATATGAAATAATATGAGTAATGATGATGCTTCAGAGTCTGCATCAGAGTCATATTGACTGTCAACATCACCATGGCTCGTGTTCGAGCATTTAATGTTGTGTTAAATCAGTCTTGTTAACCGTGACCGTGCAAATGTGCAAAATTTACTAAATTAGCAACAATGCAGTACAGGAACATTGAAAAAGCAATGTTTTACAGCTTTAAATGTATGAAGAAAGGATAAATGTCATTGATTACTGGCATGTGCAATCGCTGCTGATAATGACAGTGGTCGTGGATGAGTCAAATGTAACATACACTGTAGAAGCTGAAAAAAGCAATTGTAACCATGCATACTGGGCAGTAATGTCCATGCTGGACTGATTGGTATACATGTGATATATCAGTTTGCTGTTCGTATGGAATTTGCTGAATATATGTTCACTTGTTTTCTGATTTTCAATACGTATTGCATTCCTTGGTAAAGGCAATAAATAGACAATAATGGGCCAATGATGTGTTGTTTCCTTTTTGTATTGTTCGCTATTTTAATAGACAAAACAAACCATTTTGTATACGCCACGTCTGCTGAGTTTAAACAGACAATATCCCATTTTGAATACGCCACACTCACTACTGAGGAGTTTAACGGACCGGACACCGTGTTTCCCTTCTGGTCCTCTGAACCGTACACATACGCCACCGCCATGCTGGCGCTTGGCGTTTGAAAACATGAGCTTTCCAATACCATTGTTTATGTGGCAAATATGTGATATCCGTAGAAAATACACATATTCGTAGAGCAATCACAAAGCTAAGGATTGGGTATATGTCAACCCATTATTGTCTATTTATTGCCTTGGGTAGGAAGGGTAACATAGCAGGTAATTCCTGTTGTCAAGGACTTGAATCTCCCGAATACTATGTGTAACATTATATCCATATCGGTCTGTATTCATCTATACAATAATTTATCTCAATGGATAAGATATGATCCATTGAGATAAATTCTGGTATAAAAGAGCAAACCCAACTTCATGGTAATACTTTATAACTTCTGCATTGTGAATATCGGTCAATACGTTAGAAACTGCCTAAGAGTTAGAAATTCGACCAAAGACCCCTCAAGTAAATGGTCAAGTCCGATACTACAGTTTTTTGTAGAGTAGATCAACTACCAGGATGATTGTACACGTTGCAATAAAGTTATCATGATATCCCTACAAATATGTAAATATTCCTATAGATTTGAATATATCCTTGAGTTACTATTAAAGGTCACAAAGTAGGATAAACAACCTGGCTTACGTAAAACAGCAATCAAATCAAACTCGTCTGCTAAAGATGAGAGTAATGCAGTAGTTTGATAAAACCGCCAGCTTTGAGTCCGTTCGTAAATGCTTTAATGAGAACATATTTCGCAGGTTACGTGGTCTACCCAACACCACAGCGTATCTAAAAAAACAACCTTTTTCGGAGAAAATAAAAAAGATTGTACACACAATACATACTCACTACAAGAACAAATGAGTACATTTCTGTCGTGTATCTGTTTTTTAATGCACACAGTCACAGTACAGCTAGCATTGGATCCGTTGAACATTCATAATTTAGATTCAAGACAGTTGGGAAAGAGTGTATTCAAACCAACGATGGGGGATGGGTCCATCTTTCAGTGTTCCACACCCTCCAGTACTAGTCTGATTGGTACTTTGGTAATAATAACAAGTAAGGTAGACAGAGTTTTGGGGAATTTTATGGATCACTAGATACAACTTTTAAAAACAACATCATTGCGTTTTATTTGCGGGACGTTACAGAGGCAACGATTGGAGTTGAGTAAACAACCTAACCAGTCTTGAAAGATTAATCAATTGGAATTGAATAAATTCAGCACTCAAATCAAACTGTGGTGCAAATGACAGTAGCGTGGTACTTTCAAACAAATGCCCTATGAAGGACTTTTGTCCTATAAAGTGTTTGTCCTCCAGCATTTTAAAGGTTTTCTGTCAAAATTTAGTCTTCATGCAAACAAACAAACAAACAGAGGTCTGTACTTTTAAATATTTTAATCCATGCAGGGTCACACTTTTTGTTCAGACCTGGCTGACTATACAACTTGAATGATGCATTACGAATTCTTTTAAGTTGTATTCCTACACTGCCTGTAACTGCCTGCAACTGAGATGGAGAGGAATGTAGATAGATATCACTTATGGAAATGAAGACCTAATTTGCATAATTGATAAGAAAAGACTATAATTCTATAGTGGCAAAGGATGGGACTTTCAGGGGATTATCAAGTTTTGATTGCAGATCATTGGAAGAAAGGAATGCTTGTATCAGACGTTCTTGTGAAAGATTATACCACAGTACCTATTTTACGTTAGTTTGAAATTGTAGTATGCAATTAAGAAAGACAAAGTGTATGTGCGTATCTACATATTTTGTATTGGATGTGAGTCATAACATGTAATTGTTGCTTGCCATGTTCTGCATCTGATGAGATACCATGGTAATGACGTATTGAAAAGTATCCTAGCGAGTAGCCACATTCAATTGATCATGAATGACAGATGCATCGATAGTTCTGGATTGTTTTGTTATATTTACATGTATGCTGTATGTACGTGTGTGTGTGTGTGTGTGTGTGTGTGTGTGTGTGTGTGTGTGTGTGCGCGCGCGCGCGTGTTTCCGTGTGTGCATGTGTGTCCATGTGTGTGTGCGTGCATGTGTGTGCGTGTGTGGTACATACATGATGTAAAATAAATGACACATACAATCATTGTCTACAAAATGAAATATGAAATAATATGAATGATGAAATTGTTCAGATAATGATGTTTTCTACCTTTGGGCAAGTCTGCATCAGAGTCATCTTGACTGTCATCATCATCATCATCATCATCGGCAATCGCTCGTATTCGAACATTTATGGTTGTCGATCAGTCTTGGTAACCGTGATTGTGCAAATGTGCAAATTTCACTAAATCAGCAGCAATGCAGTACAGGAACAAAAGCTATGTTTTTACAGATTTAAATGTATGAAGAAAGGATAAATGTCATTGATTACTGGCATGTACAATCGCTGCTGATAATGACAGTGGCTGTGGTTGAGTCAAATGTTATATAGAAGCTGAAACAAAGCTACTGTAATCATGCATACTAGGCAGGAATGTCCATGCTTTGCTGATTGGTATACTTGTAATAGCTCAGTTTGCTATTCGTATGGAATTTGCTGAATATATGTTCACTTTTTTGCTGATTTTCAATACGTATTGCATTCCTTGGTAAAGGCAATAAATAGACAATAATGGGCCAGTGACGTGTTGCTTTCTTTTTGTATTGTTCCCGGTTTGAACAGACAATACAAACCATTTTGTATACACCACGTCTGCTGAGTTTAAACAGACAATATCTCATTTTGAATACGCAGCACTCAACACTGAGGAGTTTAACGGTCCGGGCACCGTGTTTCCCTTCTGGTCCTCTGAACCGTACACGTACGCCACCGCCATGTGGCAAATATGTGATATCCTTAGAAAATACACATATTCGTAGAGTAATCACAAAACTAAGGATTGGGTATATGTCAAATTGGGTAGGAAGGGTATCATAGTCATAGCAGGTAATTCCTGTTGTCAAGGACTTGAATCTCCCAAATACTATGTGTAACATTATATCCATGTCGGTCTGTATTAATCTATACAGTAATTTATCTCAATGGATAAGATATGATCCATTGAGATAAATTCTGGTATAAAAGAACAAATCCAACTTCATGGTAATATTTGATAACTTCTGCATTGTAAATATCGGTCAGTACGTTAGAAACTGCCTACGAGTTAGAAATTCGACCAAATACCCCTCAAGTTAATGGTCAAGTCCGATACTACAGGTTTTTGTAGAGTAGATCAGCTACCAGAATGATTTTACACGTTGACGTTGCAATAAAGTTATCATGATACTCCTACAAATATGTAAATATTCCTATAGATGGATATATCCTTGGGTTGCTATTTAAGGTCACAAAGTAGGATAAACAACCTGGCTTACGTAAAAACAGCAATCAAATCAAACTCGTCTGCTAAAGAAAAAGTAATGCAGTAGTTTGATAAAACCGCCAGCTTTGATTCTGTTTGTAAATGCTTTAATGAGAACATATTTCGCAGGTTACGTGGTCTACCCAACACCTCAGCGTATTTAAAAAAACACGGAGAAAACAAAACAGATTGTACACACAATACAGAATCACTACAAGAACATATGAGTACATTTATGTCGTGTATCTGTTTCTGAATGCACATAGTCACAGTACAGCTAGCATTGAATCCGTTGAACGTTCATAACTCAGATTCAATACGGTTAGGAAAGAGTGTATTCAAACCGACGATGGGGGGTTCAGTCTTTCAATGTTTCACAGCCTCCAGTCTGATTGACATTTTAATAATGATAACAAGTAAGATAGACAAGAGTTTTTGAGAATTGTGTTGATCAAAAGATGCGATTTTTAAAAACAACACCATTTCGTTTTATTTCCGAGTCGTTACAGAGGTAACGATTGGATTTGAGTAAACAACCGAACCAGTCTTGAAAGGTTAATCAATTGGATAAAATCAAACTGTGGTGCAAATGACAGTAGCATGGTACTTTCAAACAAATGCCATATGAAGGACTTTTATCCTATAAAGTATTTGTCATCCAGCATTTTAAAGGTTTTCTGTCAAAATTTAGTCTTCATGCAAACAAACAAATAAACAAACAAAGGTCTGTACTTTTAAATACTTTAATCCACACAGGGTCACACTTTTAGTTCAGACCTGGCTTACTATACAACTTGAATGATGCATTACGAAGTCTTTTAAGTTGTATTCCTACGCTGCCTGTTGCTGCCTGCAACTGAGATGGAGAGGAATGTCGATAGATATCACTTATGGAAATGAAGACCTAATTTGCATAATTGATAAGAAAAGACTATTATTCTGTAACAAAAAAAATTCAAACATAAAATGTGTGCGTTAACGCAAAAGCATGGCTACCTGTTGCGTGACGAATAATGAAAATAATACACGAAGAAAAAATGTTTTTCTCCTGTGAGTGCATGTATAAAGTAATACAATAAAGATTAAAGTTTTTCAACCATGATCAAAAAGTAAAATGTCTTGAAAGGTTGTTTTGGAACCCCTCTTTTGATATGTAACAAACAAACAAGCAAAGAAACAAACAGAGAAAACGATTACGTGTTGATATGATTTGTCTCGCCTAAAAAACGAGCGATGTTTGCCACCCACTCAATTTGATTTTCTTTCATCCTTGGTTTCTAATTTCTTAAGTTAAGACTATATTTCACATTGTGTTTGAGAACCCCGCGGGTCGCCTGGTGTAGGGCGTGTATTTTTCGCTGTGCAGAAACCTGAAATCTCGCACCATGCCGGGAGGGCGACAGCAGTCCCAGACTGATGATACAGGTAAAATTGTGAAAATACCTTCTCTCTATTAGTATAGTGGACATGTCAGTGGACAAAGCTAAGGGGATTGTTTTTCAAAATGATATGTAATGATGATAAATATAAGATGCAAAATTACCTAGTACCTTGCTTGGTGTAGAGCGTGTTTTATTTTTATCTTTTCCAAGTAGCATCTGACCGGGCATGAAACTTTAGAAGACGCATGTTTTTGACAATGTTCTTCATATCTCCGTTGGGGCGCAAGTGGTAAGTGATCCCTCTGCCTCGCCAAACGGACCAAGTGCGAACCCTGCTTGGGGAATGGTGTAACGAGGGGTTGCATCCGCCATTTCGAATTGTGATGTACATCCCCGTATATGGGAAGCATCAGATGTAAAGTTATCTGTATCTGTATAGTCGGTATAACCGCCCTTCGGCGTAACACACCAACTTCGCAGGCACGCGGCGCGGCAGCAGCTGGTTATATTATACCGAAGGACCTGTCAGATCTCGGCCGTCAAACTTCTGCACGTAACAGAACCAGACGCACTTATCGTGAAGGGCGGGTGTGATTAGGTGAAAATATGACCAGTTTTGAAACCCAACATTGCCGCTCGAGAAGAAACGTACTTTTGAAAAGCCGTAATAGCAAATATTGTAATTTCGGGTAACCGTGTTTATCAAACACTGTTTTCTTCTCACAAGTACGTTTTCCATGAACCCCGGTGCTAGTTTCCGATCTAGTTGCTATGTGTACTGTGAAGAGTCTGAAGAAGAACGACTTTTTGATGGTACTATGTATAATAACAGGCGAAGGGTGTCAATTTTAGCGCAAACGCGTTTTTGTATGTTGATAAGAAATACTTACCCCGGTTAATGAACCTATATAATATTACACACCATCTTTTATTGTACTATACCTTTCTGTGATGTTACAATCAATGCATTATCAATTTTGGTTGGAACTTAATTTATCATCATCATGTTATATTTGAATTGAATTTCTGTACCATGTGCTCTATTACTTAATTTATTTTGAGCTATTAAAAATTTATGCTACATTTGATTTCACCTTCTATACCATCTATATTATTACGTTTTCTTTCTGTCGGTGTTTTATAAACCCATATGGGCTGGGCGGCGTTAAGTTGCAAGACACACATTTCATTCATTCATTCATTCGTTCATTTATTCAGATATTTTGTGACAAAAAATGTTGTATTTTGGTTTCACAAAATCTGTTGTACTCCTAAATGCCTGCCGTCGGCACCATTTTGATTTTGTAAATTTCTTCCAGGCACCACACCCATGCAGCAGCCGCAGACTGATTGGTGGCCAATTGCGGACGCCGCTGCGCGTATACCCAACGCTTTGTACGGCTCCAGAGCAGGTAAAACATACCAGCATTAATTATGATATCACAGTCCATCAATTTTTTTGTACAAATTGCACCGATGCTTCCTCTAGGGAATTGGTTTTACCTTTCTCGACACCTTTAGAAACTATGGATGGATCTGTATGATATATTCCAGGTGGTAAGTGTCATGATCAGGGTAAACATTTGATTATCAGCCCCCCCCCCCATTGTTCCGCAGCAGGTATAACATTTCATATGCAATGTGATGGATATGCACATGTCATGATTTTCCGCTGGCAGATAGCTGTAGATTTCTTTACGAGGAAGTCTAGGTTTGGGTCTCCTGATAGCTTTTATAGGGAACTGCAGATGGTGTTTTGTTTGAGATATTGAAACTGGATCCGGATAAGTCAAGAAAGGATGAATACTGCATATAGTCGAAAGTTAATTATGAGCGCGCTCGCGTGTGTGTGTTTGTGTGTGTGTACACGATAATTCGATAATGCCTGAATGGATTGTTTTGATGTTTGGTATGTGTGTAGGTCTTGATGAGGCTTCGAAATGGTTAGATTATGGGCCCCCTATGGACTTTCTAAGGTATTGCAATGGAACTTTCAGCTTTAATATCTCGTGTTCTGAACATGGTATGGTCATGATTTTTGAGTGGTGGGTAGGTCTTTGGGGGGAAATTAATTCGTGTAGGTTTGAATTCCCTATAGCCTAAGGCCTAACTCAATAAAGGGTTGACATGATTTGTTTATTACATAATCATATGCTTATTATGCAAAGCAAACTCTAATTTGAGTAATTAATGAGGAACGTTTATAAATCCGCTGTATTCCATGATAGGATTCTGAAACATGGGGCATATGTAAATCAGATCAGAAAGAGAGTAATATCGATAGATATCGATTATGCAAATAACGATCTAATTTGCATGATTAATTAACAAAATACTATAATTTAAAAATTGCAGATAATGCGAACTTCACTAAATTGCTGCATTTGGAAGGTAAGTAAATCAGGCAAAAATGCAGCTGACAACTTAAAATTGCCACACTGGGGCAAACATTCCGGCTCCTGCCAGGGCCTGGCCCCAGGGGCTCTACAGTTTTTTTTAAACACAAAGGGGTAAAGGCAGACAGAATCTGTGACTTTAATAGTGGAGACAGGAAATTTACTTTGACTTTTACCGGGTATGTATTGTCTAAAATACCTGTCACCAGCAGCAGCATTGAACAACAGGGAGATTTATATTTTGGCGAAGGCATGGGTTCGAGGAGCTCTACTTTTATATGTTGTTCACTAAATAAGGGAATACAGCATTTTGAATTCACAAATGAAGATTTTTCATGATCAGTATACGTAATCATACAGGATCATAGAAGAACTTTATGATCCTGTATCATGTAACGCTAACGAAAGGACTCAATGATTTGTATTTGGATATGTAAGAAACGTGTGTTTCGTCCTGTGCGAAAATAGCGGCAGCCAACAAAAAGCTCTCGTCGGACGGAGAGAGCACAGACGGGGAGGACGTGAACATGACTAGGTTAACCTCGGGGCGTCTGCACGCTCTGCCCGAGGAACACGTGTATGACGACACGCCCACCCCAAAAGAGATGGGTGATGGAACTAGTGACGCTGCTTCTAGTGACGACAGCCATCCGCACCCTGGTACGTGTTTAAGTCTCGAAACTATTTTTACAAGCTATCTAAACAGATGCACACAGATAGGTTTTGCTCTTGTCCGTGTGTATGTATGCATGTGTGTATGTATGTATGTGTGTGTGTGTGTGTGTGTGTGTGTGTGTGTGTGTGTGTGTGTGTGTGTGTGAATGTGTGTTTGTGTGCATTGTTGTATGTATGTGTACCTATGTGGTGTGTTCGTTTGTTTGTGTGTATGTTTGATTGTGTTTGTATCTATTTATGTGTATTTGTGTCTGTGTGTATGTTTCATGTGTGTATGTCTGTCTGTATGTATGTATGTATGCAATACTATGTATGTATGTATGTGTGTGTGTGTGCGGGGACGTGGTTTAAAGTAGGCGACACTCATTTTTGAGCTTCCTAGCGGATTTCCATTGGTCTGCATCAGAATGTCGGGTTTCCATATCTTATATTTCTGTACTGGACATTGTATCTGTTGATAATTGTGTAGCAGATAGCTGATAGCTGTTGGAATAGGGAAGAAGTGGTATAGGTTTGGGTCCATTAACAGCTAGTCATCGTTTGTCTTCTATCTTAGCACGTGTCGCTGGCATATGGACTATGGTGACATCTCGTACAGGTATCTTACCTGCACTGGGTTGTGGGATGTTGGTGATGGTGTCTGTTATCACCGCTTCAATCCTGGCGACTCATCTCGTGGTTGAAAGGAAGGTAGGTCAGAAGATTTGTATTCAAAACTTAAGATTTTTTGCTGTTTGTAGAAGTCGTTCTAAAGCAGGATTAAACTGTAATTTCCAACACATTGTAAAGACGGGACGTGCATACATTTTCGAAGGAACAGCAGCATTCGGGACAATTTGTAATGACTGTCCAACCGCCTGTTCAACCCTCTTCCACTACAGTATATATACCCTTATACAAGCGTTGACCAAGGTTACACATGTTCTTTTGCACAATAATGCCTATGAGACTGCTGCCTGTAAACGAAAAGATATTGTCGTTTACCTCCTACTTTCGTAGCTTTATTAGACCTACGTACTACATTGTAAGATTCAGTAGGACTGTAGCACTGGTGTAGGAGGACTTTCCTCACGAATTCAGCGCGAATCGATACGACCTTGTATGCACAGGTGTGACGCAGGTTTTCGTTCACACGATTTTAGCAGACGAACGGTTCAAACATGCAAGAGGCCGTGATGACCGGGGCAACCTTAACTTCACTTGCTACACCATTTGAACTGGAATCGACAGAGTCATTTACAAACAACAGCCTAATCCCCGACACCCTGCCACTAACCGTCACATCTCTGCCCACCAGAGGTAAGCAATGTTTGGGATCACACAGACAAACACGCAGATAGACACACACAAATAGAAACACAGATAGGCACACAGATAGACACGCAGATACACTGATAGACACGCATATAGGTTATTGAGCATAAATACAGATAGCCACACAGACACGCATATACACACCAACACACAAAAGACACGCATATAGACACACAGACACGCAGATACACACACAGATAGACAAAAAAGTCGAAAATAATCACTGTTTTATATTACCACAGTCATGAACGGATGTATGCTGAAGCCATGTCAGCATGGCACCTGTGTGAACAAAGATACTGGATACAACTGCACCTGCTCTCCGGGATGGACTGGACAAAACTGCCAGCAAGGTAACTGTTGTCACTCAATCACCCACTGACTCAGTGACTCAGCGACTCAGTGACTCACTCACTCACGCACTTACTCACTCACTCACTCACTCACCCACTCACTCAACCAACCAGCAAACCAATTAACCAATTAACCAACCAACCAACCAACAAACAAACCAACCAACCAACCAACCAACCAAACACCCACTGCTTACAACAGCTTGACGAACTTTCCTCCTGTTTTGGCACAGACCTGAATGAATGTACCAGGAAACCATGCCAACATGGACGCTGTGTGAACCAAGATGGCGGATACAATTGTACCTGTGACCCTGGATGGACTGGACAGAACTGCCAGCAAGGCGAGTTTTTTTCAGTACCAGTCAAACTTTAAATGTAGTCGTAATGAACGTACATTCACACTGATAACCATCCTTTTGACTTCACACTGTTCCTGAAACAGTTATAGACGTTGATCTTACATTCACACTGTTTACCATCCTACCTACTTCACACTATTACTGTCACAAGGACTGTCCCTGGTGCTTAACACAACCTATTATCCGTTTTGACACAGACCTGAATGAATGTACCAGGAAACCATGCCATCATGGACGCTGTGTGAACCAAGATGGCGGATACAACTGTACCTGTGACCCTGGATGGATCGGACAGAACTGTCAGTTAGGTGAGTTCTTTTTGAGTAGCAGTCAAGGTTTAAATGCATTGTGACTGAACGTACAATCATACTGATTATCTTCCAACTGACTTCACACTGGCACTGTCCCTGAACGTACATTCACAATGATAATCCTCCTTCTGACTTCACACTTGTCCTGTCCCTGGTGCTGAACATAATTCACAATGATTATCACCCTACCCAATTTACATTGGTCCTGTCCCTGGTTCTAAACGTACATTCATAGTGATTATCGTCCTTTTGACTAAACAGTTTTCCCGTTTTGACACAGACATGAATGAATGTACCAGGAAACCATGCCAATATGGACGCTGTGTGAACCAAGATGGTGGATACAGGTGTACCTGCGACCCTGGATGGACCGGAAAAGACTGTCAGCAAGGTGAGTTCTCTGCGAATATCAGTCAAAGTTTAAATAGCGTGTGACTGTAACGTTTTTCCATTTAATGTTTATCGTTCTTGTCTAATTGATTGTCATCCTATTTGGTAACTGTCGGGAATCTATGTGCTATAGTTACTTTTCAATAAGTTCCATTTAGCGCAACAACCTATTTTCCGTTTTGACACAGACCTGAACGAATGTACCAGGAAACCATGCCAACATGGACGCTGTGTGAACCAAGATGGCGGATACAACTGTGCCTGCGACCCTGGGTGGACCGGAAAAAACTGTCAGCAAGGTCAGTTTCTCCGGTTCCAGTTAAACTTTAAATGCAGTGTCACTTAAATTGTTTTAATTGTCCGACATCCATGTGTTGCATACAATTTCTTACATTTAATAGTCCTGATCCTGTTGCTGAACTCACATTCACATTGATTATCCTCCAACTGGCTTAACACTGGTCCTGTCCCTGGTGCTGAACGTAATTCACACTGATTATCCTACAACTGACTTCATACTGGCCCTGTCCTTGGTGCTGAACTCACATTCACATTGGTCATCCTCCAACTGGCCTCACACTGGTTCTATCCCTGGTGCTAAACGTGCATTCACAATAGTTATCGTCCTATTGACCCACACTTTTTTTCGGTTTTGACACAGGCCTGAATGAATGTACCAGGAAACCATGTCAATATGGACGCTGTGGACGCTGAAGTTTCTATAAACCGTGTATATGAAAACATTTTTCATTGTCATTTCGTTTGGTAACTGCGGAAAATCTGTGGGCTGTAGCTGTTTTTACTTAGTTCCTTTATGTGCTATTGTTGCGTTTCAAGTTCCATTCAGCCGATCAACCTATTTTCCGCTTTGACACAGACCTGAATGAATGTACCAGGAAACCATGCCAACATGGACGCTGTGTGAACCAAGATGGCGGATACAAATGTAACTGCAGCTCTGGATGGACCGGACAGAACTGTCAGCAAGGTGAGTTCTTTTTGAGTATCAGCCAAACTTAAAATGCGGTGTGACTAGTAAAATCATGTTGCATACCCTTCTATATTTTTTTTCCATTTAATGGTCCTGTCCTTGGTCCTGAACTCAATTCACAAGTATCATCATCCTACTGACTTCGCTCTGGTCCTGTGCCTGGTGCTGAACGTACATTTATACTGATTACCCTCCTATTGACTTCACACTAGCCCTGACCCTGGTGCTGAACTTACATTTACACTGATTATCCCACGACTGACTAAACACTGATCCTGTCCCTGGTGCTGAAGGCACATTCACGCTGATTATCCTCCTTCTGCTTTTACACCGGTCCTGCCCCTTTTACTGAAAGTAAATTCACGCTGATTATTCTCCGTCACAGTTTGCACTGGTCTTGTACATGGTGTTGAGCACAATTTTCCTTTTTTGACACAGACCTGAATGAATGTACAAGGAAACCATGCCAACATGGACGCTGTGTGAACCAAGATGGCGGATACAACTGTACCTGCGACCCTGGATGGACTGGAAAGAACTGCCAGCAAGGTGAGGCGTTTTTGTTCTAATCTTATGTGTAGTAAAATAATGAATCTTTAGCCTATTTGCATTGTTTTAAGTCCCTTAATAACTATTGTTTATGTTCCAGACAAACCATGTCTTGCTGGGTGGAGTGGATATAAGAACCACTGCTACAAGTTGATGACAGACGCGGCCGACTGGGAAACAGCGAACTCACGGTGTAAACAACACGGTGCAAATCTGGCTTCTATCACAAGTCATGAAGAAGCCAACTTCATCAACCGTATCATCACTGATGGTGGGTAACATTCAAAGATCCTTATCGAAATCGAGTTCATGTAGAGCTAAAACACTGAAAGTTAGAATGCATATCAAATTTACATTTGTCCTACTGAAGTCGTCCGCAAAGGTAACCAATCACAGAGGTCACTCGAACTTAGGGGCACGTGACTGTGATAGCATTATTGCATGTTTGACTGTCTGGCTCTGTAAATCCTAAGTTGTTGTCTTATAATTACAGCTCCTGTGGGGAAGTGGGAGGTTTATCTCGTTTGGTTCGGACTGCAT
This sequence comes from Branchiostoma lanceolatum, assembly GCF_035083965.1. Lineage (NCBI taxonomy): Eukaryota > Metazoa > Chordata > Leptocardii > Amphioxiformes > Branchiostomatidae > Branchiostoma > Branchiostoma lanceolatum. The sequence goes on along the minus strand of NC_089726.1, from coordinate 15,523,180 downwards.
CGCAAAGATGGATTCAGCAAGTTTACGGATGGGTCGCAGGTTTCCTACACGAACTGGGAGTCTGGTCAGCCTAACAACCACCGCCATGTGTTTTCAGGATTCGTGGGACAGGACTGTGTGGGGATGTACTCAAAGGTGTGTGCAGAAATAAGCTGATATTGCATATCTAAGGTTTCCTAGACTTTTCGGACTATTATATTGGCATTGTGTTTATTGTAAACCGCATTTGTGATTAAGTAAAAAACAGATAAACTAAGATAAAGTTTCCAACTGCTATAACAGGATTTGAAGATGCGTAAGGCATTGATCAAGTGGACAACAGTAAAACCGTGCATGGAGATAAGGGCACGGAAGAAGACTGATAAATTGCATTGCAGAGATTGACATATACTTGCACCAGTTGATTTTTCGTGTAGGTTCTTATTTCAAAAGACTGGCAAATCCGCCTGGGTTTTCCCGGATTCACATGTGCGAAGGGGATAGTGGAACGATGACCAGTGCAGTCCTGACTAGTGCATGAAAGAAGACTGATGAATGTCATTGCATTACTAAAATTGACATCAGCAAATAAGTTACGCCCACCGGATCTCTCGGCTAATCCATTATCTAAAGTGTCCTATCACTGATGAGGACACACACTGATTTGTTGTGCCAAATTGTAAAGAACTTGCCGCTTAAGAATGGTAAAAAGAAAGTAACATTATCACATGTATCTTTATTCAACAGGATGGAAAAGTTAGCGGCTGGTATTTCTGGGTTGAAGTGCGAAAGGGACAATGGGACGATGACCAGTGCTACCGTGAATATCCCTTCATCTGCAAGCGTCCAAAATGACGAAACTCCATCCTGACCCACCCGACGTCTTTATGGTAACATAGCGCCTTAACGGTGACCTATAACCACTGAATAAACCATCGAGTGAGCAAAATGTTATGTCACTGTAAACACCGAGAAAAGGGCGAGACATTAACGTTATCATCATACACCCATTTCAAACTGACATTGTTAAGAAGTTGAAATTCATAACTTCTACATTTAATTCATTGTCCGATCATTAGATTTACTGTTTTCATCTTCATTGACAAATAAGAATGGAGGGCCTCGATTGGTTCATTGGCTGTATGTGATAATAACTAATAACTGTAAAGCCCGTGGTGACCTCGGACAGCACTGGTGGGTTTCTCGTTTGATAAACATTTGTTCATTTCATTAGGGCAAGACCTTTGTGGCTGCTAAACCAGAACAAACATAAAGAAATACATGTGATTTAACGGTTCTTGTTTTTCTTGCATGTTCAGTAATAGAATTGCACGGGTTTCAAGTTTGTGTCACCAAGTACACTGCACAAGAAGCATTGATGATGTTTGAAATACAATCTATACAAACTTAGAATATTTTATTACACTCTTTGTATCGCAAACTAGTTTGGAATGCCTTTGTTAATAGACCTGTGTGCCTTTATGTCAGTAAAGATTTCTAAAACGTTCTATGGACGCTTGGTGAACTTGAATCACGTTTTGATGGGTAGATTCGAAGATTAGAAGGAAAGTAAACAATATTCTATGCTAGGAAAATGATAACCTGTTAGAGGAAAGCAGTTTGTTTCAGTCCATTGTGCACTTTGACTTATCAGAAAGCTGAGTTATACACGTATTTAAAAGTTTTTACTGTTGTGGTTGTTTTTACATATCATTCAGAGTAAAATAGCTGCTAATGACATTATGTCAACATTCAACAACAATCATATTATCAAGTTTTGATTGCAGATCATTGGAAGGAAGGAATGCTTGTATCAGGAGTTGTTGTGAAAGATTGTGCCACTATGTGGACCTATTCTACTTTAGTTTGAATTGTAGTATGCAATTAAGAAAGACAAAGTGTATCTGCATAGTTTGTATTGGATGTGATTCATAAAATGTACTTGTTGCTTGCCATGTTCTGCATCTGATGAGATACCATGATGGTAATGACTTATTGAAAAGTATCCTAGCGAGTAGCCACATTCAATTGAATGGCAGATGCATCAATAATTCTGGATTATTTTGCTATATTTACATGTATGCTGTATGTGCGCGCGCGCTTGTGTGTGTGTGTGTGTGTGCGCGCGTGTGTTTCCGTGTGTGTATATGTGTGTGTATGTGTGCGTGTGTGGTACATACATGATGTACAATAAATGTCATATATACAATCATTGTCTATAAAATGAAATATGAAATGATATGAATGCTGAAATCGTTCAGATAATGATGTTTTTCTAACTTTGGGCAAGTCTGCATCAGAGTCATCTTGACTGTCATCATCATCATCGGCAATCGCTCTTGTTCGAGAATGTAATGTTGTGTGTCAGATCAGTCTTGGTAACCGTGACTGCAAATGCGCAAATTTTACTAAATCAGCAGGAATGCAGTACAGGAACATGAAAAAAGCAATGTTTTTACAGATATAAATGCATAAAGAAAGGATAGATGTCATTGATTACTGGCATGTGCAATTGGTACTGATAAGGACAGTGGCTGTGGATGAGTCAAATGTTCTATAGAAGCTGAAACAAAGCAACTGTAACCATGCATACTGGGCAGCAATGTCTATGCTGGACTGATTGGGATACATATGATAGCTCATTTTGCTATTCGTATGGAATTTTCTGAATATATGTTCAATTTTTCTGATTTTCAATACGTATTGTATTCCTTGGTAAAGGCAATAAATAAACAATAATGTGCCAGTGACGCGTTGCTTCCTTTTTGTATTGTTCCCTGTTTGAACAGACAATACTAACAGACAATATCCAATTTTGGATACGCCACACTCACCACTGAGGAGTTTAACGGCCCGGACACTGTGTTTCCCTTCTGGTCCGCTGAACCGTACACGTACGCCACCGTCAGGCGTTTCAAAACACTGTCTTTCCAATACTATTGTTTATTTGGCAAATATGTGATATCCTTAGAAAACACGCAAACACATGCACGCAGAGCAATCACAAAGCCAAGGATTGTATGTCAAATTGGCTAGGAATTAGGGAGGGTAACATAGCAGGTAATTCCTGTTGTCAAGTACTTGATTGAATCTCTCAAATACTGTGTATAATACATTATATCCATATCGGTCTGTAGTCATGTAAACAATGCTTTGTCTCAATGGATCAGATAAGATTCATTGAGATAAATTCTGGTATAAAAGAGCAAATGAAAATTCATGATAATATTTCATAATTTCTGCATTGTGATTATATCGGTCAGTACGTAAAGAACTATAGCTATCTACGTGTTAAAAATTCGAGCAAAGATTCCTCAAGTTAATAGTCTCGTCCGATACTACAGTTTTTCGTACAGTAGATCAGCTACCAGAATGATTGATTATACAAGTTTCCACAATAAAGTTCTCATGATACCCCTACAAATATGCAAATATTCCTACAGATTTGAATATATCCTTGAGGTACTATTAAAGGTCACAGACTATAGAATAAAAAACCTGGCTCCCGTAAAAACAATAATCCAATCAAACTCGTCTACTAAAGATGAAAGCAATGCAGTAGTTTGATAAAACCGCCAGCTTTAAGTCCGTTCGTAAATGCTTTAATGAGAACATATTTCGCAGGTTACGTGGTCTACCCAACACCTCAGCGTATTTTTAAAAAATTCGGAGAAAATAAAACAGATTGTACACACAATACAGACTCACTACAAGAACATATGACTGTGTACATTTATGTCGTGTATCTGTTTCTAAATGCACACAGTCACAGTACAGCTAGCGTTGAATCTGTTGAACATTCATAACTCAGATTCAATACGGTTGGGAAAGTGTGTATTCAAACCGACGATGGGGGATGGGTCAGTCTTTGAATGTTTCACAGCCTCCAGTCTGATTGATACTTTAATAATGATAACAAGTAAGGTAGACAGAGTTTTGGGGAATTTTATTGATCACAATCTTTAAAAATGACATCATTGCGTTTTATTCGCGGGACGTTACAGTGGCATAGATTGGAGTTGAGTTAACAACCAAACCAGTCTTGAAAGGTTAATCAAGTGGGCTTGAATAAAATCAGCACTCAATTCAAACTGTGGTGCAAATGAAAGTAGCGTGGTACAAATGCCCTATGAAGGAAAGAGTAATTGCTACAATAGCCTTCTTTGCTAATACAAGATGAGACTTTGATACTTTCAACAACTTGTTTTTGCCTGGGCCTATGTCATCGCAAAATCTTTTTGATGGACTTGTCAGAAAGTTGGCATGTTGGTATATATGTGGTTAAAGAGGGTATCAAATACCTTAGCAAACACCAAAGGCACCCGTGATAATTACTTCACGGAGGATTGTGTCCTACGGAGTCTTGTCACTATCTTTGCTACGTGTATTACGTTAATGTTGTTCTTGTGGCAGTGTTGATACGTTACTAACTTGAATGCAGTTCCACATTGTCCCTATGTTTGCAACAAAAATAATTGAAACATATAAAATATATTGCAGAAAATCTATAAATGTGTTTATTAACGCAAAGGGATGTCTACCCGTTACGTGATGAACAAGGAAAATATCAGACGACGAAAAGGTGTTTTCTCCTGTGAGAGCATGTATAAAGTAATGCAATAAAGACGATAGTTTTCCAACCATGATCAAAAAGTAGAATGTCTTGAAAGGTTGTTTTCGAACCCGTCTTTTGATATGTAACAAAGAAACAAAGAAACGATTACGTGTTGATATGATTTGTCTCGCCTGAAAAACGAGCGATGTTTGCCACCCACTCAATTTGATTTTCTTTCATCCTTGGTTTCTAATTTCTTTAGTTACGGCTATATTACTTGTCGTGTTTCGTACCCACCCTGGTACATGGTGTAGGGCGTGTATTTTTCGCTGTGCAGAAACCTGAAAAGCCGCACCATGCCGGGAGGGCGACAGCAGTCCCAAACTGATGACACAGGTAAAATTGTGAAAATATCTTCTCTCTATTAATGGACATATCAGTGGACAAAGCCAAGGGACTTGTTCTTCAAAATGATATGTAATGATGATAAATATAAGATGCAAAATTACCTAGTACCTTGCTTGGTGTAGAGCGTGTTTTATTTTTATCTTTTCCAAGTAGCATCTGACCGGGCATGAAGCTTTAGAAGACGCATGTTTTTGACAATGTTCTTCATATCTCCGCTGCCTCGCCAAACGGATCAAGTGCGAACCCTGCTTGGGGCATGGTGTAACGAGGGTTTGCATCCGCCATTTCGGACTAGTACTGTGATATAAAGCCCCGTATATGGGAAGCATCAGGTGTAAAGTTATCTGTTTCTGTATAGCCGGTATAACTGCCCTTCGATGTAACACACCAGCTTCGCAGGCACGCTGTGCGTCAGCAGCTGCTTATATTACACCGAAGGACCTGTCAGTTCTCGGCCGTCAAACCTCTGCACGTAACAGAACCAGACGCACTTATCGTGAAGGGCGGGTGTGATTAGGTGAAAATATGACCAGTTTTGAAACCCAACATTGCCGCTCGAGAAGAAACGTACTTTTGAAAAGCCGTAATAGCAAATATTGTAATTCCGGGTAACCGTGTTTATCAAACACTGTTTTTTTCTCACAAGTACGTTTTCCACGAACCCCGGTGCTAGTTTCCGATCTAGTTGCTATGTGTACTGTGAAAAAGAAAAGAGTCTGAAGAAGAACGACTTTTTGACGGTACTATGTATAATAACAGGCGAAGGGTGTCAATTTCAGAGCAAACGCGTTTGTGTATGTTGATAAGAAATACTTACCCCGGTTAATGAACCTATATAATGTTACACACTTTTATTATACTATACTTTTCTGTGATGTTACAATCAATGCATTATCAATTGTGGTTGGAACTTAATTTATCATCATCATGTTATATTTGAATTGAATCTCTGTACCATGCGCTCTAAATTATCTACTAAATCTATCTTTATTCATTTATCATTTATGCTATATATGATTTGACCTTCTGTACCATGTATATTATTACGTTTTCTTTTTGTCGGCGTTTTATAAACCCATATGGGCCGGGTGGCGTGAAGTTGCAATGCACGCTAATGAAATTTTATTCATTTTTAGCGAAGCCTGAGGGGCAAGCTTAATAGTATATTTTAGGCCCGATTTGCAAGAATTCCCAGAATTCCACAGGAATTTCAGGAATCCGTCCGGCCAACTCTGTGGATGCCATCCTGTCACTTTTTCAAACTTGATACCTCATTAGCACATCTGGCATCCATGCACTCAGCTGTCGATGACAGATGACCTACTTTTACGTGGTGTCCGATTTCGTACTGCCCGGAGTGTGTCAGGGAGTTCACCGAATCTAGTATTCTAGCTTTGAGAAGGGTTTGCGCATCCCAGTTGATCTGTTATCACAAGAACGTGCTGAACATCATGCCTCCCACCAAAAAACCTCTGTGAAAACCAAAACTTGAGGAGATCCAAGCATATAAAGAAAGGCAAAGTTTTAAACGGAACGATAAATAACTTGTTTTCATTCATTCAGATATTTTGTGACAAAAAAAGGTTGTATTTTGGTTTCATAAAATCTGTTGTACTCCTAAATGCCTGCCGTCGGCGCCATTTTAATTTTGTAATTTTCTTCTAGGCACCACACCCATGCAGCAGCCGCAGACTGATTGGTGGTCAATTGCGGACGCCGCTGCGCGTATACCCAACGCTTTGTACGGCTCCAGAGCAGGTGAAACATACCAGCATTTATTATGATATCACAGTCCATCAATTTTTTGTTAAAAATTGCACCGATGCTTCCTGTAGGGAATTGGTTTTACCTTTAAATTCTCGACACCTTTAGAAACTATGGATGGATCTGTATGATATAGTCCAGTTGTTAAGTGTCATGATCAGGGCAAACATTTAATTATTATCCCCCCCCCCCATTGTTTTCGGTGTTACTGCAGTATAACATTTCAGATGCAATGTGCTGGATATGCACATGTCATGATTTTCCGGTGGCAGATAGCTGTAGATTTCTGAATGAGGAAGTCTAGGTTTGGGTCTCCTGATAGCTTTTATAGGGAACTGCAGATGGTGTTTTGTTTGAGATATTGAAACTGGATCCGCATAAGTCAAGAAAGGATGAATACTGCTTTTAGTCGAAAGTTAATTATGCGCGCGCGCGTGTGTGTGTTTGTATGTGTGTACACGATAACTCGATAATGCCTGAATGGATTGTTTTGATGTTTGGTATGTGTGTAGGTCTTGATGAGACTTCGAAATGGTTAAATTATGGGCCCCCTATGGACTTTTTAAGGTATTGCAGCGGAACTTTCAGTTTTAATATCTCGTGTTCTGGACATGCTATGGTCATGATTTCTGAGCGGTGGGTAGGTCTTTTGGGGGAAATTAATTCGTGTAGGTTTGAATTCACTAACTCAAGAAGGGGTTGACATGATTTGTCTATTACATAATCATATGCTTATTATGCAAAGCAAACTCTAATTTGAGTAATTAATGAGGAAAGTTTATAAATCCGCTGTATTCCATGATAGGATTCTGAAACATGGTGCATATGTAAATCAGATCAGAAAGAGAGTAATATCGATAGATATCAATTATGCAAATAACGATCTAATTTGCATGATTAATTAACAAAATACTATAATTTAAAAGTTGCAGATAATGCGAACTTCACTAAATTGCTGCATTTGGAAGGTAGTCCATTCCAAGTCACCACACGGTTTTTTTAGTGATATTTATAATATCTTCGAATATTTGGCATACAATTATAAACTGTTATAAATATTAACAAATGTTTAGAAAAAAGTTAATATGAGAGTTACCATCTTTTAGAAAATGTTTCAAGAATTTGCAAACATTTCGAAAGTTACTGTCAAAAGAGATCAATTTTCAAAACAAGTTTGAAATATGAATTGATTTGTTTCAAGTTTCGAAACATTTCGAAATAAAGATATGGGTCATTTGCCCCCCGTAACGAGCGGCTAATCCTAACAAAGCCTGTTTTGGATCGGACGTGGACCGCTGACCAAGCGGGAAGTCACTGTGCCGTGACACCGTCTCCGAGTTCCTCTAGTCCAGATATATATGAATGGTTTATTATTGTCATTTCATGACACAAACATACAAAGGCAGCCTATTGGCTGAACTGAGGTATGTCTTACAATCAGTTTAAAAGCAAACAGATATACCTACATTAAAACATCACATATCTTAATCAACAAGACTCAATTTAAAATATATACTTACTAAGTGCTTATCTGTGGTGCTTTGTTATTGAGAAGGTCAACCAGGTACGGTAGTGTAGTGTTTCTATATCTACCGGTTCTACATTTGAATTGCGTTAACTGGTATTTAGACCTAAGGTTCTTGCCATGGAGACTCACGCGGTTTGGAGGCAACCAATTGGAGAACGTCGTGGAGCTTAACAAGGAAGTAGCAAACTTAGCACATAGTTCGTGTCGTCTGTTACATAGAGATGGCAGTGACAATTGATTCAGTGACATGCTGTAGCTAACAAAGTTGGGGCCGAGAATTATACGACAAGCTCTTCTTTGTACATTCTCAATCGCTCGAGATTGGGCATTAGTAATACCTGGGTGCCACACAGGGCATGCATATTCCAGAGTTGGTCGTATAAAGCCAACGAAGACTAGTGTTAAGTCTGTAGTGTCAAGGCCATGTCTCTTAAGTACCCGCAAAAAGTACAGTCTGCGGCTCCCCTTGTTTACCATCATGTTGACGTGGGCGTCCCATTTCAGGTTCGCTTGGAAGATTACCCCCAGGATCTTAGCGAACTGTACGACTTGAAGTGTTGATGTTTTAATAGTCAATACAGGTGGGGGAGGGGGGTTCCGCATGAAGCATATCAGCATTACCATGCACTTGGAAGGGTTGAGTTGCATGTGGTTGTCCTCAGTCCAACGTACGAGGCTATCGACGTCAGTTTGTAGCGTGGAATCATGCGTAACGGGTCTCGCCTCCGACAGGGACATATCATCCACGTACTTCCAAGCCTCGGCCGAATCTTCACTCACCGGAGATGCATCATTGATGAGTGTAAGGAACACAAGTGGTCCCAACTTTGTTCCCTGCGGAACTCCACAAGTAAGTGTTTCCCACTCTGACAAGACTTGCTGGTATTTTACACGCTGTTGTCTGTTTGACAGAAAGGCGCACACCCAGGGGATTATGGAGCGCCTAACGCCTAGGTCGAGGAGTTTCGCGACTGCAGTCAAGTGGTGCACGCGGTCAAAGGCGCGTGTGAAGTCAGTCAGGACAAGGGTGTTGCAGTAACCAGGCTTGTCTGTTGTACTAGCCAAGTGGTGGATTAAGCTAGTGAGATAGTGCGTGGTGGATTTTCCCTTTAGCGATCCATACTGACGGGGATCTATATTAGGGAGGATGTCGCTTAAGCACCATTCGGTGACAAATCCCTCACAAACCTTGGCGAAAATAGGTGTCAGGGATATCGGCCGCAGCTTTTCAAGACGTGGAGGTTTCTCCTTCGGAACGGGTACAACATCAGCCATCTTCCACACTGAGGGCACAATCCCTTCTTGGAGAGATGAGTTAAAGATGTCACTGACTGGCGTACTCAGTTCGAACGCGAATTCTCGCACCAACCGCGCAGAGATACCGTCCACCCCGGATGCCTTGCCCAGTTTCACTCTGCGGAGCCGGTGGTACATCTCCCACACGGAGACTCTCGGGGGAGGACCAGGAGCGGGCAGGAAGGATGGCAGGTCCGCAAGAGATAACGGAGGGAGCTGTTGGGATGCTGACGCCAGGTGTCGGTTGATAGCGTTGGCCACAGTCTGGGTGCAGGTCTGATCCACGCCTGGCACTTCAATGTCTGTGGGATCACTGCACAAGTTTGCCATCTGTTTGATGTTCTGGTACCATTTTCTCGGATCCGCAGATTTTAGGTGTTTGATGTTGTCATGGTAATGCTTGTTCTTAGCAGTTGAAATTTCACGTGCTATCTTGTTCCTTAAATGCTTCCATGTGCAGGTGTCACCCTTGTTGAAAGCCCGTTGACGTTTTGAGATCAGTGATTTGATCATCGGCGTGATCCAGGGCTTGTCTCTACAGTGGGTGCGTACTGTTTTGGCCGGAAGGAACTTCTCAATGGCTTGATTCAGGGTTGTGTAGAAGGTAGTAGACTTCGCCTGGGTGTTGGTTTCCTGGAGGACTTCATCCCAGTTGTGGGAAGTAATCCAGGACCCGAATGCCCTGATATCAGAGTCTCGCATAGGCCTCACTACTTTCTTGCGCGTGTAATTGGGTGGCTTTCTTCGTTCTCCGAATAGAAGGACACAGTTATGGTCGCTATTACCCACTGGGGGAGCGACAGAGGGGGATCTGTAGAATACCCCTATGTTCGTCAGAATCTGGTCCAAGACTGCGTTGCCACGAGTAGGTATATCCACCACTTGTTCTAGAGAATGGCTGCGGCAAAGGTGGCTGGAATCTAAACGGTTCAGGTCACCGAGCACCAACAAACCGATGTCTGGGTGGGAATTCCGAAGTAAATCCATGGACTCTGACAGGTGGTCCAGTAACGCGTCCTCATTGGGTGACGCTGGAGGGTTGTACACTCCACAAAGAGCGATGGACGTGATCTCCCGGGGGAGCCATGGGGGACGAAGATGGACCCAGACGCATTCTAGTTCGGCAGGAACTATGAGGTTGACAGGTTTCGCTGTTATGTAGTTCTTCACGTAAACAGCTACGCCTCCACCTCTCTTGTCGGGACGGTCCCTGCGGAATGAACTGTAGCCCTCGATAGATGTGGCCTCTGTTGGTAGATCTGAAGAGAACCACGTCTCAGTGACGACGGCAATATCAGCTTCACTGGAGGCTAGAACTAAGCTGAACTCGTCAAGTTTGTTTACCAGAGACCGTGTGTTTGTCAACAAGATGCTAGGCATACTTCGAGGTTGTGAGCTCTTGACTTGATCACACTTAATGGGACGCAGGTGCCGTTGACGGGTGTCCATGTTGATGACATCATGATATTAGTAAAGCACAAGTCAACTGTAGTTTTGCCACTCAAAAAGGGCCAGCAAATGTTGCTAACGATCAGGAACCGACAGTGGTCAAATGACAAGACGCAATGAGCAAAAACAAAAGGTTTATCCACGCCAAATTAGCCCGACATTCGGCATAATACAAAGGGATAGCCGGAAAGGCGGCCGCCACTTGGGAGAATCTATTCTTTGTGTAGGGGGACAAACTCCTTGTAAATACTTTAAACCAACGTAAAATGATTACAGATACGAAATTTCACAGTAACAATGTAGCACTGAAATACTGTAATACTTAGATTATTTACTTCAAATCTTAAACTCTGTCAACATATGTTGAAAGATAGATACATAATAATATTTCAGGCAGCGTGTTCCCCTGCAAACAGCCCGCGTCATGCCGTCTGCCGGGAATGCAACAACACGAGCACGAGCATGAAGTTTTGATAGTGAAACAAAATCCATGATCTGACGCTCTTCATCTCTGGAACAATAAAGCCTCTATGCTTTACCCTGTTGGCTGATTGACGTTTTTAATTTGCACTGGGACATGGAATTGCTGAAGGTCAGTTGTTTGGTCCCAGTTCAACTTCAGAGCATGTGCTGGCGTGCCCGTGGGGGAGGGCGACAGACTACTGTTACTGTAACGTTACAGCTTCCGTCAGTACTTTCTGTTGTTTCTATCGCATATTTGGGTCGTTTCTGCAAAAATTTTAGGTTTGATTGATAAGGAAGCCAAGGGATTAGGCACTGATAATGTTTCTTTTGAATTGTTGTGCTGCTAACTTACAGGTTTGTTTACTTTACTCCCGCGGCCAGCCGTGAGAGCACGGCGGGGTGTGAGCGCTGCCTTTCTTCGTCTATTTTTGGGTGTAATCTAACTAATTAACAGCAGACTGCGAATTTCTTCTTTCGAAAAAATGATAGGAAATTCGAAATAAAGGCAAGGGGGTGTAATCAAACCTTTGAAATTATCAAAAATATTGTTCTCAGTTCCATTAATATTTTGAATACTCCATGACAATGTGGGAACAATTAGAAAGTGTAAACATATTTCGAAAGGTTTGGAAACTATGAAATATGGATTACAAATACTTACAACTGTTTCAAATTGATTCTAAACAATGGCAAAAAACATCCGTGCGGTGACTTGGAATGGACTCTAAGTAAATCAGGCAAAAATGCAGCTGACAGCTGAAAACTGCCACACTAGGGCAAACATTCCGGCTCCTACCAGGGCCTGGCCCCAGTGGCTCTACATTTTTTTAAAAACACAACGGGGTAAAGGCAGACAGAATCTGTGACTTTAATAGTGGAAACAGGACATTTACTTTGACTTTTACCGGTTATGTATTGTCTGAAATGCCTCTCACCAGCAGCAGCATTGAACAACAGGGCCTAGGGAGATGTATATTTTGGCGAAGACATGTGTTCGAGGAACTCTACTTTTATATGCCGTTCGCTATATAAGGGAAAACAGCGTTTTCAATTCACAAATGAAGATTTTTCATGATCATTATACGTAATCATACAGGATCATACCATGTAACGCTAACAAAAGGACTCAATGATTTGTATTTGGATGTGTAAGAATTGTGTGTTTCGTCCTATGCGGAAATAGCGGCAGCCAACAAAAAGCTCTCCCCGGACGGAGAGAGCACAGACGGGGAAGACGTAAACATCACTAGGTTAACCTCGGGGCGTCTGCACGCTGTGCCCGAGGAACACGTGTATGACGACACGCCCACCCCAAAAGAGATGGGTGCCGGAACTAGTGACGCTGCTTCTAGTGACGACAGCCATCCGCACCCTGGTACGTGTTTAAGTCTCGAAACTATTTTACAAGCTATTTAAACAGACGCACACAGATAGGTTTTGCTCTTGTCCGTGTGTATGTATGCATGTGTGTATGTATGTGTGTGTGTGTGTCAATGGTCAATGTGTGTTTGTGTGCATTGTTGTATGTATGTGTGCTTATGTGGTGTGTTCGTTAGTTTGTATGTTTGTGTGTTTGTATCTATTTATGTGTATTTGTGTCTGTATGTTTCGTGTGTGTGTATGCATGTATGTATGTATGTATGTATGCATGTATGTATGTATGTGTGTGCGTGTGTGTGTGTGTGTGTGTGTGTGTGTGTGTGTGTGTTTGTGTTTTTGCGTGTGTGTGGGGGGGGGACGTGGTTTAAAGTAGGTGACACTCATTTTTGAGCTTCCTAGCGGATTTCCATGGGTCTGCATCAGAATGTCGGGTTTCCATATTTTATATTTCTGTACTGGACATTGTAGGTGTTTAGCAGATAGCTGATAGCTGTTGGCGCCCCGAAGAAGTGGTATAGGTTTGGGTCCCTAAACAGCTAGTCATCGTTTGTTTTCTATCTTAGCACGTGTCGCAGGCATGTGGACTAAGGTGACATCTAACAGAGCTCGAGTGATCTTGCCTGCACTGGGTTGTGGGATATTGGTGATGGTGTCTGTTATCACCGCTTCAATCCTGGCGACTCATCTCGTGGTTGAAAGGAAGGTAGGTCAGAAGATTTTTATTCAAAACTTTAAATTTTTTGCTGTTTGTAGAAGTTGTTCTAAAGCAGGATTAAACTGTAATTTCCAACACATTGTAAAGACGGGACGTGCATACATTTTCGAAGGAACAGCAGCATTCGGGACAATTTGTAATGACTGTCCAACCGCCTGTTCAACCCTCTTCCACTACAGTATATATATCCTTATACAGGCGTTGACCAAGGTTACACATGTTCTTTTGCACAAGAATGCCTATGAGACTGCTGCCTGTAAACGAAAAGATATTGTCGTTTACCTCCTACTTTCGTAGCTTTATTACACCTACGTACGACAGATTCAGTAGGACTGTAGCACTGGTGTAGGAGGACTTTCCTCACGAATTCTGCGCGAATCGATACGATCTTGTATGTGCAGGTGTGACGCAGGTTTTCGTTCACACGATTGTAGGAGACAAACGGTTCAAACATTCAAGAGGCCGTGATGACCGGGGCAACCTTAACTTCACTTGCTACACCATCTGAACTGGAATCGACAGAGTCATTTACAAACAACAGCCTAATCCCCGACACCCTGCCACTAACCGTCACATCTCTGCCCACCAGAGGTAAGCAATGTTTGGGATCACACAGACAAACACGCAGATAGACACACACAAATAGAAACACAGATAGGCACACAGATAGACACGCAGATACACTGATAGACACGCATATAGGTTATTGAGCATAAATACAGATAGCCACACAGACACGCATATACACACCAACACACAAAAGACACGCATATAGACACACAGACACGCAGATACACACACAGATAGACAAAAAAGTCGAAAATAATCACTGTTTTATATTACCACAGTCATGAACGGATGTATGCTGAAGCCATGTCAGCATGGCACCTGTGTGAACAAAGATACTGGATACAACTGCACCTGCTCTCCGGGATGGACTGGACAAAACTGCCAGCAAGGTAACTGTTGTCACTCAATCACCCACTGACTCAGTGACTCAGTGACTCAGTGACTCAGTGACTCACTCACTCACTCACTCACTCACTCACTCACTCACTCACTCACTCACTCACTCACTCACTCACTCACCCACTCACTCAACCAACCAGCAAACCAATTAACTAATTAACCAACCAACCAACCAACCAACAAACCAACCAACCAAACACCCACTGCTTACAACAGCTTGACGAACTTTCCTCCTGTTTTGGCACAGACCTGAATGAATGTACCAGGAAACCATGCCAACATGGACGCTGTGTGAACCAAGATGGCGGATACAATTGTACCTGTGACCCTGGATGGACTGGACAGAGCTGCCAGCAAGGCGAGTTTTTTTCAGTACCAGTCAAACTTTAAATGTAGTGGTAATGAACGTATATTCACACTGATAACCATCCTTTTGACTTCACACTGTTCATGTAACAGTTATAGACGTTGATCTTTCATTCACACTGTTTACCATCCTGCCTACTTCACACTATAACTGTCACAAGGACTGTCCCTGGTCCTTAACACAACCTATAATGCGTTTTGACACAGACCTGAATGAATGTACCAGCAAACCATGCCAACACGGACGCTGTGTGAACCAAGATGGCGGATACAACTGTACCTGTGACCCTGGATGTATCGGACAGAACTGTCAGCAAGGTGAGTTCTTTTTGAGTAGCAGTCAAACTTTAAATGTATTGTGACTGAACGTAATACAATCATACTGATTATCTTCCTACTAACTTCACACTGGCACTGTCCCTGAACGTACATTCACAATGATTATCTTCCTTCCGACTTCACACTAGTCCTGTCCCTGGTGCTGAACATAATTCACAATGATTATCACCCTAACCACTTTACACTGGTCCTGTCCCTGGTTCTAAACGTACATTCATAGTTATTATCGTCCTTTTGACTAATCATTTTTCCCGTTTTGACACAGACATGAATGAATGTACCAGGAAACCATGCCAATATGGACGCTGTGTGAACCATGATGGCGGATACAAGTGTACCTGCGACCCTGGATGGACCGGAAAAGACTGTCAGCAAGGTGAGTTCTTTGCGAATATCAGGCAAAGTTTAAATAGCGTGTGACTGTAACGTTTTTCTGTTCAATGTTTATCGTTCTTGTCTAATAGATTGTCATCCTATTTGGTAACTGTCGGGAATCTATGTGCTATAGTTACTTTTCAATTAGTTCCATTTAGCGCAACAATCTATTTTCCATTTTGACACAGACCTGAACGAATGCACCAGGAAACCATGCCAACATGGACGCTGTGTGAACCACGATGGCGGATACAACTGTGCCTGCGACCCTGGGTGGACCGGAAAAAACTGCCAGCAAGGTCAGTTTTTCTGGCTCCAGTCAAACTTTAAATGCAGTGTCACTAAAATTGTTTTAATTGCACAGAATCCATGTGTTGCATACAATTTGTTCCATTTAATAGTCCTGACCCTGTTGCTGAACTCATATTCACATTGATTATCCTCCAACTGGCTTAACACTGGTTCTGTCCCTGGTGCTGAACGTGCATTCACAATAGTTATCGTCCTATTGACTCCACCTTTTTTTTCGGTTTTGACACAGACCTGAATGAATGTACCAAGAAACCATGTCAACATGGACGCTGTGTGAACCAAGATGGCGGATTCAAATGTACCTGTGACCCCGGATGGACAGGAAAGAACTGCCAGCAAGGTGAATTCTATTGTAGTATCAATCCAAGTTTTATATACCGTGTATATGGAACTATTTTTCATTGTCATTTCGTTTGGTAACTGGGCTGTAGCTGTTTTTATAATTAGTTCCTTTCTGTGCTGTTGTTGCGTTTCAAGTTCCATTCAGCAGATCAACCTATTTTCCGCTTTGACACAGACCTGAATGAATGTACCAGGAAACCATGCCAACATGGACGCTGTGTGAACCAAGATGGCGGATACAAATGTAACTGCAGCTCTGGATGGACCGGACAGAACTGTCAGCAAGGTGACTTCTTTTTGAGTATCAGTCAAACTTAAAATGCAGTGTGACAAGTAAAGTCGTGTTGCATACTCTTCTCTATTTTTTTCCATTTAATGGTCCTGCCCTTGGTCCTGAACTCAATTCACAAGTATCATCATCCTACTGACTTCGCTCTGGTCCTATATCTGGTGCTGAACGTACATTTATACTGATTACCCTCCTACTGACTTCACACTAGCCCTGGCCCTGGTGCTGAACTTACATTCACACTTTTTATCCCATGACTGACTAAACACTGCACCTGAATCTGGTGCTGAAGGCACATTCACGCTGATTATCCTCCTTCTGATTTTACACCGGTCCTGTCCCTTTTACTGAAAGTAAATTCACGCTGATTATCCTCCGTCACAGTTTGCACTGGTCTTGTACATGGTGTTGAGCACAATTTTCCTTTTTCACACAGACCTGAATGAATGTACCAGGAAACCATGCCAACATGGACGCTGTGTGAACCAAGATGGCGGATACAAGTGTACCTGCGACCCTGGATGGACTGGAAAGAACTGCCAGCAAGGTGAGGCGTTTTTGTTCTAATCTTATGTGTAGTAAAAATAATGAATCTTTAGCCTATTTGCATTGTTTTAAGTCCCTTAATAACTATCGTTTATCTTACAGCCAAACCATGTCGTGCTGGATGGAGTGGATATAAGAACCACTGCTACAAGTTGATGACAGACGCGACCGACTGGGAAACAGCGAACTCACGGTGTAAACAATACGGTGCGAACCTGGCGTCTATCACAAGCCGTGACGAGGCCAATTTCATCAACCGTATCATCACTGGTGGTGGGTAACATTCAAAGATCCTTATCGAAATGGAGTCCATGTAGAGCTAAAAACACAGAAAGTTAGCATATCAAATTTACATTTGTCCTACTGAAGTCTTCCACAAAGGTGACCAATCACATAGGTCACTCGACCTTAGGGGCACGTGACTGTGATAGCATTATTGCATGTTTGACTGTCTGGCTTGTAAACCCTAAGTTGCTGTCTTATAATTACAGCTCCTGTTGGGAAGTGGGAGGTTCATCTCGTCTGGTTCGGACTGCATCACAGAGATGGGTTCAGCAAGTTTACGGATGGGTCGCAGGTTTCCTACACGAACTGGGAGTCGGGTC
Organism: Branchiostoma lanceolatum; assembly: GCF_035083965.1. Classification (NCBI taxonomy): domain Eukaryota; kingdom Metazoa; phylum Chordata; class Leptocardii; order Amphioxiformes; family Branchiostomatidae; genus Branchiostoma; species Branchiostoma lanceolatum. The sequence goes on along the minus strand of NC_089726.1, from coordinate 15,505,498 downwards.
AGCCTAACAACTACGACCATTTGTTTTCAGGATTCGTGGGTCAGGACTGCGTGGGGATGTACTCAAAGGTGTGTGCAGAAATAAACTGATATTGTGTATCTAACGTTTCGTAGACTATTCGGACTATTATATTACAGGGCTCGAAATAGTGGGTGCATGTACACCTGTGTACACCCACAATTGGAGCTGTGCACCTAATTGTCGACTGTTGGTGCACCAGTGCACCTAGATATTTTTGTAGGCTACAGGGTAAAGGCACCATTGTACACTTGGCATACAGAATATTCTTGAAATGTAAGTATCAGAAATTGCAATATAACCTTTTGTTGTACTTAATTTGATGTATCACTTGTTTGAAGTTTGAATTTTAAGGTTAGCTATAGAGTTACAGATTTAAGTTCTCAAGAGCGTTAAACTTTGTAATTATGTTTTGCTGACATTCAACTTTATTCTATGTGGTGTACCCAATATTCTTTCTGTGCACCTAATTTTTTGGGTTGGGTGCACCAGTGCACCTATTTCTAAAAATTAATTTCGATCCCTGTATTAGCACTGTGCTTATTGTAAACCATATTTGTGATTAAGTACAAAACAGCACAACTAAGATAAAGTTTCCATCTGCTATATCAGGATTTTGAGATGCGTAAGGCATTGATCAATTGGACAACAGTAAAACCGTGCATGGAGAAAAGTGCACGGAAGAAGACTGATAAATGTCATTGCATTGCAGAGATTGACACCAGCAAGACATATAATTATAGGTTCTTATTTCAACAGATTGGCAAATTCGGCTTGGTTTTCCCGGACTCACATGTGCGAAGGGTCGTGATAGTGCATGGAATAAGACTGATGAGTATCATTATATTACTGAGATTGGCATCAGCAAATAAGCTAGGCCAATCGAGCCTCTCGCTCGCCTAATCCATTATCTGAAGTGGACACACACTGATTTGGTGTGCCAAAGTGCCAAGAACTGTACACTTGCCACTCACTTAAGAATGGTAACAAGAAAGTGACATTATAACATGTATCTTTTTTTCAACAGGATGGAAAAGTTAGCGGCTGGTTTTTCCGGAAGGTAGTGCGAAAGGGACAATGGAACGACGACCAGTGCTACCGTGAATATCCCTTCATCTGCAAACGTCCAAAATGACAACACCCCATCCTTACTGTGCGAGAAAGAAATCCAACCTTGACTCTCGAAACAAGACAGGAAAAGGAAACAAGTGAACAAATTGAACCCCTTATCGTAAGTTGCAGCACATGACTCTAGCAATTGAGCGCTAATCTGACCCACCCGACGTCTTTATGGTAACATAGAGCCTTAACAGTGACCTATAACCACCGATTAAACCATCGAGTGAGCAAAACGTTATGTCACTGTAAACATATACACCGAGAAAAGGGCGAGACATTAACGTTATCATCATACAGCCAATTCAAAGTGACATTGTGAAGAAGTTGAAATTCATCATTTCTACATTTAATTCATTGGCCGGTCATCAAATTTACGGCTTTCATCTTCATCAACAAATAGGAATGGAGGGCTTTGATTGGTCCATTGGCTGTATATATTAATAACTAATAACTGTAAAGCTCGTGGCGGCCTTGGACAGCACTGGTGGATGTCTCTTATGACAAAACATAGGTGTTTTGTTCATTTCAGTAGGGTAAGGCTTTTGTGGCTTCTAAACTAGAAGTAACATAAAGAAACACATGTAATTTAACGGTTCTTATTTTTTACATGTTCAGTAATAGAATAGCACTGGTAAACGGTGTGTGTCACCAAGAACACTGCACAGGAAGCATCGATGATGTTTAAAATACAATCTATAGAAATTGAAATATCTTATTACGCTCTTTGTATCTCATGCTAGTTTGGAATGGCTTTGTTAATAGACATGTGTGCCTTTATGAAGAAGAAGAAGAACTTTATTGCGTGACAATTGTAACGGGTACAATGTATGGCCATTTGTAGATGCATAACAATCGACTATTTCTAATATCTAATAATTTCAAAGAACTTATCTATAACATGAATGTCAGTAAAGATTTCTAAAAAGTTCTATGGACGTTTGGCTAACTTGAATCACGTTGCGATGGGTAGATTTGAAGGGAAGCAAAAAAATGTTTTTATGCTAGGAAAAGCAGTTATTTGTGCATGTGCACTTCGACTTATCAGAAAGCCGAGCTACACACGTAGCCAAGTAGCTGCTACTGCATGCTGTGGTTGTTTTTACATAGCAATCAGGGTAAAATAGCTGCTAATGATATTATGTCAACTTTCAACAACAATCATATTATCAAGTTTTAATTGCAGATCATTGGAAGGAAGGGATGTTTGTATGAAGAAGTTCTTTTGAAAGATTGTATCACTTAGTACCTATTTTACTTTAGTTTGAAATTGTAGTATGCAATTAAGAAAGACAAAGTGTAATACTATCTACATAGTCTGTATGTACTTGTTGCTTGCCATGTTCTGCATGTGATGAGATACCATGTTAATTACCTATTGAAAAGTATCCTAGCGAGTAGCCACATTCAATTGAATGGCATATTTCATATATATATATATATATATATATATATATATATATATATGCTGTATGTACGTGTATTTGTGTGTATGTGTGTGTGTGTGTGTGTGTGTGTGTGTGTGTGCGTGTGTGTGTGTGTGTAAAATGAATGAAACATACAATCATTGTCTACAAAATGAAATATGAAATAATATGAGTAATCAAATTGTTCAGAGTCTGCATCAGAGTCATCTTGACTGTCATCATCATCATCGGCAATCGATCTTGTTCGAACATTTAATGTTGTGTCAGATCAGGCTTAATTGCCGTGACTGTGAAAATTAAAGAAAATATTAAAAAAGAAAATAATTTTTGTTCAGATTCAAATGTATAAAGGAATTACTGCTGATAACGAGAGTTGCTGTGGATGAGTCAAATGTTACATAGAAGCTGAAACAAAGCAATTGTAACCATGCATACTAGGCAGTATTGAATGTCCATGCTGGACTGATTGGTATGTATGAAATAGATCAGTTTGCTATTCGTATGGAATTTGATGAATATATGTTCACTTTTTTTCTGACTTATTGTACGTATTGTATTCCTTGGTACAGGCAATAAATAGACAATAATGGGCAAATGATTTGTTGTTTCCTTTTTATATTGTTCCCTATTTGAATAATACAACCCATTTTGTATACACCACGTCTGCTGCGTTTAAACAGCAATATCCCATTTCGGATACGCCACGCCTACTAAGTTTGATGGGTTTAACGGTCCGGACACTGTGTTTCCCTTCTGGTCCTCGGAACGCTACACGTACGCCACTGTCATGTTGGCGCTTGCGCAGTACGACAATATAGCAAGATCCATGGACCTGACTGTTAAAAACGACTTTTCAATACCATTGTCTATGTGGCAATTATGTGATATGGCATTTTATGTGGGGTCGTGTGGCGTAACGGCAGGGTGTTCGACTCAGAACCAAGAGGTCACGAGTTCGAATCCCCCTGACGCCACCAATGTTGTGCCCTTGGGAAAGGCCATTTACACGACTTTCCTCACTTCGCCCAGGTGTATAGAGATAAAAATGGGTATGTTGTTATCTGTACGTGGTACTGTTAATATAAGTTGTAAAAACTTGAGTGCAGTGCCACGTCGTCCGTGTCTGTCAAAAACCGAAGTAAAAAATAATTATGTGATATTCTTAGAAAATATGCACACACATATACGTACAGCAATCACAAAGCTAAGGATTGTATGTCAAATTGCGTAAAAAAGCTAAGGATTGTATGTCAAATTGCGTAAAGGAATGGTAAGATTTCAGGTAATTTCTGTTGTCAAGGACTTGATTGAATCTCTCCAATACTATGTGTAATACATTATATCCATATTGTAATGTAGTCATGTATATATTGGAATGTAGTCAGTACGTAAAAACCTATCTACGTGTTAGAAATTCGAGCAAAGATTCCTCAGCTTAATAGTCTCGTCCGATACCACAGTTTTTCGTAGAGTAGATCAGCTACCATAGTAATTTTTCACGTTTCGATACGTTCCGCAATAAAGGGATCATGATACCCCTACAAATATGCAAATATTCCTATAGATTTGAATACATCATTGCGTTACTATTAAAGGTCACAGAGTAGAACAAACAACCTTGCTCACGTAAAAACAACAATCCAATCAAACTTGTCTACTAAAGATGAGAGTAATACAGTAGTTTGATAAAACCGCCAGCTTTGAGTCCGTTCGTAAATGCTTTAATGAGAACATATTTCGCAGGTTACGTGGTCTACCCAACACCTCAGCGTATTAGAAAAAATTTTTTCGGAGAAAATAAAACAGATTGTACACAAAATACAGACTCACTACAAGAACATATGACTGTGTACATTTATGTCGTGTATCTGTTTCTAAATGCACACAGTCACAGTGCAGCTAGCATTGAATCCGTTGAACATTCATAACTCAGATTCAATACGGTTGGGAAAGAGTGTATTCGAACCGACGATGGGGTATGGGTCAGTTTTTCAATGTTTCACAGCCTCCAGTCTGATTGATAAGTTTTTCTGTCAAAATTTAGTCTCCATGCAAATAATCAATCAAATTAACAAACAAACAATCAAACAAACGAAGTCTGTTGTTTTAATCAATACAGGGTCACTCTTTTTGTTCAGGCCTGGCTAACTATACAACTTAAGTGATGCATTAAAATTCTTTTAAGCTGAAGAAATAAGAATAACCATACTTAACGTCACTCAATTTTCTTATGCAGCCGTAGATTGGTCTATTTAGCTGGTGGGTGTTCAATTTGTCACGTGTTTTTAAATTAGTCTCATATATATTTTTGTAAGCTATTTAAACAGACGCACAAGGGATCTTTGCTTATGTAAAATTAAAACATAACGTGCGCGCACCCTGGTGAGACCAGTTGGAGTAATTCCTACAGCGGACACGACTTCACACATTGGCTGGTATAAGGAGGCAAAATAAGGTACTTTTAGTTGTTTTTATATTTATCTAAGCAATCCTGATATGTGTTAAATTTGCCTTCAAATGAAGCTTTGCCTGCGCCTTGATATCTGAATCTTTTTTACTCTTTCTTATTTTTTTGTTTCAAAAACATTGAAGCAATGACTATAATGATAAATATTAATCATTGGTTTTGCTTGGTTACAGTAGATAATTATTGATATTGTAGACTTTATAGATAGGTATTTTGAATGGAACTAATTTTTATAACATCCGCCATAGTCGCCGACAACTCAATTTATTTCTTTTCATTCTTTCGTTTTGCTAAAAGTGACAAAAGAACTGCCCAGACGTCCCGAAACGAGCAACTTTAGTTTTCCATGGAAAAAATAGCGATTTCAACCTGTTGTGTTATAGTCTGTTCGCTAAAGGCTGGAATACAGCGTTTGAAATTACAAATTAAGTTTTTTTCATGATTAGGCATGGGGCCTATATTATGTAGCGTTAGTGAAAGGAGTCAATGATTTGTGTTTCAATGTTTACAATTTTTTCCGGTGCAGAAATGGCGGCAACCGACAACACGCTCTCGCCGGACGGAGAGAGCTCAGACGGGGAGGACGTGAACATCACTAGGTTAACCTCGGGGCGTCTGCACGTTGTGCTCGAGGAACACATGGATGACGACACGTCCGCCCAAAAAGAGACGGGTACCGGAACCAATGGCGCTGCTTCTAGTGACGACAGCGAACCGCACCCTGGTCCACCCGAGCCTCGGTACCTGACCATAGGAGACCACGTGGTGGAGTATCCGCAGTCAGAAGAGGAGTGTGTCTACAGCAAGCCAGAAGATGTCTACGGACACAAAGAAGAAGAGTCTGCTGACGACAAACCGGAGGATATCCACGGGCACAAAGAAGAGGAGTCTGCTGACGACAAGCCAGATGTTTACCAACACAAAGCTCAAGAGAAAGTGAGCCTCGCTTGCAAGGCTAAAGGTACGTCTAAAGATACACTCACAAATCAGGGACCAGCCATTGCTGCTATAGTCGATAGGACCAGAAAGTTCCAAAGCCTTTGTCATGAAATATTAATTGGTACTCTGATTTAAAATCAGGCATTTAGGAGAAATCAACAGATCAAGACTTTGTATAGGTCAATCTATGGTTGCCCGTTTGCATGTTTCATGTCTTTTAGATTTTACAGATCCTTAAAAGATTTTTTTATCGTTTCTTTCAAACATTTGCATTTTCAGCTCCTGTAACATGCAACATGCAACACAGTGCTGCAGCTCTTGGTGTACACATGTTGATTATGAAGGTCCACACAATATTGTATAGATATTTCATATTCAGATTAATGCTTATGAGCGGGGATCATTTTGGAGTTACCGATTTATGCGTTATATACATGTACTACAATGTATATATTGCTTGGGGCTTCGTAGCATTGCGTGCATCATGTATACAAATGCACTGTTTCGTATTTGCATCGTTATGTTTGTATAGACCATCATGCTTTCACTAGCTATAGGGAATGCTTGAATTTCTTGTGATATAGAGGATTAGATTTTTTTTGGCTGTTTGTTTGGTTGTTCATTTTAACTGCTTGGAAAGGCATGTGGAAAACCGACACAGCAGTAACGTCTTTTAGTGAATTTGAATTCCTACTTAAGAATTAGAAGCTTTATACATTTTAACGTAAAGCCTAAAGGCAGTATTGTTTTTGGTGTGTGTGTGTGTGTGTGTGTGTGTGTGTGTGTGTGTCTGCGTGTCTGTTTGTGTGTGTTTTTCTGATGATATTTGGTATGTGGCTAGGTCTTGCGAAGGTCAGGGTCATTTGTGAGCCTCCATGTGTCCTTGATATTGTGCTTTTTACCTTCGCCGAGAAGGTTATGCAGAGGGTAGCGTTTGTATGTATGTTTGTAACCACCAGCGTAACTCAATAAGGCTTAGATGGATTGTCTTGATATTTGGTAGGTGGGTAGGTCTTGATGAGACTTGGAAATGATTAGATTTTGGGTCCCCTAGCGGCTTGTTAAGGTACTGCAGCGGAACTTCCTGTTTTGATATCTCGTGTTATGGACAAGCTATGGAACTGATTTTTAGTGGTAGATAGCTCTTTGGACAGAGAGTAAATGGTATAGGTTTTGGCCCCCTAGCAGCTTTTTTGGAACTGCAGGAGCAGGTTTTGGTTCAGACTTTGAAAGGGTATAACTCAAGAAGGGCTTGATGAATGGTCATGAATTTTGGTAAGTAGATAGCTTGATTGATGATGTACATGATTAGATACTTATTATGCAAATCAATATCTAATTTGCATAATTAATGAGGAAAGTTTATACAGCCGCCAAATTCCATGGTAGGACTCTCAAACATGTGACATATATATCTGAGGAAGAGAGAAATGTTAATTGATATCAACTATGCAAATGAGGACCTCATTTGCATAATTAATGAGAAAAACTTTAACTCAAGATGGGCTTGATGGATGGTCATGAATTTTTCTGAATATCTTCTGTTTTGACATACCATGGTCTTGATTGTTGGGTGGCAAATAGCTGTAGGGGTCCATATAGGTTGGGATCCCCTAACAGCCTGTTATCTTTTGTGTTCTATTTTAGCACGTGTCATTGGCATGTGGACTAAGGTGAAATCTAACAGAGTAATCTTGCCTGCACTGGGTTGTGGGATGCTGGTGATGGCGTCAGTTATCACCGCTTCAATCCTGGCAACTCATGCCGTACATGAGAGAAAGGTAGGCCAGAAGGTCTTCATCAAAATGTGCCATTTGCAACAGTCGCTTCGCAGCACACAGTTGCCTTTTTCAACTGCAGGGCCATTATATATGTATATCATTATATAGATCTTGTTGACCCTGTCGCGCCTATGTTATTTTATGCACAAATATCTACGAACTAGAATTTCTAGATTGTCCATGGTTCGATCCCCAAAAGAAGCTGTCGAGAACCGGCTTCTCACACAGATGTTTGTTATACGCTTGTAGGAGGCAAACGGTTCGAAGATACAAGACGACATGATGATCAGGGCGACCTTAAAGGCGCCAGGGCCTCCACTATTGACGACATTCTTCGACGACGGTAACCAAACTACTTCGCTTGCTGCACCAACTGAACTGGAGTTGACGGAACCATTCGCAATCACCAGTCTGACCACCGACACCCTGCCAGTAACAATCACGCCCCTGCCAACCACAGGTATGTAATGCTTGTTTGGGATCCTCAGTGCTCAGTAGCTTATCCAGTCGGTGCAAAAGAGAACCTACATTCTGATTGGCTATTTCACAAGAGCGCCCTAGGCCTATCCTGCTTAGAAAGAAACAGCCAATAGGAGACAAGTAGAGGGCATAAAAGCAGGAGCCACTCTCTTGTAATCCTCTAGAACTTTCTAATGATAAAATCGAAGCCGGCAATTAGCGGATTTTCTCTCTTTCAGTAATTCTTCCGACTTTCAATTGATCATAGGTAAGCAAACATGGGATTCTCTCTGGTGCATTGATGCTACGATATCAATTGTGACGAAAATAAAATACCTTTAAACAATCTAGGCAGAAAGAGACGACAGACTTCAGTCCCTCATTATCTTTCTGCTTTGCCACCCTTCCAGTCCAACAGACAAAATATTCTAAGCAGCTAGCGCTGAGGATGGATTCGCTGAATTGTATATATTGAGAACTGCAGAAACACACAAACAGTTAAAGAGATGTGGATAGACACACGCAGATAGACGGACATACATACCGACAGGCAAAATATTAGATACTTTGTTCTTCTTCTTGTTGATACTTTTTTCCACCACAGTCATGAACGGATGTATGCTGAAGCCCTGCCAGCATGGCACCTGTGTGAACAAAGATACTGGATACAACTGCACCTGCTCTACGGGATGGACTGGACAGAACTGTCAGCAAGGTGATTTATGTTGTCACTCAATAATTCACTCATTCATTCACTCACTCACTCACTCTCACTCACTCTCACTCTCACTCATTCTCACTCTCACTCACTCACTCACTCACTCATTCATATAACACCTTTCCACAACACATCAAAGCATCCGCACCTTCACTGTTCAAAACATTTCTCAAAGAAAGACTGATTACACTTAAGTACACAAATAAGCCATTACAACAATGGTGGTAGCTGAATGTATGTACATATGTATTTCAAGTTGACCTCTGACCCCTCACGCTATTTTTCTTGCATCACATTTGATTTTTATTTACATTTGATTTTGTTCATTACTGTCTGTCAATTGTAGATGTCTTGTATCACATTTGATTTTGGTCATGACTGTCTATCATTTGTATATGTTTTCTTCTTGTTTTTGGATTTTAATGTATCAATGTGAATGGACTCCAGGAAGAATAGTGTAAGATTGTAATAATTGAACACTAATGGAGATCTCAATAAAACTCAAACTCACTCTCACTCACTCACTCACTCACTCACTCACTCACTCACTCACTCACTCACTCACTCAATCAATCAATCAATCAATCATCCATTCATTAATTCATTCACTCACGCACTCTCACTCTCACTAACTCTTACTCATTCACCTACTCTTATTCACTCACTCACTCACTCACTCACTCACTCACTCACTCACTCACTCACTCACCTTACGTTACTAATCTAATTCTTCTGCATATAAGCGGCTTGCAATACCTTAACGAGCGTTTCCGCAATTTTGACACAGACATGAATGAATGTACCAGGAAACCATGCCATCGCGGACGCTGTGTGAACCAAGATGGCGGATACAACTGTACCTGTGACCCTGGGTGGACTGGACAGAACTGTCAGCAAGGTAAGTTCTTTTTCAGTAGCAGGCAAACTTTTAATGCAGTGTGACAGGACTTTTTAAAATGAATTTAAATGTATTGTCGAGGCTTGTAAATTTGTTCCATTTTGATGGTCCTGTCCCTGGTACTGAACGTACATTCACACTGATTATCCCCCTACTGATTTCACGCTGGGCCTGGCCCTGCCACAGAATTTACATTCACGTGGATTATATTCTTCTTCTGATTTCACACTGGCCCAATCCCCCATGTTATGAAATTTCTTTTCTCTATTAGTTTAAGGTCCTTGACCGATTGACTGCCATTCTTTTAAACAAGCTGAAATGTCTAACTTCTATGTGCTGTAGTTGTTTTTCAGTAAGTTCCATTTTGCACAATAAAGTTTCCTCTCTTCTGACACAGACCTGAATGAATGCACCAGGAGACCATGCCAACACGGACACTGTGTGAACCAAGATGGCGGATACAAATGTACCTGCGACCCTGGATGGACTGGACGGAACTGTCAGCAAGGTGAGTTCTTTTTGTGTAGCAGTCAAAGTTTTAAATGCAGTGTGACTGGAACCTTTCTCTTTGTTGGTCGTAAGGGCCTTGTCAAATTGTTTGTAATGTCTAAATACCTTTAGTTGCTTGTCAGTATTTTCTATTTAGCACAACAACGTCTCTTTCATTTTGACGCAGACCTGAATGAGTGCACCAGGAAACCATGCCAATATGGACGCTGTGTGAACCAAGATGGCGGATACGAATGTACCTGTGACCCTGGATGGACTGGAAAGAACTGCCAGCAAGGTGGGGACTTTTTTGTTCTAATCAAATGTGTAGTAAAATAATGCTTTAGCCTATTTATATTGTTTCCAGTTAATTTTATTCCATAGTAACTATCGTTTTTGTTACAGCCATACCATGTCGTGCTGGGTGGAGTGGACATAAAAACCACTGCTACAAGTTGATGAAAGACGCTGCCAACTGGGAAACAGCGAACTCACGTTGTAAACAACAGGGTGCAAATCTGGCGTCTATCACAAGCCGTGACGAGGCCAATTTCATCAAGGGTATCATCACTGGTGGTGGGTATCATTCAATACCCCTTAGTTATAGTACAGGGCGGAAACACAAGAAGTTAGTACATCAACTTTTCGACTGTCCCACTGCAGTTATCAATCACCTAGGCCAAGTGACGTTACATACACGTGACGTCTGCAATAAGCCCAAACAACCAAGAAGTGCTCACCCCCGCTATCTGCGTTGAGTGACGGTCTATAAAAGAACAGAATGGGTAAAATGATTTTTTTTGCTGAATGTCATCATATAGCTAAGTGACATTGACCAGTCAGAAGCCCCAATTTGATATTGATATGAGACCACAATATCATCAATCAGCCTTGACATTATAAGGTAATATTAAATCATTTATAGAGATTTGGAGTAGATTTTCCTTATAAAAACATCTACGTGTCCTGGAAGATATTTGATGATAATTTTACCATTCTGCCTTTACAAAGGCCATAAAGTAATGGTTAACAATCTCATCAAAAGATGCAAATTTGCAGATTCCATGCCAGTAAGCAGGCGCATTTGAAGATAATTTTGGCATCTTGTGGATAAGATAGTACAGTATAATCATCATTGAATATTGATATAGCAGTATTGTTGATTGGTATGAGAAATAGTTCAATAAACGTTGAAATGCCCCCCATGTGACCATCGGTCCATTCAACATTCCTACCAAACAAATATGTCTTTAAAGCACGAAACAGAATTGGTGCAATCACCACTAATAAACCTTTATTAAAAACAGCATTACATGTTGGACTGGCTGATAAACCACAGTATTTCTTTGAATTTCACCTCCTGGTGGGAAGTGGGGTGTTCATATTTCTACCAAACAAATATGTCTTTAAAAGACGAAGCAGAAGTTGTGCATTCATCACTAATAAACCCTATTACAAAATACTTTCTTTGAATTTCAGCTCCTGGTGGGAAGTGGGGTGCTCATCTCGTCTGGTTCGGACTTCATCGCAAAGATGGAAAGTTCACTCACTTCACGGATGGGTCGGAGGTGTCCTACACGAACTGGGAGCCGGGCGAGCCTAACAACAACAAACATTTGCATATTTTTGGAAGATTCCAGGGGCAGGACTGCGTTGGAATGTACTCAAAGGTGGGTGTTCGAATTTGCTGAGGTTGGATATATTGCTAGACAATTATATGTCATATTAGTGTTGTGTTTTATTTTTAACCATTTAATGCTTTGGCTGCTGTCAAACCTTTTTTCAATCCGTACCAATGCATGGAAGAAAACTGATGAATGTCATTGCATTACTGAGATTGACAGCAAATAAGTCATGCCCACCGGATCTTTCGGCTAATCCATTATCTAAAGTGTCCTATCACTGATGAGGACACACATTGACTTGGTGTGCCAATGTGCCAAGAACTAAGAATAGTAAAAACAAAATGACATTGTTCTTTGTGTTTTTATTCAACAGGATGGAAAAGTTAGCGGCTGGTTTTGGGGGGATGAAGTGCGAAAGGGACAGTGGAACGATGACCAGTGCTACCGTGACTATCCCTTCATTTGCAAGGGAACAAAATAATGACAATACTCCATTCTTACCATGAGAGAAAAAAAATCCAACCTTGTGTCTCCAAACAAGACAGGAAGAGGGACGATTGAAAAAAAATGGGCACATTTATTGTAAGATAAATCTGCATCACATGGCTCTGGGCTAATGACCCAACCGAGGTGTTTATGGTAACATAACGCCTAACCAGTATATACCACCGTGTGAGCAAAGCGTTATGTCACCGTAAACACCGAGGAAAAAACGGGTCATTAACGTTATCGTCATATGGCTAATTCAAACTGACATCGTTAAAAGGTTTAAATCCATCATTTCTACATTCAATCTATTGGTCGATCATTAAATTTACGGCTTTCATCTTAAAATCTCATTAACAAATAAGAATGGAGAATTTTCATGATTGGTCCATAAAGCCTAGCTGTATAATTTTATGATAATAACTAATAACTGAAAAGGCCGTGTTGGCTTTGGACAGCACTGGTGGATGTCTTTCCATGAGTTCTTTGTTAATTTCAGTAGGGCAAGGCCTTTGTGCCTGCTAAACTAGAAGACACATAAAGAAACACATGTGATTTAACGGTTCTTGTGTTTTTTTACATGTACATGTTCAGTAATAGAATAGCAGTGGTAACAATTGTGTGTCACCAAGCACACTGCACAGGAAGCATCGATGATGTTTAAATACAATGTTTATCAAAATTCAAAATCTTTCATTACTTCGTATCTCATACTAGTTTTGAATGACTTTGTCAATAGACCTGTGTGCCTTTATGTCAGTAAAGATTTCTAAAACGTTGTGCGGATGCTTGGCGAACTTGAATCCTGTTGTGATGGGTAGATTCGTAGATTGTAAGGAAAGCAAACAATGTTTTTACGCTATTAAAATTATAACCTGTAAGAGGAAATCAGTTTTTGTGCACTTAGATTTATCAGAAAGCCGAGCTACACACGTAGCCAAGTAGCTGCTACTGTTATGGTTGGTTTTACATAGCAATCAGGGTGAAATAGCTGCTAATGACAGTATGTCAACATTCAACAACAAACATATTATCAATTTTGATTGCAGAGCATTGGAAGGAAGGAATGCTGGTATTAAGAAGTTCTTGTGAAAGATCACTTAGTACTTAGTATCACTTAGTACCTATTTTACTTTAGTTTGAGATTGAAGTATGCAATTCAGAAAGACAAGGTGTATCTACATAGTTTGTATTGGATGTGAGTCATAAAATGTCCTTGTTGCTTGCCATGTTCTGCATCTGATGAGGTACCATGGTAATGACTTATTGAAAAGTATCCTAGCGATAAGCCACATTCAATTGAATGGCAGATGCACCAATAGTTCTGGATAATTTTGCTATATATATATATATATATATATATATATATATATATATATATATATATTTATGGAGAGAGACAGAGAGAGAGACAGAGAGAGACAGAGAGAGAGAGAGCATGTGCTGTATGTACGTGTATGTATGTATGTATGTATGTACGTGTATGTGCATGTGTGTGTGTGTGTGTGTGTGTGTGTGTGTGTGTGTGTGTGTGTGTGTGTGTGTGTGTGCGTGTGTGTGTGTGTGTGTGTTTGTGTGTGTGTGTTTGTGTGTGTGGTACATACATGATGTAAAATGAATGTCACTTACAATCAGTGTCTACAAAATGAAATATGAAATAATATGAAATGAAATTGTTAAGATAATGATGCTTTTCTACCTTTGGGCAGGTCTGCATCAGAGTTTGCAGGCAGAGGTCTGCAGGCAATGATCATCATTGACAATCGCTCGTGTTCGAACATTTAAGCTTGTGTCAGATCAGCAAATTTTACTAAATTAGCAACAGTACAGGAACATTAAAAAAAGCAAACAATGTTTTTACAGATTTAAATGTATTAAGCATGTACAATCGCTGCTGATAATGACAGTGGCCGTGAATGAGTCAAATGTTCTATAGAAGCTGAAACCAACAACTGTAACCATGCATACTGGGCAGTAATGTCCATGCTGGACTGATTGGTATACATGTAATAGATCAGTTTGCTATTCGTATGGAATTTTCTGAATGTACGTTCACTTTTTCTGATTTTCAATACGTATTGCATTCCTTGGTGAAGACAATAAATAGACAATAATGGGCCAATGATGTGTTGCTTCCTTTTTGTATTGTTCCCTGTTTAAACAGACAATACTCATTTTGGATACACCACGTCTGCTACCGTACACGTACGCCACTATCCTGTTGGCACTTGCCGTTTCAAAACGTGAACTTTCCAATACCATCGTTTATGTGGCAAATATTTGATATCCGTAGAAAATACGCATACACATATACGTGGAGCAATCACAGAGCTAAGGATTGTGTGTCACCAATCGGGTAAAAAAAAGGTGAGATTTCAGGTTATTTCTGTTGCCCAGGACTTGTAGATGATGAATATCATTTTTGATTGAATCTCTCAAATACTATGATATGTTTACTATATTATACCCATGTCAGTCTGTAGTCAGGTATACCAGAATGTATCTCAATGGATAATATTTGATCCATTGAGATACATTCTGGCATAGACAGACCAAATCGAACTTTATGTTGACATCTCTCTGCCTTGTGAATATTGGGCAGTACGTCAGAAATTTCTTTAGAAATGTTTACCTGCTTAAGTGGTGGCTAACATCTACTAACATAATTCCACTAAGATACATAATTTTACCACCCCGTAAAGATAAGTCCAAACAGATCTCCAACCCAACGTCCCCCAGTATAAGGCACTTCTATATATCTAAACTGTGCACACCTGGCCGGGGTGCTGCACTAGAGATCTCATGATTACTTGACGGAGGATTATGTTCTATGGACTCTTGTTACGCTAATGTTGTTCTTTGCATGTGGCAGTGTTAGAATAAGTTACTAACTATGTACTATTGCAGTTCCACATTGTCCCTGTCTTTGTAAAAAAATAATTCAAACATATAGACTTTATTGCAGAAAATCTATTAATGTGTGCATTAGCACAAAAACATGGCTACCTGTTGCGTGACGAACACGAAAAATATCAGGCAAAGAAAAACATGTTTTTCTCCTATGGGTACATGTATAAAGTAATGCAATAAAGATTATAGTTTTTCAACCATGAGCAAAAAGTAGAATGTCTTTAAAGGTTGTTTTTGCACCCCTCTTTTAATATGTAACGAACAAACAAGCAAGCAAACAAAGAAAACGATTATGTGTCGATATGATTTGTCTCGCTTGAAAAACAAGCGATGTTTGCCAAGCACTAAATTTGATTTTCTTTCTTCCTTGGTTACTAATTTCTTTGTTAAGGCTATATTTCATATTGTGTTTCGGTGTAGGGCGTGTATTTTTCGCTGCGCTGAAACCTGAAAAGTCGCACCATGCCGGGAGGGCGACAGCAGTCCCAAACTGGTGACACAGGTAAATATGTTTGTAAAAAATTTCTTTTCTCTATTATTGGACATGTCAGTGGACCAATGGCTTGTTTTCAAAAATTATATGTAATGATGATGAATATAAGATTCACAATTACCTAGCACCTTGCTTGGTGTAGAGCATGTTTTATTTGTATTTTTCCAAGCAGCATCTGGTCGGGCATAAAGCTTAGAAGACACATTTTTCATGACGATGTTGTTCTTTATATCCCCGTTGGGGCGCAAGTGGTAAGTGATCCCGCTGCCTCGCCAAACGGATCAAGTGCGAACCCTGCTTGGGGCATGATGTAATGAGAGGTTGCATCCGCCATTTCGGATTGTGATGTAAAGCCCATATATGGGAAGCATCAGGTGTAAAGTTATCTGTATCTGTATCTGTATAGCCGGTATAACGGGGGTACCACCATTCGGCGTAACACACCAGCTTCGAAGGCACGCGTAGATATAATGTTACACACCACCTTTTATTACAATATACTTTTTCTGTGATGTTATAATTAATGTATCATCTATTTTGGTTGGAACTTAATCTATTATCAATATGTTATATTTGATTTGAATCTCTGTACCATGCGCTCTAAACTATCTACTTAATCTATCTTTATCACTTTATCATTTATGCTACATTTGATTTGACCTTCTGTACCATGTTATTACGTTTTCTCTCTGTCAATGTTTTATAAATCCATTTGGGCTGGGCGGCGTGAAGTCGCAAGACACACTTATGAAATTTCATTCATTAATTCAGCTATTTTGTGACAAAAAATGTTGTATTTTGGTTTCATAAAATCTGTTGTACTCTTGAATACCTGCCGTCGGCGCCATTTTGATTTTGTAATTTTCTTCCAGGCACCACACCCATGCAGCAGCCGCAGACTGATTGGCGGTCAACTGCGGACGCCGCTGCGCGTATACCCAACGCTTTGTACGGCTCCAGAGCAGGTAAAACTTTGTAATCCTGCTGGTTTCGAGTCCTGCTGCTGTCTTGTTACTGTCTTGCTGGCATTGATGGGCCTGGTCACTTTCGTCGTACGACTGTCGTACGATCGTAAACTGTGGGCATTCCTGAGATAGTCGGGCAACGTACAACATTCAGCTGTCTTGCTACGGAAAAGGCTGTCATTAGATTTCATTTTTATTTGTTTTACCAGGAGAAATCACAGTCAGGTCACTTGACCTATTTTCAGGTGTCCCTGGAATACATACATACAGTACATACACGTGGCATTATTAGGCTACAAGAATGTAAGAAAATTAAAACTCACTTAATACCAGCACTAATGATGTCAAAGTCCATTTTAAAGGCAATACAGTAGTGTGTCTTCTTTGTTCTGTTTCAGTTTCGGTTAGTGATCCTTGTCGGCGGCCTTGTCCTACGACATCAAAATCGACATCAACATAACTCGAAAAGTTGTAGATACTTTTTGATATTTGAAATGTGGGTAGGTGTTGTCAATGTCATGGAAAAAAACAAGTTTGATGATGGCCTCCTAGCGGCCTCCTGTGGTACTCCAACAGAACTTATCGTTTCGAGGTCTCAAGCTCTAGTCATGGTGTACCAGCAGTCAGGGTTTTGAGGTGGTATGTAGTTCATGGTCTCGTAAAAAAATAGGATAGACTTGGGCCCCATATATACAGATTTTGAAATACATTGGGCCTTTTTGGCCACGCCTCTAGGACTGAGGTATCATTACACTTGATGTGTTACGATTGCTCTGCAAATGTATGTTTTGTTAAAAAAATGCTTCCTCTTGGGAATTGGTTTGATCTTTTTCGACATCTTTAGAACGATGGATGGATCTGTATGATATATCCCAGTTGGTAGGTGTCAGGGTAGACGTTAAATTATTAGCCCCAACCCCCCCCCCCCCCTCCCCCTTCCCACATTAGCTATCGGTTGTACTGTGGTATAACATTTCATATGCAATGTGCTGGATATGCACATGTCATGATTTTTATAGGGAAATGCAGATGGTGTTTTGTTTGAGATATTGAAACTGGATCCGGATAAGTCAAGAAAGGATGAATACTGATGTAGTCGAAAGTTGATTATGCGCGCGCGCGTGTGTTTGTGTGTGTGTGTACACGAAACCTCGATAATGCCAAAAATCTGGATTGTTTTGATATTTGGTATGTGGGTAGGTCTTGATGAGACTTCGAAATGGCTAGATTATGGGCCCCTAAGGACTTTCTAAGGTATCGCAGCGCAGTGTGTATTGTCTGAAATACCTCTCACCAGCAGCAGCATATTGAACAACAGGAATATTCATATTTTGGCGAAGGCATGGGTTCGAGGAACTCTACTTTTATATGTCATTAGCTAAATAAGGGAATACAGCGTTTTCAAATCACAAATAATTTATTTTCATGATCACTGTACGTAATCATACAGGACCATACCATGTAACGCTAGCGAAATGACTCAGCGAGTTGTCTTTGAATGTGTAAGAATTGTGTGTTTCGTCCTATGCGGAAATGGTGGCAGCCAACAAAAAGAGCACAGACGGGGAGGACGTGGACATCACT
This sequence comes from Branchiostoma lanceolatum, assembly GCF_035083965.1. Lineage (NCBI taxonomy): Eukaryota > Metazoa > Chordata > Leptocardii > Amphioxiformes > Branchiostomatidae > Branchiostoma > Branchiostoma lanceolatum. The sequence goes on along the minus strand of NC_089726.1, from coordinate 15,487,123 downwards.
ATGTTAACCTCGGGGCGTCTGCACGCTGTGCCCGAAGAAAACGTGGATGACGACACGTCCACCCCAAAAGAGACGGGTGCCGGAACTAGTGACGCTGCTTCTAGTGACGAGAGCCACCCGCACACTGGTAACGTTACGTGTTTTAGATTAGCCTCGAATCGGCTGGTGTTCGGCTGCGCCAGCCGAATGTTTTGAAAATTTCAAAACATTCGGCTCTGGACGGAGAGTCTGGAATGGGTTGGATGGTGTTCGGCTGGTGTTCGGCACGGTCGGCTAGTGTTCGGCTGGTGTTCGGGAGTAAGTCAGCAGCAAAATTGTAATCTTCACCACGCTATAACCACTGCTGAATTACTCTCAACTAGTTTCAAACCTACTGATACCTCACCCCAAGGCCGTAGATAAATTTCTGCTAACTCATTCCCGACCAAATTGACTACTACCAGAACGTGGGCAAATCACCCCCGACCTTCACACGACCATAAACAGAGAAGAAAGCTAAAAGCCTTTTTTAAGCTGAACGTGATCCGAATTCGATCTGTAGGTGATGTTAACAACATAGAAGAATGGATTATTTTGATTAAGATTGAAAATGACCCCTCTTTTGAAAGTCGCTGAATATGTCCATTTCAATTCGTAAGAGGGTTAGCAACGGGTCGTCAGGAGAGATTCGGCTAGAAGTCGGGATGGTTGGGAGTAGGTTAGGAAGCATTCGGGGCTCAGTCAGTTACTGGTTAGGAGATGGTTGGGACATGCTCGGCGCATGTTCGGCTCAAGTTCGGCGCAAAACATAGGAGTGGCCTAAAAACTGGTCAGACTGCTCCCGAACTACCACCAACCTGGGTTGGCTAGCGTTCGGGAGCCATGTTAGGCTATGTGTAACCTGGGCTTAAGCAGAGGCACACAGATAGGTTTTGCTGTTGTCCGTGTGTATGTATGTATGTGCGTGTGTGTGTTTGTGCATTGGTGTATGTATGTGTGTTTATGTGTTGTGTTTGTTAGTTTGTTTGTGTGTGTGTATGTTTGATTTTGTTTGTATCTATTTATGTGTGTGTGTGTGTATGTATGTGTGTGCGTGTGTGTGTGTGTGTGTGTGCATGCATGCACTAAGGGTGTATATATGTATGTGTGTGTGTGTGTGTGTGTGTGTGTGTGTGTGTGTGTGTGTGTGTGTGTGTGTGTGTGTGTGTGTGTGTGTGTGTGTGTGTGTGCGGGGACGTGGTTTAAAGTAGGTGGCACTCATTTTTGAGCTTCCTAGCGGGTTTCCATGGCTCTGCATCAGAATATCGGGTTTCCATATCTTCTCTATTTCTGTACTGGAAATTGCATGGTTTTGATAGTTGGGTTGCAGATAGCTGATGATGCTGCTGGAATCCTGAAGAAAGTGGTATAGATTTGGGTCTCTAAACAGCTAGTCATCGTTTGTCTTCTATGTTAGCACGTGTCGCTGGCATGTGGACTAAGGTGACATCTAACAGAGTGATCTTGCCTGTACTGGGTTGTGGGATGTTGGTGATGGTGTCTGTTATCACCGCTTCAATCCTGGCGACTCATCTTGTACTTGAAAAGAAGGTACGTCACAAGGGTTTCTCTCATCGCTTGAAATTAATTTAATTTCTGTTGGTAGGATTCGTTCTAAAGCAGGATTAAACGGTAATTTCCAACACATTGTAAAGACGGGACGTACATAAATTTTCTAATGAACAGCAGCATTCGGACTGTCCAACCGCCTGTTCAACCTCCCTCAACTACAGTATATATCCTTATACAGGCGTTGTTGACCCAGGTTACACATGTTCTTTTGCACAAAAATGTATATGAGACTTGCCTGTAGACGAAAAGATATTGTCGTTTACCTCCTACTTTCGTAGCTTTATTACACCTACGTACGACATTGTAAGATTCAGTAGGACTGTAGGACTGGTGTAGGAGGACTTTCCTTACGAATTCAGCGCGAATCGATGCGTCCTTGTATGTACATGTGTGACGCAGGTTTTCGTTCACACGATTGTAGGAGACAGACGGTTCAAACATGCAAGAGGCCGTGATGACCGGGGCAACCTTAACTTCACTTGCTACACCATCAGAACTGGAACCGACAGAGTCATTTATAAACAACAGCCTTATCCCCGACAGCCTACCGCTGACCGTCACGTCTCTGCCTACCAGAGGTAAGCGATGTTTGGGATCACACAGACAAACACGCATATAGACACACACAGATAGGCACGTCGATACACTGATAGACACTCAAAGAAACTGATAGACACGCATATAGGTTAGAGGGCATACCTGCAGATAGACACACAGACACCCAAATAGACACACACTGTCAGATACATACAAATAAGAAGACACGCAGAATCCCACACAGACACGCATATACACACCGACACACAAGAGACACACAAATAGACACACAGACACGCAGATAGACACACAGACACACAGATAGACACACAGATAGACAAACAGACAAACAAGTCGAAATAATCACTGCTAACGTTATATGTTCTTTTACTACAGTCATGAACGAATGTATGCCGAAGCCCAGCCAGCATGGCACCTGTGTGAACAAAGATACTGGATACAACTGCACCTGCCCTCCGGGATGGACTGGACAAAACTGTCAGCAAGGTAACTTATGTACTCACTCATTCAATCACTCACTGACTCACTGACTCACTCTCACTCACTCAATAACTCATTCACTGACTTATTGATTAATTCATTCATTCATTCACTCACTCACTCATTCACTCATTCATTCATTCGTTCATTCATTCTCACTCACTCGCTCGCTCGCTCAATCACTCACTCGCTCGCTCGCTCGCTCACTCACTCACTCACTCACTCATCCATTCAATGACTCATTCACTCACTCACTCACTCAACCAACCAGCACACCAATTAACCAACCAGCCAGCCAACCAACCAACCAACCAACCAACCAACCAACCAACCAACCAACCAACCAACCAACCACTGCTTACAACAGCTTGACGAACTTTCCTCCCGTTTTAACACAGACATGAATGAATGTACCAAGAAACCATGCCAACATGGACGCTGTGTGAACCAAGATGGCGGATACGAATGTACCTGTGACCCTGGGTGGACCGGACAGAGCTGTCAGCAAGGCGAGTTTTTTTTAGTACCATTCAAACTTTAAATGCAGTGATAATAACGTAACAACACTGATAACCATCCTCTTGACTTCAAACTGGTCCTGTTATTGCCGTTGATCATACATTCACACTGATTACCATCCCACCTACTTCACACTATAATTGTCACAAGGACTGTCTCTGGTGCTTAACACAACCTATTTTCTGATTTGACACAGACCTGAATGAATGTACCAGGAAACCATGCCAACATGGACGTTGTGTGAACCAAGATGGCGGATACGAATGTACCTGTGACCCTGGATGGACCGGACAGAATTGTCAGCAAGGTGAATTCTTTCTGAGTACCAGTCAACGTTTTTAATGCAGTGTGACTGATCGTACATTCACGCTAATTATACTCCTACTGACTTCACACTGGCACTGTCCCTGAACGTGGATTCACACTGGTTATCCTCTGCTGACTTCACTATTGTCCTGTGCTGTCCCTAGTGATGAGCGCACATTGACAGTGACTATCCTTCTACTGACTTCACACTGGTCCTGTCCCTGGTGCTGAATTTACATTCACACTTCTTGTAATGCTGCCTACTTCACTCTACTACTGCCACAAGTACTGTCCCTGTTGGTTAGCACAACTAATTTTCCGTTTTGACACAGATCTGGATGAATGTAGCAGAAAACCATGCCAACATGGACGCTGTGTGAACCAAGATGGCGGATACAAATTTATCTTCGAACGTGGATGGACTGGACAGAACTATCAGCAAGGTGAGTTATTTTTGAATAGTAGTCACAGTTTTAAATGACGCGTGGCTGGAACCTTTTTTATCATTCTTATGGCTCTTGTCCGATTGACTGCCATATTGTTTTGTACTTGTGTGGCATCTATAAGCTGTAGTTGCTTTTCGATTAGATCCATTTAGCACAATAACCTATTTTCTGTTTTGACGCAGACCTGAATGAATGTACCAGAAAACCATGCCAACATGGACTTTGTGTGAACAAAGATGGTGGATACGAATGTACCTGCGACCCTGGATGGACCGGACAGAACTGTCAGCAAGGTGAGTTTTTTTGCAGTAGTTAAAGTTTAAGGTCCACTGTGACGGAATTTGGATTCTTCAGTCTCCTTATATTAATCTAAATGGCCTTGTCCGTTTGTCAGTTTGTCTGTCTGTTTGTTTCTTTGTTTGAAACAACTCACTCTCACTCACTCACTCACTGTTTACAATAGCTTGACGAACTTTTCTCCGTTTTGAAACAGACCTGAATGAATGTACCAGGAAACCATGCCAACATGGACGCTGTGTGAACCAAGATGGCGGATACAAATGTACCTGCGACCCTGGATGGACCGGAAAGAACTGTCAGCAAGGTGAGTTTTTTTGCAGTAGTTAAAGTTTAAGGTCCACTGTGACGGAATTTGGATTCTTCAGTCTCCTTATATTAATCTAAATGGCCTTGTCCGTTTGTCAGTTTGTCTGTCTGTTTGTTTCTTTGTTTGAAACAACTCACTCTCACTCACTCACTCACTGTTTACAATAGCTTGACGAACTTTTCTCCGTTTTGAAACAGACCTGAATGAATGTACCAGGAAACCATGCCAACATGGACGCTGTGTGAACCAAGATGGCGGATACAAATGTACCTGCGACCCTGGATGGACCGGAAAGAACTGTCAGCAAGGTGAATTCTTTAGATGTAGTGCGACGTCGGTGTGGCGTAACGATTAGAGCATTGAACTCGGAATCAATAGGTCTCGAGTTCGATACTCACCATGCCCCGACGTTGTGCCCTTGGGAAAGGCACTTTACACTACCTTCCCGGGCGGTGGAGTGACGCCCACCGAGCTTATTCGGCTAATCTGTCAAACTGTGTGCCATAAAATACACTGCGGATTTGGTTGCCAATGTGCCAACATCTAGTACATTTGCCACTGAGAACCGTTATTTTTTCTTTTTAAATGTAGTTGTATATAATGCACATTCACACTGATTATCCTTCTACTGACTTTACACATACTGGTTACCATCCTACCAACCTCACACTACTAACGTTACTGTCACAAGTAGTACTGTCCCTGGTGCTTAACATATTATCCGTTTTGACACAGACCTGAATGAATGTACCAGGAAACCATGCCAACATGGACGTTGTGTGAACAAAGATGGTGGATACAGATGTGCGTGCGAACGTGGATGGACTGGACCGAACTGTCAGCAAGGTGAATTCTTTTTGAATAGCAGTCACAGTTTTAAATGACGTGTGGCTGGAACTTTTTTCTTTATCATTATTATTGCTCTTGTCCGATTGACGGTTATTTTGTCTGGTAACTGTCGGGCATTTTTGTGCTTTAGCTGCTTTTCAAATAGTTCCGCTCAGCACAACAATTTTTGCCGCTTTGACACAGACCTGGATGAATGTAGCAGGAAACCATGCCAACACGGACGTTGTGTGAACAAAGATGGCGGATACGAATGTACCTGCGACCCTGGATGGACTGGGCAGGACTGTCAGCAAGGTTAATCATTTTTGAGTACCAGTCAATAAAATGCAGTATCAATTAAAAGTATGTGTTTTATCCTCCTACTTACTCCACACTACTACTGTGGCTAGTCGTGTCCCTGGTGTTTAGCACATCCTGTTTTTCGTTTTGACACAGACCTGAATGAATGTACCAGGAAACCATGCCAACAAGGACGTTGTGTGAACCAAGATGGCGGATACGAATGTACCTGCGACCCTGGATGGACCGGACAGAACTGTCAGCAAGGTGAATTCTTTTTTTAGTACTAGTCAAACTTTAAATGTAGTGGTATAGAATGAACTTTTCATCTTTCTACTGATTTTACACTGGCCCTGCCTCTGGTTCTGAACGTACTCTCACACTGATTATCCTTCTACTGACTTCATACTGGTCCTGTCCCTGGTGCTGGACGTACATTCACGCTGATTATCCTTCTACTGACTTTACACTGGCCCTGTCCCTGGTGCTGAACGTATCCAACACTGATAAATATCCTATTGACTTCAAACTGGTCCTGTTATTGTTGATCTTACATTGACACTGATTACCATCCTACCAACTTCACACTTCTAACGTTACTGTCACAAGTAGTACTGTCCCTGGTGCTTAACACAACATATTATCCGTTTTGACACAGACCTGAATGAATGTACCAGGAAACCATGCCAACATGGACGTTGTGTGAACAAAGATGGTGGATACAGATGTGCGTGCGAACGTGGATGGACTGGACAGAGCTGTCAGCAAGGTGAATTCTTTTTGAATAGCAGTCATAATTTTAAATGACTTGTGGCTGGAACTTTTGTCTTCATCATTATCATGGCTCTTGTCCGATTGACGGTTATTTTGTCTGGTAACTGTCGGGCATCTATGTGCTGTAGCTGCTTTTCAAATAGTTCCGTTTAGCACAACACCTTTTTTTACCGTTTTGACACAGACCTGAATGAATGTAGCAGGAAACCATGCCAACACGGACGTTGTGTGAACAAAGATGGCGGATACGAATGTACCTGCGACCTTGGATGGACCGGCAAGAACTGTCAGCAAGGTTAATCATTTTTGAGTACCAGTCAATTAAATGCAGTATCAATTAAATGCATGTGTTTATTATCCTCCTACTTACTCCAGACTACTACTGTGGCTAGTCTTGTCACTTGTGTTTAGCAGATCCCGTTTTTCGTTTTGACACAGACCTGAATGAATGTACTAGGAAACCATGCCAACATGGACGTTGTGTGAACCAAGATGGCGGATACGAATGTACCTGTGACCCTGGATGGACCGGACAGAACTGTCATCAAGGTGAATAATTTTTTGTAGTACCAGTCAAACTTTAAATGTAGTGGTATAGAATGCACTTTCACACTGTTTATCCTTCTACTGACTTTACACTGGCCCTGCCCCTGGTGCTGAACGTACTTTCACACTGATTATCCTTCTACTGACTTCACACTGGTCCTGTCCCTAGTGCTGGACGTACATTAACAATGATAAACATCATATTGACTTCAAACTGGTCCTGTTATTGCCGTTGATCTTACATTGACACTGATTACACTTCTAACGTTACTGTCACAAGTAGTACTGTTCCTGGTGCTTAACATATTATCCGTTTTGACACAGACCTGAATGAATGTATGAGGAAACCATGCCAACATGGACGCTGTGTGAACAAAGATGGTGGATACACATGTACGTGTGAACGTGGATGGACTGGACCGAACTGTCAGCAAGGTGAATTCTTTTTGAATAGCAGTCTCAGTTTTAAATGACGTGTGGCTGGAACTTTTTTCTTGATCATTATTATGGCTCTTGTCCGACTGACGGCCATTTTGTCTGGTAAATGCCGGGCATATATGTGCTGTAGCTGCTTTTCAAATAGTTCCGTTTAGCACAACACCTTTTTTGCCGTTTTGACACATTGACACAGACATGAATGAATGTACCAGGAAACCATGCGAACATGGACGTTGTGTGAACCAAGATGGCGGATACGAATGTACCTGTGACCCTGGATGGACCGGACAGAACTGTCAGCAAGGTGAGCTCTGATTCTATTACTGTTTAATCAATTTAGATCGGACAGAGTTCTTCATTTCATGATGCTATCGTTTATGTTACAGCCAAAGCATGTCGTGCTGGATGGAGTGGATATAAGAACCACTGCTACAAGTTGATGAAAGACGCGGCCGACTGGGAAACAGCGAACTCACGGTGTAAACAACACGGTGCAAATCTGGCGTCTATCACAAGCGGTGACGAGGCCAACTTCATCAATGGTATTATCACCGGTGGTGGGTAATATATAAAGCTCCTTATCAACATCAAAGTTAGCACATCAAATTTCCAACGGCCCTACAGCAGTCTTCCACGAAATTGAAGTGACCACTCGCATAGGCCACTTGACTTTTCGGGCAACCGACGTCAGCAAGTCGTCAAAACACATAGGAAGTGCATACCACCCACATCGATAGAATGTTTTTCCCCAATACAATTATGTAGCCCAATAAGATGAACCAGTCAGAATACCCATTTGATATTGACCTTAATATCATTGACCAGTAAACAAGTGGTAAATCAAAACTTAACTTCATGAGGTAACATTACATCGCGTGATTAAGATAGATTTTGAGCTAGATTTTGATTATAGAAACGACTGCATGTCATGGAGAAATATTTGATGACAACGACATACCTGGTACTTTATGGCGAATAGTGCAGGGTATTCATCATTACGTATATTGTTAAGGTTGAAATATCAGTCTTGTTTATCATTCACTTGTTCCTAAGAAACCTTTAAAAGATCAAACAGAATTCACCACTACTTAACCCTATCACAGAGTGTGACAGCACTACATGTTTGACTGGCTGATAAACACCAGTATGCTTTCTTTTAATTACAGTTCCTCCTGGGGCGTGCATGTCGGGCCGGGATATTCCTCTCGTCTGGTTTGGACTGCATCGCAAAGATGGATTCAACAAGTTTACGGATGAGTCGCAGGTTTCCTATACGAACTGGGCGCCGGGTGAGCCTAACGATAGATGCCATCTGTTTACAAAATACGTGGGACAGGACTGTGCGGGTATGTACTCAAAGGTGTGTGCACGAATTTGCTAATATTGCATATCTAAGGTTTCCAAGAGTACGAGGGAGCGTCAAGAACTAATGCAAGTGGTTTTGTAACAGGATCATCCTGAATATGGGTTGTGTTGATTAAAGGTTTCTGTAGACCACTTTTTTTAAAACTTAGAGAGACGAAACTCAGCACACCTCTTGGTCTTTAAACACTTAAAAAAACTCTTGTTTAATGGGAAAGTAGTCTACAGAAAATTACAATCAACTCGTCATGTATTCGGCTGTGAATCTATCTGGCTCTAACATCTCACCTTATTCAATCACAGCAGCTGTAGAAAATGAACTGTTGGGAGCTCTGGAATAATGATTGACATGTAAACTGAAGAAACATCCATTATCATACAGGTGTAATTTCAGCTTCGTACACAAATTGTATCTTCTTGAAGTCGACTCACTCATTCGCTCATAAAAATCTTAACAACAAATTGAGATATTTCAGTCTCAAGAAGATATGTGATTTTAACTTTGTGCCACATTTTAAGGACACACTGATTTGGTGTGCCAATGTGCCAAGAACTGCACACTTGCCACTGAGAATAGTATAAAGAACGTGACAACATTCTGTGTGTTTTCATTCAACAGGATGGAAAGGGTGGCAGCTGGTTATTCCGGCATAAGTTGCAAAAGGGACAGTGGGACGATGACCAGTGCTATTGTGACCATACCTTCATTTGCAAGAGTACAAAATAATGACAATAATGACAGGGAAAGGGGACGATTGAAAAGACGGACGCCTATATTGTAAGATAGACTTGCATCACATGGCTCTGACAATTGAGGGTTAATGACCCAACCGACATGTTACATAACGCCTGGCCAGTAACCTTTAGCCACCGGATATACCACCGAGTGAGCGAAGCGTTATGTCACCGTAAGGCTTCTGAATGGTCCAGCCCGGCTATATAATAATGACAATTATAATGATGATGATGATGATGATGATACTAATGATAATGATGATAATAATGATAGTGATAATGATACTGATAGTAATGATAATGATAATAAAAATGATAATAATGATGATGATAATGATGATAAAAATGATAATGATTATAATCAATACCTGACAAGCCACGGCCTTGAACAGCACTTTCATGAGTTATAGTCTTATTCTTATAGGACAATTTTTTTTTCTGTAATCTGGAGGGGACATGATGAAATACTTTTGATTTTAACGGCACTTGACTTGGGTTTTTTTACTGTTTGTATCTCTTACTGGTTTGGAAGGACTTTAAGTAGACCTGCGTGCCTTCATGTCAGTTAAGATGACTGAAATGTTCGGTTGGCGCCTGACCACTTTGTGATGGTAGATTCTAAGACTTGGATGAAAACCAACGTTTTTCACGGTAGGAAAATCATAAGGAATATAAGATGAAAGTAATCTCCTGTTCACTTTGACAACTCTGATTGCATTTTTAGAAACTCTAGCCGTTTATAGTAGTTTTTTCGTAGCAATCAGAGTAAAATAGATGCTAATGACATTATGTCAACATTCAACAAAAATGATATTATCACGTTTGACATCAGATCATCGGAAGGAAGGAATTGTTGTATCAAGACGTTCTTGAGTAAGATTGTATCACTTAGAAAGTATACAACCTCACTTTAAAATTGTCTTTGTGTATGAAATTGTAGTTTGCAATGGATAAAGACAAAAATGTATCTGCATAGTTTGTATTGGATGTGAGTCATAAAAATGTTATTGTGGCTTGCCTTGTTTGGTATCCGATGAGATGCCACGGCAAGGACGTATTGAAAAGTATATATGGTGAGTGGCGATTTTTTAAAAAGATTACGAGGCGTTTCTATCTTTGGGGAAGTCTGCATTAGAGTCACATTGACTGTACAAATGTGCAAATTTTACGAAATTCACAGCAATGTAGTACATGAACATTAAAGATCAAATAATAATATTACAGCAATAGTTGTATCTAAAATTTAAATGTCAATGATTACTGGCATGTTCAACCGCTGCTGATTTTGACAATGGTGGTCAATGATGGAGCGTTAAATGAAACAAAGCAATTATGGTAACTTGCGCACTAGGCAGCAATGTCAATGCTGGTTTGATATGATATATCACTTAGACAGTCTTTGGAAAATTTTGGAATATATGTACACTTTTTTTCTGTTTTTCAATATGTGTCTAATTGCTTTGAAAAGGCAATAAAAAAAGGAAAGGTGTCATTTATGACCCAGATTCATTCAAGTTAGCTGGCAATAGTAATACAGATAGACGTAGTGGCGGCGCACTCAAGCTTACAAACGCCACCACTAAACACATATACACAGGACACAAAAGTGGACAGATAAGAATACAAAACTTGTAGCAAACATGATACATTAACATATAACGAAATAATAATGAAGTAATGGATATAGAAGCAAATTATTGGGTATGACATTGACCAAAATTTATCATGTGTTATTTGTATCTTTAAATTGTCGGATTATTGAAAACGAAGTCAAACAAGCCTATTAAATTCGAGCTACTTTGCGGGCCTATGGGGTAAGGGGCTGTCATTCGGAAAACATTACGATCTTTCCCCCAACATACCCACATCTGCTTGGAGATTAGACATGTTGTCTTGCTTCAAAAGACGGTTTAGCAAACTAATTATAACTTCTATGATATTGTTATTCCATAGGGAAACTTCGTCATGCTGTCTACTTTCAGAAGATGACGAAATCAACTGGGATAAATGTCCTTTTCCATAAATTAACACTATAACAAGAAGACTATAGCACGTCCAGGTCAAAAGATACAAAAAAACGGAAGTTCTGCTGCAGTACCAAGGTCACATACCAGGGGGCCCAAAATTGACCTTGAATTTTGGCTTCACAACACCGCCCACATACCAAATATCACCGTAATCCATCAATGGGTTCTTGAGTTATGCTGACTACAGTAGTGCGGAAACACAAACACACGCACACACACACACAGACAGACAGACACACACAAAACTATATCGCCATTTGTCATGGAGATAATGACATACCTACAAAACATACTAATATACTAGTGATGCTAAGGTCACAATTCCCAACCCGGGGCCCGGCCGGGCACTTTGCGGGAACGGAAATCATGATGAAAAAGACCACGAAACGCAAGAAAGGTGCACAAATTAATCATGAGCACCATTTTGTTTTATATTCTTATATGAATTGTTTAAATTTCATTCACGAAAACAGCCCGGCCGGGCCCCGGTTTGGAAATGTGATCGTAGCATTACACAGACATGTTTACTTCATGTTGACTCAAATCACTGTAACGACAAGAAAGAAGCTTTTTCTGCACAGCTGTATTAGCCCTTTTCTTCCCTTTTTCTTTGGATAGAAATTGAATGCAACACACAGCGGGGCAGCACTCAATGGGTCCTGGTTATTTTTACGTAATTGCTTGGACAAAAATTAACTGAAGGAAGCTGATTAATCATAAGCGTAGGAATACATATATCATGATGTTTCAGACAATAATAGTAACACGGATCCGATTGGGTTTAATTGTCCTGCGGATGGGCGGATGTCCCAACTTTTGCCGTGTTGCCCAGATAAAGGAACATTTTCTTTGTCCACAATCACAATTGGTCAGTTGTCTGTCCTTGTCCAACGAGTCTTTCCACTTCGCTGCAGTGCCTTCTGGTACAGTTTCCTGCCAACACGGCCCAAAGTCCCTCTCAGTTTTGATCCATGAGAAGGAAAATGGGTTGTTTTGGGGCCTGTTTAGGCTGGACAAGTCTGTTGTTATTATTTTCCCTACTAAATGCGGTCCCGTCGACGACGTCTTTATCGGGTAAGCTTCATTCTCCTCACTTTTTCGAGCATGTGTTGTGTAAGACTGATTGTAGGTCACACCCCATATTTCTGTTTCAATTATCTGTTTGTGCCTGTAAAACATCCTAAAGTTATCCACATACAGGTTCATATTATATTTGTAATGTCACAAGTGCACGTTATATGTTTGCATGATTTAGCATATGGCTTAAACGCCTGTTGTGCAAGCAAGGCGTAACGTAGAATCGACAACACTATGACCTACTTGTTGTGTTGTTGTTGGTCAATGGAGTTTTCTTCTCGATGTGCATGCAGTCTGCTGGTAATGATAGTCGTATTCCTTTCATAACATAGCTAGGAATGAAAACTACTATCTAAACAAACCATGGCATGGAATGAATATCAATACTACATGAATATATAATAGATAATATATAGAATATACATAATATAAAGAAATGGGTACGATGATGCCAATGACAAAAGCACGTAGGGAGGAGACATTAATTTTTCCTAGCAACGACAACGTTGTTTTTAAGACGGAAATATTTGACTGTATACAAAGGTAACTTTGGGGGTGTTTCTGCTTGTAAGCAACAACGAAAAGGCCAGAAATGTTTTCTGAAAATTACATGCAAAGCATTTATGATATTTGAATAGAATCATGTGTGCTAGACCGGACGATTATAAGTGAAAGAAAGTTTTTTTTTTTTAAACGGTTATCACTTGTTTAACAAAAGATTGAACGTGGTCTCTAATGTTTCAAACAGCTTTAATTGTTGAGGGTGTCAACGAACGAGAAAATACACGAAACTCTAGATACGTGAGCTTAGTTGTCTGTTAGATGTGGCGAACCCATGGCTCGAGGCTTGGAGTCAGGGCATGTCGTCCAACAACCTGTTAAATAAATATGTGCCCCATCTAACAAACAAAAAAGAAGAAAGCCGGGAATCCTGACTCACCAATGTATCAGTTTATAACTTGTGCTTTCGATCACTCTTCAAATATTCAAACGCTGCACACTTTATTCTCATATGGCATCAGGATGGATGCAAATTTGACCACGTTGACAATACACAGGACTGGGCCGACTGGCTCACAGTACATGTGCACGAACCCAGAACCACACAAAAGTGTAGTAAAACCCAGAAGTAGACCAAACTTTGCCCATCTAACTACTGAATTTCATTGCACATAGATACCGTAGCATGCATGTGTGAGTGCGTGTGCGTGTGAATACGTGCAGCTCTCTGTGCGTTTGAATGTTTGTGTATGTGCGCGTGTGTGCGCGCGTGTGTGTGTGTGTGTGTGTGTACATGCGTGTGTGTGTAAGAGAAAGAGAGAGAGAGTAAATATGTATGCATTGTGGTCTTCTATCTTCAGCCTTACACCAGAAACAATACTTTTTCAAAAGACTATTAGCCTGGAATTTTTGAGTTTAGTTAGGAAACCTTGTGAGAGGTCAGGATGTTTTTTATCCCGTTAAAATGACGGCACGCGTGGCACGTAAGTTTGAGACACTGACACGGTGTATATGACCACCCTTCTCTTTCCACAGCCTATGAGAATCTTTCTAAAGACCACAGAAGACAGGATATGCTTGGAAGCTTGTCTCCTCACAAGAGCCGTGTGGTACATCCTTACATAGAGGCCCTCCAACAACGGTAAAGTTTCTTCATTCACAATATGAAACTCTGTCACGGAACTTGCAAGATATAGTTTTCAATTGTACATTTTTGTACATTCTAGGCCAGTGAGTATTGCTACTTGATCATAACTTGTCCATATGTTGTCGGCATGACAAACAGAAGGAGGATTATGTATCCTTTTCTGGTGTATTAAAATTACTTGTACATCTAAAAGGCAACCGTGACTGTGTGTACTATCTAGTGCACCTATGTACGTTCACTGTAAATTGAAGGGATACCAGAACAATGTGTAAATGCAGTTTATTTGTTGTCAATTAAACATTATTCCTTGATAATCAATGTGTCCATACTTGTACTTCTACGGTTAAAGTAATTATTTTGAGTGAATTTCAGCTTCAAATATATAAAGATATATCCGAGGATGCGTTATTGTGCTTTCACAAAAAGACATGGGTAACAAACAGTTTATTTACGTCACTTCTAGGCTCGACAGACACAGACAATTAGTCGCCAGAGGCCATGAAAAACAAAGCAGAAAAAATCTATTGCCTGACAACCTCGCTGGAAATGCGGAACACTCAAGCTATAGCGGCGGTACAGAACACAAATTAGCAGGTATGGAAAAACATTCATTGGGTAAAAATGGATGCTTGAAATAAGTATGTAGTTATGGATACTATGCGTGAATAGATGACAAAGAAATGTTTAATGTGTTCTAATTGTATCTGCCTTTGTTTGGCATTTTGTATTTTAAGAACATTCTGATGTCACTCAGAAAAATTTACTATACATGTCAACAGACGGCAAACGTCAAAATATATTATCTGCTTAAGTTTAAACAGGTAAAAATCTTGCAATTGTATAATTGCATAGAACGTGACTATTGTTACATTTTTTTCTCCACAGAAATGAGAGATTTGAACGAGTACAATCGCCGTCGGACGCAGTTGGACATCCTTCATAAGATGGAAACCAACCTTGAGCAGTAAGTGTTACATAGGATAGAAGAAGTCCAGTCAGAGTCGTGTCTTGCCTGAGACTGATGACGAGACATGTGCGCCCCTGTCATTTATTGGGTCTTAATTTACAACAGATGCTCTACTCACTATCAGGGCTAAGAACACAGGTTCTTCCCCCCCCAGATTCCTCTCCAAGTACAGTAAATCTTAAATCCCAAAGGCTCTGGTGTGTGTGTGTAGTGAATAGCGCACATACTAGCCTGTGTTTACACAAGCTCTCGGCCGGAGGTTAATGACCCCCGGCGGTTACAGGACCAGCCGGCCGCTAGGAGCGCGATTTGTCAGGCTAGCGCACGTACGTACACTACAAACTGAAGGGATGCCAGAACAATACTTAAAGTGAGTTTTATTCAGCACTATTGCTATAAATTCCCTTGACACCACTACTTGATGTTCAATATGTCAGTAATTTTTTTTTAATTTTAGCTTCAAACATCTAAAGGTATGATTAAGAATGTGTAATTGTGCATTGACAGAAGGCATACGTTTTACACACAAACCAATATTCTATTTTCCTCACTTCTAGGCTCGACAGATACAGACAAGATGTTGCCAGAGCCCATGAAAAGCAAATAAGACAAAATCTCTGGCCTGCTAACATCGCTGGAAATATGGAACACTCGAGCAGCGGAACAGAACACAAATTAGCAGGTATGGAAAACATTTCTTGGGTAAAGTGAATGAATATGTTTGAAATGAATTCGTAGCTATGGAAACGATGAATAGATGGTCCAGCTCTAAATGTATGTGTTTCAATTAGGGCTTTGTTTTTTGTGTCTTTCACGTATAATTATGAACATTCTGATGTAGCTAAGAGAAATTCGCAACACGTGTTAACTGACGACAAACTTGATATATGCTTGAGTTTGAACGAGTGACAAAGTTCAATAACTGCCCAGAAATGTAATTTATATTTTACATGTTCATTTTCACAGAAGTGAGAGAGTCGAGAGAGGACAGTCGCCATCGTACGCAGTTGGACATCCTTCACAAGATGGAAAACAACCTTGGCATGATGATGAACGAGGTCACACATAAAATGGAGGAAAAGAAAAAGAAAGCTAGCGAATCGCAGGAAAATGGCATCGATGCAAATCACGGCAAAAGAATCACAATACAGCTAACTCCCGGAGGAGTTAAAGTCGTGCCTAAAAAGCCACCGACTGAAGATCAAACCATAACCGTCACAGCAGCTCCTATACAGCTCAACACTTCGGAGACAAAAGAAGTAAATGAGTCCCCCGCTCAAGCCCAAAATACTACTAGTCAATCAGCAACTGCAAATATGTCGTCTTCAGAAGCCCAGACCGCTTCGGGACAGAATGCCTCACAAGCCAGCCAATCAGCAGCTACTAATGCGTCGTCTGCAGCTGCAGCAGCAGCTCAAGCCACTTCGGGAAAGAATGCCTCACAAGCCAGCCAATCAGCTGCTACCAACGAGTCGTCTGCAGCCGCAGCAGCAGCAGCTCAAACCACTTCGGGACAGAATGCCTCACAAGCCAGCCAATCAGCAGCTACCAACGCGTCGTCTGCAGCTGCAGCAGCAGCAGCTCAAACCACTTCGGGACAGAATGCCTCACAAGCCAGCCAATCAGCTGCTACCAACGCGTCGTCTGCAGCAGCAGCAACAGCAGCTCAAACTACTTCGGGACAGAATGCCTCACAAGCCAGCCAATCAGCAGCTACCAACGCATCGTCTGCAGCCGCAGCAACAGCAGCTCAAACTACTTCGGGACAGAATGCCTCACACGCCATCCAATCAGCAGCTACCAACGCGTCGTCTGCAGCAGCAGCTCAAACTACTTCGGGACAGAATGCCTCACAAGCCAGCCAATCAGCAGCTACAAATACTTCGTCTGCAGCTGCATCAGCAGCAGCAGCAGCAGCTCAAGCCGCTTCGGGACAGAATGTCTCACAAGCCAGCCAATCAGCAGCTACCAATGCGTCGTCTGCAGCAGCAGCAGCAGCTCAAACCACTTCGGGACAGAATGCCTCACAAGCCAGCCAATCAGCAGCTACTAATGCGTCGTCTGCAGCCGCAGCAGCAGCAGCTCAAGCCACTTCGGGACAGAATGCCTCACAAGCCAGCCAATCAGCTGCTACCAACGCGTCGTCTGCAGCCGCAGCAGCAGCAGCTCAAACCACTTCGGGACAGAATGCCTCACAAGTCAGCCAATCAGCAGCTACCAACGCGTCGTCTGCAGCTGCAGCAGCAGCAGCTCAAACCACTTCGGGACAGAATGCCTCACAAGCCAGCCAATCAGCTGCTACCAACGCGTCGTCTGCAGCAGCAGCAGCTCAAACCACTTCGGGACAGAATGCCTCACAAGCCAGCCAATCAGCAGCTACCAACGCATCGTCTGCAGCAGCAGCAACAGCAGCTCAAACTACTTCAGGACAGAATGCCTCACACGCCATCCAATCAGCAGCTACCAACGCGTCGTCTGCAGCAGCAGCTCAAACTACTTCGGGACAGAATGCCTCACAAGCCAGCCAATCAGCAGCTACAAATACTTCGTCTGCAGCTGCATCAGCAGCAGCAGCAGCAGCTCAAGCCGCTTCGGGACAGAATGCCTCACAAGCCAGCCAATCAGCAGCTACCAACGCGTCGTCTGCCGCAGCAGCAGCAGCTCAAACCACTTCGGGACAGAATGCCTCACAGGGCAGCCAATTAGCAGCTACAAATGCGTCGTCTGCAGCTGCAGCAGCAGCAGCAGCTCAAGCCGCTTCGGGACAGAATGCCTCACAAGCCAGCCAATCAGCAGCTACCAACGCGTCGTCTGCCGCAGCAGCAGCAGCTCAAACCGCTTCGGGACAGAATGCCTCACAAGCCAGCCAATCAGCAGCTACCAACGCGTCCTCTGCAGCAGCAGCAGCAGCTACCAATGCGTCGTCTGCAGCCGCAGCAGCAGCAGCTCAAGCCACTTCGGGAAAGAATGCCTCACAAGCCAGTCAATCAGCAGCTACCAATACGTCGTCTGCAGCCGCAGCAGCAGCCGCTCAAGCCACGTCGGGACAGAATGCCTCACAAGCCAGTCAATCAGCAGCTACCAATGCGTCGTCTGCAGCCGCAGCAGCAGCTACCAATGCGTCGTCTGCAGCCGCAGCAGCAGCAGTAGCAGCTCAAGCCACCTCGGGAAAGAATGCCTCACAAGCCAGCCAATCAACAGCTACCAATGCGTCGTCTGCAGCCGCAGCAGCAGCTACCAATGCGTCGTCTGCAGCCGCAGCAGCAGCAGCTCAAGCCACTTCGGGAAAGAATGCCTCACAAGCCAGCCAATCAGCAGCTACCAATGTGTCGTCTGCAGCAGCAGCAGCAGCTACCAATGTGTCGTCTGCAGCAGCAGCAGCAGCAGTAGCAGCTCAAGCCTCCTCGGGAAAGAATGCCTCACAAGCCAGCCAATCAACAGCTACCAATGCGTCGTCTGCAGCCGCAGCAGCAGCTACCAATGCGTCGTCTGCAGCCGCAGCAGCAGCAGCTCAAGCCACTTTGGGAAAGAATGCCTCACAAGCCAGCCAATCAGCAGCTACCAATGTGTCGTCTGCAGCAGCAGCAGCAGCTACCAATGTGTCGTCTGCAGCAGCAGCAGCAGTAGCAGCTCAAGCCACTTCGGGAAAGAATGCCTCACAAGCCAGCCAATCAGCAGCTACCAACGCGTCGTCTGCAGCCGCAGCAGCAGCTACCAATGCGTCGTCTGCAGCCGCAGCAGCAGCAGCTCAAGCCACTTTGGGAAAGAATGCCTCACAAGCCAGCCAATCAGCAGCTACCAATGTGTCGTCTGCAGCAGCAGCAGCAGCTACCAATGTGTCGTCTGCAGCAGCAGCAGCAGCAGCAGCAGTAGCAGCTCAAGCCACTTTGGGACAGAATGCCTCACAAGCCAGCCAATCAGCAGCTACCAATGCGTCGTCTGCAGCAGCAGCCGCAGCAGTTCAAGCCACCTTGGGAAAAAATGCCTCACAAGCCAGCCAATCAGCGGCGACAAATGCGTCATCCACAGGAGTCCAAAGCAGTCTGGGCCAAAACGCCTCACAAGCGGCGGCCAATGCGTCGTCTGCGTCCACTACCTGTGGTCTTGAAAACATCAAGAATGGATCCTGTTCTCTCGCTGACCTAGCCGACCGTTTTGCGATTGACCGAAACATAAGCATGACCGAAGCAGAATGTATACTAGAAACGGGGAACGTTACGCAATGCCTAGCCCACGCTCTTGCAGTGGATAGGAAGTCACCTATCACTGATTTGGGTGAGAAAGTGGTTGGATCTGTCATGACGTCCATCACGTCTCTACAGACAGCAGCCGGCCAGCTGGACACTGCCGTCAAGTACTCCAACGACAGCGACAAGTCCGAACTCCTTCGAGCTTTGTACATCATGCAGAACTCTCAACAACGAATGCTAACGACCCAGAAGAAAATAGATCCTAAAATGGAGGCGGCTGCTAAAAAGACCTTGACCCAAGACACCAATGCACTTGAGGCCTCTATGGTTGGAGTCAAGAACCTCAAGGGCAAACAGTTAAAGACGGCAATCAAGAATCTGGGTGAGAATCTTAAAAAGGTAGAAAAGGCCGCCAAAAACGACTCACTGCGGACCTCGTATGCCATTAATAGTGTATCCAGTTCCATTAAGATAGGGGAGACAGTTATGATGGCCGCAACTGAAAAAGAGGGAGAGCTTGCCCTTGAAGCGACAATTGATGCTTTACACAAAACACGGAACGGCTTGGAAAGGAAGAACGCATGGGAGTTTTTCACCGGATCCCTCACGACAATCAAGAAACTTTCAGACAAGATAGAAAGCTCTTACAAGGTGCTGCTGAAGGATTATATAACATCTATAAAACCAACTGTGCCCAAGAAACCATCCACGCTGGACAACGCCATCAATTTTGTCCT
Organism: Branchiostoma lanceolatum; assembly: GCF_035083965.1. Lineage (NCBI taxonomy): Eukaryota > Metazoa > Chordata > Leptocardii > Amphioxiformes > Branchiostomatidae > Branchiostoma > Branchiostoma lanceolatum. Next base: position 15,466,988 of record NC_089726.1, on the reverse strand, counting down.
CGCGAAAGAGAAGATTACATTCAAAAGTCTCACCTAGGTGCCTTTGAATCAATTACTAGTATCAACATATCAAGGACAACTGATCAAATGGTCAAGTAACTAGATAGCCTGGTATCCAGGCTTAACAGCTGAGTTCAACTTCTCTTTTCAAGGCGATCGTCTCTCGGCAACATAACTTCCTCGGCAGCGAAACTCCCTTGCCGGCATTAGAGAACCTTGGCCCGTGTAAGAACTTGCGTCACCCCCCTCCCCCAAATATATACGCCGCCGTTCTAGGAAGCCTGCGAAGGAGGCTAAACTTCTCAACGATCACTCCCCTCCTACATCAGGCTGTAGAAGTCTAGATACCAGGCTAGGAAACAAAGCTTACATGAACTAACTTTACTGAAAGAATCCTACTTGTGACAAAATGGACTTAACGGCAAGACAATGTTCTGGTCTTTGCCGCTTAGCTAGTTCCCAGCCTTAATGGTATTACTCATTTATAATTAGTAACCTCAATATCACATGTCTTACTAATGATGTTATTTTCTTATATATACATATATACGAGAAGGTGGAGATGATTGCAATGTGCAGTGTATTAATGTATTGATTAGTATTTTTGAATATGTACTAATGTCCTCATATAAAAGTAATGACTAGGTACTGATTTATGTATAGGGTGATGATCTCAATGGAAATGTTGGAAATAAAGTAATACAAACTACTTTCTGCCTGGACTAGAATATATCTTCAAGGAAAAGCACTTCTTCATTCTTCTTTCTTAAACCGAAAATCAGCATTATATTCATGAACGGGCTTGATGATCAACACATGGACAGTAAAGGTGTCATCACCAAATCTTTATTGACTAATTAACAATACTTTCAGTCACATTTGCCACCTATTCCAACCATGTGACATCTACAGCAGCATTAAGAAAACATCGACTAGTCAAACATACTGAAATTTTAAAAGTTCAAAATACAACTTCTTCAGCAACATTTGCTTCGTTTACGCGGTAAACAAAACTATATCTATATACTGGATGAAACATTTCCATAGCCTTATAGTTATTTACATGAAATATATTTTCATTTATACATAGCAGCATATAGTACATAATAACATCAATTTTCAGTCGTTCCAGTAGCCAATACGTAATGAAGTTATAAATGAGATGAAATTGAAATCCAATACACTATATCATCAAAACCACAAATAACACATTTAGCATGTTTGGCAGTTCACAATAATACATTTGCATCATTAATTTGGCCAGGATTTGGTGAACAAACAATCCCGATATCTGGACAGTGACAACATTTAGCGTTAGCAGCATTTAGCGTTACATTTGAAATATCTGAGAGCAGCAAAGGTGCTAACACACCACCCCCACCCCCGAATAAATCGTCTTTCTCAAAAACCAGGAAATTATCAGCTGTAGCACCGTTTATAGACTATCTTTCAGGCAAGTTCGGCGACACTCTGTTCTCAACTTTCTGTACAATGAGCGGCATTCTTGAATCATGGTACGGTTTCGCCTCATGTTGTCCCCTCGAAGCCTGCCTCGAGCCTACTTTTAGAGACCGCTTCGTCCCCCGTGTTCCCAATTTGCGAGACCCTCTCGTGGCCAGTCGTATGCCTTTCTTGGGCGACTTTACTTTCTGTGGCCCCGACGCCGCTGCTTTGGTTGTCCCCTTGTCGGTAGATGTTGCTTTTTGTGAGGCGCGAGACTGCGGTTTCTGTGCTTGCCGTGACGGTGGCTTCTGTACATATGCCCTCTCACCCTTCGATGTAGCCTTTGGCGTCTCTTCTCTTGCTGGTAAGAACTTCTTGATATCAGGTAGCAACTTCTCGTCATCGACAGTCTGAGGTGCCCAGTTAGGTTGAGCGGCTCTCTGGTTCCATATACTAGCGAAGTTACTCAGGTTCTTAGCTCGCATGACGGATTTGACTGACGGTGGTTTGGGGGGAAGGGGCGCTTTAGGGGAGAAGACCCGAGGTAGTTCTCCCTCTAGGCCCTCGGGCAGCCCGTAGTCGTCCCTCGGGATGGACCTGGTCTCCAGGTACTGTTGGACGTCTTCGTTGCGCAGGTGGAAACGTTTGAAGCGGTCGATTTGTTCTCTAAGGTAGCGGTCCCGTAGATCCTTCAGCTGGGCCCGCTGCTGGTCTACCGTCTCAAAGTACTTCTTCTTACTTTCCCTGTTGGAATAAAGATATATCTCCAGTGTGTTGGACTCGTGGATACAGAAGTGGAGCGACAAGATATGATGATGATAGAGAGACAATAGATTACAAACACTTCCGTTTTCTAGGATATTTGGAGTTTCTTTTAACACAACCAGGTAATCTCACCTGCTGACGTTTCGGTGTCTGTCAGACACCTTCTTCAGAGCTTCTGACTGGAGTACTGCTTCTCACCGCTATAAGTAGCCGATGTAGGTGGCGCTTTTGCGGCGAGAACGTAATCCCAAATGTGGCTGAGCTTGTATCCCCCCTCGTGCCACCTACATCGGCTACTTATAGCGGTGAGAAGCAGTACTCCAGTCAGAAGCTCTGAAGAAGGTGTCTGACAGACACCGAAACGTCAGCAGGTGAGATTACCTGGTTATGTTAAAAGAATCTCCAAATATCCTATGTTCTACCAACCTGATGAAATTATTTTCGGGACTTCCGTTTTCTGTCATGTTAGAACATCCGGAAATCCATTACGGTAACCATATCTTTCTGTAAGAAATGGTTGAGTTTTCAAATCGTGATACTTAGTAATACTATATTAACACCAAAAGCTTTGCTCAGTGTAAAGGTGGGCTTAGAAAATCATTGTCTATCCCCTGTACCTGAGCTGCCTGTGGTAGGTGTCTATCTGCTCGTGCTCAACCTCCTCCAGATCCTTGAAGAATCGCCGGTGGCGCTGCTTGCGAAACTTCTCCATCTCGTTGATGTAGGCGTCGGTAGCTCTCTCCTGTTTCCACTTCTCCATGTCCGTCAGCTCCATCTGTGTGGGTCTGAGCGGCGTGGTCTGGAGAAACAACGGTGTGGGGGTCAGTAAATATCATGGTGGTAAGTAGCTTGACTAAATCAAGCTTCTCAGCAGCAATTCCACTGGTCCGGCCCCTACAGACTTGATAGTCAACGCTTCTAAGTCAGGAAAATTGGGAACATCCTGATTTATCCATAGCCATAGCTGCTAACACGGACTTATCATTGTCAGAATGAGAACTGTCTGCTACCATGGACATGGTGTTGGAGGTGTAGTGACTGGTTTCCATAGTGACAGAGAATCCTGAGCTCATATTGGACTGATTTTAATCGTGACTAAAATGCTGAGCTCAAATTGGTGACTTCAGAAAAGGGAATAGTTCTCTCGAGTTAGACCACAAGCTCTCGAGGAAGAGGCCCAAATAAGTCCCGGGTTAGGTGAAAAAATGCTACCGCCCCTGGGGCGTCGCCAAAAGTTGTCCAAAGAAAAACGATGATTTTAAAAACAGATACGTTAAAACTGTATTGACCTTGCCCATCTGTCTTTCCTCTTCCTGACGTTTCCTGTCGGACTGCTCTTCCACGATGACCGGTAGGGTGTGGGCACGTGACTTCGCGCGAGATGTTGCACGAGAACTCTCTCCACCACCCCTGGAAGACCTGGCGAATGAAACAAGACACCTCTGGTTAGGATGCTCCAAACAAAATTCAATTCACGTATATGTACAAATACTGCCCATAACTGTCACCTAATTTGAATAATCGTGACATCTAATTTACATATCCTGGCACCTAATTTGCATAATTGTGACAAACTTTTAGATGATTGTTTCTGAATATTCGAGATGCACTGACATATATCCGTACAGAATGTTAACCCCATATTCATTCATACTGTCATGTGTACATTGCTGACCTGGAAGCAGCACGTTGAGCAGCCTTGATGACGGCCTCCGTCCGAGCCTCCGCCCACCCTCGGGCGAAACCATTATTCGGCCCGAGGCCCAACCGCACGTCCTCCGCCTCCGCATATCTCGCCGTCGGCTTCCCCGCTACCCGTGCTGTGCGGATGGAAGAGTATGAATGCAATGTTAAGAGTTTCAATGCTAAACTGAGTGATGGAAAAGTATCAATCAATCAAGTAATCAACCAATCAACCAATCAATCAATCAGTCGTTCAATCGATATCAACCAATCAGAGAGGTGGAAGAACGGAGTCACCCTTCTTACCTGCGGCCTTCTGTATACTTGTTCCCGGCCGCCATCCCTGTGCCTGGGCCCTCTTAAAGTTCTCTACGGTCTGCTTGAAGTCGTCCGGACCGTTATGTGTTGGTGCGGAGTTGAAGTACGTGGCGCGAAACGACGGCAACTCATCTACAAGGACAGGGGGAGGAGAGAACAAACTTTGAAACGTGTTACTGAAGACATGATATGGATATGGCTTCACATATTTCAAAGAAACGTTGCTGCATAATCATGTTAGTGTATAGACTCAACGTTAACCTGTAGTGGTGGTAGTCTGGTAGATATTTTTACCTTCTTTTGAGGCCTAGCTCTGTGACTGCTTTATTTTTGTGCACTGTCTTTGGAGCTAGTATGAATACGTAGGGGTCTCAGCATCTATGTTGGCCGCAGGGGCAACGGAATGAATTACAGCTGAGCAAGCACTAAATGTAACGGTATACTCACAAGAGTACTGCTTGAACCCTAACGTATTCACATTCTTCCAAACTGCTGTTTAAACCATATGCTGACTCGAATTACTTCTGTGTAAAGGCGCGTTCACATAGGTCGTACGAATTTTTTGTCGTACGATTTTCAGCGAGACCACGACTGAACAAAGACCTACGACAACTTTTTCCGTCGAAAGACAGCTGAATTTTGCACGATCCAAGCACGACTGTCTTAAGAATGTTGTGGAATTTGTAGTCGTAAACATGCTTTACTCACGTTGTTCTTTCCTGTACTGCCCCGCATGTGCCAGCTGGCGGACTTCGTACGACGCCGGCATCTTGGGCGGTTTGTACACCGCCTCTATGAGGCTGTCGACGCGGGACCAGTCCGTCCGTCTGTCCTTGTTGCCCCCCTCGGTAGCAGGCCGCCGCTGCTGTTTGGGTTTGGGCCCGCCATACCGCCTGACTGAGGCCGAGTGGACGTACTTGTTGGGGCGGCTGACATCCTTCTTGGTGGACCCTAAATGAGTGCTGCGTGCAAAATAAACAGAAAGTTTTAAAACAAAAGTGCAGTACTTAAGCTTTGTGTAATGATTAGTCGGACTCGCCATTTTCATTATTCTAGTGCCCTTTCACCACTTTAAAACACCCTCCCCCTCTTTACCTTACGTTTACAAATAAATAATCAAGAAGTGTTTTTGTTGAGCATAGGTATTCGAAGGTTATGGGACTTAAATGTCTCAACCTAAAATCAATTATAATACAATTCTATTTCAGTTTCTTGAATTATAACAACAAAACAACGAAGTGTCTTGAGTGCCGGCTGTTTGCAAAACGGTCCAAATTGCAAAGCCGAAACGTCATGAAACGCCCTGAATGATTGGTTCGCTGCCCCTGCGTTTCGTCTTTCACGCTGCCGAGGGCGGGTCAGAATGACTGTACCATTAAAGACACATGTTTTCGACCTGTAGGATCAGTGTCCTTTTAAACATAAGGGTGGTCAAACAACGCCAGTTTGGCCACGGCTTATCGATGACCACTACCAACTGGTCAGTACAAAAGAACGCGAATTGGGCTATTCCTGGACCTGAATGGATGGTTGTAAGAAGACCCAACGCTGGGTTATCCATATCATGACGCGTAAAATAAAATCCTCTTCTGTATTGTTCTTTGCTAAAACGAGTAAAGAGCGGCTGACGTAGGAATGATGACTTCATTCCATGTTTTTCTCCACGTCTTTTCAAGAGAACTAGGGCGTTAAAATTCCACCAGCGATGCCTGGTTACCATTCGCCACCGGAGGTTAGCTCCAACTTAGGCGTTAGTGGGCCAGTTCTAGGTTTTGCCATCACAAAACAAGAGAAAATGGACCAATTACGATTAAGAAAAGAAAATGATCGATAATAGTAGCAAAGAAAGCTAGAGGCTGAAGATGACTGAAACGAGACAGGAAATTGGCACCGTCACTGAGGTGTCGCAAAAAAACAGAAGGCTGTAGTGAATTATGACGCATGGAAGTTATATTTTTCTTATCTATGTTTTGATGTGACCTTTGCAGTTTGTTTTCAATCCGTGTACTACACTTGGAAAATGCAAGTACAGTATATCATCCACAAGCGCCATCTATCGACAGATAGCAGATCTACCTTTGGCCACATTTCCAATGTCCCGAAGAACTAGATGGATTAGCTGAAGGTCTGATTTGAAAGATATACCAAATTTGGACAGAATGTAAGAATTCCCATACTTACACGGTCTAGATATCTTCCCCATCCCTCTAATTTATAAGACAACTTTAATCCCTCTGTTATTATTGTAATTATAGGGATTTGGTTTATGAACAATAAACACCATGTATTATCCTTTAGAAGCCAGGTGTTTGTGTGACTAGCGTCTGACTATATCGTCTAAGTTTTATAATATCCCGCTATCCGTTGAAATCATATACAAGAGTCAATTCTGTTGGGGCCCTATCACACTTGTGCGTATATTTAAGTGCGTATGAGTTGCGCATTTACATCTTTTTTTTTGGTTTAAGTAATGGTTGCGGGTAAGAAGTTGTTTTCTACTTTGACCCACTGCTGTACAGCCTAGTTATCGAACCAAAGAAATGACTTCTTTGGCTGCAAACCTAACATAAACCAAAAACATGTTAATACTCAACTCATGCGGGCTTGCATGTACGCACAAGTGTGACAGGGGCTTTAGACAACAATGTATATACAATGTACATGCACCGCGAGTCGATCCATAAAACATAGACAGCTCAAATCGATGGTGATTGTTCTGGTCGTTCTTTTCATATGTCAATCATTGACTTACTGACGCGCTGGCCACCTAGAAATATATTCTATATACCTTTCTTCATATTTTATGAAACTTTCATTTCTATGATATCAAGATGCATCGGATGTTAAAAGTATTTTTTTCCAAGTTTTTATCCATTGTGAAGGTTTCAAAATCAAAAACATGCTACCTAAGTTAGCATATGTGAGAGGTGTCGCAGTACAATATCATGGGAGCTAAGTAGTACCTGTTAAGCTAAGAGACAAATATATTGTTATAAATCTGTTTTCAAAGGACGAGCCGAACTAAGCGGAGGTCTAATTTGTACCGTGGAAGACACCAAGAAATAGGTCTATAATCCACCTACTTACACGGTCTACATACGCTCTACGGAAGAACAGACTGTTCACAGACAAACTCTATTGAAGAGTTAATAACAGGGATTTGTCTGTTTGTATGACGGACACCTATCCGGTGGGAAGAAAGCCGTATGTTTGTTTGTTTGTTTGAAGCTACAGCCAAGCATGAATACAAAAATTCAATTTCGTACGTATTGCACTATTTGGCTGTTGCTTGCAGGTGTGGGTCGGTGCTTGCGTATCTTAAACCTTACCAACAGTTAATAAAAGCAGCCTAATGGGTCAGTGAAGTCATGCTTGTCTCGAGCATTGATGTTTCTGACCTAGGGCGAAGAGATGCTGCTACAGTAATGATTAGTTCAGTGCTTTGATGAGTGGCCCCCTACGGCCTTGCACTGAGCGAGTTCGTTAAAAAAAAAGAAAAAAAAGTGGTTAACCACAGGCTGTTAAAGACAACCAAAGCAATGTCAGGGCCCAAATGGAAATGAAAAAAATGCTGAAATCTTTATGATAGTGACATTTGTCAACATTATTTAGCGCATTTGCGCAATAACTTCATACTTTGAGCATTTTAAAACCGCGAAAAACGTGACGTACGATGATTCCCTTAGTTTCGCGAGCCTACAAAAACTCCAGCGACAATTTTCAGTGAGTTCTCGTGTCACAACGACGCTGTATTTTTGCATGATGGACGCCGGTATACACTGTGATAGTGTTGTTTAAACTAATCATCAAAATGACTAAATGAAATTTTGACGTTAAAAATCTGATTTTCGGGCCCTAACATTGCTTGGGTTTCCTTTAACAGCCAAGTGGGACGTTCTTTTACCCAGGCGACTCTGTCCCGAACTTCGGCATTTTGAAATCACCGGAATATTGACCCACAGTCTCGACATGCCTGTCCGCTATCTTGTTACTAAGGACGCCATGGCATCGTTTATTAAAACACCTCCAACGCGCCATGACATGTTTTAACCCTTCGGACAAAACCAAGCAAACAAGTTGGCCACCCGAATGAACTCCAAGGTTTACTCACTAGATTAGCTTCTTTTCTTCTTGTAGATAATAAGATTTAGTGCGATTAGTCAAGATACGCTCTAAGGTGCGTTTAAACACTACAGCCTAGTTCCCACACGAGAAACGTGCTCAAGTGGTTTATATAAACTTAGATATCATCTACGGATTGCCTTATAAATCTAAACCCCCTGTCATAACAAATGTATCGGCGTGGTTTGGAGATTTTTGTTGAGTAAGCGCCATTTGTAAACACGCATGGAGTCATGAGTGAAGTGTTACCGTAGCCAATGGTTGCGAGCTATCTTCAAGTGCTATTAAAAGGCGTCCGTAAGTTGTATGCAGTTAATTTAATTTGATTAGTTTCAACCAATAGAATTGCTCCAAAGTTTGAAGAATGGCCATGTCTCGCTATCGAACATAGAAAGTGTTTTAAGCCTACACTACGTGGGGCAAATCTTATTTTCTTAATGATAAGTGCATTGTTCAAAATCGCACTGCAACAAAGAGTTGTCACAGTGGCGAGTGTGGCTTGGACAAAACCGTAATGTTTTGATCGATGACAATGTCACTGTTAAGGTATTTGCTCAGTAAACACAGAGTATTGAATCGTTAGTTTCTAACTGCTAACCATTATGGCGTCGCATTCAAGAACAATGATTGATACAGACTTGTTTTTCTTGGGTAAATGTTGGGGATAAAATAGCATACTATCACTAGTGGCGTGTTTAGTTCATTGCTAATGTCGTAAAAGAGGTTGTGACTTTTCCGAGTACAAAGTCTGACATTTTGTTACCATAACAAGCGTTGTTATTGCAGTCTCAAAGAAAACACCGCAAAGTATTTTTAACTTTACACTTAAAATCCATAAAATGCATTCCTGTTTAAGTACATCACACTGGTCTATTCTGCTATATCTTCAAATCATCCTTAGTGGCTATTTGGAACGTTAAAATGCACAATAGGACATTATTTACTCATAACATTAAAACAGGTGTAGGGAGTTAACTTCACAGTGTAAAAAAGGGTCAGGGATCCAAGCCTTTTGTGTTAGCCGTCCAAACCATGAAGGTACAAAGACATCTTGTTGGGATATATGTGTTGGTTCCATAGTTGCAAATGTTAGCTCTAAGCCATAGTGTTTCCCGTTGTATGTTGTACTTGGATGTAACACTGCCAGCGTAGCAAACAATGGACGCTGTGCCGCTCGCTAAACGACTCGGAACCATGTCACGACCTTTCGATTTTTTGTCGTGCGAAAGTCTGGCGACGTGATTTTTTCTTCTTCTTTAGAATTCAACCTAACATTCCTTAAACTGTTGCTTGCGATCGTAAGATATCAAAACCAGCAGAGTACAAGTTGCTACGGAGTAAAAATGCACACTCGAAGCATGACTTCAAGATCGCAAAATTTCAAGTTCAGAAATAACACCACTATCCAACTCTTAATTAAATAGTTGTGCACCATAAAGTGCATCTTACAAATCACTTCTTAATTGTGCAGACATGATTTACAAACCCCGTTCTTACGTACTATAAAACTGAAGCGTGGCAATACACATATTTTACAAGGTTGACAAGTTGACTCCATACGTTTAGGTGTTTGCATAGTAAGACATTTCAATTACGGTGGTATTTTAAGCAGGTGAGAGCCACTTACCTGTACGCAGGTGGAGGTGTCACATACAGGTACCTGCCGAACGGTGCATCTATGTATTTCACCATCTTGAAAACTTAAAATCTAACGGTTCTAGGGTGATGTTCTACTGCATCTCATGCGAGCATGTTATGTCATTGGAAGCTGAGCATTGGCAACGAAGGCAACGAGCTTCATGTTCAAGAGTTGGTGTTTTCGTGTCAACAAATACAGCCCACCACGCCTAAGCCTCCACCGCGGGTAAACAAAGACAGCTTTTATATTGATACTCTAAACAAATCGACAGCTTACTACACTTCAGTCGGTGCATGGGGAGAGAAGGATCGGGTGGCCATTTTGTTGTTATGCAAATGAGTTAGGACTTCTGACCAATGGGAGAGAGGATCATCATAACAGGTGTTCGTATCGTGTACCCTTAGACAAAATTGCTTCTTTTGAGTCTTAATGTAGTGAGTACTGTCTTGATTTAAAGGAACATTGTTTTCGGAGACCCCCTGAGACGGTCCGTTAAGTAGGTTGTCTAATTTGATTAAAACGCTTCGCGTCAGAAAATGAAAAGTTGCACTAATGTAATGTTTAGGTAGGGGGGATTGTATACAGAAGTTTACATTGTGAAAAGATAAACGAAAACCAAACCCCCTCGAAGCCTGTGGTCGCGAAGGTCGTATCGAAGGTCCGATAGGCCTTTGTTCGCGACGTTATCTGGTAGCATTACCTAAACAAAGTCGTCCACTCGTGACACGATCGCATCGCAACGGAGAGATATTGTTGCAGCTGGTTCATTCTGTAGCGGTTGCGAAGGCAAGGTAACACAGACGCCGGCTAGCAGCGGTCGCGGGAGGGACATTCATTTAGAACTCTTCGGTCTTACCCTCGCGTTTCTAGCCCGCCATGGCTACAGGAATCAGCAATAAGAGCCTGTCCTCGATGACTTTGGAGGGGCGGGTGCTCATGAGCCCACTGGCGAAGAAGTACACGTTTATGGTGCGGTCCTGTCCGCTGAAACACAAGGACAAGATCGGTGACATCCACCCACTACCGCCGATCACTGTTATGCACAACTTAGAAGAGGTAAGGTCCAAATATTTCTATCTGAAACTAATATTCATAATCAGTCTAGATATAACTAACGCGCTTTTGAGAGATGTGGCTTGGAATAAAAATATTTGCAATGTTTTTGTGATATTCTATGACAGAAATGTCTCGTTGTCAGGTGGGTGGATAACAGTTACATGTGGCAGTACATAAACAGGAAGTAGAATGAATCCGATTTGATGTCAAAATTGCAACGTTCTTTTTACCCGCTACTAGCACTGATTTTGAAAGACTCACAGCGAAATCTTTCGCCGATTTTAAACAGCGTTTGAGCGTGATTTTGGTTAGAGCTATGTGCAGAAATCACTGCAAAGGCAACAAGGGTTCAGTGTCAACGGCAGGAATAGTTTTGGACAATGTCATATTGATTCACTCTTTCGACACGCTGTTGCTAACGCAGTATTGTTTAATGTGAGACACTGCAAAAAGCATTTCTAGCAAAAATACATTCCTTTTTTTGCGGGATTTCATTCTACCGTGAATTATTATCGATGTTGACAATAAGTTGTGTTGTATTTCCCATTGACTGCTGCAACAGCGTCCCTTGGAATTCTCATAAAGCATTGTTCCTCAAAAGATTGCACATATTCATAGAAAAAATAATTTATATGTCGAGACATGCGTACCGATCTTTGGCCACAGTTCTACGCCGTCTTAGTCATAATCTTGCAAAGTACGTTCTTCCTTTGTGTTCGACAAACTAAAGGACCACTGAAGAGTGAAACATATTAAGTCATGTATTACATCAGTTAATGTGAAATATCCAGAACTGATTCTCACCAGGGACACTACCTAGCAACAATGATAATGTTTACTGTCGTTTGTTTGTTCGTCAGTTCATCTGATGTTTGCTGAGGCGAGAAAATCAGATCACAAACAAAACTGATAGATAAGAAATATCTTCGATTTTCTATACTCTGTCTCAAGTTAATTTTCCACACGAACAGTGATCAAAGATCACCTTATGAACAAAGTGTCAAGAAACAAAAGGGTTTTAAAGATATAATCTGTTTATTTCAGTCGTTTGTGAACGACAGTATCCGGACCGACACGATGCAGAATTCGCGCTTCTGTCGTCCGAAACGTACGTCAATCATTCGTCCGTACAACGCGCTTCAGGACAAACACGCCACCGCTTACTTCCGCAGCCCCACGGTGAAGGACACTCTGGAGAGGACACTCACCAACAAGGTAAGGTGACAGTGTGTAAAAAATGATTCAATTAAGGAAAAACAGTCGATAGAAATGTTTATGCTTCGCTAAACAATCAAAACAAAGATCTGTCGTCACCTGAGGCATTTTCTTATCATTAAAGAGTCATTTATCAAATAGAGACATCCTCGTCGAAACAGCTGAGGAGATAATTATCACCTTTTTTGATGCGTTAATGATATATTGTCTAGATAAGTAGGTTTCCATATGGATCACCTAAGGCCACAAATTTACAAAAGAGATATATACTCTATCCAAGCTGAAATCGTCATAGTTTTGACCAACTAACTAAGGATTTCAGTAACTACTATTGTTTGAATGGTATCTAGTACGTGTAAAGATCACTTTTTGGTATGTCCTGTAGCGCGCAAAGTATCGTTAGATTGTAAAAACCTGCTTTTTGTTAAGTTATCCATTTGTTGCCAATATTTGATATTGACTACAAGGCCAGGTAGCAGTGAGAAGGTAACTGAGAAGCTGTTTTTTCCGCAAGTTGGGTCCGGGGGAGCAGGAGCGAACAATCGGGGGCCAGCAGCGGCCAAACAACGCTGTGTACCCGTAAACACCCCACGCAGTAACCGATGCCCTTCTCGTGTGATCCTTACCATTCATCCACCCGAGCGCTGTGGTCAAAACATGGGGGCCAACAAAAACTGGACAAAAGATAACATCAACCTCATATGTTGTCCTCCTTTTTCCATCAGTCCCTTCTACGATGAACTCTTTAATCTTTATAAGACAAAGGCTTGATATTGTGTGACAGTTTTCTGTCAACAAACTTCATGTTTAGATAAACATGCTACAGCAATCTTACCTGACCCCTGCCGAGAAATATTCGTGTCAAGGTTTTTAGAAGACTGTATTATTTTATCTTCACGAAAATTACCACCATCAATGCTGAAATGACCTCTAGCACTATCATGTTAGCTGCTACAGTGAACTACAACGTTCTGTTGTCATGTTGCATTTTTTGGTAACGCCAGTAGCCTTTGGAACACAAGAAACGCTTTCGGTCTATCCGATTTTACGCATGTTGACACGGTTTCGCTACGGACCTTTAGGCACCCGGTGGCGCACGAGCTTGGCCGTAATTCCTTTACAGAGCTGGCTTACAGGGTCTTAAACTGAGACGGTAGGGATGAGGACTTGACGCCCCATAGGATATTCACCCGCACGCGCCCATAAGCCTAAATATACTCGGAGTCTTGCCGATTTAAGTCATCCCGACTCTGTGAGTGGTCTAGAGCGCTTGTATCTCTTCACTCTGAACGCGTGTTCCCATGTAGTCTCCAAGAGACCCTTCTTTGGTATAGGAAAATCGCTTGCGTTCGAATAATTTGTCAGGAAGTTTAGCCGGTAAAATATCCCGTAAGCTACCCAGCGGGGCATCGGTTAGGAAATGTGACTGTAGCACGACCCCGGCTTCAGAGCCCGGCCGGGGCCTAGATCGTCTACACCCGCTACGAGACCCGCGGCCCTTGGCCACATCACTGAGGCAATACGTACTGCAGAGACTGATGTTGAATCTACCTTTCCCCTCACAGGAGTTGTGGGAAACCCCGCCCAGCAGGAACATGAACAAGCTGTCCACACGAGGCCGGTCCTTACGGACCCCCACCCCCGCCACACTGGTTCGGATGGAGGAGAACTTCGTGGTAGACAGCATCAAAACCAGCCACGCCGTCACCAAGTACAAACCACTCATCCCGCACTACAACGCTCTGAGGTAAATACCGTTATCCTCGCCAAGATGATTATGTTTTGGGTAGCGTTTGCATGTTTGTGTGTAAATGACCAGCATAACTCGAGAAAGCTTGGATGGATTGTTTTGATTTTTGGTAGGTCGGTAGGTCTTGATGAGAGCTGGAAATTATTAGATTTTGGTCACCTAGCAGCTTGTTACGGTACTGCAGCAGAACTTGCTGTTTTGATATCTCGTTCTGTTCTGGCAAGCTTTTGAAAATGTGCTGGTGCTCTTAATTGGAAGATATATGGATGAAATATTGTAACGTTTTCAGGTCGCCAAGTTTTGCTTTCACACATGCACCCTTTCCACTAAAAAGTCAACAGCCAGAAAACTTAGCAAACTTCAATTTTAACGTCTGCTTGGAAAGTCATTTGTTGTCATTGTTGTCTTAATATTATGAGCTACTAAACTCGGCTCTAGTTAGCGTATTTGCAATTTAGAATGATTCCAAGAATTCTTGGAGATGTAATTAAAAGACCTGTATTCTGGTATCCCAAACTTGTTAGACTGTGATACAGTGGATTTAGAGCGTGTGGAAACATAAAACCGATCTCGGAAGTGTAGCGAGATGCTATAGGCTACTGTAACATCTCTGTTACGCTCCATTCCTGTAATCTCCAAGCAAGTACGTCTCAGTCCCAGTGTCATACGTGTCCTTTTTTGCAGCATTTCATACATCTTTTTAGAACACCGTCACCGAGACTTAACAAGACCCTACATCTGCTTGGAGACGACGTTCTTTTAACTACATTTCGAAATGTTTTACTTTCAGGGACAACCATTCGCAGCACTATTTCCACTTCAAGGGAGTCAAAAGCCTGCTCAAGACTACAGTTGGCGGCCAATAACACCAAGAAACCGACACATTTCGTATAGATGTAAGTATATAGCGTTACTGACAAGTAGACCATTGTTTTATGGAACACTTTCATGTTTGGTCCATACGTTCCGTCGTCATGGACACTTTACAAGGCGTAATCTTGTTTCGTGGCGGCGCCGCATGTAATTTGTGCTAGTTATCACGTATCTCTATGTGTACACGTGCTTTCTAGATCTTCGAAAAAAGAGTCATGCACGTAGTTTAGTCAAACGAAACGTTGTAAATCGTCGCGCTATTTGATAGAGTTGCTTTTACAAAAAAAAAATCTTTAGTCTAGATTTATGATGAGAAATATCAGAATCAACTGCAGGTTTATTTGAATACGTGCTCTAATACAACTTTTACGCTACCATGGCATTATACATCATGTAAGCAATCGATATTGGTGACCGCATATAACTTTATACAAGTCGTGAATGATTCATACGAGGAGGGTTTTTTGATTTGAAAGGAATAAAGGGTTCTTGTCTAGACAAAGTCAAGTTCGTATTGTAAGGTCAAATTTACATAAGCTTTACAACGACCTTCAATGTCATTGTTGGAATAGCGCCGTTTATAAAAAAAAGGAACTAATATAAAAGGACTGCGAACTCATTATATTTTCTATTGACAATGCTACACGCCCGAGCTAAATTTATACACGTTGCCTAGGAGACGGGTACAGTAGCTGAGGGTAGAGTGAGGGGTTGGGTGTCGCGTTGTCTGCACCCACATGGAGACCCTTTGACTTGCATTCACCCATGGTGGCCGGTACGGGGTAACGGAAACCGAGGCGGTTAGGGTCCATGGAGTACAAACACTAGGCTTGCAAGTCAGGAACAATTCACCTGTCCTTAAAACATCAAAACTTCGCGTTCACAAGTCTTGTTCTTATGGCAAAGTTTTATTTTTAGTACATCTGTAACCTCTCTTGTTAGGCCTTGTTAGTTGTAGGAGTACAGTAGGACAATGGGCAAGGAGGCAGTGGCATTGAATGACTATTACATAATGTAACATAAACGGGTTGCAAGCCATAGCTCTAGTCAAGAACCGGAGCTACATGTAGTTCCATGGGGAGGATAACAGTGTACATGGAACCGTTTACCCAGTTGGCTACGGATATTCAAAGGAAGCAACATAAATCTAACACGGGCCCAGAGTATAACAAGCTTAGTCCGTCCAATCGTCATGTTCTTCGTCCAACCACCTGTTAATGATCGGCCAATGAAAAGCCTTGGTGATGAATATATCATCTCGAAACAGATGTAGGGTTCAGCCCAGCGTTTTACGCGTGGTTTGGAGGCATTTTCTTCGTCTTTCCAAGTGATCCGCGTTTTAAAAATCTATTCAGGAGGGAGGCAAAGAGATGAAAACACGGACCACTACATTGACGAAGAAAATGCCTTAAAAACGAACGCGTAAAATACTGACCCGAACCTTACATCTGCTTGGAGATTAGCATACATGTAAAACAACATCAACATCAAACAATGAACCCACATATTGTATTAGACATAAAGATTGAATACACTCGTCATCTAAGAGTCTTCTCTAAGACTAGTAAGAGTGTATCTAATATTTATGTCTAATGTACGAGTCTACCAGGGCATGTTGACTTCTCTCTTTTTCTTGTTTACATGAATTCCACAAAGGTAGTAATATATTTATTTTGTGATCTCTTAAAGGCTTCCTGGACAAATAAGGACAATGGTGACCCAAATATGACTGATGAACTCTGGTCTGGACAGTCTGGAGAAATACACACAACGTGCTTTACTTGCCATCGGAGAAGGGAGATCAACAATCCACAACATCAGAGCAATAAAACAAACAGTGTCCATCGTTGCACCAACTGTAAACAGTGTTCCTGCTACTAGAAGTGTCTTAGCCCCTGTCATGCATTCAGGACCTTCCCATGACTTTGCTCCCGACGACTCCCCAAACAAATTCGTTGCCTGGAATCTATCCTATCCTACCCTGGTGGTTCAACCCTCTGATCGCATCTAAGCAAAATAAGACTTTCCCGACATGGATTTAAAAAAAAAAATCATAATCGGCTGACAGCTTTCGGTGACAAGAAGGCAACCTTGACCAACTCGCAACCACAGATGACCTTGCTCATGACTATCTCCAAACTATGATCTGGAGAAGGTCACCTATGGGTGACAGGGGCTTTAAAATAAGCATCATCACTCGATGGAAAGATAGCCATTAATAACTTTATCAATAGCATTTCTTTTATTCTATTTCCAAGCAGGGTATGGTGTTATGCTTTATGGGTAACAATTGTTTCTACAGCCTACAGAAGAAGCCTGACAGGGACTTCAATGTATTGTTTAGTGTGATGTCCAAACTGTTTTCCTTACAAATATTGGCATCCATTTCAATGGTTATTTACAAACTTATATCACATAATTAAACTTAACTGTACATCAACATACAATGGAAACTGACAGCAAATACACTTTAAATCCAATGTCTTCTTATAGGAATATAAGATAGCATAGTATACTAGTATGTATAACTATAATACTACTATATACATACCTATGGTGCACCATGTAATATACTATAGAGTTAATAGGTGTTTGTAGTGGTAACAGATGTGGATTATATAGTTGGGACAGTTTAGACTTTGTCCCTATATAGCTTGAATGAAAGATACTAGGTGGTATTTACTTTGTGAATTTGCTCGGTAAGTATTTGTCAACGTACTTGAATGAAAGAAGCCCTATCGAAATCCGTCCAGTTTGCAAATGCTGTAGTGTTTAGTTTATGTATGTAGGTGTAGTGGTGGGGAAAAAGGTGTTTTTGAATAAACGTGTGTTTGTGTTATTCTTCTTGTTGTTTGTGGTTACTTAGCAGCGTCACACCCCTAGACTATTTCAGATAACCTTGGACCTGTGTATTTACTGTATCTTTGAGCTATGTGACTTTTGAACTTATTGACAGGGTTAAGCTGTGCAATTTCTTTGCACCAACAAAAGCGGTAATCAAGAAGCAATTAAAAATGCGGGGAGGGGGGCCGTGTGAGAGGTTGAAGGTGAAGCGATGGTGGCCTTCTGTTTATGGTAGGTAACTTAGAATCTAATGTACGTTTTGGGTTGAAAACAAAGCTGTTGCAAAAGACACTTTGATTTCCTGAAACGACTCAGGTGAAAAGGAGTACATAGCTTTGGATAGGGACGTTCTCTGGGATAGGATGTAAAGCAGCGGTCCCATGTTTGAGGAGAGCCACACCTCAAGCACGTCAAAGAAACTACAGTAACTGCACTTGTCAATAACTGATGTGTCCCCCTCAAATGTGTTACAAACATACAATATAAAACAAAGCAGGAAATATATGCAAAGAAGTTGATGAGACTGAAGTAAAAAATGTCCATTCATTAAAAAAATCTTTGCCTCAGGTACTAGTAGTACTTATAGGGAAATGGTATCAGGTTTCGGAAAAGAATTGAAAACAGCACAATTTTGTTCCTTTACAAGATGGCTTATGATTTTTTTTCCACAAGCTGACATTTAGTACACAAGTCACATTCAGGGTTGATATGCAAGCACTGTACAATACGATACTAGTACATTGTATAGATACATTCTTGACACAGGCATAATGATAAATACTAAAACACTATCTTAGCATATTATAAACAAAAAACTGCTTGATCTAGGTATGAATTGATATCAAGCAAGCAACAGCTGTCATAATCTTAGATATATCTTAGATAGACAGAGGAACCTGGCGAGCTGCCACCAAGCTCCCCCATCAGCATGCAAGCACGTCAAACCCCCAGATGATGGGGAAAAGAAGACGCTAAACCGGATAGTGAGTGAGTGACAATGTACACTATAGAATTGCCACCACAATACACTATAGATATAGAGTTGTTTCCAACCTAAGCATTAAAAGATATTACATGTGCATGTATAGAATTGTATATGTTTCACTTTGGCATGTACTATGGTGTAAGCATTCTTCCATTGGACATATGATTGTCCAACAAAACAGAAATTACAAAGAAACAAAATCACATTCACCAACTCATTCACTCACAGATCTGATGAAAATACTTTGAAACAGAAGATAAATTAAAAAGTGAATCCTACAAGTTACAACAATGCATAATATTATGCACTTTCTTCAATACGAGATTCAGTATGAAGATTTTTTTATGTAAGATACTTATCGCCCAAAAGTGATTTATTGTATGTAACATCAGTTGGAGCTTTGAGTAAAAAGTGTCCTGTAGAAAAGGGATATACTTTTGCAAATTCATATTCTTCAGAATGCTGGATTGATAAACATTTAGGTGTTTAGTCATCAGTCAATAGTTTACATTTACAACCAATTATCAACCTTGCAGTTTTGATGACATTCATGTGGAATGTAGAGGAGGAATGTTACCAAAATTCCTCTGCCCCTAAGGTGTTGCCAAAAAAGTTACCTTGACATTGCAAAAGTGGATGGGATTGGGGGTGGGTGTTACTTTTTTACTATTTTCATTTTAGGTTATGAGTTTCTGTTGAGAAAAGACTGACTATTCCACAAGTAATCTATGATTATGTTGATATTGTATTATTTCTGTTGTTCAACAGTTGTGACCATCTTTTTACAGTAAGGCCACACCAACTTAATCTTATGGATGACATCTGCGCGCGCATTGATTTTCGCCTGTTGTAAAAAAAACAACTAAAAAAATCACCTCCTCCAAGGCTACACGGAAGTCCGGAACTTGCTGACTTAGATTGCCGCAAAAGGCTAGCATTGTGCCGGCTTATTGGAAAACTGGGGCGTATTTGTGGATTGGTATGCCATCGATGTTGGCTAGGGGGATTTTGCGTTTGCACAGTTGTGTGAGAGGATCGCGGCGGCCAGCGAGTATCGCCCAGACAATTTCAAACACGACCTATCCAGAGTGGCTCTCACACGTTTCTTTTGCAATAATGAGAGACATGGGAGAGGAATTGAGGGATTGGCAGAGGTTTCACAGTGAGATTTGTGAGCGTAAACCATGGAATGCTTAATATGGAGTTCAATGTCATGTATGTTGAAACTGCCCTTATGGGTGTATATGAGTATTCTCATCTCAGTCATATATCATCCTCAGTCCTTGGAGCCAAATACCTTCTAATAGTATACTTCTTTGGTTGTTCTTGTCAATATATCAAAAATCAATCACTTGCGCTGAGTCTGCTATGATGAACAAGACAACCTACATGTACCTCCTACAAATAAACTGTGTTCTGTGGTTCAATTTGCAATACCAGCTTTGTACTAGTAGTCCTGTGGTTTAGCAGCATTTTTTTTTTCTGGAATTTCTTTTTCTTTGCCCGTGCGCATTAGTTTTGGGGTCTCCAGAGGATGTCATCCATAAAATCAAGTTGGTGTGGCCTAAGTTGAATGTCTAAGGCAAAAAGTACATGTAAAGTATCACCCAAAGCTGTATGTTTTTTTTTTTTTTTTTTAAATCTTGATTCGTCTCCCGAGATAGGCAGTGGTCACTTGTTGCATGACGACCAGGGCCAGAATGGCTGGACAGCACAAACACACCACCCACAGTATCCCCTCCACTTCCCGTGAGAACCAGTTTGAATTAATGCCCAGCGCTAGACTACCACACGCTAGGGCATACCCTAACAACCCAAATGTAGCATGGTACATCTTCAACTGTGCCAGGGTCATCCAGCTTTTCAACAACTTTGGATACAGCAAGTTTATTCCCCCCATGGATTGCACAACAGAATAGACAACTGTTGTTACGCCAATGAGTCCGTGCCATGAGACGAAGTGGTCCTTGCCCATTCGCTCCTTGTTGAGGTAGATGGCCATGAGCCCTCCAACTGCGCAGACAACAGCGCCAGCTTGCAGGATCCAGTGGAAGCGCACCTTGGACTTTCGCATGGCATTGATCATCAGTGAGCTCTCAGGAGAGAACATCAGTATAGCCTCTGTCATCAAGAGCCCATACTAATAAAAAGAGGATAGATTTTGTTGTCATCTCCCTTTCTTTTCTTGCAGACACAGTAACATACCTTTGAAAAGCAAACAGTGCTAAATCATCTTGATCAGTTGATGACATACAAATGTGACTTGCCAAGATACTACACTACATGTATTTGCTTTTATGGCTTTTCAAAAGTAGGTTTTTCGGAAACTGCTGAGACTTGTGGAAATGTGTATGTTAATTGAATACTAGAAATAGCATCAGTGTTGACTTCAATCAGAAAATATTGTATTTTGGTGTCCTTGTTGTCATAAGGAATACATTAGGAACACAGTAACAGACACCAAGTGTCTACTAATGTATGTACAAATGTAATGATGAACCATACTCACTCCAATCACCATCAGAGTTGGGTGCCAGGAAAATAAACCTGAAGACAAACAGAAATCACTGTCTTAACAAGATTGATGACAAGAAATATAATGTTAATTACAGTTGTGTATTTCATGTATAATATCATAAGCTTTTGAATTGAGAGTAGAGAGAATGATAATCAATATCTTTTAGAATTGTATTTTTTAAGCTTCCTTGATTGGACATCATCCATTCGGATTCAGAGGGTCAATCATATGATTGGTTATGAATATTTCACACACCGGTAAGTTTTATCAAGGATGTCAAAATAATTTTAACCTCCTTGGTTTTATGACATATCCCCATCAGGCCACACTGATTCAGCCTAGCGCCTACAGGTCGTTTACCTTTGAACTCCCTATCTTTGAACTCCCTCCCTATGACGTGTAATCCGAACAAAAATTCGGAAATGTAAATAACTTAGAGGTTTAAATGACAAAAAATCAATAAAGAAGTGAGGCTATCAGCATCTTTTGTCAGTATCTTATCCTCAGCTGTCAAAATTATCTACCGTTAATCAATAAGTTACACGTAAACATGGAAGATGCCCCTCCCACATACAAACACACTGAAAATGGTTAAAAACAGTGAATCTACGCGTCTTACTGGAGCCAGGCCATGCTGTGTACAGAACTACAGCGGCAAGAATGACGGCGGCGGCGTGAGCAACCATCCCGAGAGCGAACGATCGACGAGAACAAGTCGCAGAGCTGAGGCAAAAATCTCTTCTTTCCTGATTTGAGCTTTCCGCCATATGCAATGCACCCACTGCGCAGGCTCAAGGGTGTGTTAGAGAGATCAAGGATACTGGTTGAGCAATTATCAACGTTTACATAAAAACTGTTGCCATTTGTCATACTGAAACAACTCCTTGAGCTTCCTTTTGTACTTAGAATGAAACTGACTTGATATAAAGGAAGCATTTGTATGCATTGGATTCTTTTACGTGCAAAAACTGTGTAAATCAATGGACGAGACAGACTCCCCCATGGACACCCTCAAGAGGCCATGAATTGGGCGTTTCAAAGTCCACTTTTGAGCTCATTGCACAACATTTTGTGCTTTCTACAAAGTTTGTCGGAGAAAGGTAAAGGGGAATGAATATTTGACTTCACAAAAAGCAAAAGCACCACCAAGTTTGTCGATTTTAATCTAATATTTCAGAGTTTGTTATCAGAGTTTTGTCAGCTCAAATAGATTAAATAGAGCCACGCTACAGGGTCCTTGATAAGCAGCGTTTGGGACTGACCCAGTATATATCTTAAAACGTGCCTGCCTTATTTGAACATTTGTGTCAATAAAATATATACTTAAATCCTGCCATGGGATATAAAAATCATACTTTTCAATAGATAAAAATTTTGAAGGATTGCTTGAGGCTTTGCTACGAAAAAAGCGAGCGATATAGTGCACAATTTATCAGGCACAAAAAAGTTATACAAGCCTGAGCTCTATGCAGATGAGTACACGTTAGTCCTCGCTGGCGTGCACTGATCGCCACCCCGGACGAAGGTGTCTTCATCGAGCCATCTTTCTTCCGAAATGTTGGACAAATTCAACTTTACATCGGCGCATTTTACCCTAGATTATTTCTACCAGTCGTTAAGGCTAGTTTGGTCGCATTTTTGGATTTTTTGCGCGCGATTTGTTGATTTATTTTCTGTCTCTTTTTGTCTGGCAGGGAGTTGGAAAACATGGCTGCCCCAGAGCAAGTCCAGCAGGCTGTGCGCCCAGCAGGAAGGGTCTTCGATCCCGTGGCCCACGGCTTGGACAAATCTTTCCGACTCACTCGCTTCGCAGACCTGAAGGGATGATGTTGCAAGGTCCCTCAAGAGGTTCTGCTCAACCTCTTAGAGGGACTGCAAAATCAGTCGATCCCCGAGGAGCAGGGGCAGTTTTTGCCGCCCCATTTCGCTCCTATAGGTGGGAAATTTCCCCTTCGTTTGGGTCTTGCTTAGCGCAGTGCTTACACGTTCCGCTAGAGGGGGTGCGTGAGCTGTATGTTGCACCTAACCGTCCTTTGTACCTGGGAGACGCGGACAACCTGCATGCCTTCGCCAGCCGTGAAAGATTCCTCTTTTAAAAGTCTTCCACACGAAGACTGCCATAGGACTGATAATGACGATATACCCTTTGTAAACCAGTGCATCTTTTGGGTATCAAATTTTTGCCGGGTGTAGCTTGGCTTAGGCACGGGCATGTGAATTTGAAATTTATTTTCCAAGGTAGAATAATTTGATTTGCCCCCCTCCCCAAGGTAGCTACATATTGGGCATGTTCAGAATGTGTTGAAAGATGATATTATTTTATCATGTGTGTCTTTAAGGAGATCTGTTAAAAAAATTGATTCCACTCTCGACTGTACATGTTTAACTTTGGGAGTCTGCATGCTATTTTCTGTAAGGCGTCGGCAGCCTATTTTTATTTCCTGTAATTCATAGGGAAAGTCGTCTTTTTCACGTAATTCGTAGCGAGACGACCACATTTTGCGTAAACGCCTTCCTTGATTTTAGCGTAATAACATGGGGTTCTGAATTCAGCGTAAAGCATTGTCAGCACAAAGGAGTATTGAATATGAGGTAAAATATGCACGGTTAGAGAGGGTGAGATAATTTTTGTAGTAGAGATTGTAGGGTGAGGATTGTTATCAGTTTTTTGAGAGCTAACTCCTGTAGTTCCATCTCCTGTCACCAGGCATCGGCATGGACAGTTGCGTGGTCCCCCTGCGCCAAGGTGGACTCTCCCTGGTGCAAACTACAGACTTCTTCTACCCACTAGTTGATGACCCTTACATGCAGGTACAGTGTCTTTGACGAGGATGTGATGATGACATGTTGTTTGTTTGCATTGCAAAACCGACAAGGCGTAACATACTAGTCCAGCAAATTTGTATCTGTTGTGGAGATTGACTCGGCAACAGTAAGAAGTTTAAAACAGCTGCATGAGACCAGACCAAGGAGGTTTTATATAAAACCTCCTTGACCAGACTGATACTGGGTTTCGTTTGTTGTACCTATGATGATACTCATGCACCACACTGAGCTGTTGGTTGAAGAAGAAACTCACACCACACCACAGAATCTGAGGTACAAGGAAAAAACTGAAACAGAAAGGCAATGATTTTCAAGAAGTATGCTTTTGTTAAGAAACTCTATCATGTTTATTCCCCAATTGGCGACAACTGTATAAGCCCATTCGTACATTCGAGTGCGCATGTACAGTGCCAAAGGTAAAGGCCCCTGGCTAGTAAACAGTTCTGTCTCGAGCATTGCTCATTTTTGCATAATGCTCAGACAGTTTTTGTTTACGTCTCTGGCCTTCACCTTTGAGTTTGACACTGCACATGCGTACTCAAACCTACGAATGGGCTTATAGATGTTGTATAAGTTATGGTGTATGATTATCTTGCTGACTCTTTATTATAGGATTCAGCAGTCCCAAAGAATTACAAAATCCGCAGGTAATTCAATCTTTGCCAGGAGTACTCCAGAGTATTAAGCTTTCAGTTCAAGCTGCACACAGTCTTTGATATCTATACCAACATATATCCCATGATTTTGTCTGGGTACTACAGGGAAAGATCGCGTGTGCGAACGTGCTGAGCGACCTGTACGCCATGGGTGTGAAGACGTGTGATAACATGCTGATGTTGCTGGGAGTGAGCAACAAGATGTCAGACAAGGAGAGGGACACAGTGGTGCCACTCATCATCAGGGGCTTCAAGGTCAGCACAGTTTTCTGCTGGGGTGCGAAGGCTGAGCTCCAAATATTGTCAATTCAGTTGTTTTTGCAGGGACTTTTTCGGTGTAGAAGGGGAAATGAGGTACTGTAAATGCAGAAATGTTGGCGGTTTTCATGGCGACCGTTTCACTGTAAACTTAAAGCCACTGCAAACATTTGTGTCCAATACTGTAGCAGTATGGGACTATAGCGCTGCCGCAAACTTAAAACCACAGCGAACACTAATAATATAATAATAGCGCGACATAAAAACCATGCAAACTTAGATGCATTTACAGTATTCCCTGTGTTTCAAGTTCATGGTACCATTCTGTAGTGTAGTACAGTAGTGATACATTGGAAATACATTTTCACAGTCGCAGTGAAAATGTGACTGTGCAAACTAGCCACTACAACATTTCAAGATTTACAATACCCATCTCTAAAAATTTTTGATATTGCAATTTTTGACCTCTAATTTACGAACCTAATTTGCTATTCTGAACTCTAACTCTGTTTATGATTTTGAGAGGCTATGTCTAAAAGTAAAACATCCCTAAGCAATATACAACATGAAGCAGGCTTTTAGCTAGAAATAAAAAAGAGGGAGTCCAAAGTTGTTGTGATTGCAAATGTAAAGCGCGGCGAAGCTGCGCGGCGCCGAAGGCGCCGTGGCGAGCGCCGAAGGCGCGAGTTTCTTAGGGGGGTCCGGGGGCATTCCCCCCCGGAAAATTTTGAAATAATGATGCTCTCAAATGCTATTTCCTGCATTTTGAGGGGCAAATTTTGTGGAATACAGCCTAGTATATTCCTTGGGTAGAACATCATTTTTGTATGTATATTAAGGCTGGAGGGAGGGAGGCATGTGCACATTGCAGGGGTTGAGATTGGATGTGGAAGACCAACTAAAAATGTGAAGAAAGGAAAAATTCAGCCAGGTTAACCTTCTTTAATTTGTTACTCAAGTTTACCTTAAACTTGTGACATGTTGACCTGAGCATATATTTACTTCTACAACTAGACTACAAGAAAAATTAATTTAAGAAAGAATACTTAGAACATGTTGACCTGAGCATGCACTTTCTTTACTGCAACATTTAAAGTTCACTGTAAGAAAACTTAAAATATTTTGACCTGACCAAACACTTTTCTTTACCTAACTGCAATAAGAACTGTGGTATTCAAGAATACTTAGAACATGTAGACCTGACCAAACACTTTTCTTTACTGCAACAAGAAAAGTTTACTTTAGGAATACTAAGAACATGTTGACTTGAACATGCACAAAACACTTTTCTTTACTTTACTTTACTGCTACAAGAAAAGTTTACTTTAGGAATACTAAGAACATGTTGACCTGAGAATACACAAAACACTTTTCTTTATTTTACTGCTACAAGAAAAGTTTACTTTAGGAATACTAAGAACATGTTGACCTGAGAATACACAAAACACTTTTCTTTACTTTACTTTACTGCTACAAGAAAAGTTTACTTTAGGAATACTAAGAACATGTTGACCTGAGCATGCACCTACTGCAACATTGAAAGTTCACTGTAAGAATACCTGACAAAATACTTTTCTTTACTTTACTTTACTTTACTGCTACAAGAAAAGTTTACTTTAAGAATACTTAGCACATGTTGACCTGAGAATACACTTTCTTTACTGCAAGTGAAACAAGAAAAGTTACCTGTGAGAGTTACTGCTATGATAGTACAGTAAAACAAGTTAATCTTTAAGCTACTTTAATCTCAAAAACTACAAGCGCCTGGGGGCCAGGAGATACTCTTCTCTATGAAAGAAAAAAGAAGAAAAAAAAGAAGAAAAAAAAGTTTTAAAAAGTTATTATTTCAATGAAACCTTATTAGCGTCAACTGTAAATATGTATATAGTGGGAATGAAGTAAACATCTCTGCACAAAAACATCCATTTATCGATCTTTTGAAAGTACAGACTTCCTCTAATTCAAAGGAATCATACAAATTTTGACCCCTGTTCCGCTATGTTATCGGCATGTGCGCCCCCCTCCCCACTACAGTTATCGCCAGTTGCACGGTGCCGGCGTTTTTGTAGCTGTTTTTCCGCCGATTTACCGACAGTTATTGCCACCAAAGAAGCCACAAAAACATCCGAAATGCCTTCAAAATACCCCTATAGTTTATCGGACTTTCTGTCACCTTTGTAAACAACGGGAAAAGTTCCAAGCTTACCTTCACTTTTTCCCGCGCAAGGGTAAAGGGACGTCCACTATATTCCACCAATAACAGCGCCCGGGCACATTGCGTCACTGAAAATTGGCCAATGCGATGCAAGTCTCGCCTTTCGCGAGATGTAATCTACGCGTGGTTTCGCGAGACTTCATCGGAAAAGAAACATGGCGGACGATCGAAGCGACGAAGCGGCTGAATCGGCGAATTTTCATCGCATTCAGCTAAGTTACCGGGGAAAAAACGGGGCGAAAATAGCGAAAATAAACGGGCGTCTTGAGGGCGTCTTGCCTAAAAGTAGGGCGTCCAATTTCTATTATTTTCAGAACAGCGCGTCCAGATGACGCCCTGACGCCTCTCTGCCTAAAAGCCTGACATGAAGTAAAGGTGCTGCACTACTTCGTTATAATGTCAGCAAACCTTTTGACCGTGCTGTAAATTTCTGGGGAAAGCCCTGCAAAATGTATAGTTTTGACACTGATCTCACGACTTGTCCGTACCTGTGATGATACACATGCACCACACTGAACTGTTGGTTGAAGAAGAAACTCACACCACACCACAGAATCTGAGGTACAAGGACATATTTCTTTACATTTTTTAAAGAAGTGTTTCTGATCATTGTTTCTGATCTTTCATACTGGTACTGCAATGTAAATGTCGTTCACTCCAGGACCTTGCAGAAGAAGCCGGCACCATGGTACAGGGAGGGCAGACTGTTCTCAACCCGTGGGTCACTATCGGTGGGGTGGCCACAACTGTCTGTCCACCCAATGAATTCATCGAGTAAGTCCTGAATCTAACTGTACCAGGCTTTGCCCTGCATAATTTGACGGAATCTAGTAGCTAATACTGAAGAAAAATCTCCAAGCAGATGTATGGGTAGAAAATTGTTCTGATGTGTTATTTTTATCCTTTAGAGAACTGTCAGAAAAAACACAGCAGATCAGAAAATGTTACCCCCAGCATTTGCTTTGAGATTAAAATTATGGCTATTTCGTCATCTTGACAGATAGAATTGGCATGTCAGGCATAAAAGTGCCTCTGACTCTGAGGCGTCACCAAAAAAGGCCAAGACTAAGTATGAGTTTGCTAACATGATGTTGGGCTGGGGAAAAACCCTGTAGCACAACTCTTCAATACAATAGAAGTAAGAAGAGCTAGTAATGGTCTAAAAACTGTTTCAGTCATTGGATCATCAGTAGTTTTTACTTCTCAAAAGTGAGAACGTTTGTCCCATATGATGAGAGTTTCTTCCCTGACAAAATAGTGGAGGTAAACTGATTTAATGAGCCTGATGGGACTTAGTGTATAAAGATGACAAAAGTTTGAAAACTGTATCTTGGTTAACGTTAGACCTCATGTTCTGTTTCCCAGGCCTGGTAACGCAGTCGTTGGTGACGTGCTCGTTCTGACCAAGCCTCTTGGCACGCAGGTCGCAGTCAACGCTCACCAGTGGTTGGACGAGGTACGTTTTGTACAAACCTCTGATTATACAAGGTTCTGATTTTGACACTTGTCTTTTTATAGTTATATTGTCTGTACCTATGATGATACTCATGCACCACACTGAACTGTTGGTTGAAGAAGAAACTCACACCACACCACAGAATCTGAGGTACAAGGAAACAACATATTTCCTGGTTTAGTTTCAAGAGCAAAACAATAAGGACTACTCTAAACAGAATGAATGTTCTGTTCCTTCCAGCCTGAGAGGTGGAACCGGATCCGTCTGGTTGTGTCAGAAGAGGACGTGGAGATGTCGTATCAGGTGTCCATGTTCCTGATGTCCAAGCTGAACAGGACAGGTACGGACATCTCTGTCTACAGTCTAGAGTAGGGCTGTGTACTGGTACACTGTACATGAAAAATTATCTGTCAATAGTCTAGAGTAGTGCTATGTAGCAGTACACTGTACATGAAACATTGTTTAGGTACAGGTCCATACTTGAACATCTTTTGTACATGTACGAACTAAAAGACTAGTGGGTACAGTTTTTAAAACAAGATAGTTAAACCCCGTCTTAAAGAGGACAATGTAGCATTTGAAGATTAGGAAAACCTGTAAAATACTTCTGGTTTGAGATGAATACAATGTATGTAAATCCTCAGTCATTCAAAGATGACAATCTACTTCTAGAAAAGTCAGTTGGCTTCACTTTTAATTTACAAATAATTGGCTTATAACTATAAATAAGTTGCTGTACCTGCACCTGGAATTGTATGTGTACAGCCCCACAGTAGGAAACATTACAGCAAGTACTCAAGCTCTAACTTATGTTTGAAGTTTTGTCCCATGTGATGATAATATCCTTCCTGACAAACAGCTGGAGGTCTTACTGATTTAATGAGCCTGATGGGACTTAGTGTTATCTAATATTGTTTTGGAAAACATCAGAAGCTTTGAGACGTGTTGATTTAACTCTACCTCTCCTTGCAGCTGCAAAATTGATGCACAAGTACAACGCACACGGCGCCACAGACATCACGGGATTCGGACTCCTGGGCCACGCCAAGAACCTCGTCCAACACCAGAAGAACGAGGTCTCCTTCACGATCCACAACCTCCCCATCATCGCCAAGATGGCCGCCGTGGCGAAGGCGTGCGGGAACATGTTCCAGCTTCTACAGGGGTACTCTGCCGAAACGTCAGGTCGGTACATGGTGGTTCAGGTTTTTACTAATTCCCGGTACCTGTGATGACACTCATGCACCACACTGAACAGTTGGTTGAATGAGAAACTCACACCACACCCAAAAGTCTGAGGTACAACATGCTCATCCGATCATTCATGTATTATAGCAGTCCTTTTGGGAGGAAGGGGGGCATTTACTTCTTTTCCCCAGTTATGATTACTTCCCTCACTTTTTTGTTATTATCTTTGTGCAATTTTGAATGCTTCCATTCAAGTTCTCCCGGTTGGTATTTGCTTAAAAAAACTATTTCGAATTGAAGGAAACAAGTCCTTGTTTGATTCACTGGTATAGCAAGCCACCATACATGTATACCCGTGGCCATATGTAACCCAGGTATACTCTGACAATGGGTATGTTCTGGCCTACTACACCTGTAACATAAACAGTCACTGCTGCATGCATGCAAAACAATATGTAGGGCATTGTGCACTGATACTAATACACATTGTTTCTTCCATAGGAGGATTGTTGATCTGCCTTCCCCGCGAGCAGGCCGCGTCCTTCTGCAAGGACATCGAGAGCGAAGATGGCCTCCAGTCCTGGATCATCGGCATCGTGGAGAAGGGCCAGCGCAAGGCTCGCATCATTGACAAACCTAGAGTTATCGAAGTTACCCCAAAGATAGAGTAGATTTTGTAGTTTTAACCACTTTATAATTATCAAAAAAGGGATCACAGGAGGAAAGAACTTGTAAGAGGAGGGAAGATACCGGTAGTGTTAGGAAAGTCTGCCCCTGATCAGCGGTCTATTTTTGTAGGAGCTCAGGCGTACTTAATTCTACATGTTGCCATGTACCACTGTGTCACTTGTGCACCTTTTTAATGGTAGAAGAGAATCAATGTTCAGCCCACGTCCATAAGACTCTTATACTGGCTATACGTGCTACATATCCTTGCATGGCAAGCATGCACAGGGAGCTAGGCATTCCATAAGTACTGAGAGTTGCATGCCTATGTAAGAGCAGGGTGTTAGAAGTTGTAACCAATGTTTTCCTAATGATACGTGTTGTACAATATTTGTAGTAGCAGGAGTAGAAAAACACACCTCTGCACGAAAAGCAGCGGCCATGCCGACTACTGTATCTTTACCACGGCTGTTTCTCAGGGTTGAGCAGCCCTTATAAAAACAGCTTGGAGACAGACGCAAGTGGTCGTTGGACTGCCCTGTCCCCCCTGCTGGCTATTTGAATGAAACCGGCCTCTGGAAACACCTGCTGGTGGAGGAGGCTGGTAGATGGTATGATAGACAGTGGGGCAGGCAGGCTGTCCAACACAATGGCCACAATCACTTGAGTACTACTTGTTATAAGCTGTAATTTCCACCATTTTCAGATGTTATAAATATAAGTGTAAGTTGTCCTGTTACTAACAGTCAATAAAGAAGTCTTTGGAACACCTGAGTTTTATTTTCTTTATTTTTATTTGCATTTTAAAAGGTTTGGGTACCCTGGGTGGCAAGGACACCTTCAAAATGGAGAAAGGAATACAACATGTCTGTAAGCTTTCCTACAAAGGAAGTTCAGAATGGCTATTGTATACATGTATGAGAAAATTTAGTCATACTTTAAATATCATCACTAGAACAAATATGTATCTGAGAAGTATTTTTACAAGCCTCCTTGTTTAAGCAATGAGGTTGCAGAAGATCCCATGTCGTTTAAGTATGGTGAAAAAGCTCATTCAGCTTGAGGATGGCATCTGCTGTCGGCTCATAGTAAATTTCATCATTGTCTCCTTTTCCTGCAGATGAAGTGGAAATAACAAAGATATAAAACTGGTGTTGCCAAAGAACGTGCACAGCACTAGTCCACACATGTAACTGACAGTCAAGGGAAAATAGTATTACAAATTGAACATATGTCAGTATCAGAGATATGTCAAAGATTGATATCTAGATCGCTACGGGAATCGCTGTCAACAGAAATCAGGATCTCTGCCAGTCGTAATCTCCATCTACAGAGGCAATTCTGCCTGATCGAAATCTCTACCCGGACATGTTGATCAAGCTGTAGTGAAACAAGTGGGTTTACCTTCTATCAGTGAGACCGGTGCTGAGAAGAGCGTGGCTTTCGGAGCCCTTCTGATGTGTCTGCTGGTGATACAGCCCACCGACTGTAGCATCTAGAACAACAACAACAACATTCTCATGATCATGCAACTTATGCTGACCATGCATGATCAATATACATGGCTAATCTCCATGCAAATTGCAGTATCAAAGGGCCAACCAGTATCAAAAGCCACTAATGGCTAGCCTGGAATCCAAACCTATTATAGCTCCCGAGTCTCCAAATATCTGCGGAGAGGAGACTCGGGAGCTAAAGTAGGTTCGGATTCCAGGCTAACCAATGGCTTTTGATCTGCTTGGAGATTGATATATGTCTATAGGAGACTATTTACCAGCCTATTTACCGGACTATTTCCTCACCTGTAGTAGTTGTAGTGCTGCCATTGCAGGCAGGACAGTGTTGATGTGCTGCAGCACGGCTGTCTGTGAGATGCCGGGTTTCTGCAGTATCCGCAGCAGCACCCCCTGCAGCATGTTCTGCAGCACCTGCCTGTTCACAGACCCGTCCACCGCATGCCACGGTCGGCTCAGGAAATCGACAGGCTCGTACACTCTGTAAGCAGAAATAGATGTTCAGCCTTTAGCACTCTGAACTGGCCGTTTGGCACCTATGTTGGTTACAGAGTTAGGCAGCAGGGAGAAGGTTTACATACCATACAGAATAAAAACACATTGTCTAACAGTAACACAAACTTTGTTTGGGTTTACTATGGTCTTACAGTTAATATTCAAATTCTTTTTACCACCTACGTGCAATATGCTTCTACATTTTGTTCAGCTACAAGTTTCAATTCAGCAAAGTTTGATGGAAAACTTACAGATCAAACAGTGTACAGGTGCATCTATAACTTAGATAAGTCATGTGTACAGAGGAAGACAGCTTTTACAATCCAAGTGGAAACATGCAATTATATTGTATACCTGTGATATCACAATGTTGTACACTATAATTGCTCAAGTATCAGGTTTTACCCGTATTTGGATGCCTGCATCTGAACCTGTAGATCTGTCTCTGGGTTCTCCTTTCTTCTCCCTGGAGTCGGTGTCTTTGGTAACCGGGGTCGTAGCTTCATTTCCTCTCTACTTCCTTCTCTACCGCCTGTCTTAGAAGGCAAGACATCCGCATCCTTGGTTGTATCCGCTTCTTCCGAGTCTGGTAGGGTCTTGTCTGTGGAATCTTCCGAGAGTAGTTGGTCTGTTTTTGTCTGTCCATCTTCTTTTCCCAACATTTCACTGGTTCCTTGAGCTGGCTCCTCGATATGGGATGTTGTTGAAGTTGATTGCGGTGTGTGCGTAACATGCAAAACCGTGTCTGCATTGTCCTTCGAAGTTCCCGGTTGTGACGTCATGTCCGTCTGTGCGCTGGTTGCCATGGATACCAATCTTGAAGAGTGCATGAACCACGGCCCACAATGCTCTGCTGTGACAAGTCGGGGCTCGTGGATGCCAACTTCTAGGCACTAGAAAATAGAATAAAGATATTCGTGTATTACATGTATGTTTCCTTTGAATTTGATTCTTGTGTAGTCAGTGAAAGGTCTGAAGAAAGCCAAAAGATCCGTAAAGATGCTGAAAGCTTTTATCGTCTCTGTAACAGTCAAGTCAAAAAGGGAACCGCCATGTAGCAAATTTTGATTCAGTCTCAATCTAAAATGCATGTAGGTGGACAATGTTGCCTCCCAATAATGTATTTAGTGATTTGTGTACAGATAAAAGTTCCTTTTGTAGTCTTACCATTCCAAATCTGATCAGCATACGGATATGGTCATCAGTACAGAACTTGGAATCTTCTTGTACTGCATTCCGAAACATGGACTGTAGATAAAGGACAAAGACAAACGATTGTTTTAACACTGGGGCAAACATTGAATGAAACAATGCCATTTACTTAACGATCATCATCATTGCGGGAAAAAAGGAATATCTCATCTTTTGACAGAATGGAGAATCTTATGAAGACATTAAAGAAAAAAAATGACTTGTTCTACAATGAAAACCTGCAGAAAGGTAAACTAAACGAAATCTGTACCTGTAGGTCTTTGAGCTTGACTCCTAGTCCCTCTCCGACCTCGATGTAATCATAGATGTCCTTGACCCTCTGTACGTCAGGATCAGAGTACTGAAACTCCTCTCTACAGATGGAGACAAACTCTGCCCAGGGAATGGCGTTGTCGGCAGGATCACGACCACTCTCTGAAGGGTCAACTAGGAGGAATTTGGATGAGTTACTGCTTTGTTGCGGATCATCGTTGTTTGATAACCGCTCCTCGTGGTCAAACAGCTTGCGCGGCAGCCTGAGGTTGACGGTACAGGAGTTGATGACGATGTTGTCTGTGGGCTCCAAGTTGCGCAGGCTGAGAACGCCCGGTGCTGCACCGCCGCTACGAGCCGCTAGGACCTTGGTCCGCGACGCCTGATTTGCATTAGGGAAACCTGGAGCAGTGGATGGCTTAGATGCCCCTGTAGATGATATCAAAGAATCAACTTTGTTATCCCTTTAAGTAGTTGAGCTAATGTGACCAGACATCTACTTTGAATGGTTTTATTTCAGTATTTGATTTCCTCAGTTTAAGGTCGTTGTAAATTGCAAAGAATTCATTATTCAGTCTTCTTGACCAGGGTTCAAATAGGTGGCATGCTCTTCTCTGTAAGGCGTAGGGCATTTGATTTCCCATACTTTGTAGGGAGTGCGGTCTAATTCACATAATTCGTAGTTTGACGACAAATATTTGCGTAGTCGCCTTCCTTAGCCTCCTTTATAATACGCAGGAGGTTCTTCTGAATTCAGCATAAAGCGTTGTCAGGACCCCCCATGCAGACCCTCAAATAGCAAAAGGTCCTTCCACACAAGGTCCTCAAACCCCACCTGTGCTGTTTTCTGTGTCTACCTCTGAATCCGACCCGTCCTTGCGGGTGACCTTCTTAGCTGCCTCCACTGGGTTCTCCACTGAGCTGTCGACCACAACAATGTTCTCTGGGATGTCCACTGTGTATGAAAGCTACAAGCAAGAAATCCTGTGAGTAAGAGTGGTTTTAACAAATGCTTTGAAGGCTTTAGAAATAAAAGTGATTTTTTACAAGATTTGTCATGCTTTATCCACACACAAAGTGAATTTTAAGTGCTAACAACAAGCTTTCGATCAGTCCTCTGATCCATCCCAAGTTGAAATGACCTGAAGCTTAAGTCACATGACCTGAACAGAGGTGTGACATCAGCAACACGTCAGTGTGGTCCAAGACATTAGCACACGGGGCCTTCAATCCTTCAAGACCCTTGCCCACCGCTAGTTAATATCTAAATTTTTTTTACAGCTTAGAGCCAGATTAGGAGTACACAGCGTGCAGGATGTGATGAGATCCAATCGCTACCTCTTACAAAAGCAAGAACACTTGGCAGCTGTGAACCACTGATTGAGAACTGGACTGGATTGCTAATACTATTAGTAATAGTATTTTCTGTCTAGTGACTTTTGTTCACAATAGCACGTAATAGAAAAAAAAAAGGTCAAAGATACATGGCAGTCTGTATCGGCCCCAGTCTCGGTTCAGAGGACTGATGGAAAGCTTGTTGGTAAGCGCTTGATTTTATGTGCAGAAATAGCGTATAAAATCTCCACAAGTGATTTGCCTCTCTACCTGATTTGTTGCCATGAGTGAGAAGACACAGGCAGTGTGTCCCCCCGACCCCTCGCTGGGGAACTCCACCCCCTGCCCCTCCACCCCCAGGGCTCTGTCCTCGTTCAGTCTGGTCAGGAGCTCCTGGGCCTGGGGAAACACACTGGTGGGCATGCCTGGCTGGAAGTGCCGTTCAGCGCTGAGGGAAGGGGGACCGCTGGTTAGAAGTGTTTGAAGAGAGCCATACCAAGGGCATGTTAAAGGGCCGACCACACTTTTTGAAAGGAGAAGGGTCCATCCTGGTGTTACTGGATCAAATTTATCAGTGACTGGTATTACACATCTTGTACAAATGTACCTACTGTACAAAACTGGTGTGTTATGCCTAAAGGCGGTGTACTGGATATGCCAAACAAACAAACTATGCATTCACGATCATTTAAGAAATACTTAACATTGGTCTAAATTGAAATACTGTTACACACTACGTGTATCATCTGAAGATCTACATGTAACTCTATAATAGAATTGAGTACTAAGGGCTAATGGTTGCTTCAGTTTGATTTTGGTTCTTTCAAATTTATTTGCACAAACTATTCAAATATCCTTGTTCTATGACAACAATTTGAATAGGTGAACTGAAATAACTATTCTTGTATCTATTTTCTTCTGTCAATCAATGCCTTTACTTTGACTACAATCTAATATGTTTACCTTTGATGTTGACATATCTGTAGCAGGGTGCGAAATACCTGGTTGCACATTGCACAGTGCAACAAGATTTCGGTTGGTGCAAGTTAATTCCAAACCCAGGTAGCGCAGTGTGCAACCTTATATTTTGAGCCAAAGATCTCAATCGGAGCCCTGGAAGCTCACAAAAACACTGTCACTCATAAAATTCGGTAAATCTTCAATTGAAATAAAGAAATCAACACTTTTTCGTTTTAAACCATCCAAAACCCTTCATAGATCGTGGAATTTGAGCTGAAAAAGAGGAAAACACACTGCCCTCGGCTAAACAAGATGTTGTTAGGTCAATGGGAACACAATACTATCTAATTTATATTTTGAAATATTAGTAGTATTATACGCTACATACGAGCTTGATTTGAAGAAATCGGTGAATGTTGCTGGAGCAACCTGAAATTTGGATGTGCAACCTAGCCTTTGCCCTAGGTTGCAACATGGGCAACCTGGCTCAAAAAAGTATTTCGCACCCTGCAGTCGTGTTACAAGTCAATATAACAGACACCTTACATGTACTTACATTGCTGACAGCTTATAGCCAATGGCAGCCATAGGGACAGCACGGACCTTGGACTTAGGTATGTTCTGTCGTGGGATTAAAAAACATGTGTGAATAGTGACCGACATTAAAGATATTTTACCAAAAACCTCAGAAATGAAAGAGTATGTAAGTTGAACACAGTGCTATAGACTAGCCCCCTGCTGCAGTATAATCATTGCTTGAACAACTGGGTGGGCCAATGGGTTAAGGAAACAGAGATGGACACTGCCCAGGCCTAGGAAAAAAAATATTTTGTGTTTCCGGCCATCCGACTGACCCTATCAAAAACCTGCTGACCCCAGCCTTTCTTAATGGATCGACCATTGGCAAGGGGCATACAATTTTTGATCTGACATATAAAAATGCTTTAGAATCGTCTTTCAGCATGTTCTCTGCATTTTTGTTGGAATTGTTTTTTTATCTATTGGTTTGGCTGTTCAGCACACACAGCCAGGTCTGCCCAACTAGCCTGTGGTTATTACAAAGGGCCAGCCCTGCTGACAAAGATAAGACATGACATTACAATAGAATTATAATCCCTACCTACTGACCACAACTTTTTGAGGACCACAACAAGAAACACAACATTAACTTTCTTAGGCCCATATATAGTGCAGGG
The DNA here is from genome assembly GCF_035083965.1 of Branchiostoma lanceolatum. Classification (NCBI taxonomy): domain Eukaryota; kingdom Metazoa; phylum Chordata; class Leptocardii; order Amphioxiformes; family Branchiostomatidae; genus Branchiostoma; species Branchiostoma lanceolatum. The sequence continues at coordinate 15,429,548 of NC_089726.1, read as the reverse complement.
CTCGAAATACTGTGTGCATGTGCACCTGTGTGCACCCAAAATTGGAGCTGTGCACCTAATTTTTAACTGTGGGTGCACCAGTGCACCTAGATATTTTGAAGGCAGTATGACTAAGGTACTATTGTACACTAGCATACAGGATATTCTTGAAATCTGAGTATCAGAAAAAGCACTATAACCTTTGTTGTACTTCATTTGATGTATTACTTGTTTAAAGTTTTGAAGTTAGCTATAGAATTACAGTTGGAAGTTCTTATGAGAGGCAGTAAGGTTAAACTTTGTAATTACATTTTCTGACATTCAACAGTTTTATTTCAAGTTGTGCACCCAAAATTCTTTCTGTGCACCTAAATTTTTTAGGTTGGGTGCACCAGTGCACCTATTTCCAAAAATGAAAATGGAGCCCTGCAGTGGTGGAGTGATCTGAACATTTTTGACCCTACTACTACTGACCCCTTTGCTCTGGTTGACCAGGCCCTGTTTCTTCATGGACAGGAAGGCCCTTTCCAGCACACCGCTGGGGTACTTGTTAAACAGCTTGTATGCCAGGAACGCAAACTTGGTCTTGTCGGCTTCTGTGGCACCCAGGCAGTTCTGCAGGGAGGGTAATGACGACGTAAAATTTCCAGGCACTGTCAACACTTTGAAAGAAGAAATAGAAACTAGAAGATTGTAACCTCCATTAACATTAATCTGCCAGGTTAAATAAATCTGACACTTTAGAAAACAGTGGATTTGGTAGATCTCTACAGTGCAGCAACCCCCAGGTATCAAAAGATTAGATATCCACAAGTGCATTATACTGGGGGACGTTGGGTTTGAGATCTGTTTGGACGTATCTTTTAAGGGTGGCGGAATCATGTACCCTTATAGAATTATGTTAGTAGATGTTGCACATTTAAGAATAAAAAAGCACCGGTGAGCTTTGAAAAAAGCTAACTAAAACATCAAGCTTTTTTGAGACACACGTCAATGTGTAATCATACTAAAAATTGGGATTTCTACAGTGCAAAAGAGATATTGAAAAACATTCATTGGTGACTAGAAAGCTGAAAAACTACTTATCAAATCACGAAAACCTGGATGTTTTCTGCCACACATATCTGTACCTTGTTTGACTCCAATATGTCAATTTGTAACACATAAAAAGACTGACCCAGATGAAATTGCGGAGTACTTGTAGGTGAATGTCGTCTATACTGGTGATGGTCTTCTGTGGGTGGTGATGAGGATGGCCCACTGTCATGATCTGGTACTTGGACAACAGCTCCTCCATGGTGTCCGGTAACTCATCATCCAACGCCCCAGGCATGTCCCTTTTCAACAAACAACATCAAGAAATCAAACATGGTATACCACTAGAGTTGTTTTCTGATTTTTTAAATGCCTACCTGTCTATGCGGGGTCTTTGGACACAGGCTAAGCCACCCTTCTCATCCTACCAGTCTCCAGTTACAACATTCTCTGCCTCACATTCTGTCACTCTATATATTATACTGAAATAACGGACATACACTAGGACAAACAAACACAAAAATTGAAAATAGTACCACTGTTTTCACAGAGGTAAATATAGCTAGATGAGGGCTATAATGGGATGGACCATGGAGACTGTAGGGGTGGATGGGTTATACCAAATGAAAAAGAACTTACCCACCCCACAGTGACTGAGTGAAACTACATGTACAATGCAGTGAAATCTTACTACCTACACCACTGAATAACAGCCTTTGTTAACTAACATGTACCAGCAATAATCATTTAGTAGCAATATATGAAAATTATCTTCTTTTTACCATAATTAACCCTACTCAGAAAACCAATGCTTAGTGAGACATGTCCTTGGTGCTGAACGGTTGGTGTACTCATCCTTTTTAATTGTGATGTAAGCATAGTAATGTGCTACATATGACATTATGCACCTAAATAAGTATCCCAGCATAGACTTGGATGTTAAACAAGTGATAGTTTCGGAAATTGGATCGTTGCACTTCATATACTCCTAATGGTCAGCAACAAGTATTCTGCAAACACATTTTGAGCTAAATATAGTATGCTTATCAACAGTGCTGACCTGAACTTCTCCTGCAGCTTGCCCACCACAATCCTGTACTCTTCTGCACACACCCCTGGGTCTGTGTAGTCTCCATTCATGGAACTGATCCATGACATGAACTCCTGTAAGAGACCAACTTCTGAGACTGAATCTACTACATGAACTCCTGTGGGAGACCGAATTCTGATACTGAATCTACAACATAAACTCAACATAATAAACATACTAAACATACTAATAAATGGGCGGCAACCAAAGAATGCTGCTGATAATGGTTCGGTAAAGTTTTTTTTTTTAGAATTGCAGTTTCACAAAAGATCCAAGGCCAAACCTGAGACTATGCTGTGACACTGACCTTGTCTTGATGCACCTCTGCCAGACCGATCTTAAAGTTCAAGGCCGTCTGTGAGTTCTTCATGATGTAAGTTGACCGGCGGGCAACAGACAAAGTTGTCTTGTCCTCCGAGGCCTAAGGAATGGGTAATACATGTGTAAGACATGAGACAATTCACTCACAACTAGAGGTACCCTGTATCAACATTCTAATGACACATAGAATGATTCAGAAAAAAAAGATATCTGTATGTGTAGAGGATATGGAAATTATGTCCACGTATTCTAATATGCATAATCTACACTCAAGAGTTTTCCTTTATATGTAGTGGATGGGGGAATCATGTATCCTTTTATTTGTTGTTCAGACAGCTTTGTACTACTAACTGTAACAGTAAAAATTGAAACATTCGCGGTCATTGTTTTTTTGTAGTTTATGCAAATATGTCTCCCTTGTATGAATACTACTTCAAAATGGTTTCACCCGCTAATCTAAAACATCTCAAAGAAACTTCACTTCCTAACTATGAAGTGAAACCATCACAAAATGAAATGAATTTACCATATGTTGACCAGTCTTTAAAGTCTGCAGCACCACTGACACATGCATAATAAATGACTCACCTGAAAGGTATCATGGAGAAGGTCTCTCACCACCACCCATGGTACAAACGACTGTTGGACCTTCTTGTTCAGCAGTGCTGAGGCCACTCTGCATCTTAGGATCTGTCGTGGAAAAAAGGAAATTTCCAACATTTAATCAGTCTGCATTTGAAGGGTTCTAATTGTCACAAACCTAACAAATATCTGACCACAGCATGTCCAGAACATGAAATATAAAAACTAGAATTTCTGCTGCAATTACACAGAAAGCTGCTAGGTGACCCACAATCTAACTTATCCTTCATTTTTCCAACACCAACCAACATTCTAAATTTCATAAAGATCCATCCACATCTTCTTGAGTTTCGTCATCCACAAAAAAACCCGCAAACCCAACAACAAAGAAACGGCACGAAAAACATAACCTTTATGGCAAAGGTTATCATTTAGCTTCATACAATACATGTACTTTTACAATATTTTTTCAAAGTTGTTGTGTTAGCTATCCATACCAAGCTATCCTCCTGTGGAGTCCAGGACACTCTCTGTCTCTTCATCCTGCTCAGAGCGGCCTTGTCCCGATTGTCGTGGAACCTCTGGTACGTTTTCTCTAAGAACAGGGCAGGACAGAAGGAGCTGAATATGTACTATCCGGGAAAAGGATGTTTTTAACCTTCTCCTGCTGTGGTAGCCTTTTGACACCAAATCTGCATCAGTTATCGGTTAGGTATAGCAGGGAGAAGGTTAAGAACAGACTACTGTAATTTTGATGTTACCGAGTACCTAGTAAATTAAGCCTATTAGTAAGTATAAATACTTTTAAGTATAAAAGTTATTAGTTTTGATACACATTGAAGTAAACAACAGACAGATAATACTGATGAGATGTAGATACTTGATAAGTACAATGTAATTCCAAATCTATCATTTATTTTGAAAGGAATCTGATCATTATGGCGTGTCTTGTACTTGATAAAGTTCATGTACATTGTACCTTGCAACTTCAAGATAGTTTTTACAGCAGAGTCTTAAACATTTTTCATGTCTCCAGATATATTTTATCATCCTCTTACCTTTCTTCCTTGGTGGGCCATCTGAGAAAGAAGCTTTCCTCTTCCGAACTTTAGGTGGCTTGGGTGCTGGAATGGAATTCATGTAGAAATCTGGTCACTGGGACAATAACATATTATTCAAAGAGACCAGTCCTATTCTTAAGAAACATGTTACTTTTAGAAGACAATTTTTAAGACAATCAGGATGAGATTTACCTTCCAGTTTCTTCTCCCTCTTTCTTTTCTGTCCTTTACCTCCCTTGACCTTCTTGTTTCTGTCTTTTGTGAAATCTTGGACTTTTGTCACCTGAAAAGTTACAGGTTGGAGAAGCCTTTGATATAGTTTTCAGTACCATAGTCAAACCATAACACTGCAACACTGACAATCATAGATAAAAAAGAAAACTTAGTCTAAATGTTTGTTGGCCATTTATAGACACAAACAATACCAAGGCAACATTTTTCATATAAACAAGGACAAAGCTGTTCTTCATAGGCCTTATGGCATCTGTTCAACAGTCTAGAATCCTTTCAGTTTCATTGAATATGAATGTGTGTAAAAATTAAAATCACTTAACAGCTCTTTTCAACAACAAAATGGTGAATTGGACTTTACCCGTCCCATTCTTTAAAGTACACAGCTCAGAGTTGCAGGATATCAAGATTTAGCAAAATAACATCTTTAAATGAAGGTAAAACATTTTATGCTCTTAAACTTGGATCTTTAAGCTTAAATAAAATGACAGGACTCAAACCTTTATCAGTTGCTGTTTGCCCTTTCTAGGTGAATGCTCATCTGCACTGGATGACTGGGACTCTGATACAACAAAGAGAAGGATGAATTTTATTCATTGAACTAGACAGAATAAAATCTGTGAGGAGCAACAGGAACATAACGATTTTTAACTACATGAACAGCTTTTCATATAAAAGACAAGAAGCACAAAAAGGTACATATAATAACAACATGCTACATTTCACATAAATTCAAAGTAATTCCAACACCACTACTAAGCTATGTAATGATATTCTATGCCGACATGTTGAAAATGATCTAATCATCAAAATCATTAACAAACTTTATAAAGTGTTGATTTGATTTGATTTATTTATTTGGCTGTAAAATAAGTACAGCCAGGGCTACCCAACTAGCCGAAGTGTTAACACAAAATGTAGTGGATAATTATATCACTGTGACTAAAGTATCTTTGTCAAGAGTGAATCTTCAATCATCCTATCATGTCTTAGTGTCTACATGACTGACATCCTTACTTCTCTGTGGACTCTTGAACGGCATCTTGATGAAGTAGACCTGTTTAGGAAGTCTCTTGGGTTTCGTGAGACTGCCATCTCCTGTAGACGACGCGAGGGCGGACATCGATGACCCACTGGCGAGCTGGCTGGGGTACTCCCGGCCTTGGCTCAGAGGAGGCAGCTTCCAGTTTCTCTTCAAGTGACTGTTCATGAAATTTGGAGTAACGGTTAGGGTAACGGCTCCGAACCCCCTAAGTATGCCACGGACGTTGTGCCCTTAGGAAAGGCACTTCACACAAATTTCCTCACTTGAAATGAATACTAGTTTTGGTTAGCTTAGGTTGTCCCGCAGATAGGACATTAAATGGAGGTCCCGTGTTTGAGGACAGCGTTACACCTCGAGCATGTTGTTGAAAAACCCACCAAACTTATCAAAAAAGAGTAGTGGTCCTTCCTGGTGTGAGTGGATCAAATAAATCTGTCTGGATATGCAGCTTGTACTCTTCAGTACAAACCTGGTGTGTTGTGCCATGATCTCAGGCAGTTTACCAGGTATGCAATACAAACAAATCTTCCCCAAAACAAATGTCCTAATAGTGATGATTAAACTTACTTTTTTTGCCAAATATTAATCAAATAGACAAACTGACAGTCAAAATCAAGAGCATCTTTGATCAGTTCGTGGTTGAAAAAGTACTAACATGATGGCAAACAGAAAATGATTCTGTTTTGCAGCATGATGGGTTTGCAGTGGCAGGCCACTGTGAAAACCATGAACTTAAAATCAAAACAACGCAAAAATGTCGAAATTTGCAGTCCCCACGTTCTACTGATGACAAACAAGTTGGTCAACATAACAGCAAACTAAACCAAAACTTGTACATGATTGTATGGGATTAACAATCATAATTTAATAATTTACATGAATCTCCATTAATTTTCTGACTGACCTGAAGAACACAGAGTCCAGCCCCCCTGCACCCTTCCCATCACCGGGGATGGAACCGTCGTCAACGATGTCGTCTTCCGGAGTTGCAAACTGCAGGAGTCTGGCGCGGGACCTCCACGTCTCTAACCCAACGTGCCCCTTCGGAGCAGACGACTCTTTCAGCCTAGCAGAACCTGGGGCAAAGTTGTATTTTATGTATTTTGTACCATAAGGCCAGACCAATTTGTTAACGAATTTTTATTTTCCAAAAAAAAAATTTCAGAAAAAAAAAAATCATGAAAACTGTTGTCATGATTTTTTTCTAAAATTTTTTTTGGGGGAAAATAATAATCCGTTAACCAAGAAATTAAATTGGTGTGGCCTAATATGTGTATATATTGATCAGGACTTTGAATTATGAAAACTGCATCTTTGTTATATATTTTGCCTGACCCTTCCCTCTTCTATCATGACCTCAATGAAAAGCGGCCTTCTCATGAATAAACAAAGGTTCAAACAAACAATGAAAGTTGATTTCATGGAGAAAACTCATGTGAGATCTGATTTTGGTCTCTTTTTCTTTCGTTAACATTTTTTCCCCTCAAATTTGCTACAATACATGTATCTGCACATGCTGATAACAAAAGAACCACAAATCAAGGAGTGGCTATCAGAAGTTCTATGTAAAGCGGCAGAACTTACAAATTGAATTAAAAATGAGAACAAACTGATGTAACAGAGCAAAATTCAATGTCCTGTTGCAAAACGAGCTACTTATTCATTTACAATATTGTCACAGAATTAGTCTGTGCTAAGACTCCATAGGAAAAATAGTAAAAATTGGCAGACTACTATCGCCGACCATAAGAGTATACAGTATGCAACTGCACACTATTCTGCAGGGCATTTGACAGTTATTATATTATTCAGTCTAGTATTTTGTAAATTTCTACTTTTTTTCCAGCAACTTATGGAGTCTGGTATATATAGAGACTATCACAGAATGTCCCGTTGCAAAACAAGCTGCTTATTTTTTTCAACAATTTTGTCACAGAATGTTCTGTTGCTAAACGAGGCACTAATTGTTTCTTCACTGCTGAAGTCTTACCCAATGGCGTGTTGAGGCAGATATACTCCATGGCACACCAGTATGCCTCCACATCCTTCTCCGAGGTGAACTGGAATCTCCTGATGATGAAATCCTTATCGTCTTTGACGATGAAGTAGCCGGGACTGGAAGTAGTGGTGTCCACTATAGTGGCGTTCTTGTTCAGGTATATGAATATCTACAGCAGACAAATACAGCAAATATTGTGTGACTGTGTTTTCTTTACCTTCCACCTTTCATTCATGTCTAAATAAGAGGGATAAGTGACCAATGTACACATAAAGCTTGCAGGCAAATTGCTATTAGAAAAAATGCTGTGAAAAGTTGTGCAACTATTCTGAAACATTCTGAAACCCAGGACAGTAAGAGATTCAAATCAATTTTTGATCATCAGTTGTTGGAGATTACGAACTTAGATATGTTGTGACCTTGCTGTTTTTAAGATGCAAACTTAGTCCATTGTTATTGGTCCTTATCATATACAGGCATATTATCTATATTAAATATCACATATAATCAAATACTTGATACTACTACTACTATTATAGTAACTACATGTACTGCACTCATGCACAGTAACACGTTTCCAAACTATGTCGGCATTTGGGATGTGTCCGGATTAGGACCATTCCCGTGAACCTTGCTTAGTGTGTTCTTACCTGATCCTTTTCCTTGTGTCCACGAGGCCCAATCTTTGCCAGGCCCATAGCAGACAGTCGCTCCATTAACTCATGGAATGAGTACAGGTATTTCCTATTGGAGAAAAGGATAATCATTGTGACTGGCTACACTGACATTGATGTGATAATACTGCAAGGCAATATCAAATGATTAGTCTGAATATCACCAACTGTCCCCAATAAATTGAATAATGATAAATGTTATTGCCCAACAACTCTATAAATACAATGTATGGCAATGTTAACTTCTATCACTAATAAGCATTTAAAACTAAACTAGATACAGTATGGGATGATACTATATAGCAGTGTTCCAACACCCCCTGACCATAACCTTACTCCTAACCCTAACATAGGGATGTCATAACACAGGGCTGTCTCCCTTGTACAGTCTTTGGTGGAATTTCTAACACTTTTGTCAGTTATAGACACTAAGTGCTATATTCATAATTTGGGAGAATTGATTATGAAAAGTGCCTACCGCTTGTATAGCAGCTGGTGTCTCATCCTGGTTGGAAGATGTCTCACAAGTGTGTGCCTCTTCTCTGGGTCACTCAAGTAGTCCTCAATATCATCCACCTTAGAAAACATACAACAAAGTTGAAGACAGTCAATTTCAATTCAAAGAAGTTCAGTATCTGTATTGTTTAATTCTTTGGTGTACCATATCAACTTGGTAGGCACAGGGTAGTAGCTGTTGGTTATATCACACTGAACAACTTGTCACAACTAACCTTTGTATATCGAACAGTATTGTTTGTCATCAAGTGAGAATTCCCTACTGTACGTACATGAACATTTGCATATAGCGATGAGTTCCACTCTTAAGCACAGTCAAACCTGGGTATAGTGACCACTCAAAGATACTGTAAATGCATTTAAGTCCACATGGTTTTAATTTTGCACTAAGGCAAAAATGGAGTGTTCACAGTGGTTTTAACTTCGCTGCAGCGCTATAGTCACATACTTCTACAGTATTGGACAAAAACGTTTGCGGTGGTTTTAAGTTTGCGGTGAAACAGTCGCCGCAAAAAACCCGAAGATGAAACCACTGCGAACATTTCTGCATTAACATTACTTGAAGAAAATGGTAATGACAGACGGGTGGCCACTGTAGACAGGATTCTTAATGTAAATGGAGAAAAATTAACTTATTAATAAATGACTGCCAAGTGGCCAGGTGGTCCTTAATATGCAGAAGTGGTCACTAGCATATGTTTGACTGTATTTCTAGGAGAGAAAAAATTACTGTGTTATAAAACTGCTTATGGCCATTCATTCAAGAAAACCATTAATAATACAACAAGAAAAAGCAAACTTGTATTTTCCTCACCTCACAGAGCACCCTGATAAACTGACAGAACAGGTTGAGTGGGATGACACACAGGACATCGCTGACCAGGAACCAGCCAGGGCCGTAGTTACCGTGTACAGGGATGGGGGGGACAAACCTCTTCCATGACTGCTCATTTACATACACTCGGTTTGGTGTTGGGTTCATACCAAAGGAGGCGTCTGAGAAGAAAAAAATGATGCAATTGAACTCAAGGAATTATCAATATCAAAAACTAGTGAAAATTTTTATTGCACTGCGATGAAGAAATTATGTGTTTGTAACTACTTGGATGTATACATACATGTCTGAAGACTCTAATGCTGAATTAGAACTTAGGTACAGTAACTAGTTAATATCTAAAAACTATTGTCATAATGAAACAGACAACAGGATGGTAGAACAGTGTCTGTCACATATACTTCTTCAATTCTAAATACAGTCCTAGATTTTGCTTGATTATAAATCTTTTAGCCCCTTTTTGAAGGCTCTTTGATAAGTTTACTCTGTACTTTAATAAGCTTTTCCTAATTAAGTCTTTGAAATATAGCAAGTCAAAACAGCTTAGCATATAACATATGGACATACATGTACCTGCTTGGTTGAGTTGATTATCATCTTTTGAAGGTCCTTCACTTGAATCTTTAGGTGCCACATTTTCTTGGTCTTCAGTTGAGTCCAACTGCGACACTGTTGTAACAACTGCCTCCTTAGTAACTGCATCTCCAGTAACAGGGGTTTCAGCCTGTTCTGATGTTGTTGTTGTTGTTGTTGTTGTTGTTGTTTTGTCCTGGGACTGCGTAATCTCAACACTAGAATCCGAGGGACCAGGATCCCTGTGTTCGTACACTAAGTACCACAAGAACTGGTGAACCAATTTTAGGCGAGCAAATTTGGGCTGGAAGTTGTAGACACCAACAGTTTTCTGTAGGGAGAGAAACAAATTATACAAAATCAATGTAAAATGCTGTGAATTATCTATTTCGATGTATACAGGGCTAAAATGTTCAAGCAAATGTTAGATATTTCCCTTTCCACATTTTTCAGTATACATTTGTTTCAATATGGAATAGCCAGGAATCTTGCAGCCGGGAATCTGCACAACTGACATGATTTTTCCAGGACTAATTTGAAAGTCAGTACAATACATGTAGTACAATTATGATAGTATTTTGATATACATGTATCACTTACTTTGATGGGTTTATAAGGTATATCTTCCTCCATCTTCTGCAGGTCCGCCTCTAGATCTATAGTGTGCTTTGGCTGGGTCTCCCTTTCCTATGTCAAGGGGAAAACAAGTCAACATCGATTGCATTCACAAGCTTGTCCTTCCTGGAAAAGGATATTATTATTAGCTTACTTGTTATCCAGTATGTCAGATGATGATTGTTATCTAGCTTGTCCAATAAGCTAGATCATGGTTTTAACTGTGCATGCGCAGTGTGATGCATTGTGGGCAATGTCTACACATACATGTAGAATCAAGCATGGTCTGGGCAAAAACAGTTTACAAGTTAGGGGTCTTCACCTTTGACCTTGCACATGTGCAGTACAAACAATGAACCAACTTATTCTGACATAAGTTTTTAAACAGTTAAGCTGGGTAGAAAGGGAAAAACTTTCAGTTAGTTACACATGGCCTTAAATGTTTAAAGAATGAAATAAATTTTTCATGTAGTGAAAAATGCAACAATTCTTTATCCATATAAACTTCTGAAAAAAAACCCACAGCAAGTAGGGTGACTTTCATAAATTAGTCTGTTCCAAACCTGAAATATCGAGAGTTGTTACAGATATAGCAAAGGAAAAAAATCGACCTTGAATTTTGGCTTCACAACACCCGCCCACATACCAAATATCATTGTAATCCATCCAGAGGTTCTTGAGTTATGCTGTCTACAATAGTCCGGAAACACACACAGACACACAGATACACAGACACGCCAAAACAATATCTCCATTTTTCATGGAGATAATTACAACTTCTATCAGAAGTTACATTAATGTTACAATAGGTTGTTACACAAACATGTAAACAGAAATATTACGGACCTTTTTCTCTGGGTCCCTTCCTCGGACCATCTTGAACTTGATCTGCTCAATGGCACTCTTCACCATCCCATCCGCAGGGGAGATATTGGGCTCTACATAGAACGTCACCTAGCAAAGGAAACAAGTACTGCAGCTGTCACTTTGTTCAGTGTCAGAATTTTCCCTTCTGATTTTTCCATACCTTGTCCTGCTGGATTTCCAGAGCAAAAATATATCCCAACTGCTGAAGTCCCCAAACACCTTTGGAACAAAGGGTACTAGTTTGATAATGGTCATTTTCAGTTACTTCGCTGTACAACAACCGTGCGGGTGCAACGTACGCATTCTAGAAATACCCTCAACCCGACTATTGTCAGAGCTAGCATACAGAACAAGCATGTGCAAACATACAATTGTCAGGCTCAGCAGGACTAGTATTGTTTATGAGATATATTAATGATATGAAGCAGTAAGATTATGCTTTTTCACTGAACCATTGTTCACTCAAAAATCATTTTAAAAATGAGTTTGCATCTGGACATACCGGTTTTTCAATGCCATCCTGAACAATGATTGTTTTGATAACTTTGACTTGTCCCTCTGAGATCATTTCTTGAAGAAGTCTGGAAGAAGAAACATATGACAACTTTTTTATCACTGTTTATATCAATGACAATGAAGTTAATTGCATATTCATGCCCAGCAGAGGGCTAAATGCATTACAGTATCATAAGAATACTAAGAATATAATTTTGTTATATCAACAAAATTTAAAAACATTCCTGGATATAGCCAAGTTTTTATGCACACTTGTGCCTATATCTTTGTAAAACCATATGTTACTTTCAGAAAGCAAAGAAGAAACATCAGTGAGCCAACATGTACCTTAAGACACTTTTCTTGTCCAGCAGGCCACAAAACCCCTCTTTTTCCTCAGATGCTCGGATGGCCTAAGATCAATTTTTGCAATGTCAGCATTTGCCATATTGTATCATCACTAACCTAACAGGTCACATTAAAAGGCAATGAAGCTAAAAAGGAAAGAAGTTCATAACAACATACATACATACAATGTACATACATACAAACATACACACACCCATCCAATATAACCCACCTACCAACCCACCCACCCATCCATAAAACAACACACCCACTCTCAATTCTAACACATGTTTCCATATTTCAATCCTTACCTTTACAAATCGGAAAGCCTTGTCCACAACCTTTGTGGATTTCAGAACCTCTAGGATTATGTTGGTGCGTCTTAACCTGCGATAAGTCAGGAGGGTTGACCTTTTAGGAGTAGCATCTGAAAACAATATCAAGAGAGATTAATACCATCAATCATGATACAGTTAATCCAATTATCACTAATTTCAAGTCGACCCTGTATGTGATTGCATATGGAGGAGTTCTGAAAAGAAATAGAAAAAAAAAACAGAAGCCTAAGGTACTTTAATGCAGAAATATTTGTGAAGGTTTTACGATCATGGTTTTTGCAGTGAACTCTTTACTACGACCTTAGAACCACCGTGAAAAGCCGTTCCATTATATGACTGTAGCTCTACTATTATTTCAAATAGGAACTCAAAACCACTGCAAACACTCCATTTTCTCCCTTCCACGAGATTGAATCCTCGCGAACATTTCTGCACTTACAGTAACATTTTGAAACACAGGTGTCGGATAATATCCCTGAATGGCCTGAATATACCCGGGCATACTCTGGTCTGCTACACAGAGTTAAACTATGATTAACTTTCTTTTATCTAAGACTAATAGATATGTGAGGAGTGTACAATATGGTAATTCTTCATAAACAACTTCTCCACCTTGACTAGCATCCATGTCCGCAGGTTTCCCTTCCTCAGTGTTCTCTGTAGTCTTGTCCGTACTTGTACTGGGAATTGGGGATGGTACATTAACATCAGCAGTGGTGGCAGGGGTGGTACTGGCTGTAGCACCTTAACATGGCAGAAGAAAGAACATAGCAGGTGATTCGTAACAGACAACTGACACAGAATGGTACCAAAATACAATGTCATGGATTGTATATATTAATATTGCTAAAAATATCATCATTTAAAAAAAAATGCATAAATGAAACAAAACTAGTGGTAACCCGCCACAAACATTTCACCGTTTTACAGTGCTGTATGACATTAACAATTACAGTTACAAAATAAGGCAAAATCAGTCTATAGTTTTCGGCCGGTGATACCTGTTTTGTCCCCTTGTTTGTTGTCTCTCTTCCTGAGTCGGTTGTTCTTCAATTGTTCCACCTCAAACTGTTGTTTAAGTTGATTCTGGTCCAATAGACTCTTGGCTACATATCTGTACACAAGGCATTGTCGTGATCAAGCAAGTTAGGAAATTAAAATGTAACATGCACCCCCTCATGTAATAGTGAATATCTTTAAAGTTATTGCAGCATTAGGACTCAGTAACTGTCACCAGACACCAGAGTTGTCCATACAAAAATCATATTCATTCTATCATCTTAACCAACAGAATTGGCATTGTGGTGCCTACACTGTAGTGGCACATGGGGCAGCAAGTTCCCTTGCTGCTTCAGTAGCAGGGTATATTTATACAGGAAGGGGTTGCTAGCCCTTCCCCTTTACCATGCTCAAGGCACCTCCTAGAACATGGGATCCCCATTTTATGTCCTTTCTGAAAGACAGTGCGGCCCAAACCAAGATGTTCTGACCCCGGGGTTGAACTGGGGTCTCCAAGTTAACAACTAATTGGAAATGGGGACATCCTTATTCTGTAGTACACTCACTCACTCACTCACTGACAGTAGTGTAGTACAGTAGTAGTAGTTGTAGCAGTAGTAGTAGGGACATCCTTATTCTGTAGTACACTCACTCACTCACTCACTCACTGACAGTAGTGTAGTACAGTAGTAGTAGTTGTAGCAGTAGTAGTAGGGACATCCTTATTCTGTAGTACACTCACTCACTCACTGACAGTAGTGTAGTACAGTAGTAGTAGTTGTAGCAGTAGTAGTAGGGACATCCTTATTCTGTAGTACACTCACTCACTCACTCACTCACTGACAGTAGTGTAGTACAGTAGTAGTAGTTGTAGCAGTAGTAGTAGGGACATCCTTATTCTGTAGTACACTCACTCACTCACTGACAGTAGTGTAGTACAGTAGTAGTAGTTGTAGCAGTAGTAGTAGGGACATCCTTATTCTGTAGTACACTCACTCACTCACTGACAGTAGTGTAGTACAGTACTAACGAATTGGTAACACATAGTCACAGTGGCACAGATGCGGCGAGATCCTTACAAAAACTGTGAAAATTAAAGCACTGCAAGATGTCAAGATGTACTCTCCAAGCTTGCAGACAAACCGTCAAGATGAGGTGATATAACATAGCTGACCTTGTAGTCCTGACCTTGCCCCTATCTTCCATAATCTCCACTGCTATTCCAGAATACGCCATGCTCCGACACAACCCTCGCGCTTCGTATCTCCCCATCCTCATGGCCAGCCGTAAGTCCTGGAAATTAAGCATATCAAATGGCTGAAGATATTCATGCAACAATGTGTGTGTGGTGAGTGTTTCTAAAAGACTTGAAGTTATATTGTTAAACACACATAATGTAGAGTAAACTTAAAACACTAATATCACAAGTCCATATCACATGTCCATATCGGTACTTTATAAGCTAATTCCAAATTGAAACTTTGTAGAAACATTTGAAGCAAAAGCTAGAGTGCACTGCTACATGCTTAGTTGCATTACTTCTTTCTATTTACATGTAATTATGATGGTTGGGGTAGTGAGGGTGAGGGCAATGGTAGGGGAGTATGAAAGGTTTTGTATCATAATTACTAAAAGTTACCAATCTAGATCTCTTGTTCCTTTCCAAAACCAGTGAAACATCGCCTGTTCCCCCTCCTACCAAATACATGTATCCGCATATTAACTTTCAACTTCTAAGAATGCATGAATATCATCTCACATGTTGAGTGATCCCCAGGGGACCCCTGCTGTACATGAAGTCATATGCCTGGTTAAGGAACGGCCGCTCGTACACAACAGGATACGGGGTCTGCTCTGGGTCTAGGGACACAAGAGGTTGTGTAAACATAACCTTATAGAATACAGTATAAAACATGAAAATACAAAGAAATGGCCATACACACGAAGATCTGGCAGATACAAACAATATCATGATAGTGAGTTCTTGAATAGTGAAATGGCAATGCTTGGGAGAAAGCTATCTTCAAGTTTTCTGCTTTCACTTTTAAAAAAGAAGGCTATATTCCGCAGTGCTTGTAATGGTATTTGTACAGCATAACTCAATGAGCTATGGATGGATTGTTATGAATTTGGTATGTGGTCAGGTCTTGATCTGCAAAAAAAATTAACAACTTTTGGGCCCTCTAGCAACATTCCTCGATACTGCAAACCTTCAAACTGTGAAGCAAACACTCAGATACGTCTTAGACAATACACATAGAATAATTTTTAAGAACATCACTTAGCTTGACTTGACTTGACTTAAGACAAAACTCACCATCAATGTCATCCTCATCCGCTTCCTCATCTTCATCTACTGTCTTAATCAGTTTAAGACATCGGATCACTTTTCTGATCCTTTTGTTGTTCAGAATCTTGGGATCATTGGGATCTGGATAGATCTCTTTGGTGGGTAGTAGGATTCCCTTGATCTTACCCTGGACCTCCAAGGCTTGGTAAACCTTCTTAAAGGTGTTGGAGGACAAGTCCTAGAAGGAAGATGCATAAAGCAATGCCAATGATAAACACAAATTTGTCAGCCAAGCATTCGTCTATGGAAATGGAACCTTATCATCTAAGTAGCAACATATGATTGAATGGAGCACAAAATATCTGTGATAGTCAACTTGGTACTAGTAAGACAATTAATAAAAAGACTCTTTGTACTTTTTGTATGCCATTAATGCTATTCATATAATACACTCCTTTATCTAAACAATACATGCCTTTATGTAAATTTACTTTTGGGATGACTTCTGTAAGCAGCGACACCTATAGTTGCAGTGTAAAGTAAACCAGTTGCCCTGAAGATGGTGGTCACAGAAACGTTGGTTTAATAATACACTTGGTTGTGTTCAAAGAGTCTTTTTATTCAGGAAGGAAAAATAGTTTTAAAAGAATCGAGCTCCACCCCTGAGGCCTCGCCAAAATTATTTTTATTTTTATTCAGGAACACAAAATAGTTTTGCCCCTGAGGCTTCGTCAAAATTACCATCTCCTCCTTTAAGTCATTGATGACAGCCATCTGGTCGGGCTTGGTTTGTAAGATGTTGAGGAGTGCGTCCATCAGGACCATGTTCTTGGACTTGTGTGTCGTGTGGAAACGCTTCAGCAGCAGCAACACGGAGTTCTTCAGCCGGGAGTTTCCTGGTACGGTGTACATGGTGCTCTGGGGGAAATGAAAACGCCAGATTTTTTAATTTTATGTCTTTTTTCATGCAAGTTACATATAACCTTTGTCAATAAACTGTACCAGGCCATTTTTCAAAGTCTTTTAGACTGACTCACAGAGATTATATTATAACATAATATTCATCGGCTTTTAAGTGAAATTGGACTAAAAGTAAACTTGGGACGAAATGATATTCAATCTGGGTAATACAGTAACAATAGTACAGTACATGTACCATAGACCAAACAATTGCAACCAACCAATTTACTATATGCAAGCACTAAAATGCAACAGGTAACCAACTGCCACCCGATCAACCAATTTAGCAACCAACTGAGCAACCAACCAAGCAACCATTTACTAGCATGCAACCAAGCAGCCAAGCAAACAAACAAGCAATTAAAGCTAGCATTTAGCCAATTGCCAACCAACCAACCAAGCAAACAGTCAACCAACCAACAAACTATATACAGCCAAGAATGCAAGCAAGTAATGAAAGCTTAGGCGAGCAACCAAGGAAATGGGCAACCTGTCAAACAAGCACACAACCAATTGCCACCCGAGCAACCAACTAAGCAACCAACCGCCCAAACAGGCAACCATTTAGGATATCATTATGCAACCAAGTAGGCAAGCAAGCAAGGATGATGATGAAACAAGCAAATAATCAAGAAGCAAGCGACTAACCTGTCTCGTGATGAGGTCATACTTCACTAGACCCTTCCTCACGTGGAACAGGTACTTGGAATTTGCATCAAGCATGACCTTCATGTCGGCCTGTAGCTCCCCCAGGTGTCGCGCCCTGCCCACCCGCTCCAGGATGCAGTACTGGATGTCTGTGAGTTCTGCGTCGGGGAGGACGTCCTCATGGAACAGCGCCTGCTGACGGAGGGACTGGGACGCCACCAGCACCAGCTTGCTGTTCCACCTGTAAGTGTAACATAACGATAACAATGAGGTGCCATGTTGGTGTTACGGTTAGGGTGTTTGGCCCAGAAACCAGGAGTCCTGGGTTCAAATCCTCTGGCATGCCACCAATGTTACAGTTGTGCGGTTGGAAAAGGAACTTCACATGACACCTGACTTCAGTTGAGGAGGTAATAGGCAGAGAGGAATGGGCTCTGCCTTCCAATACCGTGCCCTAAACACAATGGATAACAACCTATTGCCCCTATACAGTATCAAAAAGACTGCACTACCTGAGGCTTCTGTCCAAGCAAGGGACCAGTGTTTGGGACTTAGTCCTAGTTTACCTGTCCCTTGTACGCCCAGTGCTTGAATACGGGCATGTCCTCCTTGTTGGATGTACTATGTAGCAAGGAACAGGAACACCAACTAGAGCGAGTCCAACGGCGAGCCCTTCGCATCATCAGCCGAGCAGGCCGGCGTGATGTGCCTGAACTACCTACCCTCAAGTCCAGGCGCGAGGATGCCGCTGTCAAACTCTTCAAACAAATGCTCAAAGATGACCACCCCCTACACGATCTCGTCCCCCCCTGTAGATCCGCAGCCACTGGTCGGTCACTCAGGAACAAACACAACACCTCCATCCCCCCAGCTAGAACCAAAAGACTACAGGACTCTTTCCTACATAAGGCAATCAGTTTGTACAACAATCAGTAGCGCTCAATGTGCAATAAGGCTTGGATGTATATATTGATATATTTTATATATTGTATTTTGTATATAGGTGTTTTCTATTTTATTGTGTATATATAGTGTCTGACCAACAGAGGCCATGTAAATATCATCGCCATTCAGGCATGTTATTTTGTCTGTAAGTTGTGATATTTTGAATAAAGAATTGAATTGAAAGAATTGAATTGAAAGAACTACTTAGTACCTTTATACCTTATTGTATTTCTTGTTATCCATGTGTCTGATTGTCTTGTCAAATATTTAATGCTGTACAACTACAAGTGGTGGTGAGAATATCTAAGTTGTATGCAACGTTTGTATGTTTCATGTTTTGCTATTTCAATAGAAAAAAAAATACAATATGATCATTGTACATGTATTTGTACTAGTAAGGTAAAACATTGTAAAGTTGTGATTGCCTTGTTATACCTCTCTACTGCCTCAGCTAAGGTACACTGTAGTCCCCCGTCTTCAGTTCGAACCTCTCCTGTTATGTTTCTCCTTTCCTTATAGGTTGCACAGGAACCCCTTTCTCCAACTTTGGAGTCCGTTACCATGGCAATGGGGTAGATGTTGGATGTTCCCAGATCCTGAATAATTCAAACGGGAAGCCAATGAAAAACAAAATCACCACAGACCATTCAAGGACATACATACCACGCAATACTAACAATGATGACATTTAATACCCATGGTATAACCATTATATCCTTGCAATCATCATGAATACAGAAAACCTGCAGTTCTAAAGGAAGCTGCTAGGTTTCTTTAACACAGCATTTAACTTTACCACCATTAAAATCTGTCAATAACACTAAACCATTATCAAAACCTATTCATAACGTTTTTAATTCTTGTAAAACACAGAGGCAAGTTGAACAGTCTCCTGGCTCCCGGGGATCGAACCTGGGCCCGCCAGTCCACAGGCCGCACGCCTTAACCACTAGGCTAAAAGGTCTAGACCCATTAGACTGGTCAGTTAGTGGCACTTGAACCCAACTGTTACTTACACTTGTTCACTTTTCAAGTACAAATTAAAGATGGTGCAAACATAACGACCTTGCAATAATCTAGCTAACCACTAGGTGGAGTTACCAACCTCAGTTCTGATGTCATACCCGGTCTCCTCATCTTTGACGATATTGTCGTTGATGACGAGGGGAGGGCGCGGCTCTGGGAGTTCGTAAAACTGAATGTCGGGACTTGTGACCAGACATTCCCAAATAAAGGGCTTCGTGAACTCGTCCAAACTCATGCGGAAACTTGGCTTTCTTTTCTCCAGACGTAACCACAATGCAGAGATTGTTATGCCTGTAGAAATAGTATGACCCTCTCATTAGATTGACTAGGAAAGCAGGCGAACAGTATAGATACGAATAAAATTGCAAAATTCTAACAAAAATGCCAGTTTTGTTTGTTTGTATGCAGCATGATAATCATGAAACTCTAACTGCTGTATAAAAATGTACAAATTAAACTACATACCATCAAGCCCTTCGAGCGCCACTTCGTCCAGACAGTCTTCAAGAACGTCCATGATGTGTAGAAGGCCTCTAGAGCTTTTGATTAAGGTTTAGATCGTAAGAACGTGGCACAATCACTACCCAAACTCTTCAGAAATTTGAGTTACCGCCATCTTTCACGCTTTCCTTACACCATGACCTTTCCCCCCTCAGAATATCTCACTCACTTGCTGGAGTATAGTTTTTATAAATCAAATCTGTAACGTTATATCATTAGAATTTATTTATCGACTAGATCTTACGATACGAAATGATGTTTTATACACAATTTTTACGTCCGCTTTCTTAAGATGCATGATTATATTTGTAAATATAACGTAAATGCTAATGCCCCCAGATAATAATGGTTTAGACCGACGTCCAATAACAATCAACAAGCGTCACCATGTGAAAGACTACGGTACTGCACCTGGTGATTTCGATGTGTGAGTACATTTATCTATCCCTATCAAATGACCTTCTATCACATAGTATTTGCATCTCTGATTTCATAGTTAGCAATCCTTACTTTTACTACATCTATGCTGCTATCTTTTTTTTAAAATCCTCTTCGACCATTTTATTTTAGGCCATAGATCTACTAATGACATTATCTGGCCAACCGAGTAGGGCAAACTTGCCAAAGTTGTCTTCATTGTACATGTGTGGTCAAGAAGTGAACGAATGACTGACAACAAAGAACGTTGATATCTAAGACTATTTATCAAAAAATCTTCTGACTCTGACAGGGCGTTGTTCTTATCTATCACGGCAGCAGGTAGGTACTAATTATAGTAGAGCACTCGCTCCTGAATGACTTTAACATTGGGAAGGGTAGGTGTGATCCATCCGGTGTGATTTTAGAACACTGTTAGAAGGATCTTCAGTCTCCACCATGCCTCTACTGCGGCGGATCCGGGACGAGTTTCGTCTGCATCGGTTCTTCCCTCGTCATCATGATCCAGTCCGCTTCTACACAACTCCCGGGTATACGTATTAAAGATGTTATTATACGTAAACGTGACAAGACTTCAATAACGCCAAGACTCACAACTGAAGCATGTTGACTATATGGCCGTGGGAATCCACCCTTTATTCGACGTTACGTACACTGTCATAGGCCAGGCTGCAATTCACAACCATGCTGTTCACGCTTGTACGTATTAATCCCATACACATAGCATAAGGCTGACATCATGTTGCCCGGGCTTACATAACCACTTGCATGTTGGCGTTTCTTTGTAAACAAGATGACTTCAATTGCAAGTTGTGGGTCCAGGCACTTGGCCATTCTCTCCTTATATCCATGATAGCACTTTACCGACGCCGGTAGTCCACGGAATTCTCATAAAACGGTTTGAACATGAACATTTTTTTGTTTTTTGTTTTGTTTAGGGTATTCTGATCAAAAAGAACAATAACTCTTATTTTGTGCAGTGCTCTGAATCACAGGAGTCGCCATCCATATCACCAAATACATGGTTAAGACTTAAAAACTTTCTCAAAAACTTGTTCTCGGGTTCCCTTGTCTCCTCTGGTCCTTCGTGATCTACGGGACTGCATGTCTCCTCAGCGGCCAGCGCTCAGTGACTCCTCTCGGGCGGAGGGGTGGGGACGGCCGAGCTTCTTGGCCTTGGAGACGGTAGCCACCACGTGATCCTTATTTGTGTGGGACGGAAGAATCAAACAGGAACCAAATACAGGAACCATTTATGCTAGTCTGTCAGAAACGCTACATTGACAGTGATTTATAATTATATAGTCACGATATTAAACGGGACCGACAGGACAACCCTTGGAGGTGATCAGGTAACAAGGTACTTCCATGTCACTGTGACCATGTGCCAGAATACAAGACATACCGGTAATAAGTTTTTTTCATAAGTCGTGGCATTTATGATAGTGAGTGGATAGATGACGTACCTGTCGGCGTTCTGCGGCGAGGTTCTGACGCTTCTCCAGTGCGTCCGCTGTCGCCACCTTGGCCACACGAGCCCTTCTCTTCTTCAGACGTCTCTCCATACGTTTGGTCTTCTGAGATTCCCGTGTCGCGATGACGTCTGAGTCGCTGGTGGAGGTGATGATGAACCCGCTGCTGGTCACCTTCCTGCTCGCCTTCTTGGCCTTGATCTTTGCCGCCTTCTCCGCAGATTTAGTAGAAATCCTGCCGCTCTTCTTGGCTAACAGGTCCTTTAATGATGGTACAAAACACGATAATTAACGAAATAAATAATACATCTGAGTTTAATATACATGTAGCTACCCTTCTTTCATCCCGATGATCACTCTCGTCTCCTCCCCCGCGCGCTCTTTAGCCTTATCTCTGTTGTTTTCATCTGAGCTTCAACGCATGCGCACCAGGCCCACCGTTCCCTGAAGTCTGAAGTCGGACCATGTCCTTACCTTCCTCCTAACCTCAGCGCCGCTAAGCTGCCTCTTCAGATCCTCAGGAGATTCCGGGCAGGGCTTCTTCACCTTCTCACGCCGTTCCTCCAGGCTCCTCTCAAGTTTCTTCAGCCTCATGTGGTAGCGCGGAGGAGTACCAGAGTTGTCGACCGATACGTGGAAGGCGATGGCATTGTCGCGTCGCTTGAGTCCGGGTAGCACACCCTCATCTCGTAGCTGGGACAAAATGTCGTCTGAGGACAATTCAGGCCTCGGCTCAGACATTATGAGAGCGGGTGGACTGCTTACTGGAATCGCCGACGCTTCTGAAACAAAGTTGTAATCATGAAGCACATCTTTCCGTTCAGTCCTTGGGAATGGATGGAATTGTGTTAAACGATAAATACCAGGGACGATCCAATGGTCTTCAATACGACTGTGACCATGTTTTGCAGAATTGATAGTTTTGTCCGACGCGATCGACAAATACTACTAGTATACAAACTTCAGTAACGCAGAGAAATGAATTGCCTCTACTGGGACATACAGCAGTCCGCAACAGACTCAGGTGATTTCTTCATTGTGTTACACAACTCAACGCAGATTTGGTAGATTTAAGTTATGAAGAAAGTCCAGCGTAGGGCCGCCAGGTGGGTATGCTGCCGCTACCGTCAGTCCTCAAGCGTAGGGGACATGATGCAAGACCTCAAATGGGACTCACTACAAACAAGAAGGAAGAGAGCCAGACTCACGACCTTCTACAAGGTGCATCATGGCCTCGCCACCGTCAACTCACAGAACCTACCTTCGGTCAGCCGACCAAAACGTCAGACGTCTTCACCCCTTGTCCTACGACATCCCCTTCTGCAGAACGACGTACAGACAGTTCTCATTTTTCCCTCGGACAGCTGCAGAGTGGAACTCTTTGCCTGCAGAGATGGTGGCTGCCCCCTCCCTGGCGTCTTTCAGGGACAGGCTGACCCACCTCCACTAGACCCAGCTAGACATGTACACTAGACACCTTCCCCCCGTCACAACCGTTGCTGGTACAGACAACAGAAACCATCCCAGCACCAGCACTACCCGACAAGCGCAGCAGATTCATCAACATGTTGATGCTGGCTGCCGAACCACGAAGAAGAAGAAGCTGCCCGCACTTACCCGTGGTCTCCCGGACCATGCTCTCGTCCCCAGGTGCATCCCCAGTCGTCTCTTCTCCTGAGGCAACTTTGTTGACGCTGAGACAACACGTGAACATTGAAAGCAGTTTATCCCACATTTTGTTCGGAGTCTTGTCCTGTCCGCTGAGTGCAATATCAACCTTGGTGCAATATGCTGTCTGGAACTTTGTTGTTCCAAACAAAGCTTGGAGATCTCGATGGAATGTGACGTCATAAAGCGATGTTCTAGTACGTTCGAGGGAGGTTTATGGTAGCATCACACAATATTTCGCCGCGACCCCCGTCGTCTTTGACGTAGCGGTAAGAAAATAGTGCGCCCTAAACCTTGAACCGTGTGTAAAAACATTGATGTGAATGCCAGAGATCCTTTTTTAAGTCAACTAGTATATCAAAGATCATTCTAGATGTATGAAAAGATGTCTAGACCTACTTAGGGAAATTTTTCACTAGCTTTAAGCCTAATTTCTTATATATTTTCACAAGTCAGGACTACATACCGTATCATAGCCTAATCTGCATCACCGATCCCAGACGTCTCCAGCAAAGTGGCTAAAACCACCGTCAAATTGCCAAATTTCCATCTTTTCTGGAATGGGAAAAACACGGAAGGCTCGCAAAGGAGTTCCAATTTTTTAGGCTTATTTGACTTTGTTTTCGAAAATGCAACCATTTGAAATTAAGAATCACAATATCTAAGACATTTCACAAACAGACCATTGGATATAAGGTCCAAAGGGACATGTTTCATTTACAATTTACCAATATGATACGTACGACATTGTGCTGTAAGATGTGACTCAGTTTCCACGAAACATTTCCCCATTTCTTTAGGAGAGTTTGTCCCTCTATTGTGAAGTTATAGTTACACTATATAGAACTTTAGATTTTGTCCCTGCCAATAATTCAATTGCTTAATATTCTTTTTTTGCAATCTCCAGATCCGTATTCGACTTTTGTTATGCCTTTGTTCGTTTTTCATCCTATCACACCTGTATCATAATTGACATTTGTTAAGTTAAATGGAGGAGGGTTTCTTATAAGCCTTGCAGGCTTCTTTTCTCCTCCTGCACGTTCTTTTGGATTCTTTCAATTACTTCACTATTGTTTTTTTATACATGTGCGAATAGACAAAACAAAACAAAACCAGACTGAGGAGACCTCGGCCCTGAGGGCTGCTGTCATCTCTGGAACATCACAAGATTTTACCCAGCCTGCGTTACACAACCTGGGTTACGCTCGGTTCACATTTCTGGAGAGGGCCCAGTCGGTAGCTTGCGGGAACCAAAAATGTGGAAAAACTAGAAAGGCAACATTTGCACGAGAAAATACAGCATGTATCGCCCATTTCCCTCCCTATGCAATAAGCGACTGTTCTAATGCCTTTAAGTTTGCAATGATGTAATTTTGTATTAGAGGGAAAAAGGAGTGTTTGCAGAGTTTCAAGTTCGCCGTAGCGATATAGTCACAAGCTGTATATGTACAGCAGTGGAAACACCGGTTTTAAGTTCGCAGTGATGCAATCACTTTCAGTTTAATAAAAGAGACATTTCAAGAATTTATAGGATATGCAAAAACTACCGAATTTCAAGAATTCCAGTGTCTGATATCTGATATATATCACTTATAATGTTGAAACAGCTTTAGGCGCCACGCTCAACACAAAACTCACTGGTTGCAACCTGTTTCTTTGTAAGACAAAGTCACAAAAATGGTCACAGTAGACTGGCGGTCACTAAAGACAGGATTCGTTATGCTTGTGTCAATGAGATAATCATCTAAGGGACCACCAAAGAGTGGTCAAAATGGCGGTGCTTTAAGAAAGCTGGACACTAGTACAGGTTAGACTGTACATATTTTGTATATTGATACAGTTTATGTTTGCTTATGATAATTGATACGGAATAAACTATTGAATCAGCAACACCCAAAGCTCCTAGTCATCATTGTTGTTTTTGACTGAACAGACAGAGTAGATATCTCTCAACAAAATAGAAACAGTACTTTTCAGCTCCAGGAAGCTAAACCAGCACCATGGTCGGAGCCAATTGCATCACCATAAACATCTGTTAACTGCTAAACAGTAGTTGGTCCTGGCTGGACGTCGAAATGTGGACGGATTAAATTCATCATTTTAGGAAACTATGAACACATCATATATCTGTGTGTATCTGACGTTTTGAATTGTTCATAACTCGTATTTATACCTGAATTTCGAGGAGCAAATCTTGCTGGTAGACTTATGCTAAGGTATTGCTAAAAACAAATCCTTGGCCCTTCCCCCAAGCCAATTATTTTATCCATGGCCCTCCCCCAGGCATCTTTTTTCCCTCTCCCCCTTACGCCCCCCCCCCTCCGGTAAATTTCGTACTGTCCCTTATTGGATTATGTTTTAATCGGGTTTTAGGACATTGTGCATTTTTTATTTAAGCCCTCGTTGACGTTAAACCTTGACGTCAAACTATCGTTGACGTTAAACCTTGAAAACAACATCTTTTTAAAACCAATGAGAATGAAAAGCTATTTTCCTGTCCGTAAACATGCGGTACTCTGCGAGCGGATTTGCCACGTTATATGTTTGTTTTTGCCTGGCCAGAGACAACAGATCGTGTCTGTTTGTGCTTTGCTTTGTCTTCAAAATAAGCTTTCCCACAACAAGTTTACCCAGCGCTTCCTTTGGCAAGAATCGGGTCCCCAGTGGCTGTATTGTGTGGCTATCTCTAGCTAGAAGGCACAGTTAGGACACCACACGTGGGGCGTCTTCATCAACGAGCCAGGTAAAACTCCTTACAAGTGAGTGGGTCAGTTCTATGTCTCGGGAACATGTGTTACAATGACACCTTGGAGTGTTTATTACTGCATCAATGGTCCAAGTAAGACGTATAAGACGTCGGTGGTGTGTTTTCTCAAGGGCTTGCGCAATCTGTATAGGTGAGGCGCCTCACATGGAACTTGGGCGTGTTGTAGATTGAACAGGGGCCGAGTGAGGAACCTAGATGTGTTTTACAGACCGAAATGTGAGTTAGTTGTATTTCCTTTAACTAGAGACCGGCTAAGGTACCTTACAGGTGAGGTAGGTATGTTCCGTTTGACTAGGGACCAGGTAAACTACCTTACAGGTGAGATAGATGTGTTTCGTATGTAAGCGGGCGCCCTCCATGTCCATAGTTGATGATGTGGTGGAATCTTTGCTTTCCGGTTTAAATCCAAGCTTTGACTATTCAATGCACATTTACCATGTGGACGCTGTGTTGCGTGTCAACATTTGGACCCAAACAATCAAGGGCCATTGAGATTTTTGATGTAGGAAACGGCATGAAAGCAGCTAGCCTCAGTTGCAGACTCCATGCGGCTGTTTTATTTTTTTTAAAGGTTTTTAGGCATTGTGATGCAATCAAAACCGCATGTGGACGAGCATGGCCCTTTTCATAACACTCCCCCACCCATTTCTAGAGATGGTTTCTTCCACATGGAGACGTATGATGTTGATGGAAGGTACCATTGTTGGAGGGGTAAGGGTCGTCACGCCAGGCACTGCCTTTTTTTATGGTGTTTTAAGCAGTGTTTGGGTGTATACTTAAGGGTCAATGACCCGCCTATTCCTCGGTTGATATTCTGCCATAAGACCTGGTCATTTGCTTTAACCACCGAATAGAATTACCCAGTGAGCAACGCGAAGGGAGCACAGGAGAGAAACATGTTGTTTTTGCTGCGTTTCTTCCTCTTCTTCTCCTCCAAACAAATTAGGTCAATGAGGGCTGTAACCATGGTTACTGGGAAAATGACAGACACAGGGGTGTTGGATTGCATTTTGTAACAAATCGGCAGGACAGAGCTGGGGGGCTGCTCACCACGTATATGAATGTGTAAAATAAACATAGCAGCATAGCAGCTAGTAAAGCTAGACCACGTGAAGGTAAACATTTAATATGTATTTGCTTGCAAACGTTTTCTTTCTAGTTAACGTAATTCTCAATTGGCCAATCAAAACTGACCCATATAAGAGATACGAATTCCTGTATGACACATGGATCAACCAATACTATACATGTAAATACATTTGTCCGATGTGTAAAGAAATGCATTTGTTTTGTCCAGAAGGTCACAGATTTCATGTTGAAACCAAACTTCCCAGAGACAATATTTCGAAACAATTTTTTTTTTTCAAATCTACTCTATTCCTTCCCCTCTGGTGGGAGATTAGTCAGAGAAGTGTCCCTCCTTCTGATTGGTCAATATCATATGTATCTCTCTCTGATTGGTTAACATCAACTGGCCATATACAGGCTGTGAGCGATTCGACTTACAACGGGGCCGCCAACTAGTCGCGGGTCCAGTGAGATAGGGGCTCGTCCATGCGTGCCCCTTACGTAGCGTACCATGTACCATCGTGTACACAACAAGTGTGGTGTGGTGGGAGATTCCCTGGTGCAGTGTAACATAGAGCTGAAAGTATATTAAAACTTGTAGATGCAAGATGTGCTTGCAAGTGTCCCTGAATTACACTTGAGTGGGAGATACTTCAGATATTTCATGTTTTGCTTATCCTTTGGCAAACATGTTACACAGTAATGTTCTTGTGTTGTGACAAACATGTTAAACATCAAGGTCCTTGTGTTGTGGCAAACATGTTACACAGTGAGGTTTTTGTGTGGTGGAAAACATGTTACACAGTAAGGTTCTTGTGTTGTGGCAAACATGTTACACAGTCAGGTTCTTGTGTGGTGGAAAACATGTTACACAGTAAGGTTCTTGTGTTGTGGCAAACATGTTACACAGTAAGGTTCTTGTGTGGTGACAAACATGTTACACTGTAAGATTCTTGTGTTTTTTTTACGTCTAAGTCTCTTTCCTCCTGTTAGATGGAAGAAGCAGCAAAAGATCTGCATGATCATGAACAGACAGAAGAGAAACGGCCTTGTCCAGAAACAGACCATGGAGGGACAAGGAAACAGCACCGCAAGACTCACAGTGCTGACAGACCACATCGATGCCTGGAATGCGAGTTCTCCGCATCCAAGATGTCCGCCATGAAACGGCACGTTAGGACGACGCACGCCGCAGGTAAAGGTAAACAACCGAAGAAAGATCACCTTGTGAAGTATCTCAGGGCAACTCACGGTGGTGAGAGACCTTTTCAGTGCGATGTCTGCGACTATTCCGCTGCACGAAAGGCTCACATGAAACTTCACATCATGGCCAAACACAGTAACTACCGACCGCACAACTGCGCAAAGTGCGACTACTCTGCAGTCAGCAAACACCGGTTAAAGGTTCATATGATGTCACACACTGGTGAGAAGCCCTACAGCTGTGAGCGGTGTGCTTTTGCCACTGCACAGAAGAGCAACCTGAAGTGTCACATGGCGACCCACACTGGAGAGAAACCTTACAAGTGTGATGTATGCGATTATTCTGCAGTACGAAAGTCTGCTTTGGAGATTCACATGGCTACCCACAATGGAGAGAAACCTTACAAGTGTGATGTATGCGATTATTCTGCAGTACGAAAGTCTGCTTTGAAGATTCACATGGCTACCCACATGGAGGGGGGGGGGGCTTACAGGTGTGATGTATGCGGTTATTCTACAGCACAGATGTCTAATTTGAAGAAGCACATCGCTACCCACACTGGAGAGAAACCTTACAGGTGTGATGTATGTGGTTATTCTACAGCAGAGATGTCTAATTTGAAGCGTCACATCGCTACACACACTGGGGAGAAACCTTACAGGTGTGATGTATGCGGTTATTCTACAGTACGAAAGTATGATTTGAAGAGTCACATGGCCACCCACACTGGTGAGAAACCTTTCAAGTGTGATGTATGCGGTTATTCTACAGCACAGATGTCTCATCTGAAGCAGCACATCGCTACCCACACTGGGGAGAAACCTTTCAAGTGTGATGTATGCGGTTATTCTACAGCACAGATGTCTCATCTGAAGCAGCACATCGCTACCCACACTGGAGAGAAACCTTACAGGTGTGATGTATGTGGTTATTCTACAGCAGAGATGTCTAATTTGAAGCGTCACATCGCTACCCACACTGGAGAGAAACCTTACAGGTGTGATGCATGCGGTTATTCTACAGTACGAAAGTATGATTTGAAGCGTCACATCGCTACCCACACTGGGGAGAAATCTTACATGTGTGATGCATGCGGTTATACTGCAGCAGAGATGTCTAATTTGAAGCGTCACATCGCTACACACACTGGAGAGAAACCTTACAGGTGTGATGTATGCGGTTATTCTACAGCACAGATGTCTAATTTGAAGCGTCACATCGCTACCCACACTGGAGAGAAACCTTTCAAGTGTGAAGTCTGTAGTTATTCTGCAGCTGACAGGTCTGCGTTGAGGAGTCACATGAAGAAACACGACTATAAGCCACGTGACACCAATCTGAAGTGAGGCTGCAAGTTTGTGACCATTCCATGTGCTTTGCTCTTCATGGAAGCCAATGAAGAGACACAAGCGAAGGACATGGAGTTTATTAGAGAAACTGGTTAAGTTGGCTGATGCCTCTGCTATTCTTGGAACACGCTTATAGTTAGTGCTGTCCATAGCTTATTGTGGTAGAGAATGCTGAAGGAGTGGAGAGGCCCGTGGTTAGATATAGGCGTCTGCCAGGATTCCTCGTGTGCATCAGAACCTGTATCATATGACACCGTAAAGTTAGATGATGTGATACCTTCGTTATCATTGTAGTCGCCTTCTTTTTGATACTGTTCTTCATATCCTTGTTATGGTTTGTAACAGAATAGACTGTTGACAGTATCAAATGAGAGGAGAGTTCTGTAGTTAGATGAAAGGATTTGGCTGTGCAGTGTATTTACTTCCGCTATGAGAATACCAAAGCGGAGAAGAGGCCTGTAGTTAGATAAAGGATCCACCATGAGAATTTTGAAGCAGAGAAGAGGCCTGTATTAGATAAAAGGGTCTGCCATGAGAATACTTAAGCAGAGAAGAGGCCTGTAGTTAGATAAAAGGGTCTGCCATGAGAATACTAAAGCAGAGATGAGGCCTGTAGTTAGATAAAAGGGTCTGCCATGAGAATACTTAAGCAGAGAAGAGGCCTGTAGTTAGATAAAAGGGTCTGCCATGAGAATACTTAAGCAGAGAAGAGACCTGTAGTTCGATAAAGGATCCGCCATGAGAAAACTTAAGCAGAGAAGAGGCCTATAGTTAGATAAAGGATCCGCCATGAGAATACTAAAGCAGAGAAGAGGCCTGAAGTTAGATAAAGGATCCACCATGAGAATACTAAAGCAGAGAAGAGGCCTGTAGTTAGATAAAGGATCCACCATGAGAATACTAAAGCAGAGGTGAGGCCTGTAGTTAGATAAAAGGGTCTGCCATGAGAATACTTAAGCAGAGAAGAGACCTGTAGTTCGATAAAGGATCCGCCATGAGAAAACTTAAGCAGAGAAGAGGCCTGTAGTTAGATAAAAGGGTCCGCCATGAGAATACTAAAGCAGAGGTGAGGCCTGTAGTTAGATAAAAGGGTCTGCCATGAGAATACTTAAGCAGAGAAGAGACCTGTAGTTCGATAAAGGATCCGCCATGAGAAAACTTAAGCAGAGAAGAGGCCTGTAGTTAGATAAAAGGGTCTGCCATGAGAATACTTAAGCAGAGAAGAGGCGTATAGTTATATAAAGGATCCGCCATGAGAATACTTAAGCAGAGATGAGGCCTGTAGTTAGATAAAGGATCCGCCATGAGAAAACTTAAGCAGAGAAGAGACCTATAGTTAGATAAAGGATCCGTCATGAGAATACTAAAGCAGAGAAGAGCTAGAGGCCTGTAGTTAGATAAAGGATCCACCATGAGAATACTAAAGCAGAGATGAGGCCTGTAGTTAAATAAAAGGGTCTGCCATGAGAATACTTAAGCAAAGAAGAGGCCTATAGTTAGATAAAATGGTCTGCCATGAGAAAACTTAAGCAGAGAAGAGGCCTATAGTTAGATAAAATGGTCTGCCATGAGAAAACTTAAGCAGAGAAGAGGCCTATAGTTAGATAAAGGATCCGTCATGAGAATACTAAAGCAGAGAAGAGCTAGAGGCCTGTAGTTAGATAAAGGATCCACCATGAGAATACTAAAGCAGAGATGAGGCCTGTAGTTAGATAAAAGGGTCTGCCATGAGAATACTTAGGCAAAGAAGAGGCCTATAGTTAGATAAAAGGGTCTGCCATGAGAATACTTAAGTAGAGAAGAGGCCTGTAGTAAACCACGCCAACAACGACAAGCATTTATTAACAAATAGCAAACCTTACACCATCGCCATGGCAATGTTTTTTCATTGGCAATCTTATTTGTATCAGTACAGCTTTATTTTGATGTTTAGAAAAACAGTATATACCAACACAATGCAATGTAGCAGTACATGTTTGTACATCATGACCTCCTATAGTTTACATGTAATAGTTGCAATGTATTCATTATATTTCCGCAGTAACGTGGACTATCAAAATAACAATTCCCATGTTATGTGTATTTCTTTCATTTTGCGATACAAGAAGTTAAACATGTATTGACAAAACACATGATGCTTTAACGTAGCGACTAGTGCAGAATATACACAACAGTGCCGGCCATCCTATACTCATGATCACAATAATCTGGTACACGTGCATATTGCTTGGACATAACATAAATACTCTACTCTAAACACTTACATGCATGTATGTATCTGCTGACACATAACCAGAGTCATATATGCTGCATTGTGTGACAGATCAGATCAGATCACCACTAAGTGAGCAGCATGATAGAACGGTCTCATAAAACCAGGCAACTTTCAAGTTGATTTGCAAGGTGTTAATAAAAAAAAAAACTCTTATCAAGCATTTCTGTTTAACCTCTTCTTCTTCTTCAGCTGATGATGATGATGGGTAATAATCAGGAATGGGGAAATATTGGACCAGAGAGTAGGAATCAAATATAGTCGGGACGGGCATTTAGGGGCTGGGATGAAAAGGGGCGTCGGGGTTCATCATGAGTGAAGTCGGACAGAGGGGGTGTACTGATAGAGGACTGTGTCGGAGGGGCCTTAAATCTGTGATGACCACGGAGGGTACTCGGGGAGGGGGGAATATGGCAGAGGAGGGTCGGCGTTATCAAGGAACTGTGAGGTGGGCTGTGAAGGGATGGCGTTTGAGATGAGACAATAAGGGGCGGCGGTAGGGTCCAGTTTTGAAGGGGTGAAGACCGGGACAGAGGGGGTGGACAGGGCAGGGATGTCGTTTGAGTTGGGATGGAAAGGAGCGGTGGTGGGATTTAGTTCACTAGGGCGGGAGACAGGGACAGAGAGAGCAGACTGTGAAGAGATGGTGTTTGAGTTTGGAAGATAAGGGGCGGCTGAGGGGTTGAGTTTACTGAGGGAGAAGATAGAGTTGATGGACTGGGAAGGGACGTCAAGGGACCAGGGTGGGTACTCAGGGAGGGGGACATACGGCAATGGAAGGTCGGAATTGTTGAGGAACGGGGAGGTGCAGTGCGGCGGCAGTGGAGGATGGATATGAATGTAGGGGGTGATCTTGTGAGTGGTGGTGGCGGCAGGGCACGGAAGCGGTGGGGTGACAGGTGGCAGGATGGGTACCGTTGAATGATCTGTTGAAAAGCAAGAACGTCATAATGAATCAGCTAGTGAAGAAAGACATAAGGAAAATTGATATGAAAAGCTAATACAGTCTTCAAGGAGCTCATACTATAGTATATCACACTATGTTGCTTTTCAGTTTCATGTGCACTTAACTTCCATTTCGAACCACCGCAACATTGTTCTGTCTAAACCAACACAGTCTTCAATGTTCGCTCTATGTTGCTTTTCAGTCTCATATGTGTGTACTAAAACTTCCATGAGTTTAATTTTCAACACACCGCTGGAATACAACATTATTCTCTCTAAATGTATGCGTATCATCAGATTTGTAACAGCATTGGAACAACACAGTTACACCGTACCCTATCGCTGATGTAACATGATGATTAATAACTTCATTTGCAAATTCATGTCCTAATTCAAACCCTTGACAGTTTAAATGTACGTCATCGAATAACTTCCACTACTTTCCCTCTCTCGTTAATATGCATTTAAGATCGAGCAATATTCCTACCGTTTAGCTGGAATCCTGTGGTTATATTCATATTAACTTCGGCAACAACTTTCTCTACGATCCTTTCCAGCACATCTGTATGTAAGGGATGGAAAACGACTGTGTTTGTGGCGGAGGAGTTGTTTACTAGTATATTGAGTTGAACTTGATTTGCCTGCAAGATGGACGTGATTCACTTGTAACTGACCACACGAGGAGAAATGGACACTATTCTAAGCATGAGTGTGACTTATAGAACGAGAGTCTTGGCAAAAGTTATGATATAAAATGTGTACAATTTACTTCAACTCGAACGGTTACGTACCATAATTTGTGGCAAACGGCGTAAGGAAACTTTTCATATGATTCCAGTACACTAACTTTGCCTTTCAGGTATACTTCGAGCAAGAATCTCATGTTGGTACCTCATACAGAACTGTACGTTAAAAAGTACGCGTTGCCGGCTTGCCGATCTACTGTACTTGTGGAGGATTTTGCAGGCGGCATCATGGTAATGCGAAACTAATTGTGCTAACGTATGTGTCAGCAGTTTTCTTCATACTCAGAAGTGGAGGTACGCGTTATCTGACACTTTTGAAATCTTTATTGAGTATACCATATGGCAGACTTAAGTCTGAATTTTGATGCTATTTACATTCTTATGCTCACATATTACACAAGAGATAACACAGTTGTCATGTTTTAAAATCTACGGTACGTATAATAACCTTACAGTATTAGTTAGAATATATGAACAGTACAGCACACGTTGCAATAGTATCAAAACAGCCAGTGTCTTATTTAAAACATATAGTACATATCTTATCCTACGCTATTGAATGACATATTTGGACACGTTAGTTAAAATATTGAGACAGTTCATACCTGTGACTGGCGTGAGGACCGATTCTGGCAGATGTTTGGCGTTGTCCTTGGTGGCTATTGTGAAAAAGCGTCATTTAGCGACATTGTCAAAACTGCAGAGAGGCCTTTTCCTGAAAGTTATAGACCTACGAGACGGTTTTGACTTTTCCCCGAAGCCTGCTTTAGGAGGCTCAACCACACATAATGTGGCGAACACAAACGTAGGGATATAACGTCAGCAACCGGTCACTGAACAAATCATTAGTATAGCTGCTATGCACTTACATGTCAATTCAGTAGACACTTTACAAGAATCTTTGCCGGACTACTATGCCTTGCAGACGAAAGTCCACCCAGAGCTAACCTGTACACTACTGCCTTGTTCAGGCCGTTTGATATCTGATATAAAACTGTATTACACATCCCAAACCTCACATGTGAAATTCGCAACCGATGCCAGACTAGCTTATAAAACATATAATATATACATGGCATAAATCTTTGATCTGAGGTTGATGTGACCTGGAGATACTACCAGCATTATATCTTGGCATATATTTCCGTGTCTTCAATTCAAAATTCCGAGGATTCAAAAATGTAATTTGGTGAGTACACCAAAATGACATCCTTAGTAGCTCATGTTTAAAAGAAAATTTACCTTTCCGGTACACCTCTTCATCGTCGGTGTCTTTGTTGTTACGGCGGATAATGCCACACGTGCAGATAGCCAAGACGGCTGACAGGAACCTCGAAGCCCTACTGGGCCCGGGCTTCTTCTTGTTGTCTTTCATTAACTTCTTCTCGGCTCGAGACGGTTTTGATCCTTTTCGGGCCATGGCTGCGAAAAAGTGAGCGATACACTCCAGGCGGGGCGTTCTCGAACGTCATATTTTATGTCGCGACAAAGGGAGAACAATCGGAACGTCGGACCAATCAGGCTGCGATTTGAAATGTTCTAGAAACCGTCAGATTACTAACGTTTTATGTGACCTCGACGCCCGCTTAAAAAATGAAAAGTGTTCATAGCATAGTTTTTTAAAATTACGGTAAACCCCCAGATTGTAACGTTTCGATCGAGAGCCATGTAAATGCATGGAAAGCAGATAGTACAAATCGTCATCATATAATTCTCGTCTTGTCGTTTTCTTATCTTTCTTGATTAGCATATTCTGTCATAAAACTTCATGCCGGACTTCAGAAGGATCCCATCTATCATATATCCAAATTTCCATTCAATTTTCCCACAGGACAAGCCAAATGGCAAAAAACAACAACATGATAGCACTAGAAAGGCAACATTTGCGGGAGCAAATGCAACGCATGTTTCGCCCATTTCCCTCTCCATGCAAAAAGCGACTGTGGCATAGAGGCTAACGTTTGTTGTATGTTTGCAATGTTGGTATTTGAATGAATAATTGAAATTCAATGTACTTGGTATTTATCCTAGTTGGTTTCGTATTAAAAGAGTAAATTATGTTTACTTCAAGTGAATGTAGGACCGATAATGCAATATGGCACTGGCATGACACTGTTAATATATGCAAAAAGGCGACCAACAAAACCTCGCCAT
Organism: Branchiostoma lanceolatum; assembly: GCF_035083965.1. Lineage (NCBI taxonomy): Eukaryota > Metazoa > Chordata > Leptocardii > Amphioxiformes > Branchiostomatidae > Branchiostoma > Branchiostoma lanceolatum. Next base: position 15,393,492 of record NC_089726.1, on the reverse strand, counting down.
CAAGCCGACTATCTGGTAACGTTACCACAAACAAAACAAGTTGCAGACGATTGTGTGGTGAAATCTTCGGCTTTTTAAACAAATGCCAGTGGTTGCGATGAAAATACTATTTTTTAGTAACGTTGGTTAACATAAATTCGTGGGGTATTTAAATTCGCCATTTTTAGAAACGGTGTATTTTAGGGATATATGCTAGATGCAAAATCAGTTATAACGCCAGCAATGCAAACCGGATAGACTAACGTATTCAGAACACTGTCTGAAAAGCTTCGATAACCATGCATTAGAAGTTGGCGACGTCAAAGACTCTCCGTCCCTTATTATTATTGACACAGTCTGGGGGCTTCGTGGGAGAATCACACTACACGGTTGTTCGCTGGTTTATAAGACAAATGTCACACCCGCTTCCTGCTAAACACAATTATTTACAAGACAACTTATTACAATCTCTTTTGCTAACCTGCAACTGAATTCTAAGTGTGATGAATCATCAAAATTGCTATAACCTACGGCACGTGTATTTTCCCGCCGCCATATTATTACCCAGAATCATGTTGTCAAGCAGACGACAAAGGTTTGTGAGGAACACTTTTTTGTCTAAATGTTGCACGTGATAGTGGGCTGAGGACGATATTTTCCTCAAAGTTTACCCCTAACACAACAAGGAACACATGGACATAGTAGTATTACCATCGCTACGGCATCCAGCTAACTTTCCATGAATAATATACACGTTGCCATGACGGTGGATGTCGACTTTGAGTGACGTTCTACCGACTCAACAAACGGGTTGTTACCAAAGGCCTGATGTGTGTGGTACGACCGTTTTGTCGTGTATTATTTTTCTTTGGTCACGTTTATATGACTTTGTCACTCTCTTCAAGTCAAGATGGGCACAACAGCTGCTTTATAAAAGCTAATTAGCGGCATATATTAATGACGAATCTTCTCTCCCAGAATAATGTTCGCACCTGTCCAAGAGCACTGTCATTCTGCGTGCGGCGTACGTTACTTTCAAGTTGAAATATCATGGTGTCAGCACGACTAGAGAGAAAATCTAACATATATAGCATTAGTGCAAAGGTAATACATGATACTGACAGAATAACAGAAAAAGGGATGGTTTATTGTTCTGCCAGATTGATTTCAATCAAACATTATCGGAAAAATGGCGATTTTATGTTAACCAACGTTACAACGTTACACCACACATTCTGTTTAATGCGCTATCGATCAGCGCCGATATTCAAGACTTCCCCGCGGCCCGATAGTGTAGACATGTAACAGGGGTTTACGCAAGGAGGTTGAAAATTCTTAGGTTTACGTCATTTTTAGCCAAAAACTTTAAACAATTACTCAAAGCAAGGGCCTCCTTGCACAAGGTAAATTTTCACGCACTTCACAACTCTCTATTGTTATTACCTTCGCCGAGAAGGTTATGCAGAGGGTAGCGTTTGTGTGTTTGTGTAGTGGCACAGCATAACTCGAGAATGCCTTGATGGTTTGTCTTGGCATTTGGTATGTTGGTAGGTTTTGATGAGACCTAAAAACGATTAGATTTTTGTCCCCCTAGCGGCTTCTTACGGTACTGCAGCGGAACTACCTGTTTTGATATCTCGTGTTCTGGACATGCTATGGAACTTATTTTTGAGTGGCAGATAGATCTTTGGACAGAGAGTAAGTGGTGTGGGTTTGGGCCCCCCTAGAGGCTTTTTTGGAACTGCAGGAGCAGGTTTTGCGTCTGACCTTGAAAGGGAATAACTCAAGAAGGGCTTGATGGATGGTATTGATTTTTGATAAGGTCTCGGTTCGGAGTTTTTTTTAAATTCGGGGCCGACCTGACTCGTTCCCAGAAAGGCAATAGCGCTTTTCCAAACATCCATTTTCGGCCGATTCAATGTTTCCGATGGATAGGGGTGACTTATCTTCGAACGACAGACGAATTTGATATTTTTTGTAGAAACGTCATTTTTAGTGAAAACCGTCACTAAAAGCAATTTTCATCCCCAAAACTGCTATTTTTAGGGCATTCTTCCAAGGCCGCTGGAAGGAAAGTAAAAGTTTTCCCAGGATAATGACTGATATGGAAATAAAGGTCATCATTCTGTCTGTGCAATTAGGAAAAATGAAAAAAATCGTGAGGATACGTTTTCCGCAATCCCCGATGGTGCGAAACCACGCAAAACGCACATAGAACGCACGATTCGGGTAATCAGGCGACAAAGCCGCGTTACCGTCATCGCGCACTAATACCAGGAAGTACCCGCGGACGACCAAAACTCGGAAACCGTAAAACGCTACGAAGATCGGGTTTTTCAGGAAATATAAAAGATAACGCACTGCTATAGCGATAGCCGAAAAATCGGGAGCCAAAACTAACGAGAAAACCTAGGATTTGCGTCTTATCTTCACGCACTACTTAGGTCCTTGGTCAAACCATGTACAATTCCGAACCGGAACCGTAAGTAGATAGCTTGAGTGATGATGTACATGATTAGATACTTCTTATGCAAATCAGTATCTAATTTGCATAATTAATGAGGAAAGTTTATACATCCGCCAAATTCCATGATAGGACTCTGAAACATGTGACATATGTAACTGAGGAAGAGAGAAATATTAATTGATATGAACTATGCAAATGAAGACCTCATTTGCATAATTAATGAGAAAATACTATAACAAGATGGCATTGATGGATGGTCATGATTTTTGGTATGTGGATAGCTTGTGTGATGCTTAGTATGATTGGACGATCATTATGGAAATCAGATCCTAATTTGCATAATAAATGAGGCAACTTTAAAAATCAGCTTTGTCCCATGATAAGACTATTCAAATTGTAACTGAGGAAAAGAGGACTGTTAATAGATAGAAAATATGCAAATGTGGGCCTAATTTGCATACTTAATGAGTAACTTCTATTATTACTTTTTTGTGGCATCGGGAACTTATGTGAATGTGAAATCGTTGAATCAAATTATGCTGATAAGGGCCTCATTTGCAGGGCCTCATTTGCATAATTGATGTTGAATATTAGCATAACCTTCTTTGTTAAGCTCATAACTTGCTAAGCTCATATTTTGGACATGTTATATTTTAAGACAATCAACTGGTATGATTTATAATTGATGAGAAACACTCCTAATACGTCAGTCATATAGGTTAAAATCATTTGGCGAAGGTATGAGGTCGTGGAACTCTAGTTGTTAATGTTATTGTCAACGTCTCGACACGGGATGTTTCCTAAGGTGGGAAACTTTAGACGCTTTGTGTGCACTATTGTGCGCACTGCACTGGTGTCCAATCTTGGAGACACAGGGGTAGAAAATTAGTGTACATAGCGAGGAAATGTCAGGTTTCACCATAGTGTCCAAGCTTGCAAACTTGTGGACATCTTTGTTTCCATGCCGTGTTAAAATAAGAAAAACACTGTGTGTGTCGAAAAATACCATCAGAAAAGTTTTGAACCTTCTCAATTGCACTTAACTTCAGTAGGACACAACAATAACAACACAAGGATGGGAGCCAGGGAGTAGTGAAGTTGGGCCTAAACCTGTCAGAGTAGTGCCCCTAATTAAATTGACTATTTCAACCAATCAGGTTGAGCTTGATAAATCTGCGCTCTCTCATTGGCTGACCGAATTAGTCCACCTGGCCAGATGAATAAAGATGTGACCTAAAGGTCAGTGACCCCATATGAGGAAAATAGCCGATCTTCTACCCAAAACACCCTCTAAAATCGTATTTCGAAGTGTTGTATGCCAAAAGTGCGAATAGGATTCTTTGAATATTTGTTCAATGTACCCCTATAGCAAATTTCAGGTCATTTGGATGTATTTCCAGAGCACAGGAGGCCAACATGTACGTTTTTGGTCAGAAAAAACTCAATAAAATCCCTTTCAAGGTCAATATCGAAAAAATGAAAAAAATTCCCAGGGTATTTACCCACTCTACCTGTATACCAAATTTCAGCTCAGTCGGTCCAGGGACGACCGAGCTGAGTCGATTACAAGATTTGACAGGAGAAAGAAACATTACGAACACAGTATGTTGCGCCCAACAGTATCTTGGGCTCAACATAAAAAGATGAGGTAAAACAAAAACGTCTGGAATTTTGTTGAGTGGAAGATAGAGAAAATAAGTATGGATTATCAAATAGTTTCACTTAGATGCTAAGAGCTACATAAGTATATATTTTTTATTCCAACTTTTTCGCAATCACGAGCAAATTCCAGAGATACATGTATTGATATCCCCTAGTAAATTGTAATTCCCATGCAGTCATGACCATCAACAGCGTCACTATACGAAAGACTGCAGTACTGCAGTTCCCTACTAGTATAGTGGGAGACTAGAAATCCCCGAAGTAGACGGGACAGCACTATATTCCTTTCACATACATTACTTTTGACATTGTCCTGAAAGTGCAGAATCTTCCTTATTGATTTAATCAAGGAAACAGCCTTGCCACGTGACAACTTGAGACAAACGACTCGCTGAATTGTGTTCCCAACTCATCACTAGCCATGGAGATGACTCGCCAGCTGATGGATCTATTTCTAGAGATCCTATGGGCAATTAGAAATTGGTTTACTGTAAAAAAAGGACTGGTTAGCTGCAGTAACCACATGACATGATTCTAGTCCCAGAAAGGATTTTTGGGGGTTGGTGAGGATTGATCAGAATAGTTCACGTGCGTATTAATTAGACCCCAATGATATGCACACCTTTAGTAATGTTAGTTCCACGTTTTTCTTCATTTGCATGAAATATACAGTCTCGCACTTTTTCATGACTCACACTACCAAGACATACTATGTATGTAGCTAATGGAGCAAAATAAAGTATCCAAGTATCCAACCACAAAAAATCCGGGGTCCCTCATTGACTGAAGGCGAGCAGAAATCAATGCACACACACACACAGATGTAGTTCTGGGCAATATCTTGACTGCTAGCGCAACGCTATCCCCATATTAAGCTAACACAAAAAAAGTTCTGAAACTTGATTTCGGTCGATCCATGTGCGACATATGCATAAACACTTGCATTGTATCATATCACTGGAAAGTTTATTCATTGCCTTTTACATTGCTATTCCGTTCGTACATTCATGGATTGAACACCAGGACTTACCGTATGTGAGTAGCTGGTGAAATATTTTTTTTAATGACTAGGATAATGTATTATATCATATCATATCTTTAGAAAGTTTGTATGTTTTCCTTTATAATGATACCTCATTTGTTATGATCAAGATTCTGGGCCCTGAGTACCAGCGCTGATTTCGTGATAGGTTCCCACTAAAAAAGGGGCCGAAACTCACTTGGCAACGTCCGACACTGTGTTGGCAGGCCAGGTCAGGCTAATTTCGACATCTTTTGTTTTCTGACGCACTCGCATTGTGCAGGCAGCTATCAAATAGTGTTAGACCTTTGACTGTAGAATCAACACGGACAAATATGGTGCCATTGCAAAAGTGTAATACACAAGGTTCCCAATAACATATAATGCCATACATTTGATAAAATGATAACGGAGATATGATTGATCAAATTTGAATTTTCAAACTTTTTGTGTTGAGTGTATATCTAAGCTTGTACTACATCTGATAGTATTGATGTTGCTTGTTTGTTTGTTCGTTTGCTCCTGAAACCATTGTATACAACTGAAGACATGAAAAGACGTGGAGGTTGTGATAAGATCTTGTCGATCAGTACGCCCTTCACTAATTTAGCTATCGTGAAACGAGAAAATGATATTACAATCTTCAAACAAATGTCACAATTACAAACGAGCCACACTGTCATGTCGTACTAGTAAATCATGTGCCTGCAGGGTACCTGCACCCGAAGGTTGTTAGGGGTGTGACCACGCACGGCCAAGGTCGCTGCAGCAGTTGCATATAGCATTCCACACAATGTTTACACCGATCTTCTAAACATTGTCTTCATACATACTACCTATGTGGTATACGATAATACCTTTGCACTAACGTTATATATCAACAAATGTACCAGACATGTGTGTATAACTACTTTTAGGGAGTGGATGTTTACAACAGTTGCCTAGGCTGTAATTTGCAATTTACCTCCCGATAAGTTAAGTTGTTTTAACCAGTCTGTCTCACCTAAGTCCCAAGTCCAAAGAAACACCTGACACAGTAGATTTTAATCGTAGACATGTTTGTTCATCTCGCGAGAGACGACGGGTCACTGGCAGGTATGATGTAGTCATCCACACAATGCTAACAGTGATATCTAAAGCCATGTGCTCGGTCATCTACCCGTCTAGTCCAATTCATAACATGCCAAGAAGAAAAATACAACTCCGGAGTGCGAAAAGAATCCCTGCATGAAGTTTTTGATTTGCGCTATGTATCAAGTTGTACCTGGCGTATGTGTAGTTGTGTACAACAGAGAACTACTTTTAGGGAGTGGATGATTACAACAGCTGGTTAGGCTGTAATGTGTCTCTTACCCCCCAAGAAGTTAAGTTGTTTTTCACTCTTCTGTCGCATCTAAGTCCCAATTCCAAATAAATGCCTGACACTGAAGATTTAGTAGACATGTTTGTTCATCTCGGGAGACAACAGTAGTCAGTAGAAGTCGACAGTCTGACCACAAATCAGGTAAGTTTTTGACACTTTAAGATCAAATCATCATTTCCATACTAGGCAGCATTTCTAAGGTATTCACATCGGTGCCCCGGCAGCCATAGTGATTCAAATAATCTCTTAAGGTTGTAAACAGGTATGCTGCAGCACTTCTGGGGGTGTTTAAAAAAAATACCACTTAGTGTTATGTATGGCTCTTGATTTTTTTTTCAATTTGATTATATTGGCAACAAAAGTAAGTTAAGAAATTTATCTATTTATAGTGCTTTCTCATCACAGTGGAAGGTATGGTGAAACAGGTGTTCCTTGTCAAGGTCACCTTTTCAAGGCCATTAAAGACTCATAATGTTGCTTTAACAGCTTCTTGTATGAATTAGGATCGTGAGAGAGATATTGTATAATCCATCTTGAACCATGGACTGATTGTATGACTGCTTGTTCCCACACAGATCTGCGGTGGAGATCACTAAAACGTCGTTGAGGACAACGGTACAGAATCAACATGGGGAGCGCGGCATCCTGCTGCTCATGTCATTCTGATCGGGTATCAAATTTGAACGTCGGGCCGCAGATAGTGAGGGACAGGTGTGTACATGCAGGAAACACAGTTATGATAGACGTCGACGATCTTTGATTTATTTATTTTTTATAATTTTTTTCAAAGCATGGCGTAAGAAACTTTATTGACAGACCCAGATGATATTATTGCATAGCAAGTAGCCTCTTCACAACTCTTTATGATGATACAGTCGGTCATTAAGGCACGCGTGAATTGCACAAAAGATGAAATATAAAATAAACTACGCACAAAAAGTTCGGAAACTTAACTTTGGTTGATCATATCTCCGTTGTTTTTTTACCGATTTCGATGCATTATATATCATTATAAAGATTGTGTGATTCCCTTTCTATGATAACAAACTTATTGTGATTGAAAACCCACGGAACAAGTACCAGGACTAATAACGTGAGTGGGTCACAGAGAAAAAGTGCCCAAAATTCCCTGTTGGTGTCATACGCGCGCTGTGACATCCTATTGGTATGGGCGCGGATGATGATTCAACATATTGTTTCCTCAGGTTCTAAGGTTATTTTTAGAACACAGACCATCCAAGATTATTTCTAGCACACAGAACATCTAAGGTTATTTTTAGCACATCGAAGATTCAATTGTTTACACCACTGCATTTGGTGGTGGCAGCGTCATGGTATGGGGAGGCATTACCTCCGGGGGAAAGACAAGACTTGTCATTGTACCAGGAACCCTCAATGCAGAAAGATATCGTGACACAGTACTTGATCCGGTGGCCATCCCTTTCCTTCTTAACATGGGGCCGACTGCCTTGCTGCAAGATGATAACGCCCGCCCACACCGGGGAGGGATAATCGCAGACCATCTCCAGCATACAGGTGTAGAGAGGATGGAGTGGCCCTCTAAGAGCCCGGACCTGAACCCCATCGAACATCTATGGGATCAGCTTGGGCGAGCTGTCCGTGCAAGAGTGACCGAGAGAACAACGCTAGCTGACCTAGGACGACTGCTGGTGGAGGAATGGGACGCTATCCCACAGCTTCGCATTGCGCGACTGTTGACGAGTATGAGGAGGAGGTGCCGTGCTGTAGTGACAGCGCGTGGCTGGGCCACCCGTTACTAAGACTCCTTGCTAACCCGTTACTAAGACACGGATTGCTAGTTTTGATAAAGAATTTAGCTTTCATGAATATGTCTTGTTTATTCTTGTTGATTTTTTACAATACCCTCGTTCAGAAGTCAATATCAACAGAAGAATATGTACGGAATAGCATGTTTGACTATAGTAAGGTAATCTGGGCAATTTATTTCTTCGACCCACTCACTTTAGCAGGCCTGATACTCGTTTCATGAACTTGCAATCACAATAAGTTTGGTATCATTGGAAAGTAAATCAAAAAAGCTTTTAAATGATATGTAATACATTGAAATCGGTAAAAAAATAATGGAAATATGATCGACCAAAGTTAAGTTTCCGAACTTTTTGTGCGTAGTTACTTTTAGTTGGATCTTTTATTTTTGATGGGCCGGGTCTTCAGACTCTAAGAGTCTTGTTTCGAAAGGAAGACGAACAGACCTCCTCTTCAGCCTCCATGGAAGAGGGGTGCAGATCTTGTCCAGTGTTATGTAGATGCAGATGTACTGACGCAAATGTACATGGAAGTGATCATTTGCTGGCCATGTAAACAAATTGCGTTTGTTTACTCCCAAGGCCTTATTTGTTGTTTTGTTAACATGGGAAGCCCACTTTAGGTCCGTTGTTGTTGTAAAGGGGGGCTTTGAAAAAAGCTTTTGTGAAGTCGAGTAAGGTTCACTGGATTATGGATCGGTGCGCAGATATCTGAAGTTAGCCTGATTTTCATCGCAGAACCTTATTTTGAAGCAGTAAACACGGCGGGAAGACGTAGAGAAGAAGACAAGCTACATTTTGGTATGTGCACGGTTTCTGTACCTCAACCCTAAGTTGATCATGATCTGCGACCAGTTTGAAAATTTTGCCGGCGTTTTTTACCCTTGATATCTAAACTTTTCGAAAATGTCCATCCATGTGTGTAACAAGCGTTGTGTAAGCTTTCAAATGATATAAAACATGTGGGGTTAGTTGTGAAATATGATGATGTGAGAATTAAATTCTTCGTTTTCACGTGACGCGTCGACGTCAGAAACGCGTTTGAACGTAAAGTCGGCCATGTTGGATATCAAGTGAACACACAAAGTATCAATCAATCAATCAAACAAACAAACAATCAATCAATCAATCAATCAATCGATCAGGTCCGCATGATCCCAAAGGGAGCGTGGCGCCTCGGCAAACCCTTCTCCAAGCCATCCTGTTCTGTGCTGTCACACAAAGCATGGTTTAACAAATAGGAAAAATATTCTTTTCTCTTGTTTTATCAGGAGGTATGCGGCCTTAAATATTGTGTAACAATACAGTTTCTATGCTTGTTCTTTTAGGAGTTAGGTTGTCTATTTTCAGAGGCTGCCCACTTTAACATCGTATGATCAAGGATAAAACGAAAAATTACTTACTAGTTTTCTTTTGTATTGTATTGGTCTTTTTTGCCCCTCTCTATAATATTGTCACGGTGATGATCCGTATTATTTCAGAAAGAAGTACGCACGTAAAATTAGCCATCCCAGACCGTCGTGCGACGGAAAATATAGCTAAAAAGGCTTTTGAACATGTACACAATTTTGCCATCGTCCCGAAGTTTGCATCTTGCATGGTTTTGCTTGCATGGTCATGCTTGCATGGTTTTGCTTGCATGGTCATGCTTGCATGGTTTTGCTTGCATGGTCATGCTTGCATGGTTTTGTTTGCATGGTCATGCTTGCATGGTTTTGTTTGCATGGTCATGCTTGCATGGTTTTGTTTGCATGGTCATGCTTGCATGGTTTTGCTTGCATGGTCATGCTTGCATGGTTTTGTTTGCATGGTCATGCTTGCATGGTTTTGCTTGCATGGTCATGCTTGCATGGTTTTGTTTGCATGGTCATGCTTGCATGGTTTTGTTTGCATGGTCATGCTTGCATGGTTTTGTTTGCATGGTCATGCTTGCATGGGCATCTTGCATGGTCATGTTTGTTTTGTGGTGTCGACCTTGCATATCCTGAAAAATGGCCATATTACATCTATGCCACAAAATTGCACAAGAATATGGGAATTTTCATGAATTTTAGCAAAATTATCCAGGAAAATAAAGGAAGAAAATGTGGAAACCAGTATAATAGAGATGAGCTAGCTGTTATTTGGTTTGAATACTTGTTTGACATTTGGTAGTTATTTTACTAGATAGAACCTTGCCGCAGGCATAGCTGTTATGAACTTCTATTTCACTTAATTACCATAGTACTGATGATTCAATTGTGCTTTTCAAATTGTATGTTTTTTTGCGTGTTATGTACATAATTATGTTTAGCCATACCTAGTATGGCTCAACATATTGTTTTTGTTCACGTTCTTCTCCTGCCAAATCTTCAAATGGAATCTACTCCGTCAGTTTTGGGCCAAACGACCTGAAATTTGGCATGTAGGTAAAGATGGCAAATACCCTTAGGTGATTTTTCATTTGTTTCGAAACAGGCCTTAAAAACATTTTTATGGAGGTTTTTTGGGGCATTTTTAGACAATTTTTATATTTTGGGCTCCTGTGCCCTGGTATTGCAAGCAAGTGACCTGAAATTCGGTACAAGGGTGCCTTGAACATGTCCCTACAGGACTTCAATCACATTTCTGGTGTACATCACTTCAGAATGCTTCATTTTGGGGACTTTTGGACCCATTTTCAGACCAAAAACAGGCCAAAAGTGGTATCCACGTTCCATGTTCTATTTGCTGCTGGCCAAGGAATCCATGTTCTATCTAAGGATCCCCGCGTTCCATTTGCTACTGGCCAAAGAACACTGTTCTATTTAGGTTAACTGAGGTCATATTGCAGGAACACACGCAAGCCTTTGCAGTAAGAAGCTCTTGGGGTCTCGCAGAACTTGTAGAGAGAGTTTTTGTACGGGTGATTTTGGAACAGTCCATTTATGCATCAGGAGGGAGATTGTCGAAGTATAATGCTCTCGCAAATGTTGCCTTTCTACATGCAGTTAATATTTCAATTTGCCCAGGTGTTATTTTGGGACATCCCACTTCTTGCATGGGGAGGAGTATGGCTAAACATGCTGTATTTGCTCAGGGGCAAATGACGGCCTTTCTAGTTACATTGATAGCTTTTGTAATGACCTTATTGAATGCACTTAAGTGCCTCAACTTCAAAATTGCTTTCCCAAATCTACCTTTCTCTATTAAAACACTTCCTTCCCAAAATGACAATTTTTCTCATAGACTCAACAGCCCTTGAGTGACTTTCTTTGACAGATTTTACTCCAATAACAGGGGAACAGGAGAAAACATTTCACACTCATAAACCTAGGCAAAACGCCAGCTTTTTTCAAAAGCACGTGGCGTCGCGGTGGCGCAGTGGCAGGGTTTTTGGCCCCAGAGCCCAGAGGTAATGAGTTCGAATCCGGGGTTCCCTGATTTGTCCCGTTTACGTTGTGCCCTTAGAAAAGGCACTTTACGCGACTTTCCTCACTTCACTCAGGTGTAAATGAGTACCTAGCTTCGGTTAGGGACGTCCCTCGGATAGGAGGTTAAATGGAGGTCCCGTGTTTGAGGAGAGCCACACCTCGAGCACGTTAAAGAACCGGATCCACCGCACTTATCGAAAAGAGTAGGGGACCTTCCCGGTGTGAGGGGTTCAAAACCTACAGTCCTTTGGCCGCACATGGGGCAATTGTCGTATTGAGGTCACCTGAGTTAGCACCAACTGGCAGCCGCTCCAGACCCTTGCGATCTAGCCCCGCCAAGTGTGCGCTCCTCGTAATTCAGCCCCTGGTTGCAAAGAGAGAGTAGTCGGCCTACCCAATAATGATAATAATAATAATTTGATGGCATATCTTTCATGGCATATCGGTTGTATTTTCCATCATAAAAAAAGCCTGACTCGTTTAGTCTGCTAAATACGCTTACCATGCATCCTGTACGTTTAACTGATTTTGAGCCTTTGTTTGTGAGGGCCATATGCATGTTGTTATGGTTTCTTTCAATTTTGGTTTCTTTCTTTTTTTACAGTATATCAAAGTTTACAGTAAAGACATCAGAGTCTGGAAATACCTATTCAACGGCTAGATCCACATTTCGTCGGTTACTGACAAGCACAAAAGCGGCCAGTCGGCTATCCATAAGAGCCGCAAGTGAAAAATCGTACAACGCTGGAGACAATTTGAACATCGATGCTCGGCGATAGCTTATTTTTTTACTTGCGACTTACCTGCGATCATCGTGAGATGTATGCGCCCGGGGATTAAACATTTGATTGAATCACAGTTAGCCTTGTTTTGTGGTAAGCTGAGTATATAGAAAACCTTCTGAAATGCCGATTTTTTTATAACGTTAAACATAACGTTACGGATCAAAACCTATTATTGCAACTTTGTCCTAATATCTAGCGTTGGCTAGACTACTCAATGATCCACAGCATGGAGAGAAAAACAGCAGACTTGGACCCGCAGGTAACTTTGATAGTGCCGTTGCTCTATATTCTGCCAGGTTATCATCCAACATGGAGCCCGCGCGTGACGCAGCGGTATTCGAACGTTCCATGAAAACGAATAATATGTGCGCGATATACCACGTGGTGCGCCGGACCCGGCCCGTGAGTCACGGCTGCCTTGTCCTGTAGTAGTTCATTCTTTGAAAGTCAAAATTTGCGCATTTCGCTCGTATATTACAACGTTTTCAGATCACCACATAAGTGTTGGCATGTTGTTACACTTTTGCTTCCAATAGTAACGTTATACCAACTTGAAAACTGAATTGAAAGGACACTTGGTTAAAGATAATGTGAACAAACATGTGCATTGTTTTGTGTTAGGTTCACTTTTAAATTGTATGAGAAAGAAGTAGAATTTTCAAGTTGCGTTTGTGTTGAATGTGAAATGGATATTGATTTCTCTTTCTTATATTTCAATGTTGTCATTTTTAGATAAAAAGTCCTGGCCGGGTAAAAAAGCTTGAAGTTGATGCTGTTATTTCTAACTATTGTTCAGAATAGTAACCTCCATTGCTCTTGCCATGTGTACAGTGTTGTTCTGGTCTCTGTATCTAGTTCCCTCATAGCTTGAGTGTCCTCCTCTCACACACTGGCAGTCAAGATGATGAATTATGATGTGATGTACCACACAGTGAGAATAGTTTCAATTGCCTATTTTTGTTCCTTGTTAACTTGAACTTTATGTTGTTGTGTCTTATCATTGTTCCCATAGTAACTTCTACTGTTCTTTCCTAGGCCTTCTACAGTGTAGTGCTAGTCTCCGTATCCAGTCCCCTCACAGCCGCAGTGTCCCCCTCCCACACACTGGCAGCCCAGAAGATGAAGTGACGATTGTGAATTGTGCAAACCAAAGCATTTTAATAAACCTGGTACAAATGAAGTACTGCTTGTCATTCATTCATTTACAGGTCATCTGTAATACAGTCAAACCTGCCTAGGCGACCACCTGGTCTTGTCAACCGCTTTTTCTCGGTCCCATTTTTTTTCCTTAGGCACAAGAGTAAAGTGGCCTGCCCAAGGCTTGAAATCAATTCTCCGGATATGATCATTTTGATGGAATTTAGATTCAGCAGTTGCCAAAACCCCTAAGAAGTTAGTAACGTTATATTGATTTTCAATGAACTATGTGGAATGTAATGTTGTTTTGGATGTCTAATGACGGGTCCGGTGAACTTTTCGATTGCAAATAGTTTGATAGCTATAGATCAGGCATGCCTGGAATAAATTATGTAAAGAGAATGTACTACATATTTGTGATTTCTGAAACATCTTAGTTGTAGGCTGAATGGTTCATTGATAATCGCTCTTCTTCAAAAGGGGCCATCTAGATCTTAATTTATGACTTTTCCCGGAATTTCCAGATCCCATCTGTGCCATGCTGTAAATCGTACTTTTCAGCAGGTTGACCTCACCTGTATGGAAAGAAAAAGATAAATAAACACATTCTCTTTACTTGTTATAAAACACTTCTTGGACTGTGCAGAAATGCACTTTGAGCGGGTCAATATTTTCAATTAAATGCACTTTTCACACCTGCAGCTGGCTCCACATATAGCCCACGATTCCGTTGCTGCATAGGTATGTAAGTTGGTAAATCGTCTGCTAGGTTGCATGTGATGATGCACTTTGTGTATTTTTAACCGTAACAGTGCAAGATGAACATATGATGTGAGTTTGCGTGAATGAAAAAGGTGTATAACATTATCAGTTGTTACGATATCATAGATGATATATATTTTGGATTTTTCGGTGTATGGTAAGTTTATGTGTGCGTACGTTCACAGAATTTCCTGTGTAGGGTTTTGCCAAGCTGGTATTTATGTTTCGCCTACGAAACTTATTGTTTTTGGCAGGTTTCTTCTTCTCCTTCTCCTTCTTCTCCTGTCAAATCTTCAAATCGCTTCTTCTCGGTCGTCCGTCGACCAAATTAGCTGAAATTTGGTACGCAGGTAGAGTACGTGTATACCCCTAGACCATTTTTTAATTTTTTTGATATAAGTTTTTAAAATGATTTTATCGAGGTTTTTTGGTCATTTTCAGACAAAAGTCGCACATGATGGCCTCCAGTGCCGTGGTGTTGAAACCTAAGGACCTGACATTTGGTTTACTTGTGCATTGGATATTTACCCAAAGGACCACATTATTTTTTTTGGCATACACTACTTGAAAATGATTTATTTTGCCATTTTTTGATGGAATTTTTGGGTATTCTGTGTTGGCGCCAGCAAAAACTAGGTCATATTGTAACATAAGCCCTCCTACACTTCCCCTGTTTGGGACTTAAAACCAAGCAGATGTGAGGTGATAGCTGTACTAATGGTATTACAGAAAGTTATATGTACCTTATGTTACATGGAACGGATGTTATATTTGAGATGTACGTACCTATAGGAAAGGTGAATACACCTGACAATAAATCATGCTAATGAGGACCTAATTTGCATAATCTATGGATGAAGTTGTATTTCCCTTACCGTAAAAGCTGCGGATGTCATCTTTGAGATGTAGGTACCTTTAGGAAAGGCGAACACACCAGGCCATAAATTATGCTAATGAGGACCTCATTTGCATGATTTATGCATAATCTTGTAATTCCCTTACCGGAAAAGCTGCAGATGTCAGATTTCAGATGTAGGTACCTTTAGCAAAGGTGATCACACCTGGCCATGAATTATGCTAATGAGGACCTCATTTGCATAATTCATGCATAAACTTGTATTTCCCTTACCATAAAAGCTACGGATGTCATCTTTAAGATGTAGGTACCATTGGGAAAGGTGAATGCACCTGGCCAAAAATTATGCTAATGACGACTTCATTTGCATAATTTATGCAGAAACTTATATTTCCCTTACCGTAAAAACTGCAGATGTCATATTTGAGATGTAGGTACCTTTAGAAAAGGTGCACACACCTGACCATGAAATATGCTAATGAGGACCTCATTTGCATAATTTATGCGTGAAGTTATATTTCCCTTACAGTAAAAGCTGCGGACGTCATCTTGAAGATGTAGGTACATGTAGGAAAGGTCAAAGCACCTGGACATAAATTATGCTCATGAGGACCTCATTTGCATAAATTATGCAGAAACTTGTATTTCCCTTACCGTACAAGCTGCAGCTGTCATATTTGACATGTAGCTACTTTTAGGAAAGGTGAACACACTTGGCCATGAATTATGCTAAGGGGGACCTTATTTGCATAATTTATGCATAAACTCGTACTTCCCTTACCGTCAAGGCTACAGACATGTAGGTACCATCATGTAGGTACTGACATGTAGGTGCCATCAGGACCGGTCAGGAAACCTGTCCATAAATTATGCTAATGAGGGCCTCGTTTGCATAAGTTATTCAGAAACCTCATAATACCCTTACAGTCAATGCTAAGGATGTCATAGTTCAGGTGCAGGTAATGGGAGGGGAATATCCTGCATTTTCCCGAATATGTTGCCATTCTACTTTCATTACATTTCAATTTGCCCAGGTATTATTTTGCGACAGCCCATTTTTGCATGGGGAGGGGTATTGGCGAAACATGCTGTATTTGCTCAGGGGCAAATGACGGGCTTTCTAGTTGGTGATGTATTTTATGTTTTAAATTACGCTATCTGTGGTGTGGGTCCATATATGTATGTCAAGGGCATAATTTGAGAAACTTTGGACGTATCTTCATTGGTAGGTGTGTAGTGGTTGTGAAAATGGAGGTCAAGTTCGAAAATGGTTCACCTGGCGTTTTCCTACAGTACAACAACAGGTTGCCCATATAATTGCCTAATTCAGTCCTATACAAAGAAAAAAGGAGAACAAAGAGCCCTGGGTGTTCGCTGATGAATGTTTTAATGTTTATTTTTAACAATGAAATCCCCGCAGGGTAGTGCAGGTTCCGTAAAGTAAAGTATCACAAGATGATAGGACTGGCAGTTCTAATCGAGAAATTGTGTTTCATGATAAAGATGACATACAATGGACGAAACCATTAAAGTCTTGGACCATCATTTAAATTAACCATAAGAATTATCCAGTATGATGGCTCATCCCTAGACAATCATCGTCAATCGCCAAATACAACAAGATAAACCAGGATAGTAATTCCTAGAAGTGAATCAGGGTCTGTGATTTCACAACTTACATCAAGATCCATTTCATGCAGTTATCTCACAACGAGCAGGTCACTAGCAAAGGAAATCAACAAACACCTTACCCACAATGTACACACTATAAATACTTCACGGAGTGTCCTAGGCTACGGCCTCTTGTTCTGCTTTATTTGTAAAGGAGTTGCTCTTTTTAAGACAATGCCTTCTTAAGTTTCTGTTGAACCAAATCAAGTTTTATCTGCTTGATGTTATTTTACTAGGGATCATGTTCATTGTGTGTTTCATTACCTTTATGAAAGATGGTATAGAATTTACTCTGGATGATGTAGGGAGATATATCTCAAGAGCCGCTGGATGGATTGTGATGGTATTTGGCACGTGGGTAGGTGGCGTGAACCCGACAGTAAAGGTCTATTTCCGGCCTCCTGGTGGTTGACCTTGGAACTGCAGTAGTAGTTTTTTTATCTTTGGTCTTAGCTGGACGTGCTGTGGTTGTTATTTTAAGGTGGCAGATAGGTGCATAAGGGTGAAGTGGCGTAAATCTGGGCCCCCTAGCAGGTTGCTATGGACCTGCAGGGTCGTTCTTCTTTTTGTGTGCGTGTCCGGCGGTTTACAACACCTACCCGACGTACTAGTTCTTGACGATTTTGATTCGATTTTGGATCTCCTGGTGGTTGACCTTGACACTGCAGCAGGACTTCCTGGTTTTGTATCTTTGGTCCTGGACGTGTTGCAGTGTTGATTTCCAGGTGGCAGAAAGGTGTTGACATGAGGGAGAAATGTTATAGGTTTTGGCCCCCTAGCATGTTGCTATGGAACTGCTGGGTCGTTTAGAAATATTTCTACCCCTGCCTTTAGTTAGTAGTGTATGTACTGACTATAGCCATTGCCAGTACAGCTACATATATAGCACTAGGTTGATGGTCACCTGGTTGTTTGTCCTGTAAACTGGGTCAAACATCTATGTTGCTTTGGGCTATTCTCAAGCTCCCTGCTGTTTTCATGATGATTGACATAATTACATGCTAATTATGCAAATCATGATACAATTTGCATAATCAATGAAGAAATTTTTATAAACGCGATGCCTTCCGGAATTCCATGATAGGACCATTCAAACATGTGACATTTGTAACAAACAAGATATAACATGTTGTGCTAGTTTAGCAGCATTAATATATAGACTAACACGTATGCCTAACGGAGAAGACCTCAAGAGACTACCTGGCAGACCAAGGACATTATATAGGAATATATAATGTCCTTGGGCAGACTAAGAGAGCGTCTGTCCAGCTAAGGAACAAACCAGCTGAAAGTGCATACTGGCGTGGTGTTATTCATTGGAACCCTACCAAGAGGTAGAAGAACAGTCCACGACGAGACAGGACGTGTTACAACATTTATAATGTAGAAAGGGAGGAACGCTGATATAGATATCGATTATGAAAATTTGCATACTTCCAGTGTTTTCATTTACATAACACGTAACGTTTGTGATTAATGGCAGATGCAACATCAACAGATATTCATTACGATAATAAGGTCCTCATTTGCATAATAGGTGCAAAAATTATATGATTCCTAAGTGGTAAATGATTGCAATGTCATACTTGTCACATGTGTAAGTTAGTTAAACGTGAACGTCGTCATGGATGGATTATGCAAATGTGGAATACATTTGCATGAGATTTGAAAATGCTCGAAATATTTCATGGAAGTATGAGGTCTCCGAACTATTGCCTTGTCTTTGAAGTCAGCCTACTTCTGTGTCACGGACATGTCCTTGGTGTTTTTGTCAATAAGTCACGGTTTAATATTCACTATATAAGTACAGCAGCTTTTTTGGATACCGTCCTCTGTGTTTCTGGGTGTTATTTGTTATGCTGACATCCCAATTGATGACAGAAGTGTTAAAATATCTAAGGACGATGACATTTTCAGACCAAGGAGGTTAATATATGCTCTATATATGCTATATTTACTATAGACCTGTCAAGTTCATCCAGGCTATTGCCCTGGTCCGATTATAAAAAGCATTGTTTACAAATAGATTTATTATGATGGTGTTTTGGGCGATTATGTCGATGGCGGCGTCTTGAATTCTCTGAATATATGAATGCCAAAATGTAAAATGTTCCCAATATAGTTTTGTTTTCTTTTGCGTCCACAGGCATGGTGGCACGACAGAAATAACGCATTTGGACGAAGTCTTTATTCGATGGGCACAAAGTAAGCTCGGTCGTGAGTACAGGACACTAGAGGCCTTGGACACCAGGGAACTGTCTATTATCAAGGAGAAGGAAATTTACCTTGAAAAAAATGTGAAGGAAGATGACGAGGTTACTACCAGTAGAAAGACACTCTGTAACGATACGGACATCGTCATGGAACAAGAGATATCTGTAGGAGACAGGACAAAGTACTCCTTCGAATGGTCTCAGACCAAAGGTTTTCAACTGTCTACTGAAGCGTCTGTCAAAATAGGCCTGCCAACTATCATGGAATTGACAGCCAATATAGGGGGCCAGTTCAACCTGTCCAATACAAAAACAAAGACAACAGAGACAGAGACAAATAATGACTGCAAGTGTAAGTTTACAATGCCACCCCGCTCAAAAATGTTTGTCACCATCAATACAACAAAAAAAGTCCACAAGATGCCTTTCTCTCTTGTCATCTCTCTTCAAGGCAAAGTGTCAATCCAGATGAAGCAGGATAGTGGAAAGGTTAGGACAGCTGAAGAAGAAGTCGTAAAAATCTTCAAGAAGCTCGGCGGAACTACAGCATTCGAGATTAAGAAAGACCCAAATGGGGATGAGAGAGTGCATCTCACCATTGAAGGAACGTTTGAAGGTGTGACAACGATAGACCAGAAGATTGACGTTTCAAACGTGATAGAAGGTAGGAACATGATTCTTTTACTCGTCTTGGTACAGAAGGATCCGTAACACATCCATTGCATCCATATTACTGCCTTTGACACAGTTGTAATCACTGGTATTTGACATATACATATATTGACATATATGTCTTATGACACTGTTGTAGTTGATGGTAAAACTATTTGACATATAACGGGGGCCGCCCGAACCTCGCACGCGCCCGAACATCGCACGGATTTTTTAATGATCTTATTTTGCATAAGTACGCCGTGTTTGTGTCCAATGACTATGCTGATAAGGAAGGTAAATAACCCAAGTTCATGCACATAATTGTCATTTACATTCAAAACATATGTGTATATATTCATTTCTTGTTTTGTCGAAAAGTAGTATTTTGACAATAATGATGGCAACGCTGAGTAGAGGGTCACTGCGTAGCTAGACGGCCCGGCAACTAAATATACGACCTGTGCCAAGCAGATACATAAGTCACACAGCTATCATACACATAAGAAAAATAATTTCATAAAACACTAAAAATTTGGGTCTCTAAGTGTTTGTTGAGAAGAAAACCGACCAAAGAAAAACAACGTAAACATTGCTGTCGTCTGACGGCGTTGTTTTCCCGCCATTTTTTTGGACCGCGATGGTGGCGGGACGATTCAACGCACAGTTTTGTTACGCTCTAACATGTGATTGGTACCGTCTATGAAAAGGAAACTGAATACAGAGATGGCGAAGATGTTTCCCAATAAGTAGACGGAGTATTGTTGATGTAAGCGGTGTCGTTTTTTCGTAATGATTTCGTAAGTCGGGCCGCATTCAATACGTACGTCGGGCCGCGTAGTAGCCTATTTCCCGTGGGAACATGAGCTGGGATGCGCTAGATATAGCCCTTCTCACATGACGTTAGAAGTGCACACAGTCAAAATTTTCCGGTCAAAAGAAAGCTAGAATATAGCAGACTTCAAGCCTTATTTACATTTCCCTAACTTCATCACCAACTTCCGAAGAGAGCAAAATTACCAAAGCGTACTAAGTTAGGCACACTATCTGGCGTAGCACTAAATCAGAAGGTACATTCGTGAAAATGTCTCACAGCGTCTTCCGCATGTAACGCGGAGCATGAAGGGCCCATGAACAGTATGAATACATTTCTTGTCCAAGTATGGTCTTTAGATGAATGTGTTCAAAATTCATTCATTAAAACCTGACCACTCTCTGGCAACCAGCAATGGAGCGCCGTGAGTTCCAGCGCGTAAAAAAACGTCCGATGGTTGGGCACCCCCCGTTACATATATTGATATATATGCCTCATGACACTGTTGTAGTTGATGGTAAAACTATTTGACATATACATATATTGACATATATGCCTCATGACACTGTTGTAGTTTATGGTAAAACTATCGTTTCATCACCGTCAACTTCATTAGCGCCCTGTCACACTTGTGCATATATCATGTCCGTGTGAGTTGCGTATACGCACCTACTGCAGATCTTAATCGTTTTGTGAAAGTTTTAGGTATGCAGGCATACGCAAGGTACGGCCCAGTATGCCTGATAGTGAGAGTTTTGGAACTACCCAAAACTTTCGTGCGAACGCTGTTGCGCAGCTCAATCGTGATAAATACGCAGTGCATCCGTCCGACATCGGTCGAGTGCGGTACGAGCGCGCTATGTGTTCGCGCTTCATACGCGGCAATACGCTTCTCTTGCGGCACGAGCTCTGGGCAGCGTACACATAGCGTACTTGCAGCGCAGGTACAGCGCACAATGAACGAACGTATAGCGAAGAAGAATATATGTCACGAATTAGTGCCGTTCGTCTTGCGATTGTGCAACGCATTGTACGTATTAGTAGCGTATGACAAACGCACAGATGGCGTACGGATAGCGTACACATAGCGTACTCGACGAACATCCGGGGTAAATTCCAGATTTGTTATTTGATTGGTCGGGTCAGGTATCTGATTTGGCCAGAGAAGAAACAAAAACAACCATAACATAACTTTTGATGTAAATAATCATTGAAATGCCACACACAACTGAGGTGTCTTCCAATAACAGTTTACGTAACTACTGATATCAATGCAACCAAATACACAGGGTAAATAATGGCTCTAAATGTCATATAGTGTTCCAAAAGTAAAACTAGTGTGCCTGTTACACAATCATATACAAAAAATCCTACTTGTCGTCAGTTGTGTAGGCCTCTTCCGATAACAGTTTATGCATGTAACTACTCATATTAATGCAACCAAATACGCTCGTAATTCGATTAGCATTACTGTGAAGTGTGTCAGGCATGCGGTCGGCAGACGTCGGTATAACTCAATAAATTTGATATTTTGATCGTACAACTGCGTATTGACAAAATTTGATACGGAACTCATACGGAATTGCTTATACGCACAAGTATGACAGCCCCCCCGGGCTTTAGCATGAATTGCGTATTAACATTTTTTTACTTTAAAGTTTATGGGGAAGAAGTTGTTTTCTACTTTAACGCACCTTTGTGCAGCCTTGTTATCGAACCAAAGAAATTACTTTTTCTGCCACAAACTTTATAATATACCTAAACCAAAAAAGTGTTAATACGCAACTTATGATGCGGACTTTCATGTACGCACAAGTGTTCTTTTTGAACGGACGGCTGCGTATTGACAAATTTTGATACGAAACTAATACGGAATTGCACTGCGCACAAGTGTGAAAAATGTTCAACTCAAAAAATATGCAACTCATACGGACTTGGATATACGCACAAGTGTAATAGGGCCGGCCCTAAGTATTCATACGAATTAAACGGAATTAGATTCATACGAGTTTTACAAAATGCATACAGTCATTTCTATTAGTGAAACACATATGAATTCCATAAAATTCGTATGTTTCTTAGTAGTGGATCGTATGTATTCCGTAAAACTCGTGTGAATTCCGTCCAATTCGTATGAATACTTAAGAACCCCTGTAAATACTAGTAGTGTCCTGGTTTTCGTGCAGATTAACGTGGTCCCGGGGGTCTTTTTTCGAAATGGAATCCGTATTTAGGAAAATCATTATTCGTGAAAAATCGCACGATGCTGACAAAGTTTGAACATACATGTAGAACAAACATCATTTTAGTGTCGTAGCAATTTATTTTCTTGCAAAAAAATTAAAATCAGTTGTACAAATACCAATTTTCGGTCATGAAATTGTTGTACGAAATATTTGAACTCAGATCATCCAAAAGTTAAGGAATTTGATACCTGACAGCAGTTTCATTTTTATTACAGGTGAATTCAAGAGATCTGTGAAGGATCACTGTAAGACGAGACTAAAAACATTTAAGCCTCTCATTTGGAACGATGACTTTCAACTTACCTACAGCGACATCTTCACAGAGTTAGACTTAATACAAACATATGGAAAGCAACATAAGGTGTACAAACAAAATCTTTGGTCAGATGAACAGGAAGGAAAACTCAACTCTTTAGATGATGTGTTAAGTCTTAATGACACAAGAAGTTCTGCAGCACAGAGGGTTATTCTTGTTGAAGGTGAAGCCGGAGTAGGGAAGACTACATTTCTGTCCAAAGAAGCGATAGGTGCTGTCGCAAAGAAAACAGTACTGGGAAAGCGGCACGATATCGTCCTGTTGATCCGACTCCGGGAGGTGAGAAAAGGGGAGACCATAGAAAATATAGTGCTAGATCAGTGTTATCCTGACACAGATCAGTGTTTTCCTGTTGAAGAAATCCTACGCAATAACAAGTCCAAAGTTCTTTTCCTCCTTGACGGATATGATGAGCTGCTTCCTAGGGCTAGGACAGATGAGCAGGCCATTCCTAGACTGCTTTCCGGTAAGAAATACCCCGACAGCATGATTGTGATAACCTCTCGACCATCAGCAGGAGTGCAGAAGTACCTGCAGCCAGACTATCACCTACGCATCATGGGCTTCTCCCGTGAACACGTAGATAGATACATAAGTCAGTATTTTACCGTCAGAAGAACACCTGAACTGGCAGGAGGGCTCATCGCATTTCTCAAAGAAACCTGGCCGGTCACTGATTTGATGTACACCCCGATTTTCCTGATGCTGGTCTGTGTGCTGTGGGAGGAGGACCCATCAATAGACTCTCCAAGGACTATGACAGAACTGTACAGCGAGCTGCTGACATGTTTGGTCAAAAAACACTGTAAACGAGAAGGGGTCCGACTGCCAACAGGCGAGCTGCCTTCAAACGTGGCTAAGTCATTGCGACAGCTTGGTGAACTTGCACTAAAGGCAATGCTAAGAAATGAAACCCTAATTGACTACGCAAAGGTAAAGAAAAAAGACGTGAATTGGGAGCTTCTATTGAACATTGGTGTGGTCTGCTTGGAGGAGTCTGCATCTAAATTGCATCCAAGGAAACAATACAATTTTTCACACAAGACGATGCAAGAGTTCCTGGCCGGACGATATTTTGCTCATGCTTTGGTGAAGCAAGTGAAGCAAGGAAAGCAAGTGAACCAAGAAGAGGGGAATCGGGGCATCGATAAGATGATGCAGCTTATGAGTACCTCTGTCACAAAGACCCTTGAATATGGTCACCAGCTTCAGTTCACTTGCGGTTGTCACACAAAGGCGGCTCGAACTGTCTTGGATAAACTAAGTCATCTCAGTAGGCAAGAATTTTCAAATTTCCTGACAAATGTAGTTGGAAAACGCGAAATGCCTTACCTCTCGTCAAAGAGATCATTTGAAGAATACAGAAGCTTTGTTCTGCTCTGCTTGGACATTCTGAATGAAAGAAAGGAACCAGAGGTATTAAAAGCTGTTAGCAAAGCCCTGCCGCTAATCAGCATTTCACTGAAGGAGTCCTCAAATGTCAGAAGAATCAAACAACAAGCTGCTCTTAAGTATTATTTGGAAAACATCCAGCATTTACATCTCAGAGACAGAGTGATACTTTCAATATCTAAGATTGGTACCGAAGAAGCTCTTCGGTACCTGGATCAGACTTTTACCTCTCCCATTGAAGGTCTGCGATTAGACTTAGGGCTAAGGCATGTGACATTTTCAACAAGTGATCAGACGGCCAAGCTGGCTTCTGTTCTGGAGAAAGTTCCACAGCTGAGGGCTCTTGAACTGTCATGGGCAGGGCTAGCACCATCATCCCTCAAGTCACTGGTGGAGGGCTTCAGACACATGTCTGAGCTAGAGGAGCTTGATCTTGTCATGAACCGTAAACTTGGCAATGATGGGATAAAAGTTCTCCATGTTAAACTGTCTAGTGTTCCACATCTTACCATACTCCGCCTTAGTCATGTTGACATGACGACCGTTGGCATGTCAACCCTAGCTCCTTCCATGGGCTGCCTAATGAAGCTGACAGAACTAGATGTAAGTCATAATGAGATTGGTGATGCTGGGCTGGAATCACTCACCACTGTTCTCCAATATTTCACAGAAATGCGTGTGTTGCTCATAGCTGGAATCGGTATCAGTACCAAAGGCATGCGCACGCTGGTCCCTGCACTGTGTCTGTTAACCAAATTGAGTACATTGGACATTTCTGAGAATGACATAGGAGATGCGGGGTTGGAATGCCTGGCCGATAAGTTTCAAGGGCATAAAGGTGTCGATCCACTCTACCTCAAGGATATGAAAGTGTTAAAACTCGTAGAGATAGGTATAGGTAACAGTGGAATATCAGCCCTGGCCAAAGTTTTGGCTCACTTGGTGAACTTTCAGGTGTTGGACGTGAGTAACAATGATATAGGGGACTCGGGGATTTTCTCACTAGTCCAAGCATTCTTCCAACCTAGCCGTTTGCACCGTCGGAAACAAAGCGCATATGGTTCACTACAGGAGCTACACATCGGAAGGAATAAGGAAGTAACAGAAGCCGGTCTGGAAATGATCGTAGAACCCATCGGCACATTGCAGTCACTAACCTGGCTGGACATGTCTGGTGGCGACTACGCTGAAACATATGACACTGTGGCCATGTCTGGAACATATATACACCTACCGGACGCTCCGGCCCAAACTCTGGCTAGATCTTTAAGCAGACTCGTTGCATTAGAACGGCTTGACCTGTGGAACATCAAACTGGGGCTTGAAGGATTCCAGGCTATGACGAAGGCTGCTACGGAACATCCCAAACTGCAGGAGCTGCAGTGAGTCATATTGCATGTATCATATCAGTGGTATCAAACAGTTTCCGATTGTGGAAATATCAGATTTGTAATTGCTGTAAACGACTATTAAGTCAACATTTAAGAGAAACTGCAAAACATTTCACTCCTTCCCACCTCATGAAAAAATTCTCAGTACAAAAGTACTTCACTGCCCAAAAGTATCTCAAGATCTCATTAACTGCTGGCAGTTAATTTTGAAGGCTTTCATCATCAGTTTGACTTCTGCAACTTAAGTCTTGAAATGTTAAGTCATGAATTCATTTTTCCCATTTACAGCTACGATGAAGAGCTAGTTCCAGAGGGCGCAGACACCACGGCCAGTTGCCTGAAGCTCTATGGGGGATAGTACCAATTGCTGTCATATTTCCTCAACCCAGAAATCAAGATTGTCTCATGTAAGATAAGAGCTGCCTTAACGTTGTCTGACACTACTTGGTGTAAGTGAATGTTAAGAATGTGTATCATATCTAAAATAAGTGCTATTAGACATAAGTGCATATCAAGTTGAAGGCTGGGTTGATGGTATATTCACCTTGGTGAACAGATATTCAACAAATGTCTTTTTTGTATCAATGGCTTACGTAGGTATCTCCCTCAGGGTTGTTTGTAACATTGCAATTTCGTGAATATAAGATATCAAAATTTCAACACACTCTACCACAGTATGGATTCAACTTTCTTTTATTTACATGACATATACATACAGCAAGAAACGACTTCTATCTACCAAAATATAGACCTTACCATGTGCACATAGCTGTGGCAGGTACTTAAACATCTGTGTATTTTCCATGTGTGCAAATAACTATTCTTAATTTCACTGCATTAGTTTTACACCAGCGTGTCACATATATTTGTAATCAACTTCCTCTAAAGTGGGATAGATATTGAGTCTTTAACATACTTCACCCTTTTCAACAACATACAATTTGATGCCAGCAAAGCTGATGTACTGTATTGCCTACATCTATGGCAACAAGCAATGATGACATTTACTTAGTAAAGATACTAGTTATAATTGCCAATTCTGTACATACAGACAAAGTGTTCCTCAAAACATGAACAACCACCATTTACTTTGTGCTCTGACCATTACATTTCTTTGAACTTTATACAGAATACACCTTGGATTGAGGTTTACACCATTGTTTACAGCAATCTTCAAAAATGATTTGTCCATTGTGGAATGAGAAGCCTTGACACAAAAAAAACTACCAATAATGGAACCACTCATTGGCAATATGTAATACACAATAGGTACCAACAAAATACCAGTAAATGATATCAACCTTATAAGTACAGTTTCACGTGCATTGACAACCAAAAGAGTGACAGTGATTCCGTGCAGCATCTGTTGAGTAGAATGATGATTGACACCTGTCCATCACTCGTCGGTGGCCTTGCGGCAGAACGGACAGTATCCTTTCTGTAGTACCAGCAGCTCGTAGTCATCCAGATGGAACAACTGTCAACACAAAAAGGCTAACTCTCAAACACACCAGAAAACTTAACATGTGGTTTTGTAGGAGGCACGGTGTTCTTGTGCTTAGGGTTGTTGACTTAGAATCTAAAGGTTCTGGGTTCCAAACCCTAGCAAGCCCCAATGTTGTGCCCTTGGGAAAGGCACTTAACACCTATTTCCTCACTTGGCTAAGGTGTAAATGAGTTAGTATCTTCAGCTAGGGATGTCCTCTTGGATGAAATGTAAAGCTGGAGGTCCTGTGTTTGAGGAGAGCCACACTTGAGCATGTTATAGATACCGCCAGATTTTTCAAAGAGTAGGGGCCCATCCCGGTATGAGATCAAACCTTACATAGCGTGTACTTACTGTACAAAACCTGTGTGTTACATCTAATGCCAGTTTACTGGTTATGCAAAACAAAGGAAACAAGCTACCTGCATATTAAATAACATGGAAATCCGTTATTCCTTTGTTCAGTTATTCTCCTTGGAACATTTTGAGAAAAATGCCAATGCAGTTCCAGTGTCACATACCAGGGGAGCCAAAATTCACCTTAACCTTTGTTCTCTCAATACCTACCCACATACCAAATATCTTTACAATCCATACAGCCGTTCTTGAGTTATGCTGACTACAAGCATCCGGACACACACACAAACACAATATCTCCATGAAATGGAGATTAAAAATCAGAGACTGATCATGAGCAAGTTGAAGGTCAAGTGTACTTTACCTGCCAACAGGAGTCACACATGACGATGGACACGTCAGGCAGCAGTGAGCGGTAGTACTGGTACTTCAGAGGTTTGGACCATCGCTTGATGAACACCTCCGTCCTGTTGATGGCCTGTAGTACAGACCTGTTCACTACCACCGGGGTGAAGTCTGAGCCTCCTTGCTGTAGTTTTATCAATAGATCAACAAATATTGGGTCACTCAACTGAATGTAGACCTTTCTTGTGTTCTTTCAAACAAAAAAACTTACAATACATATCTTACCAACACAAATGGGTTTCATTTAAAAAAATTTCATATGATGATCTAAGTCATCTTTTGTACCAGATACAACTATTTATGATAAATGATTACTACTTTATTACAAAAACATTGTTACGACAAAAGGACTATTTTCCTTACAACATAGGGATTGCTTAGTCATATAGTAAAATACCAATCATGACTAAAAATGTTCATATAATTCTGTAATAGCTCTATGCTTTAGATTAAACATAAATTGGCATACCTCAAAACTCATGAGTCTGCTGGTGAAGGGGTCATCGTTCTCCATGTCATCTGTGTCATCATCAAAACGCATGCTCTGGATGTCTTAAAATGGCATAAAGTGAAAAAACATTCAGAACAGCAATGAGTGCGACAGTAAAAAAGATTGCATCTTACAAAACAGTGACCTAAAATCTACAAATAACTTTAGACAATGCATGACCATCATGTAATGAACTTGGGAGTTTACCTCCCCTCATCTTGTTCTCCTTCCACTTGTCCTTGACCTTCTTGGAGGAAGGTTCCTGGTCCAGCAGCTGGAGGGCCTCCTCATCACTGATCCCATCCTCCAGCACAAACTCCACCAGAGGGAGCACCTCTGTAAGGAACACAGAGTTTATTACCACACAAACTCCACCAGAGGGAGCACCTCTGTAGGGAACACAGGGTTTATTACAACAAACTCCACCAGAGGGAGCACCTCTGTAAGGAACACATGGTTTATTACCACACAAACTCCACCAGAGGGAGCACCTCTGTAGGGAACACAGGGTTTATTACAACAAACTCCACCAGAGGGAGCACCTCTGTAGGAACACAGGGTTTATTACAACAAACTCCACCAGAGGGAGCACCTCTGTAGGGAACACAGGGTTTATTACAACAAACTCCACCAGAGGGAGCACCTCTGTAGGGAACACAGGGTTTATTACAACAAACTCCACCAGAGGGAGCACCTCTGTAGGGAACACAGGGTTTATTACAACAAACTCCACCAGAGGGAGCACCTCTGTAGGGAACACAGGGTTTATTACAACAAACTCCACCAGAGGGAGCACCTCTGTAGGAACACAGGGTTTATTACCACACAAACTCCACCAGAGGGAGCACCTCTGTAGGAACACAGGGTTTATTACAACAAACTCCACCAGAGGGAGCACCTCTGTAGGGAACACAGGGTTTATTACAACAAACTCCACCAGAGGGAGCACCTCTGTAGGGAACACAGGGTTTATTACAACAAACTCCACCAGAGGGAGCACCTCTGTAGGGAACACAGGGTTTATTACCACACAAACTCCACCAGAGGGAGCACCTCTGTAGGGAACACAGGGTTTATTACAACAAACTCCACCAGAGGGAGCACCTCTGTAGGAACACAGGTACAAGAAAATAATTATTTCACACAAGTATGAGACCTTGAAACTTTTGTTTGTTTATTGTAATTCATCACAAGTACAATTATAAACTGTAGAAGAAGAAAAAAGCAACATTGCAAAGTCTTACCAAAAGATGAGAAGGAGTGGACAAACGGCTGCCTACAGTTGATACAGTGGTTTCCCTGGTTGTTCAGCAGTGGGTTGGTGGTGGAGCAACGATAACACATCGGCAGTAGATCCTAAAGAAGATAACGTAATTATTGTATTATAAAAACGAATGCAGACAAACAAAACTTTACAACAAAAGATGTCATGTTAAAGAAACGCTTCTGTAATTTTGTTCAGTGAAATATAAAGAAGATAACCTGGATAATCAAATACACTTGCATGCTTAGTTATTCTAGATCTGTTGGTTAAATCCTTCAAAACAAAATCTTTCAGTGTGCAAATAAACAATTGGAAGGTTATACAAAGACTGGCTTCCACTTACATGTAGTACCCAATTTCTTTCTTTCTTTTTTCATGCCTGCACCTTAACCAATAATCAATAAAACATATCAACAACAGGGAGAAAAAATGTGAAGTATGTCCTGAAATTCAAAGACTAATAAACTAGACAGTAAGATTGAGAGTTCCTGACCTCGCTATCGTGGAAAGGTTTGGACCTGATGGTGATGCTGCCCAGGTCGATGGACTCCTGGAACCGTGTGGGGACCTTCAGGGACTGCAGCTTCTCAAACGCATAGCGAGCCAGCTTGTACCCACCCAGGGTACGACTCTGTTTGGCCAGGGCGTGCAGGGTGGCACTGAGCAGTCCGTCAAGGAAGGGTGACACTCCAACGAGTATACAACAGTTGTATTTAGTAAGAATGAGAAAACCCAGGCAACCTAACAACAGTTACCACTCTCATATCTCGACAGTAGTTAATTTTCTAAATTCACAAATTCTTCAATCTCTTCTACATTTTAATCTATTCAGAACTGACAACTACATGGAACCCTGTAGTGTGTTTTTGTCACAATGTGATCTGATCTTTGTCAATTTGCCATTGGCTGATTTTTTTATCAATTCCAACGAGTGGACATTCGTACAACAATTGTATTTAATAGTAAGGATGAGAAAACCCAGGCAACATGTAGTTGCCACTCTCATCTTGACAGTATCATAATGCTTGTAGCTTTCATGCAATCTTTATCTATAAACACAAGATGATCTAGAAAGGACAGAGATGAAGTCATCATCAATAGACAAAGCCTATCTTTTTCGGCCATACCCCAGGGAGGAGTCATATTTTGTCATTTGATCTGCAATGGAAGGATACACTTTGGAAATGCCTGGTGGAATCTCCTTGTCCTCTTGCATGGCATGAAGCAGAAACCGACAGATGTTGAAGAGGGCCTCGGGCAGGTGGGAGGTGAACGGTTCATCCTGGAGCACAACGATTGGTCACACATTAATTTGATTAAAAGAAAATTATATCAGACAGGGACATCATTTTTTCAAATACAGTACTTAAAAAAACCTTGATGTTGAATATCTTAAGAATTGGAAGCAAAACGACAAATGAAGACCTAGTGAATAGAGATCCAAAGAAACAAACAAACAAACAAAGAAACACGCTACTGACTGTGTATCTCTGGATGGAGTGATAGGCGTAGTACATCTCAGCAAGTTTTTGGAACTTGCGGAACTTTTCCAGCATCTCAACCTTCTCTTCACTGTGAGCTGGGTCTATGGAAACAACATATCAAAGTCTATTTCAGCTTAACTCATAAACAACCAGATTTTCATGTATCTAGGAAGCTGACGTCACTGAAATATTTCTGAACAACCCCTCTTTAAAGCATGGTCTGTTCCATTAGTACATGTCCAAGTTGGCTCAGTGGAATATACCATCTTTAAAATGGGTTTAGGAACTGGCAAGTTTTGTCTTAAATTACATATGACTAATGTCCTTTGTAAATAGGACATAGATTGTATCCATGGGTGTTGTACAAAGTTCTTTGTTAACCTTCTCCCTACTGCTTTAAACACTAAACAAGATATATATGGCATTGAATGGCAGGCAGGCTGAAGTTTAAAAAGGAAGCCCAGTATACCTCCAGCGATCTCCAGACATTGCATGGACAGCATCCAGTAGTAGTACCCAGCATCGTTGAACCTGTTCTCACGCACGGCATTGTGGGTAAGCTGCTCTAGCACCTTGACCGCGTCTTGCTCTCGTCCCGCCCTGTGGAAGGCTACATAGACAGGAAAGACAAAAACAAATCAACAAAAATAAAACTCATTTTTTGTCAAGAAAGTTATTCCTAACTAACCATTGGAAACATACGTAGGACACAAGCAGCTATTGCTGGTGTTGTGATCCACACACATAAAACATTACACAACACGTAGCAAAACATATATCGCATAGACTTAGGCCCTCCAAATCACAAACAAATAGGTATTTAATGTATTTCTCAATCCAACCAACCTTTTTGCGCCTCCTCGAATCTGTCGTTCTCGGCCAGCCACTGTGCGTACGCGACGTACACGTCGTCCTTGAACTCTGGGTGTCGCTCAACAAGGGCAAAGGCCTATGGGATAATATTGTTAGAAACAATTCAATCAAAATGTTTTTCTAAAAAAAAAAACATCTACTAGGCAGTTAAACCCTTAGTTTTTACTTTTTTTCATTATATCAGATTCTTTGTATCAATGCAGTTTTAAAAAAAAAAATATGCTAGGGCCTCGTTTCTTATCTGCAAAGTTGCAAGATACATTTTCATGGGTTAGTTCTTAATACCTACTGTGGTCAATCTAGAAACTTTTGCAGTCAGTCGTTTTATTTTTGGGTTTCTAACAGTGACCTCTCCACAGCAAATTCATGACACCAGGAATAAGCATTCTCAATGTACTAACTACTGTATTACAGAATGTTTGCAACTTCAAATTTGAAACACTGCAAAATCTTCCTTTTCCTAGGAAAGTAAATGATTTTACACTAATTTCAATACATAAAGAGATTTTCCATCCTGACCTCGTCCCAGTGCCGTGTGTCCACGTGCAGCGTGACCAGTGCCTTGGTGTCGCCCATCTTGGCGTAAGTCTCGGCAGCGTACGCCCAGTGTTCCAGCTGTTTGAAGTAGTGAGCACATCGAGCCAGCGGCTCTCTCTCAGCCTTATCCAACCTTCTGGCAACGTCTATCAACCTGGTCATGGAAAATGTTACAGGTTGTCAACTTCTACTTTTTTTTCGCATTTAAGAGTAGGGCAGTGATTGTAGGAGCTCAAAGAAAGGGAATCCCCCACGATTATAATCTCTTTGTAAATCCGTGTTTGACCTGAGACTGGACAGCCAAAAAATTAATCCATGTTTCACAAATATATCATGATATCATATTCTTATCCTTACAAGCTGCAACAGATTGACTATGAAATTTTCTATTCATGAAAAGAACATTGCTTGTTGGGGATGATGGTGGTCTAAATACCTCCAGAAAGGCCCAAAAAGTCAATTTTGCTTTGCATACAAAAAGATATCTAACATCTTGAAGTAAAGTCCTTATCCTTAAATGCCCATTGACACTGAGTGGAATCATTCTCAAAAAGCCAAAAGTGCACTGATTAAAATATATCATTGTACACACATTTCCAGCCATCCATGGTCCCCGATGATCTCTATAGCCTTGGTGTTCTCCCCAGCTGACAGGTACATCTCAGCGGCAGCCTTGGGCTCGTTGATGTTCTTGGCCCACTCCGCCTGCTTGGTGATCAGGTGTCGCTGGTCCTTCGGATCTCCGCTTCCAACATAGTCCTGGAAGAAGGCAGACACGAGTAATAAGATTTTGTAGCGGAAACATTCTAGATCTTTCTTTCTTGCCTTTAATGCCCACGGTTGTGATGACAACCATTTTGGCATGTTGGGAAAGTCGTGTCAAGTGCCTTTCCTAAGGGCACAATATCGGTGACACGGCAGGATTCGAACCCAGGACCCCTTGGTTCTGAGCCGAACACGCTGCCGTTGCGCCACACGACCCCAGATCTGTTTGCCTTTGTCACTTATTATGTTCAACTCTACCCAAAAAGGCTGACTAGTATGCCACAGACTTATTAGTATTATATATTCTACACTACAGTACAAGTCTGACTTATCTGCTACACTTGTTGCAAATAACATCAAATTGATTAGAGTCTCTTAATCAGTCCTGCACATCAATAATCTGTAACAACGTTGATGAAGGTTAGACATCCAGGTAATAAGAAACACCAAATAGCAGTTACTCAAACAACTGGATATGACATTGTACAACTACATTTATTGTACCAGTCAGGGCTACATGTAGGGATACTGAGTATCTTAAGCTTGCAGTATTAAAGATATTCTATGAGGTAAATATTAAATGTAATTGCTATGCAAGTATGAAAAAGGCATGGTCTACTTTCAAGCCATATGATTGTCTTCTGCATTCAATTTGTTAGGTTGTCAGTCAGACAAAGTATAAATGTGGGTGTGTCAACCCTGACCAACCCTAGGGTGAGCCTACTTGGTAGCTCCCAAAAGAGGAACTGCCCTAGTAACAAACACCCTGAACATACCTTAGCATACTCGAACATTCGCAGGTCTGTGTACATGTTCATGGCTTTGCTCTCATTGCCAGAGCGTTTGTAGAGTTTGGCCGCTTCGTGGAACTTGCCCTGGTGGGCGTACACATCCGCAAGGAACTGTTGGTCGTCACCCTCTCCTCGTTTAATACGGTCCTGGGAAAAGAAGCAAGTTTAGAAACAATGCAGTGGAAGACCTAATAAATTTCACACAAATAACACTAGACAGTACAAACAGCTTCAGTTTACAGAATTAAATAGAAAAGACAGATACGTACCTCAATGCTGTATATCAGTTCCAAGTATCTTAGGTCACGTATGCGGATG
Organism: Branchiostoma lanceolatum; assembly: GCF_035083965.1. NCBI lineage: Eukaryota > Metazoa > Chordata > Leptocardii > Amphioxiformes > Branchiostomatidae > Branchiostoma > Branchiostoma lanceolatum. The sequence goes on along the minus strand of NC_089726.1, from coordinate 15,358,817 downwards.
AATGCCTGTGTACAGAAAGGACAGGTGTCATTGATCATTGCACCTTTACAAGTTTCAAACCAGTAGTACTACCCTTAGGCTAATAGTACAGTTGGCATTTCTACCGCATCCTAAATTACATGCAACAACTATCTTTTTGAAGCCAGTGTTTAACATGGTAAGTTACAAGCAATCCCAATCAGGAACTATCATCACATTGATGGTATTAGAGGATGCCCAAGCTTAAGGCAGAAGATAGGTGTAAAAAACAAGAAAATGAATGGCAGGATTAGTCCTGACACTACTGGTATATTCTGCTAACGATTCTCTATCCTTGAGTGTAAATTATCTATAACATTGTTGTGTACCTTTTTGGCAGTCTCAAAGTCCAGCCCTTCCAGGGCCTCATGTGCCAGGTGCTGCCAGTCCAGGTCAGTGACCCCCAAACAGCCTATTCTGTAGGCATCCCTGTTAAACACAAATATGCGCATATTTAGCATTGTGACTTTTCAAGATTTAGCTAAACAGTTCAACAGACAGTATGCAACACAATCTTTGCCTGAAAGGTTTGCAAATATCCTAAATTAGATACAGGATTAATCACATTAGTTGAGTCAAGTACAAATGAATTATTTGTGTATCATGCAGTCAGTATTTCTTTCAACCATTTGTTTAGAAAACAACAGATTGTGTCCTTACTTGTACAATTTCTTCTCCAGGTATTGGTACATAGGAGCAGACTGTAAAGGAACACACATTGATTTAACATGGCTGTTTGTGTAGCTGTGTGCAGAAAGTGTTTGTCACCAAGGACTGGCAACATATGTCTGTGTGCGTGAATAGTGCTCAGCACTAAGGACAGCTATGTGTATTTGTGTGTAGATAGTGTTCAACATCAAGGACGAATATGGGGATCTGCATGTAGAGAATGTTCAGCACCAAGGACAGATACATGTCTATGTGTGAAGAGGAAAGGTATGAATACCAATGTGTAGATAGTGTTGAGCACCAAGGACAGGTATGTGTATCTGTGTTTGGAAATTGTTCAGCACCAAGGACAGGTATGTGTATCTGTTTTTGGAAATTGTTCAGCACCAAGGACAGGCATGTGTATTTATGTGTGGATAATGTTAAGCACCAAGGGCAGGGATGCATATCTGTGTGCATAAAGCGTTCAGCACAATGGACAGGTATGTACATCTGTATGTAGAAAGTGTTTAGCACCAAGGACAGGCATGTGTATCAATATAGATAATATTCAGCATCAAGGATAAGTCTTGACATTTTTGGCCACAAATTCTGGTAAACAACCCTTTTTAACAGAGACATATAACTATTCAGAAAAAAAAATTGAACAACTTGGACTAACTAACATCTTTAGACAACACATGTGTGATAAAATGTACATGTGAACCATGACCCGACCTGTGGTACATCAATGGCTGTCATGCTGTAGACATGTAGACAGAAGATCTTGGAGCCGCAGTACCCCACCACGAAGCCCTGCATCTTCTGCTGGTGGACGGGGAAGTTCCCTGCCTTGATGTTCAGCACCCCTCCACCAGAGAAACACAACATCTCCTCCTCTTGTGTGTTCCATGCTACACTGTTGGCATTGGGCTCCTGGAAAGGAGAGGGAAATGTTGTGGCATGATAAGTCAAGAGCATTGATACAGTCTCATGATTACTAACTGTGTGGTTTAAAGTTAATGAATGTATATAGTATTAAAGAATTGTGTACAATTATGAATCCTCATCTAGGACTTCAAAAGCAGTATATCCTTTGCCATGTTTAATCTTCTCCCTCCTGCCTAACCCTGTAACCAATGCAACTTGGGTGCCCAAAAGCCACTTTAGCAGGGAGAAGGTTAAAAAAATCAGAAGAAATGCCTGCCTACCTGCCTACGTGCTCAGGCCAGAAACTGGCCCCTTGCTTTCCAGGAGGATCCTCCAAACACAGAAAAATTTTACTCTATCCCAATAAAATAATTGGGATATTTTGAACAGACCATCAAGCCAACAAAAACTGTAACTCTTTAAAGTAATCTGGCCAATGTGCAAGGTCTATACAACACAAGCCAAACAACTTACATACAAGAATCTGTAACACAGTTGAGTGAAAGATCACCTGGAATAAGAGTTCCTTGGTGTTGACGTCGTACACCAGACAGGTGTTGTTCTCGTCCACTACGGCCAGCTTGTTCCGCGAGGAGCTCATGTCCAGGCAGCGGATGGACGTGTTCTGTTTCAGCAGCAGGATGGGGAACGGGTTGTCCACAAAGATCTTCATCACCTAGCAATGGGGGAGATATATAATTCATTTTAATTGATTCAAATAAGACCTCTTGTAATTGTCTTATGCTAACAAATAGATAGCGTCTAGCCCATAATCAATGGAGAGAAAGAAGATGAACCCTCCAATGACTGAAGATCTTCATTGCCCGTTGTTGGTGGAGGAATACAACATACCTTCATTTCTGCTGTTTTGAATGAAACCTCTTATGCTCATAAGTCTAAGTGTGTAAGTAATCAATGGAGATTGAGAAAGAAGAAGAGTCCTTCCATGACTGAACATGTCTTTGCTGAGAAGTAAAATCAAGGGTACCTGTGTCTTGACTTGCAAAGTCTCATTAGTACTGTTTTCGTTTCATCTTACACAACGTAGCTAGGTATATTTCTTACAAGAATTTCACATTATTATGAATTAATTAATACAAATTATATAGTGGAACTCGCTGCCACCAAGGATAGTAGAGGCAGCCTCACAACACTTGCAGCAAGAAGTAAAGGTAAGGTGCACGTGTGACCGGTTGTTCAGTGGCTGACATGCGCGTGCCTACATATCTGGTATGTTATGTACACTGAATGGTGTTTTTTTGGGAATACAGAATAAGATATAAAACCATATCTATCACTCATTCAGAACAAAGCGTAAAATTTTGCCAAAACAAATTTTTCTCTAAAGGTTACATCTTAACCTTACAAAAGATAAGTTACATATTACATTTACTCAACCATAGGTGTAACACAGAGACTATACAGAGTATGGGTACTCTCAGAGTACCCATTGGCAAGTAGCTCACCTGTCCATTCTTGAGCCCCACCAGTAGCCCCTCCCTCGCAGGGGGTCCTCCGATCACCTTGATGTACCTGATGAGAGACTCCATCACCCACTCCTTCTCTTTTATACCCTGAAATGACAGGCACTGCAGACGACGCTCCTGCAAAAAAACAAACAAAAAAACTTCCATAAAAAAAACATTTTTCTAAGTTTCTTCCCACTGCTAACCCTATAAACAAAACAGGCTATGTGCCAAACACTATCTTAGCATCTTGTAGGTTGAACTCATGATAAGTTTGTTTTTGTGTGAACACTCCAGACACTGTATTGTATTGCCATTTCATCAACTCTAATTGCTCTTCAATATCTACTAATTAGAATCCATCTTAACTCCCACATACAATTAGTCTTCAATCATTCATTATTCTGAATCAGAAAAAATTGAAAAACAACCTTGGATAACACATCAGTTCTGCACTAGACTAAGTGTGTAAGTACAAGCTGCGATGAGAAATTATGAATTTGAGAAAGACCATATCGGAGCATAGAATTTGAAAAAAATAATCTATAGTACATGAAGTGCTAACTTTTTTAGACATACTTTTATATTTGGTATGCTGTGGACGTATCCACACATCAATATAAATTATAGAAATGAAAAAAAAGTGTCCCAACCTGGCATAAGATGATGTTGTTGGAAGTGACCACCAGCAGGTTACACTCAAACTTCTTGCCGATCTTCTCCTTAACTCTGTAGTGCATGTCTGAGGAGTCGTCTGAGTACAGCTCATAAATAATGATCTTCTCGGGCAGTTGGACCTGGCAAAGATGAAACAGATACACATACATATAATTACAATATTCTAGAGTTTTGGAAACCTCAGCCAGGAGGAAAGTTTAGTATTGATGACTTTCACTGTACAGTGGTAGAAATACCTTTTTTCAGTGCTTAGTACTAGTAAGTCTATATAATCTCCTGAATTGAGAGCCATTGTATCCCGAGTCTGATTTTTTTTCTTCTGCAAAATTGCAGATTGTTTAATTTTTCTTCTGCAATCTTGAAAATCTTTATGCAATTTGCAGATTGCAGACGGGTATTTCGAACGCTGCTGTACTTAATATGTAATGCAGTAATCATCAAGATGTTGAAGGAAGTAGTGCAGGGTATAGGGTTTGTCATAGAAGAATCACTTTAATACTCACTGCAAGTCTGTGTTTGTAGATGGCTATCTTCTTCACTAAATCTCTGCATTTGATTTTCACTGCAAATACAAAGGATGGGGAGTTAGTATTCAGATCTGTGCATTCATACCCAAGTGTAGTAAAATTTATGTTGTAAGTATTTCAGATATGTTCAATTCGTGATTAGAAACTCTTTTATAGATTTAATGCAATACATAAAGATAGAATATTCTTTCCCATTTTGTGGGCGTCGATACTGTAAATGAATTCAATCTCTTGGTGGTTTTATGTTGCGGTAAGAGGGAAAACAAGGCAACTCTGAAATCAGTTAAAATACAACCACCGTGAGAGTTTCAAAAGATTCAGTACCCATGGAATGACAAGTTTGACTCCCAGCAATATGGTCACAATGCTCATAAATACCGTGATGGCCCTTAATATACATGTACATCAATGCAAATCATAAGAGGATAAACAAGTGTTGAACAAGTAACTTTATGGTACCTTTCTGTTCTGTTAGCAGATGCTGTACAATGACGTCGGTCATGTTCTCTCTGTACGCGTAGCGGTCCTTGTACAGACCGTGTACCGTGCTGAAGATCAGCTGGTAGTACGCAATGGTACCATCCTGACAGCCAATAGCCTGTAAGGTAGGAACCAGACATTTTGCTTTTGTTTGAAAAATATAATTTTTATAAACTTTCAGACAAATTTCAATAAAAGTTTTATGGAGCCACAGATACTGAAAGAAAACTTTTGTACAGAACTATTAAGTTGACCTTACCCTCCTTATCCACACATTTAGTTTATAACCTTAGTTTGTCTGCATTTGTGTCCCTATCAACAGAATAGACTAGTCCTACAAACTGATAGAAGAACAAAAAGCTTGGGCCATGCCATTTATCAAGGGTGGTGATAAATATGTGTATCTACATGTAGAGAAGGTTCAGCACCAAAGACAGATAAATGTCTATGTGTGTAAAGAGTGTTCAGCACCAAGGAAAGGTATGAGTGCCAATGTTTAGATAGGGTTGGGCACCAAGGACAGGTATGTGTACCTGTGCTTGGAAATTGATCAGCACCAAGGACAGGTATGTACATCTGTATGTAGAAAGTGTTCAGCACCAAGGACAGGCAAGTGTATCAATATAGATAATATTCAGCATCAAGGATAATTCTTGACATTTTTTGGCCACAAATTCTGGAATACAACTCTTTTTAACTGAGACATATAACTATTCAGAAAAGAATTGGAACCAAACTGACAGGAAAAACAAAAGCTTGGGCTATGCCATTCATCTAGAGTGGTGATAAATATTTGGTCTTAAATTTGTTGCTTGAATGTGTGTATCATTGAAAAGGGCTCGAGTGACACATCAAGTTCACGTAGAACTCACCACAAAGTTCTGGTCTGGCCGCACACGACAAGTCCAGACCCACGACTGCTGCTCCCCCACTACTCCCAGCTTCACCCCCTCCTTGGTGTACAGGGACACCTGCTTGTCTGCCCCTCCGCACACAAGGTACTCTCCCCGCGAGAAGTAACTCACGCAGCAGGGGTCATAACCAAGGTTACGGTCCTTACCAACCTGAAAATAAATTACATTAAAGGTCAACACACATGTTTACCTCTGCGCATGATTGTGTTATCTGGGCATGATTGTGTGCGTATACTGTACTCATGCTAGAAATTTAGTGATTGACAGCAGTGAAGTTGTATTCTGATGAACTATTGGTGATAACATTAGGACAACATAATGCTTATAAGTTATATTTCATCTACAGTAAGTAATTTTTGTACATATTCTATAGTCAAATATTCCCCTTTTATATATCATGTGCCTTACCTGTTTTCCACTCAGCTGGTAAAAGGACAGTTTCTGACTCCAGTCTGCAACTGTCAGTATATCAGATGGCTCATCCCTGAAAAGCATGAAATAATATAGTAAATGTATTATGTAGTTATAGCACACGCTAAGCTAGATTGTGTAATAGGAGATATCTAAGCTGCTCTTTTGTGGAGATCCTTGAAAATTTCTATGTTCAACACCTTATAACTTCTGTCAAAGCACCAAGTTGACAAAGGCTCCACTCCTGAGGCATTGCCAAAAAAGATTCCATACCAAGACTACAAGGACATGACAAAAACATTGTATAGTATAACACTGCTCTATCAGAAATCAAAGAAGATAATTTTACTTCTTACGGGAACAAAATAACCTGTCAATAGTAATTGGTTGATTTGAAAATCACATTTAAAGAGATCTGAAAACTCAAAATTGGGACCTGAATCTTGATCTAGAGATTCATTAGACTTGAGACACATCCATGACTTACTTTGAAGGGTTCCATTCCAGTGACCAGATAGGTGAGATTGCACCTCCTGGCCGTTCTATCTTCACCTTCTCTTCACCATTCTGTAAGATTAACGAAATATTGGACGAATGAATTACGGAAGATGTTAGGTGTCTTTAAGTCTTGAAAGGTCAATCAAGAGACTTTGATAATAAGATGTCTAACACACAACAAAACAACATCTTTAAGTCTTTGCAACTTGTTTGCTGCCATATCAACAAGAAAGTCACAAACATTTTCAATTCTTTTGAAAACAAACAAACAAGGAAGCACCTTGTTTCTGATGCTGACACACCCATTGTACAGTCCAAGAGCTAGGTACTGGCCATCGTTAGTCCAGCTAAAAAACAAACAGGCAAGTTCAATCATTATCAACCATGCAGTTATAATACAACGCACTCAATCATTCACTTTGTCCTCATGATAGGATGCCCGGGCATATTCAACAGTCAGAGTTGCAAAGCATAAACTTACTTTTGAATCAGTTTTATTGCATTCAGTTCAATGGAGGTAAGAAACAGTCATTATGACTGTTTCTTACCTCCATTGAACTGAATACAATAAAAATCTATGACTCATATCATGCTAATACCAACCTGCAGCATGTGATCTTGATGCCAACCTTGTGTTTGTTAACCGACTTCTGCTCTGGGGACCACATACCTGGGAAAGGAATAAAATAATTAATTGATTATCTAACTTTTTAGATTAAAAATTGTATTATACATGTTCTGTATTAGGGCATAGAAAGACTTCATTTCTGTTTTCTCCTTTTTGTGATCAATATGGACCAAAACTACAAAAGCGCAATATGCACATAAGTAATATAAAGCACAATGCAATTTGGTTCTTACTCACCAAAGTCACTGCTTGTACAGCTTGCCAACTGATGGGTGACTGGGTTGTATGACACACACTGGATAGGGTCATTATGCCTGGATCAAAAAAAAAAACAATTTCATAAATCCAATACCGTCAAAACATTGTTGAAATTTCAGCTCATCACAATCATACAGGTTTGAAGAAAAAGTTGTGTTGCTAAGATAAGAAGATAGCCCACGTGTATTTAAGGATGCCCTCCAACTTGGATGTCCAGATGATGACACTCTTGTCAGCTGAACCTGATGCAAACCTTTTCCCTGGGGGAATAAAAAAGGTTAAATGGTAGGTTAAGTAGTCATCCTCAACTTGAAGCATGACGCCTTATTTTAAGTACATTTGTAAGCTGGTACTAGCACAAGTGTAATGCGGTTTCACCACAGCTTATGGCTTTAGTCAAACACAGCCATACTCTTCTGGATATGTGTGTTGGATTCTTTTATGGGCAGAGGTTTGATGCCTGAGGCATTCCCATAAACATGGTAGCTGGTTTAAACTAAAGTTGGCATAGTCCCAATCTGAAAAGACTAATGCACCCCTCACCCACAACATGCCTATTATATTTATAATTAAGACTAAAACAGATGAATTTCAAAAATACAAAGGACCAGTACTCACCATCCTTGGCATAAGCAACACAGTACACTGTGTCTTTGTGTCCCTTCAGTGGCTGGACCAGGGTCCCATCATTGGTATCATACACCTAACATTGAGAAGAATAAATCATTGTTCATACTCATAGAATAGATTGTACCTTATATGCTAGTATATCAATTTGCTTCAATGCAAAAGGTAAGAATTTGGCTAACAGTTACAAGTTGCATTGTGAGACAATGTAACTTGTATCACAACATTAACAACATTACAATGCATTGGATGAATGGTTGTGACAACAAATATTAGAAATGGTTTATAAAAGTTATAGCAAAATATAGACATGTAGAGCAACGTTTCCTCACCAGAACTCTGTTCCCAGCAGCAGCGATGAGCTGGGATCCATCAGGTCTAAAGGCCAGGTCCCAGATACTGTGGAAGTACATGACAGAGGTTACGTAAAGGTACTTATAGTTATACATGTAGTCCCATAGCAAAGCCTTTTGGAGGCCGTAGGGGCAGTTGGTTGGTTTTTATCCACTGGGTCTATGGCAGTCGGTATTGAAATACGGAGCCCAGTCGGGAACCCTCTCCTTTCACCGCCTTTTACCTCCCCAACCAAAGTCAGGTACCCATTTCTACACCTGGGTGGAGTGATGAAAGTCATGTTAGTTAAGTTCATTTCCCCAGGGCACAACATCTGTAGCATGTCAGGGGATTCGAACCCAGGACCTCTCTGGGTTCTGGGTCAAACACCCTATCAATTAGGAACGCCAACACGACGCCACTGAAAATTTGAAATGCATAAAATGTGTGAAAAACATGCGTGCCAAATCTTGATATCATTATTAGTGCAGTGCAAAGCAATAGTTTCTGTGACGTTACAGGTGTTTTTGTGCATAATCTTAGTAGTATTACTACTAGTAACGTTACAGTTGTTTTTGTGCATAATTTTAGTAGTAACGTTACAGGTGTTTTTGTGCATAATCTTAGTAGTACTGTAATGTTACAGGTGTTTTTGTGCATAATTTTGGTAGTAACGTTACAGGTGTTTTTGTGCATAATCTTAGTAGTACTGTAATGCTACAGGTGTTTTTGTGCATAATTTTGGTAGTAACGTTACAGGTGTTTTGGAAATAATTTTTTTGTAGTACTAACGTTACCGTAGTAGTGACGTTACCGATCAAACATATTAATGTACAAATTTTGTACTAAAACTTGATTGTAGAGAAGCCCTAGAAGCTAATCACATCACAGAGTTGAAAAATAGACACATAGAAAATAATGTCAAACTACACATGAACTTAATCAAGTTAATTTCGCTGTTGCCATGGAAATGACAAGCGACGTTCTGGTCTAGTTCGGCCAAGTTGGGACATAGGTTAGCGATACTTTCTCAACTCGACGAGCTGTTTTACGCATACATATTGCACAGAAACCTACGAATAACTATTCCTTTCTTTACTCTTAAGCATTTCAATATATTAAAATCGAAATAATCACCATTGTTCGACTTTATCGCGATCGTGAACCTTGTCAACCCAGGTCGGAATCGCCCGCATTTTGGCCGCTCTCTGGAATTTTGAAAAGGAAGCAAACACGCATGCGCAATTAATATGTAATCTCGCGAGACTTCAGCGAGAACTCAATACTAGAATATCCCATTATTGTTTTACAGGGGTAAATTATTTTTATAAATTTGTATTTTTGCGGTTCAAAGATATAACTTTAACTAGCAGGTAAAATATCTATTACAATATTCTTTATTGTCTCAGAAAAACTACCTGGATGAAATGATTTCAGCAAGCCGTTTATTTTAAAATATAATCATTTTGTTATTGCTCCCTCAAATAGGATGAACCACCATACATCATGGCGGCATATATTATCCATTGAGGCCATTTCCTGTTACGACTCGAAATAATTCTGTTACTCCTTCGCGAATTTTGGACCTATTACCGCCCTGAACTTATGATGTTATCAAGTTAAAAGAGATTGTCCTAACTACAGTAAAGGTAAGGTGTTTATCTCTTTCGTCTGGGCCGTAAACAAGAGGGTAGCGCGTGGGGTTGTAGCATCGTCGTCACCGTACGAATCTTTTGTCCGTCTGTGTGGGTGTTTTGTTTGGATGTGTGGTTTACATAATACCGCGGTAAGGTCACCTCCTGGCGGTCATACAAAGATGTGTCATACCTGTGTGTTCTCACGTTCTTTATTTAGAAGAGGAACTAACAACTAAAGTGCGTCGTTAAGGCTGGTTGGTGTTGTCGAGAATCGTACGCATAGACAAATTATACTAAAGCCTCATATGATATAGGAGAATTTTACTACGTTCGGCTAGATTCAGGAAGTTGATTTGTTTGTCCCACGATGCCGCACAGGTAACATTTCACATTTTGATTTTTGATTGGTCATCGTGACCTGGCCTGGGCCGTCAGTAGTTTCGTAACTGTTTGTTGTAATTTGTAGTTCACAGAGTATTTCTACGTATTCCTGTGAAAAAAGTTTTGGGAATCAATTTGACTGGAAAAGTGTCAAGATAAATGGTCAGGAAAATGTCATTTCCTTGAATAACGGTCTCAAAAATTATATTAGCTGTTTGATTTTCAAATTTGTTACTAGTATTGATATGTTTAACCTAAATCATTAATCTTTGCTCATGATTGATTCTTTTGATTGAATTGATAAATAGATGATCAGCCAAATAATCTCCAAGCAGATCCACACCGGGCGCGAAAATCGTATGTGCTAGCCAGAGAAGGTCCAGTCAGCCAGAGAGGGTCCTACCGGGCTGATTGGACCCTCTCTGGCTGACTGGACCTTCTCTGGCTAGCACATACGATTTTCGCGCCCGGTGTGGATCTGCTTGGAGATTACAGCCAAATGCTTTGATCAATGTTTCCATGTTCATGAAAAAAAAGATGAATCATGAAAATGGACTTTTGTGTCTTTTATTTTGACAAAATCTGAGTCCCGGACTACCAGTTTTAACCATTTATAAAAGTATATACGGAAAATGTAGATCAAATTTGAAGATCATTTTGACAATCTAAATCAAAGGAAATATGATTTTGATGATTCATGTTGCTTGTTATTTTCCACAGCTTGACAGTTGCTACAATGGAAGAAGAAGACTTCTCAGGTGACAGTGAGTTGGACCAACCGTCAGATGCAGGAGATGAACTTGACTTTGAGGAGGAGCAGTGGGGAGGGGGGTCCAGGTCCAGCAGTAGGGCATCTCAACAGTCAAGGTCATCAACACCAGGGAATCAAGACTCAATAGGTATGTACATGTAGAATGTTATAATATATATAAGTTCTAAGACTTGAGTTGAGGTCACTTAGCTTAAATTGATTGTAAAGTCAGGGATCTCCCCAGAAATATGTAGCAGGATGGGGGGAGGGTGCCGGGCACAGGATACGTGTCGCGAGGGGGGAGGTCTGGAGGGGGCGCACAACTCTCAAAAGGAGAGCGGATGTTGCCTTTTGCCTTTTTCAGACATAATGGAAATTATTTTCTGCAACTTCAGCTTTACATCTGAAATTTCTAGTTTTGAGCAAAATTACAGGCTTTGCTGGGTAAAAATTGGAAAAAATATCCTAACTTTGAAAATCAACAAGATGGAGCTGGGATTAGAACAGGATGGAGGAGCGCCACTGTACCATTCTTTAGGGAGATCCCTGTAAAGTAGTAACGCTTACTGCTATATTGTACTGTCACTACATGTACACTCAGTGTACTTTGCTATAACATTACATGTTATATACTGTACCTACATGTTATATAGTCGAGTATATCCTGACAGAACCTGCTGCACTGAATATGTCTGGAAAACATTGGGATTTAAACTTTAATCCTCTGTAAGTGAAACACTACTAGTATTCCCTCAGCACTTTAAGTGGGAAGATTTCAGCCAAAAGGAATGAATCGTTTTAATGCAACTTGGGTTGGTTTCTCAGAAGTTTTGTTTCAAAGTTGATCTTAAAATTAAAGTGTGTTGGACTGCATCCACTGCAAGAAAAATGACATCCAAAAATGTCCAAGTGCCCATCTGACGGGACGACTGGTTGTACGTGCTAACGATGCTATCTGCCAGTCGGCTGTTGCCCCCTAGTCCAAATGTGGAAAACCATTCCAAATGGCAAGCATGCCTATGTTTGTTTCACATCACATGATCTCTCCCTTCTATGTTTTATTCCAGCACACACTGGTACATATATTACTCCTGTTATTGTTTCAACTGCGAACAAAGAACACCAGGAAAACCTTATTTCCCCTTCTACTGCAAAATTTAGTCCCCATGAAAATTGATTCACTATATATATAACTGCAGAATTGTGAACAGAACTGTTACAATCAATGGTGAATTTTCCTTCTAATTCTATGCTATTGTAGCCAATAGAAACTTTAGAATCCGAAATGCCACATTGTCAGAGGTAACAATTTTTACTTCCAAAAAGGCCATTGGATACTGTATACTCTTGAATAATTTACATCGATGATTATACGGCAGGTGTCCCTTAAGCTTTATGCATTATTCTGTCTAGCCATTTGCATGGTAATTCCTTTACTGGTGAATAACTCTCATGTTACACAGCACTGCCTGTACTAATTACAGCTAACATGCTAAATCGTAAATCTGACAGGCTATTACATATGTTACTGCCATTAGAAAGTGTTACTTGATCAAGGTTGTAAAGTATCTCCTTCAAATTCAGATTCAACAGCCAGTCCGTATAATCATGTTCCAGTTCCAATTTCCTGTGGAAGCATCTAAGTAATACTATATATAATGTGTACCTACAGTAAACAATTTTAATGGCGGCAGAAAAGGAGATGTATAAAGAACTAGCTAATAATCTATTGAAATTGGAAATGTTCAATTCATCGTCACTCAGAAATAGTCATTGTCAAATGATAGACTCAGAAACATAAGCATAAATATTTATGAAAGTTTAGTTCATATTATTAATCATAGTGTATTGATTTTTTGCTGTTTTGATTTGGTCCAGACGGAGGTGTTTTTGGTTACTAGTAAATAATTATGTCTGAATGCAGGTATTTTCAGTTATATAATTTGGTCTGACTCTGAACACAGTTACATTGTATCTTTAATTATATAATTTGGTCTGAAGTCTGAACAGAGGCTCATTGTTAGCCTGATTGTCATTCTGTTTCAGTTCCAGGCTCTACCTTCACCAAAACCTTTGGTGAAGGTAGAGCCTGGAACTGAAACAGGATGACACTCAGGCTAGCTCATTGTATTCTCAGTTATATAAATTGCCTGGAATGCAGTATTTTTAGTTACATACCCTCTGGTCGTTTTTTCATGGGTCACTTATTAGACCTAGGTTCTTACATGTAGGTGAGGTGTCGTTGACAATGTTACATAAAGGTTGCATACAGAAGCACAAGTGGACTGTTTGAGAGGACAGTTATGTAATAGGGGTTTTGAAAGGCTCTACATCAGACAAAACCATTTCATAACAACACTTCCTGCAAAAGATATTATTTATTATTTATATTCATTGATTAAGACCACAGTTGGCAAACTGTACACAATTGTTTCTTGTATAATTTGTTAGACCTTTGTCCCCTATGATAGATAACAAATTGGTATGGTCCTATTCAGTGTAAGATGTTACATAAGGATGACTTATGCTGGCCAATAGTAAGCAAGCATCTCATATGTCAATCAGTATCAGTGCAGTACAAACGTTTTGTCTGACAGGACGAGTTACCTGTGTGGAGGGGCAAAATTGGTTGTTACTTTTGTCTTTAGTTTAAATCTTGAGGTAGGTATGGTTTGTCACAAGTACTGTGTGCATTACCTGCATTTACAGTATAGGTATATGATTATTGACTGGTGCAGTTAAGAATAGCACAGGTTGGTGTGTTATATAACAACATTGCAAGTTTTCCCATAGGGTTGTTGGGTGTTACGTAAAGCTACTACTAGTACTGTGTTACTGTAAGTCTTAATGATATATACGCCAATGATCTATATTAGTATCTACTAGTACCAACTGGCCAAATCCAGTTGTTCTTGTGGTATGATGATCATATCTACATCAGTACATGTATTGTAGTTTTAACTTTATTATAATTTGTTTGTTTGTATGTCTGACATAACCAGTATACTGTACTTCCTTTCGGCATAGCAGTTAACACACCAGTTTTGTGTGTGTGTGTGTGTGTGTGTGTGTGTGTGTGTGTGTGTGTGTGTGTGTGTGTGTGTGTGTGTGAGTGTGAGTAAGTACAACTTGCATGAGACAGTGCTATAAGGTTTTATCCACTCACACTGGGATGGACCCCTACTCTTTTCAATGATGATTCCATTGTATCTATGTACCTTATGTAACTGTATGTGTGATGGCATGTACTATTTGTATGATATAGTATTATACAAATAGAATACATGATGATGTAAGTTTAAGAATGTACTAGAAGTCTGTTGTTTATAATGCATGTTGTGGTATCACTAATAGTAAATGATCATATTATGTAGCTGTAGAACATTGTGAAATGTCTCATATGTAACTGGATTTCTATGTATTTCAGATATGGGTGAAGCTGACGCCTTCAAACATACAGAGGAAGTTGGCGACAACAAGCCAAATGACGGTAAAAATCTTAAAATTTCCTAGTAAGAGTTTAAAATGTGTATGTTACTTTATTGGCTGTAAGAGCTAGCACATGTATCAACTGGCAAATTATTGCAGTCTTTTCGAAGAAGGTCATGAAAAATAAAGGGTGCGGTTGCTTTTTAGATTATAACAGAACAATTCTTTTGTTAATCCGTTCTTTTATCTGGTTAAAAGCTGAAGGAGAAGCTACATCTACATCCTTCAATGATGGCAGCCAGACGGCAGAAGAAAAAGGTAAGAAAAGAAAGAAAAAGACTCCACAACAACCTGGGGAGAAGAAGAAACGCAAGAAGAAAGAAGGAGGAGAGAAAAAGAAGAAGAAATCTAAGCCAGGACATCTTCGGAGAAACATCAGGTAAAGTAACAATCTTAATGTGAAAATTGACCAATACGTATCATATTTGTAAAGGGTAGGAATATTTGAAAGCACTTGAGGGTGATATTTGATAGATATTGGGCAGCAAATAGGATGATGACTTTTTGTCCTTGAATTTTATATGAGAAATTAGTTTACTTAATGTATACACAAATGTATACAGTAAAAGTTATTGAAATTTGAGGGGTCTATACATACAGAAATTGATATATTACAGTCTTTGAAGCTAAAAGAATGCAAGCTTGTTATTATCAATCAAATATTGCAAAAAGCAGGAATAACATGTTTTGAGCTGTCACTGTAAAATGAACATAAACGTTGTAAAATTCCTTTCCATAGTGTTTGGCATTTATCTCAATAGTGGTGACACTATGCCAAAGTAAAGATAGCAAATCATTACCTTGAAAGATATCAAATTTGATGCTTTCTTGCAGAAAACTTAAGGCAGACGACAAGTTGGAAGCGGAGACCCTCGCTGCCCAGCAGGAGGAGATGGAGAGGAAGCGGCGTCTGGAGATGCAGCGCTCCCAGAACCTGCCGACGCCCGGATTCATGGCTGAAGACATGGACCTGGCAGACCTCGACTTTAGCACAGGCCAGCTAGACTTCAGTAAGGAGTTCTCTTTTCTAGAAAGTAGAACTGTTACACTGTTGGGATCAATGGATACAGGATTTAGTACCTGATTCGTCTTGTACAGTCAAAACTGCCCAAGAAGACCACAGATCAGGGGACTGATGAAATCTGGTCTATATGAACAGGTGGTCACTATAGACAGGATTCCTAATGCTTGTGTCAATAGGAAAAATTATCTAAGGGACTACCAAAAATGGTCACATTTGCCAGGTGGTCCTTATGTAGAGGTGGTCAGTTGTACAGATTTGACTGTATGATTCATTGATTTTTATACCTCAGTGCATTCTCAATGAGAAGCTATTATTTTAGGATACTTATTATTCCAGTTCTCAGTGGCACATTTCAAAGTTGTAATATAAGCATGGTTGGTAGCTTCATAAGTACATTTGTATAATAATGGCCACCACTAACTGGCCTATAATCACATTGCTATCATTGTGTAAAAGTATCTACATGTAGTTCCTCACACATGTGTAATACATGATTGTACTATATTTTTATCAGGCAATCTCATGGAAGCAGAGGCAGAGCTAGCACCCTCTACTATGTACACAGAGCCAGCAATACCAGCACCTGTACCCCCGACAGAGCAACCTGCAACATGTGCATCTACAGAGGAACCCCCCGAACCTAAACTGGAACCCACGCCCGATGAAACACCCACGGAAGATGTAACTGTGCCAAAGGTCACCCCAGCTCCAGCCCCAACTCCCATGATGCCTCAGCAGGCAGACGACAGTGATGATGTCATCTGTTTAGACAGTAGTAGTAGTGGGGACGAGGAGACTACAGCAAAGACAAGCAAACCTACAAAAACAGGTGAAGGTACATGTCTTTCTCTCCCCAAATTTGTATGAACTATGATAGTTAACTAAGTACTACATGTAGATGTTAGTTCTCTCAAAAGTTTTTCACAGTTTATGTAATACATGTAGTCCTATTTAAACCATGCTCATACTACTTTACTTTCCTGGGTTAACTTGATTTGTCTTAGATGTGTCGTACTATATTTAGCTGTCATTTGATGGAAAAGAGTGTCGTTAATCTTTGCCGACTGTTGGTTCTGTCATAGTCACACCTTTGCTGAAAATTCTGCAACTTACAACAAAATTTGTCCCTGCATGCCTTAAGGTTTGACTGGAGTTAAGAAGCAGTATTTACAGGTTTGACGTATGTCAAAGCCTGTATTGCTTTAGTACGATTGTGATCACGTGGTCTATGGGCGCCGCCATGTTGTTACGTAGCAGTGCATCAGCCAATGATATCTAATTTTGTCACTGTGACGCAAGTCATTCCTCTTACTTATTCATCGCCTTTTTACTTATTCATGACATCTGTAGCTCAGATACATCTTCTACTGAATATATAATAGTCATATCAATATTAATTCGGTACCTTTTTACAGGGTCGTCACTATTGCTTCTTCATTACATCATCTGCTGAACATTTAACATTATCAATCATTGCCATCATTCAATATTCATTCATTTGCAGTTCAAGCTTTTTGTACTGTCTAGGCTAGCCAGTCTTCCCACTAGAAATACCACCGACTAAGCTGGTAACTTTTGTTTGTGGGTTAACACTACATGAAAATGCAGTTGAATTGCTGCTGAATAGAGATTAACCAATACTAAACTGGTATCAATTAATAGGCAAGAAGATAAGTTTTTTTTACTATCTTGACGAAATCCACGTTGTTAGATAATTAACATAGATAATTGATATATTCATGTGTAGTTCTGTCTCTGATCGAAGGTAATTAACATATTAATAGAAACTGATATAACACCTCACTGGTAAAGGAAAGGTGTTTCATCTTTAAGTCATATGTACTTATCATTATCGTCTTTATGTGTATTATGCCAATATGGACCTCATTTGCATAATTTATGCAGAAACTTCATATTTCCCTTATGCTAAATGCTACACATGTCATATAAGAGGTGAATGTCGTTGTAGGACTGGCGAATACAATTGAAAGTTCAGTATGCTAATTATGGCCTCATTTGCATTATTAATGATTTATGGAAAATCTATGTTTTCCTTACAATAAACGTTACAGATGTCATATTGGAGGTGTAGGCAGCTTTAGGATAGTCAAAAATAATGGAGGAGCATTATGCTAATGAGGGCTTCATTTGCATAATTTATGCAGAAAAGTTATACTTCCTTTAGGGTAAATGCTAGGGATGTGATATTAGTGATGTGGGTAGCTTTAGTAAAGGTGAATACAATGGAATGTATGTTATGCTAATGAGGACCTCATTTGCATTATTATTGAAGAAACTTCATATTTCCTGTACGATGAATACTATGGATGCCACATTGGATGTGTAGGTAGCTTTACTAAAACCATTATCTTTAGGTGTGTTATGCTGATGATGACTATATTTGCAAAATCAAATGCAAAAATGGTAGGGGCTTTATATTCGACATATATGTAGCTTGAATAAACAACGATGCTGTTTCATACCTCTTTTATGAATGGAGATAAATATTCTTTATTTAGGGTGGCAGAAGTTAGGGTGGCAGAAGATGATTACCGAGTAGTTTTGAGGCTTCCGGGAGTCAGATGTGACGTCATAATATTATACCAGTGCAAAGGGGTAAATGGTAGGGTAGGGTGGCAGCCGCAGACAAAACAGACGAACAGTGATGCGCACATGGTATATGCGATGTCGTTCTTATAATCAAATTAACATGGCATTACTAATTAGTAAATTATTGTGAATAAAAAATACTTTTAATCTCCGTGGAGGAGGGTACTCGCGACAGTTATGAAAATCGGCAGTATGTGTGCCTCTGACCATGGATACGCTGGTGCAATGGCATTATTATCCCTATATAATGTTCTTGGTTGGTATTGATTAGGCTAGTAATGTCTTCTCCATAGGCAAACCTGTCTGTATTTGCCGCTAGCGCAAATATTTACTCTAGTTTTAAGGATAATAATACACGATTTAAGGTCCAACTTTAAGAGAGTTGTTTTGATGTTGTAGATGTAGTAGAGTTGGGGAGTTCTGATGATGATGTGATGATTGTGAGTGGGGATGATGAGGACCAGGAAGAGGAGGAGGAGGAGGATGACACGGGGAACAGTGGGTCTCACACCGACGATGCAACCAACCAGCCCGACGCCCTGGGGAAGGTCCTCATCAATGTCAATCATCCGTCAACGGAGTCGGACATCTTCCTGTCATCTCAGCTAGGGAGGTCTGTCAAGCCTCATCAGGTGAGGAAATGATTTGTATAGCCGGTATATCCGCCCTTTAGCGTAACACCCCAGTTTCGCAGGCACCCAGTGTGGCAGCAGCTGGGTGTATTATACCAACAACTGTCACTCCTAACTTTTGTATATCTAGCTGCAAGCGTTCTTTAAAGATATCCAGCAAAGATGCCCCTACTTTTCTTGGTGATAATGAATTCCACTCTACAATATCATAGTTCTAGGAAAATACACATTTTTGAACACATAAACAAACTAGATATTCAGCATTCATTTTTTTCACCTTTTGTTCCAAACCTTTCTTACCTTAGATTTTAGATACTCCCACAACTAATGTTGTATTGGTCAGCAAACAGCCCTCCTCCAGAGCTTTCGGTTTTGTCCAATACAGTACAAGAAAAATCAACTCAGCTTTGTTGGGTACTCAGACCCCTTTACCTCTACCACATGGAATTTTCCCACATCCTGTCTTCAGGAAAATTGTGAAATAAGAATTCTATTGCACCAAACTGTATGACTTTACAGTTGGAAGCCTCAGAATCAAATTCTACATTTCAGAATCTCTGCTTATTACAGTCAGTTCTATGTGTTTTGTTTATGTAGTATATGTAGTATGATTTGATGATAAAGTTTTTGCCTTGCAGATTGGAGGGATCCGTTTCTTGTATGACAATCTGGTAGAGTCCTTGGAGAGATACAAATCCTCGGGTGGGTTCGGCTGCATCTTGGCTCACAGCATGGGTCTGGGGAAAACTCTACAGGTCAGTGTATTGATATCCTCCAGTCCTTATTCATGTTACATGTATTTGTTATCAGAACAACAGAGAAGACAGTACGTTTATTGTTTTCCAGAATCACAGACTCGTGACTAAAATGTGTGAGAAAAGAACTCATACTGTCTCGATGTATACTGAAAATGGGAAAATTTGTTGTGTGGTAGCCATATGCATGAGTGTACTTACAGAAGTGACACTTGTGAGGTAGCCATGCATGAGTGAAGTAAAAATAGTTCAGTAGTTGTATAAGGCCCTGTAGTGTAGTTGAAGAAGTGATACTTATACTATATATAGCATTACAAGATACAAGATAACTTTATTGGAAATTGCAGTGTTGCCACTGAATTAATTACCAGTATGGCAGCCTTGAGTGTAGTAACTGTGTTATAAAATTTACTTGATGTGGCCTGAGGGCTAATACGTAGCAATGGTAAATACATGTACAATAGTTACTTTAACACTATCATGATAGTATATTGTACATGTAGTAGTTTTCTTTCATAATGATTCTAAGTTTCTGCTGTCCACAGGTGATCTCCTTTATCGATGTCTTCCTGAGACATACGGAAGCCAAGACGGTCCTGTGTATCGTCCCCATCAACACCTTACAGAACTGGTCAGCAGAGTTCAACATGTGGCTGCCCACCAAGGAGGCAGTGGACACTGCCATCCAGCAGGGGATAGCACAGGAGGGGGAGATCCAGCACAGGGAGTTTGGGGTGTATCTTCTCAATGACAACTACAGAACCAACCTGGCTAGAGCCAAACTTATCGGTAAGAACTGTCTGACTCTGACTGCCTTTTTGTTAGCTTCTGTTGTCTATTAAAGATGTCATCTGGCTGATTTGTGAAACTTGGATATGGAGCAAAAGTAGTGTATACACGGTGACCGTGTTTTGTTTTGTAAGCTTATTTTGTAGGCTTGTCTGTCTGTGTTTGTGTGTGTTTCACTGTTTCTACACTGCAGTTTTTGTATGTTCTACCAGAGGGAGCAATGCTGTTCTTTTTTTTGAAATGTTGTTAATATAGGGTTATACCAGGGGATATCTTTGATGATCTTCCTCAAGCACCAAGAGTCAAAGGCATCCAGTTTCTATTTTAAGTTGTACATTAGTCTCCATGTCTCAGCTCCAAGGACAGAGGGGACTGATTGTAGCTGCTAATTTGCTTGTTTTTGATGGAGCCATTTTTTCGGTACTATTAATATCATGTCTTTCATCCATGATAACAGTGATAAAATACAAAAGGTAAGTAAGAAAACGAACATGTGTCTATTTTTGTTTCAGATAAGTGGTTTAAGACAGGAGGGGTTCTCCTGATGGGGTATGAGATGTACAGACTGCTCATCTCCAAGAAGATCATGTTGACAAACAACAAGAAGAGGAGGGGCAAGAACCCCAAGGACATGGAGGTCATTGACCTGGAAGAGGAGGACACCAACCTCGCCATCCTACATGGTGAGTCATTGTTTCAATGGGATTGTTTTGGTCACAGAAACCTAAAATACATACTGTAAATGCCTTTTAATTTCGCAGTAGGGAGAAAATGGAGTGTTTGCGCTTGAGACAATAGTAGACAAGGGGGTAGGAGGGCAAAAATATTTGTGGTGGTTTTGAGTTAGCGGCGAAGAGCTTGCTGCAAAAATCGGGAACATAAGACCACTCCGAACATTTCTATATTTACAGTAATTGCTATATGTCATGTTGCAAAATTGAATTTCATTATGTTACCAATTGTAGACAAAATTCATTTTTGTTTGCTGCACTTGAATTTCGTGGCATGTTGAAATCAATAATTTGTGTGTTTTTTGGTTGGGAGTTGAGATAAATTTAGACTAAGTAATACAATGCGAAATAGAGCATATGTTTGACTTACAGCATACATTGTATTGATTGAAAATACCATGGTTAACAAAAATCCAAGAAGCATGGAAAAATTTAGTGTGGAAGATTGATTTTATGTTCTCGTTTCTTACTTTTCTTTACTGTTGTATGTATTTTTGTCAGGAGTCTACAAGGCTCTTGCTAAACCTGGTCCAGACCTTGTGATTTGTGACGAGGGACATCGCATCAAGAACGCCCACACCAGCGTGTCACAAACACTCAAGAACATCAGGACTAAGTAAGTTGGAGTTGTAGTATTTAACTGTATGATGATGATACATGTATATTAGAAAGTTTAACATTATATGTCTAGGAATGTTGATGCTGTTGTATCAAATTTGTGCCATATTGTATATGGTGCAAATTTACCTTCAGATCTGTGTAATATGTATATTATTAGTACATTTTGTATCATGAATGTCATACTTGTACAATGTATGTTACCAAATTCTTATACAGCATTGTAATTGTACTTAACTCGATTCTGCCTCTTATCTTCTGCAAAATAAGAATCCAAGTTACATCCTCCAGGGCTCAAGATTCCTTTCTGGGAATATATGTACCGGTTCCCCTAACCTACAAAATTAATGTAGAAATCTAAAAAAAATGGGTGCAAAACATTAAAAAAAGTAGGTCAACAAAACTGTTTTCAGAGCTTCAATCAGAAATTTTACAGCTAGATTAAGTTTTTCTGGCACTTAGATGTCAAGAATGTTGTGTATACGTGTGTACAACACTAAATATGATCCCTGCCCCCCTCCCACCCCAGGAGAAGAGTAGTTCTGACAGGGTACCCCCTACAGAACAACCTGATGGAGTATTGGTGCATGGTGGACTTTGTCAGGCCAAACTTCCTGGGTACGAGACAGGAGTTCAGCAACATGTTTGAACGACCCATCGCGAACGGACAGTGTATAGACAGCACTCCTGAGGTAAGGAGACGTTGAAGTTGCAGGGTTTTGGCCCATTTTGTAAAATGTTTTCTTCGATAGTATATTTTCAAGAATGATCATAGCAATGTACTATACTATTTTATTATTTTTCTAGCGTATGCCTTATTAAGCATACAGTAACATTTTATACAGTGTCAATGGTCTTGCCATGAAATTCATGTATGTCTGAATATTTGTTACCGGTACATAATGTTTTGAAAGCGCTGACCCAACATCTTTCTGGTAAAAGATCACAGTGCCTGATAGCGTGCCAGTAAGTGTGCCATAGTGTCAAAAGACAAATGATAAGTTCTTCTTCCAATTTGCAGTTGTCATCTTTAATCTATGAAACTTTTGTGTGTGTTTCCCAGGATGTGAGATACATGCGGTATAGAGCACATGTTCTCCATAGTTTACTAGAGGGATTCGTCCAAAGGTACGTAACTTCTTATTTGAATTCTCTTACCAGTGATATATGATATTCATGCTTAATGATGAATTTCATGGTTTATATTGAGTACATTTGTGTTGTGTATAGCTTTTAGATCTGGCATCTTTTCTGTTGGTCTTTCCCCAGGAGAGGGCATGCGGTACTGAAGTCTGTTCTTCCGCCCAAGTACGAGCACGTTCTGCTGGTCAGGATGTCCGCCATACAGCGCCAACTGTACGCCAGGTTCATGACCGCGTTCAGGGAGGCGGGGGCAGCTGGCTGGAGCAACAACAATCCTCTGAGGGCATTTTCTGTCTGTTGCAAGGTTAGCTGCTTTTTATTGGTTCTTACCTCGAAGTTTGCATTAATGATAGATCTTTTTGGCAACACCTCGATACCAGAGCCAATATCATTTCATTTGTTCTGCCTTTCCAGATCTGGAATCATCCAGACATTCTGTATGAGATTCTGCAGAAGAAGATGATGAACGATGACCTTGACATTGAGGATGCAGAAGCATTAGGCAACAAGTCAAGGTCAAGGTCAAACACCCCAACCATACCGGATGGGTCCAAGAGGTCAGGGTCACCGGCAGTACCATTGATGGCTTCCACCTCTGGGGTAACAGGTGAGGAAATCTTTTGTTTTTGGCCCTTTTCGAACATTTTCAAAGGTGCCTTTTCTGATTTGCAAGTTGCTGTAGCTTTTGAATAGATTTGATCCAATGCCTCTCAGTTTTGACATTCAGTGTGAAAATATGGTTGAGATTTAAACAATATTGAGTTCAAAACATGAAACTGGTATGCTGATCCTCATTGAGTAAGTGTTCAAAGACAAAAATGGATAAGTACTGAATGTTTTGAAAATCTCAAGCTTCAAAACCTTCATTCAAGAACAAAAATGTCTGTAAAAAGAATGGGTGTGTTGTTCTAACTGTTGTTACTAATCTTTCTCCTATTTTTAGATGAGAACAGTAACAGTAACGGCAGTAGCAAGGACCGCAGGTTTACGCAGGACGTGGGACTGACGACATTCCAGGAGAAAGCCAACCAGGGCACCAACTACAACTGGGCAGAGGACTCCATGAAGGACTACACCCCTGGTGTTCTGGAGAATGGGGGCAAGATGCTGCTGCTCTTTAAGATCATAGAGCAGAGCATCAGGGGAGGGGACAAGCTTCTTGTCTACAGGTTTGTATGCTACAATATTTTAGAATAGTTAAAATCTTGAGAAGGAATATTTTGAAGTGTTTTGTTATCGATTAATGCCTTGATTTGGCTAGTCTTTTTGCAAATCTCATGTAAATGACATTCCAAGTTGAAACCATTACTGTAACAGTTTTGTCAAAATGTAAAATCAGAGCATTAAACAACTGCGTTGAAATGAATGTAACATAGCTACCATGGGTGTGCTATTTTTTATGTACAAGAGAGGTTTACATTAATGTTGACTTTGATAGAAAAGAATGATGTTCAGACATACATTATAAGTTGTTTTTGATATAATTTCTGTTGTACATCTTGTACTTAACAGCCAGAGTCTGAACACCTTATCCTTGATTGAAGAGTTCCTGGCCAAAACTCCGATGCCAGAACCTCCAACCGGTTTCCCACACAACATCCCTCTGAGATGGGCTAAGAACAAGACTTACTACAGTAGGGACATGCCGATATGGCTTTTCTTTAACATCCTATCCTATGTCATGTGAACAGACTACATGTACTACATGTATGTATAGCATCTAGATAGAATGAGGTAAGGACGTTGATTTTTATACATTGAATTATTACTAGATATTAGAATTTTGTCTTTCAGGTTGTTGATACTGTCTGACAGTGTACAAAGCCATACTTTGTATTTTGCAAAACCAGTCAGTTTTTTTTTTTTTTTAGTAGAGGCATGTTTCTAATTTGATAGAATCAGTTCTTAATACTCCTTTGCCACACCTAGGTAATCATACAGTAGTGAGGTCACACGATGAGGATAACAAGGCCAACTGGGAAGTTGCATTCTGTTCAGATCCAGCCCTAATGCTTCTGTCCCAGTTCCAATCCGGGGCAGGCGAAAACGAAAAATGAAAGATATATATCAAGAAAATACATGTAATATTTGGTTAGGATTAATTGTTTTACGTTTTGTGTCTTTTGTTGTCTTTTACATCATAATAATATTTTTCGTGCCCACAAGCTGCCCTTCTTGGCCTTGGATTGGAAAAGGGACCGAAGCATAACACAGAAACGAGAAGCTCTTGCTGTATGGCTCCTGGTTTGAAATATGTTAGTTTTTCCCCAGTGAGGTTCTATAGAGTTCATATTTGTTGTGTTGATTTCTAGGATTGGATGGCAGCACCTCGGGACAGGAGAGGGAGAAAATGATCAATCAGTTCAACGCCCCCAACAGTCCAACATGGCTGTTCCTTCTCTCTACAAGGTGAGAATTTACAATCATACCAAGACTCGAACAGTACTACGATGCTTTCCCATATGTGTATTACAGTCTGGTGGTCAGGCTGGCAGACAATGTTGTCTAGAATTCTTTTTAAAGGAAACTAGAGGCAGATGTTTTATTTTCAATGGGTTAATAAAATGATGATATCCCTGCATACAAGCAGATACCTGTGAGCCTCATATAACTGCAAAATCTGCCACCAAACTTTTCAGCTGCCTTGACTGTTTGAAAATGTTATCATGTCAATGGTGTGACTAGTATCTCTATCTCTCTTCCTTTGTGGAACTCATATAATGTCTTTATTTGATTGCAATTAGTCTCTTGTCATTAATTCGCAATTACAAGATTTTGATAACCTGTGCCCCCCTCCCCACCAGGGCTGGTTGTCTGGGTGTGAATCTGGTGGGAGCCAACAGAGTCGTCGTGTTCGACGCGTCGTGGAACCCGTGCCACGACTGCCAGGCCGTGTGCCGCGTGTACCGCTACGGTCAGACCAAACCGTGCCACATCTACAGGCTGGTCACGGACAAGTCGCTGGAGAAGAAGATTTACGACAGACAGGTCAACAAACAGGGCATGTCAGGTGGGACTGCTTTCAGATTTTCTACTGCAGGGAGTCTAATTTCTGAAAATTTTTTGCCATGGTTATGTTTTCGGAATGACTTCTCCACAAATATGCGTTTCCATTGTATACTGTACTACAGAAATGTTTTAACCACAAACTTACAACACTTTATGAGCCTGTTTTCCCCTCCTATTGAGAAATTTGAAGTCCCTGTGAAAATTAATGAATTTACAGTATTTCTCTTTGCCAGAATCTGGTCCTCCATATAACTCTCTTCAAATATTTTGAAACCATTCCTAACACATTGTCTTATAAAATCATCAAGATGATATGTTAGAACTTAAGAGTC